>NC_087352.1:55797038-56410288 GCF_030014295.1 Loxodonta africana | reverse complement strand
ATGGAATGGGAATTCCAGTAGGAAAACTTTGTTTGTATACAGCTTGTGCAGGAATACGGCCTGATAAATGCCTGCCTGTGTGTATTGACGTGGGAACTGATAATCCAGTAAGTAACATTATTGTCCCCTTTTGACCCTCCTTCTGTACTTAAAAAATTTTATTATATTCCTTTTTGGATTATAATAATGTAAGAAGAAAATTTTGTGATTAGATGTTAGTCTTTTCCTTAAACTCCACTTTTTTAATTTTATACAAATAATAGTAAGTTAAGCGTATAAATCTAGATAGAGCTTTCATCATTCACAAAAACTAACTCAAAATGGATCACAGACCTAAATGTAAGACAAAACTATATCACTTCTAGAAAATAACATAGGAAAAACTCTAGGTGACCTTGGGTTTGGCAATGACTTTTTAGATACAACACCAAAAGCATGACCCATAAAGAAAAAATTGATGTTAGATTTTATTAAAACTAAAAACTTCTCCTGTTAAGAAAATGAAAAGACAAGCCACAGACTGGGAGAAAATATTTGTAAAACACATATCCGATAAAGAACTTGTATCCAAAATATAGAAAGAACTCCTAAAATTCAGCAATAAGAAAACAACACAATTACAAAATGAGCGAAAGGTATGAACAGACACCTCACCAAAGAAGATATTATATAGCTGGCAAGTAAGCATATGAAAAGATGTGCAACATCTTATGTCATTGTTGTTAGTTGCCGTTGAGTCAGTTGACATGACTTTTATGTCATTAGGGAATTACTAATGAAAACAATGAGATACCGCTACATGCTTATTAGAATGGCTAAAATCCAAAATGCTGACACCACCAAATGCCGGTGAGGGTGTGGAGCAACAGGACCTTCTGTTCATCATATGAAAAATGGCACATAGCTACTTCAGAAGGCAATTAAGCAGTGTTTTTTACAAAACTAAATATAATCTTACTATTTGATCAAACAGTTGCACTCTTAGGTATTTACCCAACTGATTTGAAAATTTATGTCCACACATGAATGTTTATAGCGACTTTATTCATAATTGCCAAAAACTGGAAGCAAACAAGATGTCCCTCAGTAGGTAAATAGATAAACTGTGGTGTATCCGTATAATGGAATATTACTCAGCAATAAAATGAAATGAGCTACAAGCTGTAAAAAGATACGGATGAATTTTAAATACATACTACTAAATGAAAGCAACCAAGTTGAAAAAGCTACATACTGTATGATTCCAGCTATATGACATCCTGGAAAAGGCAAAACTGTAGAGAAAGTGAAAAGATCAGTGGTTGCCAGAGGAAGGGGAAGGCATGAATAGGTGGAGCATAGAACATTTTTAGGCAGTGAAACTATTCTGCATGATACTGTAATAGCGGACATATGACATTATGCATTACCCATAGAACTATGCAGCACAAAGAGTGAACCCTAATGTTAACTGTGGATTGTAGTTAGTAATAATGCATCAATATTAGTTTGTCAATTGTAACCAATGTACCACATGAATACAAGACGTTAATATTAGGAGAGTGTGCGGGGGAAGAGGGGCATATAGCAACTGTCTACTCTCTACAATTTTTTTGAAACCTAAAACAAAAAAATTAAGTATTTTTTGAAAATTTTCTTGAAGAAGGATATTAAGGTTAAAAATGATATTAATAATTGTTTTTAATTTTGGAATTTTTCTTATATAACATGTTTAAACTGGTAATATAATAAAAAGTGGTATTATTTTTACATTTGATTTACTTTCTAGGCACTCTTAAAAGATCCATTTTACTTGGGCTTGTATCAGAAAAGAGATCGCTCACAACGTTATGATGATCTGATTGATGAGTTTATGAAAGCCATTACTGACAGGTATTAAAAAAATACTTGAGTATGTAAAAGCATCTTTAGTTTTTTTTTTTAAAGGACCACAATTTTGTCTTGTTTTCCTTTATCCCTTGTAAAGATAGGCAGCAGGAGCTTAACTTTGATTTTTAGCATTCCTGATTGGATGTGTATACTCCCAGCCTCTATTAATGAATGGCAGGAACATTCACCCTGTTGCTAAGCATTTGATCTTAATGTCATCTTTGACTCTCCCTCTTTCTCCATCAGCCACCCATGCAGGTGGTACTGCCACTCAAGTGCCTCAGAAATATATCTTCTTTTTTCCATTGCCACAGCCTTACTGCAGAGCCTTTTGTCTCTTCTGGATTCTTCTAAAAGTTTCTTATGATTTCTGTCCTCCTCAGTTCATCTCCACCTTACCATCAGATTAATATTTTTAAAACGTGTACTTCATTAGGCCATTCTTTTGCTTGAAGTCTCTTAGTGATTTTCTACTTCCGTAAGATAAAGTTTAAAGTCCTTATGTTTATGATCTGGCCCTGGCCAGCCTTTCAAATTACTGGCACATGGAAGATATTTAAAAATTTACTCTTTTTCACAGTCAGAGTTGGCATATCTTAAACTGAACTTTTCTTCTCCCCAGAAATTGCCATCCCTCTTTTCTCCCCCTCATTTCCCTACCTTGGACAACTAAATAAAACCTTCTTAGTCATCCATGTTGCCTTGGCATTTTAACAGCTTCTCCCTCACTTCCCAGTTGGTCCTTAACATCAAGTTCTGTTGGTTCATTTTAATGTCTCATAGTTGTCCCTTTTACTTTCTACGGCTTCTGCTTCAGATCTTCTTGTTCTCATATCACAGTAGCTTCCTAGCTTCTTCTCCTTTCTCGTGTTCCCACACGAATGTATGCTATGCATCACTGACAGGTTCATCCTTCCCAAAGGGATTTGAACATGAATTCTTTCCTTCTCTGAAGCCATCGGAGATTCTACACAGGCTGAAGGGTGGAGTCCCCATTCCTTAATTTGGCATTCAAGATTTTCCCTTGTCTGACCCCAACCTACCTTAACTGTCTTATCCCTTATACTGTAATCTGAGCCTGAAATATATAAAAAATATATATATATAGCTAGTGTTCATATGTACTGGATACCGTCATAGGCACCTGGAAAGAGTTTATACAGATTGTTATCGCATAAGGCCCTGTCACAGTGTGCTACGTTCGTTTTAAGCACCCCATGAATATTTTTTGAATGAGTAATAAATTTCTATATTTTGGGCCTAGTCTCATAGGATCTGAAAAGTGCCAGATGCCCTTAATTGAGCTAACGTGTAATACATTATTGTAAAATGCTGTCATAAAGAATGTTAGACAGAAAAGCTGTTTAATAGTAGTATTTTCAGTTATTATGGGGCTTGCTGTTTTTAGATATGGCCGGAACACGCTTATTCAGTTTGAAGACTTTGGAAATCATAACGCATTCAGGTTCTTGAGAAAATATCGAGAAAAATACTGTACCTTCAATGATGATATTCAAGGTAAAGCAAAAAGAAAACTTGAAGGCTTTGATTCCTACTTTAAAACCGTTTTTAATGTGTTCATTTGTTATTTTAAAAAATATTTGTTTTTTGTTTTTAGGGACTGCTGCAGTAGCTCTCGCGGGTCTTCTTGCAGTACAAAAAGTTATTGATAAACCGATCTCAGAACACAAAATCTTATTTCTTGGAGCAGGAGAGGTAAGTTTTGTTAAGCTTCTAAAATTTAAAACAACACCCTCTTTTAGAACTGGAAGGAGAGACAGAATGTTGACATTACATAAAAGATCATTATGACCAAGCTTATAATTTTGTTGAGATGGAGGATATGAATTGAAGACCTCTTTGTAAATTAGGTGATTTAAAATAAGTTTAGAGAGAATATCACAACGAATCAACTTTTGTGTGATTTGTAAGGAACGAGTATTCCTCAAATATTCCTCATAGTATGTGATCTTACTATATAAAGTAACTAAAGCATTGCAGCATACTGTAGTCTTTATTTTTTTAATTTATGTTTCGTTGGACAGGCTGCTCTCGGAATCGCAAACCTTATAATTATGTCTATGGTGGAAAATGGCCTTTCAGAAGAAGAGGCACAAAAGAAAATCTGGATGTTCGACAAGTTTGGCTTATTAGTTAAGGTAAGGTATTTAAAACTTGGAGAAGCAAAAGAATGTTGTTGCTATAATATTTTAAGTTGAATTTTTAAAATATTATTATTCCTTAAAATCTTACGTCTCACTGGACTATCCAGATTGTACTGATTGGGACATTCCTGTGTATTCTTAACAAAATCCTCCAGTCTCAAACTTCTGTCTTCTAAAAAGACTCTTGCGTCATATTCAAATCATAATCTCTGTGTTGGCACCAGACTTACTCATTCTTTCTTTCTTCTCTGACTCTTAAAAAGTCAAAGAGCTATTGTACAAATAAGGTTGTATTTGACCTTTCTAAAACTAGGTTTCTAATGGGAACTAATTAAGTTAAATTGCCAGCAGTACATCTGATATTTGTGCAGGAATTCTTTGACCCTTTGGAGACCATAATCCTCTCTAGCATTCTAATAAAATCTGTGAATACTTTTCCAGAGGAGGTACATACTACTAAAACCAAGTCATGGATAAAAGATAAAGAGCTCTTCTCCTAGATTAACTAGTACCCTTTGAGCCTGCCTTTCTTAGCATTGATTGCCGTTTTTATTAGCTTAACAAATATATGTCTTACATTTTGTAATACATTGAAATATAGGTAAACCGCTTTATAGTTGAACCTATCCAGTACACAGTGCTCTTATATTTTTCCTATAATCTAATGCTATACAGCTATTTGTCATTTACATCCATAAAGCAAGCTATTTCAGTGCATTTTGCTTCAGTCCTGAAATTTTTTCTTCTTAATTAGTACCAATATTCTGTTAGTACAAAGAATAAAATAAAAAATATGTGAGTGAAAAATCTTGAGTGCTTAAATTATACATAACTTCAAATAATAGTAGTTTGAAATGTACTAGTCTTATTAGGATAAGGCTTTACATGTGTTGTCTCATTTATCCTCTCAAGAACCTGTAATGTTTTAAAGATGAGGAAACAGGCTCCATCACCTTGTAAATGATGGGGATTGGATTCATAACCAAGTAACCTAACTGTGAAGCCTGTGCACTTAACCATTGAACAGCACTGCCTCCCAAGTGGGCTTTAACTACTGTATTTATTAGCATATAGGACTCAAGGATCATAAGACATCATACCAGTACAAGGATATTGGAGGGATATGCATTTTTACTGGCACACAATTAATTTGGCACTTCTTTTTTGTGACATTGGTTTTCATCAAATGTTTTGTGATTCTTTATAATGTTTGCAGGCCATGTCTAGAATGAAATGGTATTGGTAGCTGCAGTGTATTTCTTTAGCCCACATGAGAATCCCTATTCATCTGAGGATATATTTCTTTGAGCGTGTCAGGTAGCTTGACCTATGGACTTTAGTCCTACTGGCCCTAAACACTGCCCTCCTTTTTGAGACTTTGAAAGTTTCCAGTTGAATCCTGTCTTAGTTATCTAGTGCAGCTATAACAGAAATACCACAGGTGGATGGCTTTAACAAAGAGAAATTTATTTTCTCACAGTCTCTAGTAGTAGGTTACAAGTCCAAATTCAGGTCTGTCGGCTCTGGAGGAAGGTCCTTGTCCTCAATCTTCCCTGGTTGAGGAGCTTCTCAGGCACAGGGACCCCATGTCCAAAGGACGCGCTCTGCCCCTGGTGCTGCTTTCTTGGTGGTATGAGGTCCCCAGCTCTCTGCTTGCTTTGCTTCCCTTTTATCTCTTTAGAGATAAAAGGTGGTTCAGGCCCCACCTCAGGGAAAATCCCTTTACATTGGCTAATGGATCTGACTTGGGTAAGGGTGGTATTACAATCCCACCCTAATCCTTTTAACATGCAATTACAATCATAAAATGGAGAACAACCACACAATACTGGGAGTCGTGGCCTAACCAAGTTGACACATATTTTTGGGGGGACACAGTTCAATTCATGACAAACTCCCGTATTGGAGAGCCTTAGTCCTGGTCAGGACGAGCACAAGAAGCCACCGTTCTGAGAACATGTATCTGTTGAGGCTTTATTTCAGTCCTTTAACTTCCCAGCCAACTGATGATGCCATACTTCTTTTCCCAGCCCCTGCTGGTTCTTATCTGGGTTATTCTGGAGTTCCGATGGAAAAATTCTCTTTTCAGGGGAGGTCTTCTCTTTTGCTGATAGGAGGATATGGGTTTCTCAGCCTAGTTGGGTTTTGCATTCAGTATGTTTTTGCCTGATTTAAATCTTTGAGAAAGCCTTCATTATCCTAGTCTGTTAGTGGTACCTCTCCTGGATTTGTAGCACTAATAAGAACTTCATTCTTACAGGTTTTGACCAGGGATTTGTAGGGGAAGTGTAGCATATATCTTCATGTAGCCATCTTGAACCAGAATTCCCTATTCCCCTTGTTTCTGAATTCTTGGTACTACCAGTCCTCAATCTCTAGCTGCAATTCTAAAATCCTAAAAACTCTGAAATTCAATTTTTTTTTTTTCCTGAAATTCATTTGGTAACAAATCTGACTGACCTGACTTATCTGGTAGTAAACTTGACCTGAACTACTGTGAGGCTAATTTGTAGTCTTAACCTCTCATACTTGGTGTGACTCTTCATAAGTTGTGTACAACTGTGGGGTGCTATGTAATTGGTGGGGTTTGTAATGCTTGATTTATTACTATATTACATTTCTAAAATATGAAAAATTTTGAATTCCAAAACACATGTAGCCCGGAAAAGGCATTGTAGACCTTTGTGCCATATTGGATTTAGGAGAAATTCACAGAGTAGATGAGTTTTTGAGAGAGACTAGAAAGTTTCTAGGTATTTATGGGATTTGATTTGTATTTTATATTTGAGTTTACACTGTGAAGGTAGCATTGGAAGATGTGGGTTGAAGAGAACAGTAGATGAAAATGAAAAGACATTTCTATTATAGAAATAATATCTGACTCATAATGATTTCTCTTCAGTTAATTCTAAGTATGCATCCAGTGAAAAATACTGTATTTTATCTAAAAATTCAGGGACGGAAATCTAAAATAGATACTCATCAGGAACCATTTGCTCACCTAGCCCCAGAGAGCATACCTAATACTTTTGAAGATGCAGTAAATGTACTTAAGCCTTCAGCTATAATTGGTGAGTAAAGTTGTTGGTAAATAATTTATTTAAATGTATGTTGCCCATCATAACTACCATGTAAATTACTAAAAATGAACTGACAGGTTTTTCTCTAGCTTTCAGCATATACGATAGCTTTTCTCTGATAGCTTTTTGGTTACACTGCATGAAAGTTCAGTTAAGGGATGTGTCTTACACTTTCAAGTCCTAGAAACTATGCAGTTCATCATGCTTTGCTTTTAGGATTGGTGTGACTGTTAGACCCAAAACCTGGAAAAGAGCAGGGTGATTTGACAGACTGTAAGGCAGGTCCTACGTGGAGGCAAAATTTTTCATTGACGACAAAGCTGAAAACTTTTGGTGCGTTTTGAGAGTCAGGTGTTGCATACATAGACTGTTATTAGATGGTGCCAACAGGGCATGAAGTTCTCAGCAAATAAAGTAAAAGTCTTTTAAAAGAGGAGCTATTTAATTTTCAGTATGGCTATAGGATTTTAATCTACAATATTTCTTGTAATTTTATCAATTTCATGAAAGATACCTAGATGAGTATATCCCTAAAACCCAAAACCAAACCCATTACTACTGAATCGATTCAGGCTCTATAGGACAAAGTAGAACTGCCCCATAGGGTTCCAAGGCAGTAATCTTTATGGAAGCAGACTGCCACATCTTTCTCACACGGAGCGGCTGGTGGGTTCAAATCATCAACCTTTTGGTTAGCAGACAAGTACTTAACTGCTATACCATCAGGGCTCCTTGAATATTATCCCTATTGAATGTCAGACAGTAAAACAAAATCACAACCACAGAGTTCCAGTGGTGATGGATCTGTAAGAATTTGTTCACATACCTTCACATAGAGAAACACTGGTGTTTTACATAGGAAAACAAGTCCAGAGATGCTAAGCAACTTGCCCCAATTCTGACAATATTTCATATAGCCAGTAGGGATGGAGCGAGTACTAAAACCCAGGTCTCCAGATCAGTTTTCTCTGTCATATAACAGAGTTTATAAAAATTGAATTAAAAATTATTTTCACTGTATTTAATATTAGTATTCTTACTGGATGAAATGTATGAGTACTTAGCTTAGGTATCCCCAAATTCCCACCCAGGGCAAGGTATTCTTCCTTCCTGTTGTGCTTCCATAACTCATTATCTGGGTTATTCTGGAGTTCTAGGCCAACGCCTATTACAGGCTTTCTGATTTTTTTGTTGCTGGTTTTTTTCCTCAGCTCTAAGCTGCCTGCATTATACTTGTTTTATATCCTAATGGTATAATACAGTACCTGAGACATTGTGGGGGCATAATAAAAGGTTGTTAAACTGAACTGTATCAAGAAAATGGATTGCTGTAGTCAAAATAACCTGTGATCCCTTCTGAATTCCTATTATGCTGTAATGAGTACCACGGAGTTTAACAGTTGAGACACGAGATTTGTCTTAGAGTGGCGGAGATGGTCCTACACATTTTTTTCTAATTTTCCATGACTTAGTATATATGTGTGGCAGACAGTAAATATTTAAATAAAGTATTGCGCTGTTTTTTTCTTTCAGATTTGAAATTGTGTTCCCGTAGCAGCATCTTAGCAATGTGAAATCTTTCTTTGTAATGGGCATTTATCTGTGACTTTGCTATGGTAAACTGACTGTAGAAATGCTGTTAATAAGAATTGCTTTCTAATACCAGTAATGAAGCTGTTCTTTTCCTCGTTATTTATTACAGGAGTTGCAGGTGCTGGCCGACTTTTTACTCCTAATGTAATCAAAGCCATGGCCTCTATCAATGAAAGACCGGTCATATTTGCCTTAAGCAATCCTACAGCAAAGGCTGAATGCACGGCTGAGGAAGCATATACACTTACAGAGGTATTAATCCATATAATCACATGAGTGGATTAGTTTTCTGTATTTTCCATTGTAGCTTGTTAGTTACACATTCTTGCATAATTCTAGTGGTTACCCTAGAGATTACAGTGTGCATCCATGGGTCAGCAAAGAGTCAGAACTGACTCGACCGCAACGGATTTGGTTTTTAGTTTGTACCACTTCTGTAAAGTAATTACCTTTAACTCCATTTTAACCTTATTGCACCTTTTGGGCCATTGTTGTGAATTTTAATTCTGCTTGTATTTTAAACCGCAAAAGACATTATTGTTGTTCTATTCAAAATTATTTAGATTTACTACATTTTTTCTCTTGCTCTTCATACCTGTATGTCTGTGCTTCTATCTAGGATTATTTTCCTTCTACCTGAAGAACTCCTTTTAACATGTCCTTACCTGTGGGTCTGGTGAATTCTCTTAGTTCTTTCTGTGTCTGCAGATTTCTTTATTTTGTTTTCATCTTAAAGGACATTTTTACAGTGCATAGACTTAAAGGCTGGTAGTTATTTCAGCACCTTGAAGATACCTTGTTGCTTTCTGACTTGTATTTTCCGTCTGATAAATCATTTGGCATCGTTGTTTTAGGTTTGAGCAGTTTCCCTATGTATGATAGGCCCAGTTTTCTTTGTCTTTATTCCACCTGGGGATTATAATGCTCCTGAATCGGTGACTTGATGTCTTTTTTATCTGTCCTGGAAGAATTTCAGCCAGTATCTCTGCTTTGGCCACATTTTCTCTTTGCTCCTCTGGGACTCCAGCTGTAGGAATGTAAGACTTTTCCACCATCCGCCATACATCTCTTCAACTATTTCCTATATATTCTATTCTATTTTTTTTTTTTTTTAACTCCCTGTACTTTAGTCTGGTGATTTTCTTTGGACCTATTGGGCTTATCTTCCAGCTCACAGATATCTTTTTTCAGCTGCACTAATCTATTGTTAGGTTCTTAATTTCTATTGTTGTATTCTTCATTTTTAGAATTTCTATTTTCTTCTTATAATAATTTCTTAATTCAGTGACACAGACTTAGATCATGTATTAGAGAAGTAATCGTTTTTACATACTGCCTTCTTGCCCTCATGTTTTGGGAAACAGTTCTTTTTACCCTCTTTAAATGCGTCTTTATCAGTGTTTGTCTTCATTAGGGCTTTTTTTTTTTTTTTGAGTCATCTGACAGTTGTCTGGAACAAATCTTTGCTTCTATCCAGGTTGTTTGAGATCAGTTCTTTTGAATCCATTGATGCCCCTACTGGAAGGAAGGTTTATCCCAATTACAAGTACCTGCTTGTATGCCCTTAGGACAGTTGTTTTTTCCTACCATTCTGTAGACATATGTTTGTAATCTTCATAATGCAGTCACTTTCTGTATTGTTCTTGTAAGTGATCTTTAACTGTTTCTAGGAAGTGATATTTGCAGACTTATTTACAGTGATATCTGGCAGTTATAACTGTTAAGACCTTGAGGATGATAAATAAATTTGTGACAAATGTTTTCATCTCTCCTCTTTTAAAAAATTTTTAATGGAAAATTTCAAACATATACAAAAGTAGAATAGTATATTCAACACCCGTGTACCAGTCAAACACAATCAGCTCATCGCCAGTCTTGTTTCACCTACTCCCACCCTCCCCCGGGATTATTTTGAAGCAGATCATATCATCATATCATTTCCTTATAATTATTATGGTATATATCTCTAAAAGTTAAGGATTCTTTTAAAAATATTATCACGGTATTGTTACACCTTACAATTTTAACAATAATCTTAAACACTTATTTGATCCTTTTGTACAGCTTGCCATTTCTGCTGAAATTTTTACCTTATCGTTTAATTTCTTGAATAAATGAATGATTATTTTAAAATTAATGTTCAGTAGTTCCTAATATCTCAACTCTCAGTGAGTCTGTTTCTGTTATCTATTTTTTGGTGGGGTTTTTTTTGTTGTTTTATTTTTGTTTTTTTCCTCTTGGTCATCAGTTCTTGCCTTTTTGTAAGCCTGGTTGTTTTTTATTGAATGCTGGATAGTGTGGATAATAATTGTACTGATAATTCGAGGCTCTAGATAAAGTTATTTTCCTCTACAGGAGCTGTACCTTTTCTTCTGGAGGCTAGTAGGCTGGGGCAGATCACCCTAATCAGGTCACCTTTTCTCTTTTGACGTGAACTCCTTTGGGTGCCATTCAGAAGCCCTGGGGTGTTTACTAGCACTCCTCATTCTTCGTGGACCCTGAGCTTAATTTTTCTCTCCAGCGTCATGAGACTCCTGATAGCTTTGCATATCAGGCTCTCAGCCACACTTTTGCTTTTGAAATCAGAAATCACCTTGAGGGGGAAAGCTTCAAATGCTGGGCCCCTATCTTACCTTCTTCTTCTTTTGGATTTTGGGTATCTCCCACCCCTAAGCTCTCATTATCTTGGTAGTGATTGGCTTCCTTCAAAAAAATTTTTTAAAGTACATTTTGTCCAGTGTTCCTTTTTGTTACCAGAGGGAGAACTGGTAATAAAACAACCCAGGAGACCATTGCCAACACAGAGCTCCCAGAACTTTCTGAACATAATATTCATGCTCTTGATACAGTTAGCATTTTTTTCTCATTGTTAAAAATTTTATGCTGATACATGTATTTCTTCAAAATTCCTGTTGTTTCTATGTCACTCTCTGATAGTCAAAATATTTTTTACTTGTGATTTCCAACTATGCTGCTTTTACTTAATAATTATAATTATGACACCTGTAGTAATAATTGAAATCTTTTAAAGTCATCTACAAAGTCAGCATATAGATATAAAAAAACAAACCAAAAAATCAGTCTCTATAGTTTTCTGTCTTAACTGGTTTACCAAACTATCATATTACTTGTTTTTAGCTTGATTGCTCACCCTACTCACCAGTCTTTACTACTTAAAACTAATGGTTATTGCGCCAAGAAATTAAACCTTAATCTTACGCAATGATTATTGATCAGTATACTCAATACTTCTAAAATATAAAAATTTTAAATCTTTTGAAGAGTACATATCACTAGAAGACTGTTCGAGTATTTAAGAATTTAATTTTTAGAATCAGTGTTGTTATAATAAATGCACACCATTGGAATGAATAGAAACTCCCCGAGGAGACTGTTTTGATATATAGTGTATTGTATCAATTTTAAGATGCAGATTTTTTATATTTTTTGTAACTTTAAAATTGTGCTGTCTCTTTCAAAAAGTAATAATTAAACATTGTCATAGTTTAATTTACAACAGCCTTCCTTCTTAAAAATAATAGCAAAAATTTTTGTGTACTTGCAGTCACCTCTTAAATGTTTGTCTCTAGTTTTCAGTACAGAGATATCTTGGTGTTACTCTAGCACCCTCTGCTGCTCGGTAAAAAAAAAATTTTGACGTCCCCATTTTAATGGTCAGTTGCTTATAGAACAAATAGGCTAGCTTGGACTTCAAAATCAGAGTGCTGGTATCATTAAGGTTTGGCCATGTTTAAGCTATGAGTTGATTATGGGGAGGAAAGGGATGGCCCGGAGAAGGTGAACTGCTGAGGAATCTTGCCGTTCTAGAGGACATTCCCAAGATCTTTATAAATCTTCAATTTTAGTGCTATCGTGAGAATATAACATTACTCCTCTAAAGTGCCATGTTATATAGTCTAATTTATAAAGCTGTTAAAATTAATCATGTCACAAAAATAATCTCTCCCTTATTCTCTTACATCATTATGTGGTAACATGTATAACATTAACCATGAACTAACTTTAATCTGCAAAGAAACAAAATTTTCATCACAAGTAGGGAATGATATAGGTATATGTAGACTACACCCTTCAGTGTGGATTACACCTTAACATAAAGAAAACAAAATTCTACTCAACTGGACCCATAAGCAACATCATGATAAATGGAGAAAATATTGAAGTTTTCAGGGATTTCATTTTACTTGTGTCTTAGTTATCTAGTGCTGCTATAACAGAAATACACAAGTTGATGTGTTTAACAAAAAGAAATTTACTCTGTCACAGTCTAGGAGGCTAGAAGTCTGTATTCAGGGTGCCAGCTCCCGGAATAGGCTCTCTCTCTGTCTCTCTCTGTGTCAGCTCTAGGGGAAAGTCCTTGTCATCAATCTTCCCCTGATCTAGGAGATTCTTAGTGCAGGAACCCTGGGTCCAAAGGATGCGTTCTTGGTGGCATGAGGTCCGCCTGTCTCTCTGCTCGCTTCTCTCTTTTATATCTCAAAAAGAGATTGACTCAAGACACAACCTAATCTTGTAGATTGAGTCCTGCCTCATTAACATAACTACCTCTAATCCTATCTCTTTAACATTATAGAGGTAGGATTTACAACATATAGGAAAATCACATCAGATGACAAAATGGTGGACAGCTGGGAATCATGGTCTAGCGAAGTTGACACTCATTTTGGGGGGATGCAATTCAACCCATAACAGCTTGGATCCACAATCAACACCCATGGAAGCAGCAGTCAAGAAATCAAATGACACATCACATTGGGCAGATCTGCTACAAAAGACCTCTTTAAAGGGTTCAAAAGCAAAAATGTCACCTTGAGGACTAAGGTGTGCCTGACATATTTTCAGTTGCCTCATATGCATGCAAAAGCTGGACACTGAATAAGGAAGACTAAAAAAGATGATATCTTTGAATTATGATACTGGCAAAGAATATTGAATATACCGTGGACTGCCAGAAGAACAAACAAATCTGTCTTGGAAGAAGTACCGCCAGAATGCTCCTTAGAAGTGAGGCTGATGAGACTTCGTCTCACATGCTTTGGACATGTTATCAAGAGGGACCAGTCTCTGGAGAAGGACATCATGCTTGGTAAAGTTAGTGGGTCACCGAAAAAGAAGAAGACCCTCAACAAGACGAATTGACACAGTGGCTACAGCAATGGGCTCAAACATAGTATTGATTGTGAAGATGGCACAGGACCAGACAGTGTTTCATTCTGTTGTAATAGGGTCACTATGAATCAGAACTGACTTGATGGTATGTCTTATAAAAGTAATTACTATGCATTGTAGACCTTCAGATTGCCCAAAAAGTCAAAATCTTGAATGTTAAATCCACTAATGCCACGGGTCTACTATACTTGAAAAAATAATCACTCTTGGGATAGTATGTCTTTTTAGCTCTGGAGAAAAGAAGACAACACAGTATCCAGACACTTAATAATAACATGATAATTTGTCCATCCTACTCTGGAGATAATTCATATTCTATAAATCACCTTTTACCTCAATCCAAGAGGCTGTTTAAACATGTTGTTGTTAGATCCTGTCAAGTTGGTTCTGACTCACAGTGACCCTGTGTACACTAGAATAAAACACTGCCCAGTCCTGCACCATCCTCATGATCATTGTTATGCTTGAGCCCATTGTTACAGCCACTGTATTATTGAGTATTTTAAGATAAATTTTCTGTTTGTGATCTATCACTATTTTCTCCTTGCTCTTTGTCTTTTTTTAGGGGGAGACACTTGTGGGAAAAAAATAATACAAAAAAATTTGTTTTATAAATTAACTTTCAGGTGCATTTCAATTGCACAGGCAATCTAATTTTCTTAGAAATACTGAATGAGACAGTAACATTTATTCTATGTCACCAAAGAGCACAGTACTGAAATCAATGGATACAGCAATTTGGAGACTTTATTTTCTTCGACAAGGCACTTGGCACCAATATATCTGAGGAAAAATAAGATAAAAGAATTAAGAAAAATGAAGAAAACTTAAGAGTGATATGGGACTCTATCAAGAGAAATAACCTACAAGCAATTGCAGTACCAGAACAGGAAGGGACAACAGAAAATACAGAGAGAATTATTAAAGTTTCGTTGGCAGAAAACTTCTCTCATATCATGAAAGATAAGAAGATATCTGTCCAAGATGCTCATCAAACTCTACGTAAGGTAGATTTTAAAAGAAAGTCACCAAGACATATTATAATCAAACTTGCCAAAACCAAAGATAGAGAATTTTAAGAGCAGCTAGGGATAAATGAAAAGTCACCTGAAAAGGAGAGTCAAGAAGAATAAGCTCGGACTACTCAGCAGAAACCATGCAGGCAAGAAGGCAATGGGATGATTTATATAAAGCATTGAAGGAAAAAAAAAATTGCCCTCCAAGAATCATATATCCAGCAAAACTCTCTCAAATATGGAGGTGAAATTAGGACATTTTCAGATAAACAGAACTTCAGGGAATTCATAAAAACCAAACCAAAACTACAAGAAATACTAGAGGGAGTACTTTGGTTAGAAGATCAACAATATCAATTATCAACCCAAGACTCGAACACTGGACAGAGCAATCAGAGATCACCCCAGACAGTGAAATCACAAAAATAAATCAAGATAAAAAAATGCTTGAAACAGGGAAACAGCAACGTCATTACGTAAAAGAAGACAACATTTAAATAATAAAGAGGGACTAAGAAATGTAGTTATAGATCTTTCATATGGAGAGGAAGACAAGGCGATATAAAGAAATAAAGGTTAGGTTTAAACTTAGAGAAATAGGGGTAAATATTAAGGTAACCACAAAGGAGACTAACTATCCTACTCATCAAAATAAAATACAAGAAAAAAATGAGACTCAGCAGATAGAAAATCAACAACAACGAGTAAGAGGAAAACACAATATATAAAGCTGAACTACTCAGCACAAAAAATTAAGTGGGAAAAAGAAACTGTCAACAACACACAAAAAAAGACATCAAAATGACACCACTAAACTCATACCTATCTGTAATTACGCTGAGCGTAAATAGACTAAATGCACCAATAAAGAGACAGAGAGTGGCAGAATGGATTAAAAAACAAGAGACACATCTTAGGCTTAGAGACACAAACAAACTAAAACTCAAAGGATGGAAAAAATATATATCCAGCAAATAAGCATCAAAAAAGAGCAGGACAACTGGACTGGACCAAAAGCAAAGAAGTTTCCTGGATAAACTGAATGCTTCGAAGGTCAGCAGAGCAAGGTCGGGGGTTTGGGGACTATGGCTTTAGGGGACATCTAAGTCAATTGGCAAAATAAATTCTATTAAAACATTCTGCATCCCACTTTGAAGTGTGGCATCTGGGGTCTTAAATGCTAACAAGTGGCCGTCTAAGATGCATCAACTGGTCTCAACCCACCTGGATCAAAGGAGAATGAAGAACACCAAGGTCACAAGATAATTATGAGCCCAAGAGACAGAAAGGGCCACATGAACTAGAGATTTATATCATCCTGAGACCAGAAGAACCAGGTGGTACCCGACCAAAACCTATGACTGCCCTGCCAGGAAGCATAACAGAGAACCCCTGAGGGAGCAGGAGAACAGTGGGATGCAGACCCCAAATTCTCATAAAAAGACCAGACTTAATGGTCTGACTGAGACTAGAAGAATCCCGGCGGTCATGGTCCCCAAAACTTCTATTGGCCCAGGATAGGAACCATTCCTGAAGACAACTCATCAGACATGGAATGGACTAGACAATGGGTTGGAGAGAGATGCTGATGAAGAGTGAGCTACTTGTATCAGGTGGACACTTGAGACTGTGTTGGCACCTCCTGTCTGGAGGGGAGATGGGAGGGTAGAGAGGGTTAGAAACGGGCAAAACGGTCACAAAAGGAGAGACTAGAAGGAGGGAGCAGGCTGACTCATTAGGGGGAGAGTAAATGGGAGTATGGAGTAAGGTGTGTATAAGTTTATACGTGAGAGACTGACTTGATTTGTAAACTTTCACTTAAAGCACAATAAAAATTATTAAAAAAAGAGTAGGAGTGGCAGTATTAATTTCTGACAAAACAGACTTTAAAGTTAAATCTATCACAAAGGACAAGGAGGAACACTATATAATGATTAAAGGGAGAAGATACCAGGAGTCTATAACCATATTAAATATTTATGCATCCAATGACAGGGCTGCAAGATATATAAAACAAACTGACAGCATTGAAAAGTGAGATAGACAGCTCCACAATTATAGTAGGAGACTTCAACATACCACTTTTGTTGAAGGACAAGACATCCAGAAAGAAGCTCAATAAAGACACGGAAAATCTAAATGCCACGATCAACCAACTTGACCTCATAGACATACACAGAACACTTCACCCAACAGCAACCAAGTATACTTTCTTTTCTGTTACACATGGAACATTCTCTAAAATAGACCACATATTAGGTCATAAAGCAAGCCTTAGCAGAATCCAAAACATTGAAATATTACAAAGCATCCTCTCTGACCATAAGGCCATAAAAGTGGAAATTAATAACAGAAAAAGCAGGGAAAAGAAATCAAGCACTTGGAAACTGAACAATACCCTGCTGAAAAAAGACTGGGTTATAGAAGACATTAAGGATGGAATAAAGAAATTCAGAGAATCCAATGAGAATGAAAACACTTCCTGTCAGAACCTTTGGGACACAGCGAAAGCAGTGCTCAGAGGTCAATTTATATCAATAAACACACATGTACAAAAAAGAAGAAAGGGCCAAAATCAAAGAATATCCCTACAACTTGAACAAATAGAGAGCAAAAAAGAAACCCTTAGGTACCAGAAGAAAGCAAAGAATAAAAATTAAATGAAATAGAAAACAGAAAAACAATTCAAAGAGTTAACAAGACCAAAAGCTGGCTCTTTGAAAAAATTAACAAAATTGATAAACCATTGGCCAAAAGAAAAATAGGAAGCACATAACCTGAATAAGACCCAACTGAAATTAAATCATATCAGATTACCACGAAAAATTCTGCTCTAACAAATTTGAAAACCTGGTGGAAATGGATGAATTCCTAGAAACACACTACCTACCTAAACTAATACAAACAGGTAGAACAACTAAATAGACCCATAAAAAAAGAAGAGATTGAAAAGGTAATTTAAAAACTCCCAACAAAAAAAAGCCATGGTATGCATACCAGGTATGCAGGGATGGTTCAACATTAGAAAAACAATCAATGTAATCTATCATATAAATAAAACAAAAGACAAGAACCACATGATTTTATCAATTGATGCAGAAAAGGCATTTAACAAAGTTCAACAGCCATTCATGATAAAAACTCTCCGCAAAATAGGAATAGAAGGAAAATTCCTTAACATAATAAAGGGCAAAGCCAACAGCCAACATCATCCTAAATGGAGAGAGTCTGAAAGCATTGCCCTTAAGATCGGGAACCAGAGAAGGATGCCCTTTATCACCACTCTTACTCAACATTGTGCTGGATGTCCGAGCCAGAGGAACTAGGCTAGGTAAAGAAATAAAGGGCACCCGGATTGGTAAGGAAGAAGTAAAATTATCTCTATTTGCAGATGACGTGATCTTGTACACAGAAAACCCTAAAGAATCCTCAAGAAAACTACTGAATTAATAGAAGAGTTCAGCAGAATATCGGGATACAAGATAAACACATAAAAATCAGTTGGATTCCTCTACCCCAACAAAAAGAATGTCGAAGAGGAAATCACCAAATCAATACCATTTACAGTAGCCCCGAAGAAAATAAAATACTTAGGAATAAATCTTACCAGAGATGTAAAAGACTTATACAAAGAAAACTACATGACAGTACTGGAAGAAACCAAAAGAGATCTACATAAGTGGAAAAACATACCTTGCTCATGGATAGGAAGACTTAACATTATAAAAATGTCCATTGTACCAAAAGTGATATATAGATACAATGACATTTTTTAATGAGGTGGATAAGAAAATCACCAACTTCATATGGAAGAGAAAGAGGCCCCGGATAAATAAGGCATTACTAAAAAAGAAGAACAAAGTGGGAGGCCTCACTCTATCTGGTTTTAGAACCTATTACACTGCCACAGTAGTCAAAACAGCCTGGTACTGGTACAACAACAGATACATAGACCAGTGGAACAGAATTGAGAATCCAGGCATAAATCCATCCACATATGAGCAGCTGATATTTGACAAAGGCCCCAGGTCAGTTAAATGGAGAAAAGATAGTCTGTTTAACAAATGGTGCTGGCATAACTGGATATCCATCTGCAGAAAAATGAATCAAGACCCATATCTCACACTGTGCACAAAAACTAACTCAAAATGGATCAAAGACCTAAATATAAAATCTAAAATGATAAAGATCATGGAAGAAAAAATAAGGATGCTAGGAGCCCTAATACATGGCATAAACAGTATACAAAACATTACTAACAATGCAGAAGAGAAACCAGATAACTGGGAGCTCCGAAAAATCAAACACGTACGCACATCCAAAGACTTCACCAAAAGAATAAAAAGGCTACCTACAGACTGGGAAAAAGTTTTTAGCTATGATATTTCTGATCAGCATCTGATCTCTAAAATCTACATGATACTGCAAAAACTCAACCATAAGATAAGAAATAACTCAATTAAAAAATGGGCAAAGGATATAACAGGCACTTCACTAAAGAAGATATTCAGGTAGCTAAAAGATACATAAAGAAATGCTCACGATCATTAGCCATTAGAGAAATGCAAATCAAAACTACAATGAGATTCCATCTCACTCCAACAAGGCTGGCATTAATCCAAAAAACACAAAATAATAAATGTTGGAGAGGTTGTAGAGAGACTGGAACACTTAACGCATGGCTGGTGGGAATGTCAAATGGTACAAGCACTTTGGAAATTGATTTGTTGCTTCCTTAAAAAACTAGAAATAGAATTACTATATGATCCAGCAGTCCCACTCCTTGAAATGTATCCTAGAGAATTAAGAGCCTTTACATGAACAGATATATGCACACCCATGTTCATTGCAGCGCTGTTTACAATAGCAAAAAGTTGGAAGCAATCAAGGTGCCCATCAACAGATGAATGGATAAATAAATTATGTTATATTCACACAATGGAATACTACACATCAATAAAGAACAATGATGAATCCGTGAAACATTTCATAACATGGAGGAATCTGGAAGGCATTATGCTGAGTGAAATTAGTCAGTTGCAGAAGGACAAATATTGTATAAGACCACTATTATAATAACTGGAGAAATAGTTTAAACAGAGAAAAAAATTCTTTGATGGTTATGAGAGGGGGAGCAAGGGAGGGAGGGAGAGGGGTTTTCATTGGTTAGATAGTGGATAGGAATTATTCTGAGTGAAGGGAAGGATAACACACAATACAGCGAGGTCAACACAACTGGACTAACCTAAAAACAAGTTTCCTGAATAAACTGAATGCTTCAAAGGTCAGCGTAGCAGGGGTGGAGGTTTGGGGACCATGGTTTCAGGGGACATCTAAGTCAACTGGCATAATAAAATCTATTAAGAAAACATTCTGCATCCCACTTTGGAGAGTGGCTTCTGGAGTCTTAAACGCTAGCAAGCAGCCATCTAGGATGCGTCAATGGGTCTCAACCCACCTGGAGCAAAGGAGAATGGAGAACACCAAAGACACAAGGTAATTATGAGCCCAAGAGACAGAAAGGGCCACATAAACCAGACACTGCATCGGCCCGAGATAGAAGAGCTAGATGGTACCTGATTACAACCAGTGACTGCCCTGACAGGGAGTACAACGGAGAGCCCCTAAGGGAGCAGGAGAGCAGTGGGATGCAGACCCCAAATTCTCATGAAGAGACCAGACTTAATGGTCTGAGACTAGAAGGACCCCAGAGGTTATGGTCCCCAGACCTTCTGTTAGCCCAAGACAGGATCCATTCCCAAAGCCAACTTTTCAGACAGAGATTGGACTGGGCTATGGGATAGAAAATGATACTGGTGAAGAATGAGCTTCTTGGATCAAGGAGACCTATGAGACTATGTTGGCATCTCTTGTCTGGAGGAGAGATGAGAGGGCAGAGGGGGTCAGAAGCTGGCCGAACGGACACAAAAATAGAGTGTCGAGGGAAGGAGTGTGCTGTCTCAGTGAGGGAGAGTAACTAGGAGCGTATAGCAAGGTGTGTATAAATTTTTGTATGAGAGACTGACTTGATTTGTAAACTTAAAGCACAATAAAAAAAAAAAAAAAAAGACCATGGGCCTTAAAATTATGAAAAAAATCTGGATTCTAGTATAATTGCTAAAGTTTTTGATGTGTGATTTTTCTGCAGCGTACTTGTTTTCTCATCTTTTTATCAGTGAACTGGAGATGGTGATAGCTTCTCAAGGTTTTTATACGGATTAAATTAACTGAATTAACATGGTAAAGCAACTGGTAGGGAGCTAAAAACAGCAGAGGTACAATAAACAGCAGCTTAATTTTTGATGTTTTCCCATTTATTCACAGATGTTTACATCAATCTTTGATGGTATTTATTGGCCATATACAGTTTAAAATTTTTAGTGGCGATTGAAGTATTGTCAAGATTGTTTACGTTTATTAATTGATGTTTTTCAACTTTATTTGAATATATACTATGTGTAAAACGAATCTTACTCTGATGAAAGGGTATTAATGAAAAGATTGTTAATATAATAAATTATGCTTTACTTTTTTTTTTTTCCAAGTAATATATTGGTCTGCCCTACTACAGGATTTAATTTTGTCTGAATTCACCTTAATTTTCTAGTCCGCATAAAGTAACACAATTAAGATAATTTCATTTCATTAACAGGGAAGGTGTCTGTTTGCAAGTGGCAGTCCATTTGAGCCAGTGAGACTCAGTGATGGGCAAGTATTTATGCCAGGTCAAGGGAACAATGCATATATATTTCCAGGTAAATGCCACCACTGCTTGTTAGAGAGTAATAGTTAATTACATAAAATTATTTTGAGGATTCTTGAGAAGTTAAGATTAAAATGAGCAACAGAATTTATAGAATTTTGGTATAAAAGTACGGGGAATTCAACAAGCCTCATATTTGCTCTATTTCCACTGAAGATTTATTTATTTATATTGTTAATTAAGCTTGTTTTTACTATAGAAATCATACAGTATGTGGTTTATAAAAATGCAAAAAGAACAGAATGGTATAAAATGAGGACTGTCTTCCCTATGTACCTCTTTATCACACTTCTTAGATATAATCACTGTCAATGCTTTCCTTTTAGTTTTTCTGATGGTTACCATCATAGTTGACACACTTATCCGTCTTTATCTTGACTCATCAACTCTGGACTGTATTATGAATTTCCCAGTATGAAATATGAGTAATATTATGCCTTCTAATACTTGCTTCCCCTCTCTAGTGCTCAATTTTTGTTACTACTTTTAGTTTTTCTAGTCCTTTTATCTTTACATAATATATTTAAAGAAAGAATTTTTGTTAACAAATTAAGACAGTTTTTATTAGCTCATCACAGGGAAAAAAGAAAAACTCATGTTTAGCTTTCTTGTCTCTTCTCATTCCATCTCCCAATTTTGGCTAGTTAATATTTCTACATTGTAGAGTTTTGTCGTTTTGTGATGTTTACATTGTGTTCCATCGTCTTCTATGCTTTGTTTACGGATTGATTCTGAAAACTAAAAACCTTAGTTATGTAAATGTTATTCATGTCTAAATAAGAGTGTGATTTGATAAATATAGTAGAATATCGAATTTTATATTGCTGAATTTTTCACACTCTGAATAAAACCTTGAAAGCATCAAATATAATGAATCCTCTTTTAATTTCCTGTCAGCTTCATTTCTTCATGATCCTACTTCACAGCAAACTATTTCTTGTATACCATGTTGTTCTTAGTCTTCTCTCTCCCGTGCATGAGCATTCTTTCACTCTCTGTCTTGCTTTTCATATTTTTTACATATCAAAGTGTCTTTTTTTTCTCTTCTCATTTGATAGTTTGGCTGGGTAGAGATTATATATCCAAAGTCATTTTCCTCAGGCCTTTGAAAACATTCCTCTGTTCATTTTTAGCATCCAAGGCTGCTGATGAGAAATCTGACATCAGTGAGATTCTCATTCCTTTATGCATACTAGCTTTTTCTCCATAAAAGTATTTAACATTTTCTGTATATCTTTTATTTCTGAAGTTTTACTGGAATGCATCTAGATTTGGGTTTATTTTCCATTTCTTATGCTTGTGTGTAGGTGGGCCATTTTGCTATAAAAATATCTTCTTTGTCAAAGGATTTTTTTTTCTGTAATCATTTCTTTTCTTCCATTATTTCTGTTTTTTCCTTATGGCACTTGTACTAGACCATGGTCAAATCCTCTGTTTTCCTTGATTTGTAAATTTTATTCCATGTTTTCACCTGTGCTTGTTTGAGTCTGTAAAATTTCTGTGGTATTTCCTCATTCATCTATGTCTGTTCTGTTTTTTGTTTTGTTTTGTACTTTTAGTGTGTGTTTTACTTCAACAGTTACTTTTTTTCTTTTTATTATAGAAATTTTTAAACATGTACACAAAT
The DNA here is from genome assembly GCF_030014295.1 of Loxodonta africana. Lineage (NCBI taxonomy): Eukaryota > Metazoa > Chordata > Mammalia > Proboscidea > Elephantidae > Loxodonta > Loxodonta africana. The sequence goes on along the minus strand of NC_087352.1, from coordinate 56,386,985 downwards.
AGAGAGAATAGTTCAGTGAAGTCCCATGTTTCATCTTTCAGTAGTTATCAGCATGTAGCCAGCCTTATTTAATCTACCCACCCCACCTTCACTGGGTTATTTTAAAGCAAATCAGAGATCATATAATTTCATTCATAACTACTTCATTATGTATCTCCAAAAAAGTATTTTTTTTAACTTAACCACAATACTACTATCACACCAAAGGAAATTAACAATAATTGCTTAATATTACATATCATCAATTCAGTCAGTTCAACAATCGTTCTTGATTCCAAATAACTTATTCTGTAATTGCCCTTTTTTAATAGTGGCTTTTTCGTAAGGTTGCAAAATTCTCTCATATCTCTCTAGAGATTCTTATAAAAGAGTCCAAAGCTGACAAACAGAAAAAAGCAACTTGGGGAAAAAACAAGGGATTATGTGGAGTAAAGGAAAAGTTTAAAGACAAAAACACTATCAATGTTCTACTGGAGACAAAAAGAAAATATTGTATCCCTGAAACAAGATGGAGTTCTGTTAAAAAATTTTTTTTTTGAAAACAAAAATGAGCTCTTGAAATTAAAATCATTAAAAGTATGATAGCAGAAGGATTAGAAGAAAAAGTTGAGGTAGTCACCTACAAATAAAGCGAAGGACAGGAAATGGAAAATAAAAAAAGAAGATTAGAGGACTAGTCCAGGAGGTATAGTATCAGAATAGTAAAAATTCCAGGGAGAGAGAATTCTAAGACTTGAAGAAATTTCCCAAAACCGAAAGACCCAAGTGCCAGATAGAAAGGGCTCATCAAGTTCCAAACATGGTGAGTGAAAATAACACACCTCAGGGCATATTATTTGAAATTTCAGAACATTAGGTATACATTCCCAGAGGTGAAACAAAAAGACAGTACCTAAAAAGATCTGGAATCTGGCACTGGACTTGTCACCAGCAACCCTGGAAGCTAGAAGGTATTGGAGTGTTGTTGTTAGGTGCCGTCAAGTCGGTTCCGACTCATAACAACCCTGTGCACAACAGAACAAAACACTGCCCTGTCCTGAGCCATCCTTACAATCATTGTTATGCGTGAGCTCATTGTTGCAGCTACTGTGTCAATCCACCTTCTTGAGGGTCTTCCTCTCTTCTCCTGACCCTGTACCCTGCCAAGCATGATGTCCTTCTCCAGGGACTGATCCCTCCTGACAACATGTCCAAAGTATGTAAGATGCAGTATCGCCATCTTTGCCTTTAAGGAGTATTCTGGTTGTACTTCTAAGACAGATTTTTTCATTCTTTTGGCAGTCCATGGTATATTCAATAATCTTCACCAACACCACAATTCAAAGGCATCAATTCTTCTTCGGTCCTCCTTATTCATTGTCCAGCTTTCACATGCATATGATGCGATTGAAAATACCATGGCTTGGGTCAGGCACAGCTTAGTCTTCAGGGTGACATCTTTGCTCTTCAACACTTTAAAGAGATCCTTTGCAGCAGATTTACCCAGTGCAATGGGTCTTTTGATATCTTGACTGCTGCTTCCATGGCTGTTGATTGTGGATCCAAGTAAAATGAAATTCTTGACAACTTCAGTCTTTTCTCCGCTTATCATGATGTTGCTCATTGGTCCAGTTGTGAGGATTTTTGTTTTCTTTATGTTGAGGTGCAATCCATACTGAAGGCTATGGTCTTTGGTCTTCATTAGTAAGTGCTTCAAGTCCTCTTCACTTTCAGAAAGCCAGGCTGTGTCATCTGCATAACGCAGGTTGTTAATGAATCTTCCTCCAACCCTGATGCCCCATTCTTCTTCATATAGTCCAGCTTCTCGTATTATTTGCTAAGCATACAGATTAAATAGGTATGGTGAAAGAATACAACCCTGACGCACACCTTTCTTGACTTTGAATCAATCAGTATCCCCTTGTTCTGTCTGAACAACTGCCTCTTGATCTATGTAAAGGTTCCTCATGAGCACAATTAAGTGTTCTGGAATTCCCATTCTTCGCAATGTTATCCATAGTTTGTTATGATCCACACAGTCGAATGCCTTTGCGTAGTCAATAAACACAGGTAAACATCCTTCTGGTATTCTCTGCTTTCAGCCAGGATCCATCTGACATCAGCATTGATGTCCCCGGTTCCATGTCCTCTTCTGAAACTGGCCTGAATTTCTGGCAGTTCTCTGTTGATACACTGCTGCACCCGGTTTTGAATGATCTTCAGCAAAATTTTGCTTGTGTGTTATATTAATGATATTGTTCTATAATTTCCACATTCGGTTGGATCATCTTTCTTGGGAATAGGCATAAATATGGATCTCTTCCAATCAGTTGGCCAGGAAGCTGTCTTCCATATTTCTTGGCATAGATGAGTGAGCACCTCCAGTGATGCATCTGTTTGTTGAAACATCTCAATTGATACTCCATCAATTCCTGGAGCCTTGTTTTTCAGCAATGCCTTCAGAGCAGCTTGGACTTCTTCCTTCAGTACCATCAGTTCCTGATCATATGCCACCTCTTGAAATGGTTGAACATCGACTAATTCTTTTTGTTATAATGACTCTGTGTATTCCTTCCATCTTCTTTTGATGTTTCCTGCGTTGTTTAATATTTTCCCCATGGAGCCCTTCACTGTTGCAAGTCGAGGCTTGAATTTTTACTTCAGTTCTTTCAGCTTGAGAAATGCCAAGTGTGTTCTTCCCTTTTGGTTTTCCATCTCCAGCTCTTCGCATACTTTACTTTGTCTTCTCGAGACACCCTTTGAAATCTTCTGTTCAGTTCTTTCACTTTATCAATTCTTCCTTTTGCTTTAGCTGCTCAATGCTCAAGAGCAAGTTTCAGAGTCTCCTCTGACATCCGTTTCAGTCTTTTCTTTCTTTCCTGTCTTTTCAGTGACCTCTTGCTTTCTTCATGTATGATGTCCTCGATGTCATTCCACAACTCGTCTGGTCTTCGGTCACTAGTGTTCAATAAATCAAATCTGTTCTTCAGATTGTCTCCAAATTCAGGTGGGATATACTCAAGGTCATATTTTGGCTCTTGTGGACTTGCTCTGATTTTCTTCAGTTTCAGCTTGAACTTGCAGTCTGTTCCACAGTTGGGCCCTGGCCTTGTTCTGACTGATGATATTGAGCTTTTCCATCATCTCTATCCACAGATGTAGTCAGTTTGATTTCTCTGTGTTCCATCTGGCGAGGTCCATGTGTATAGTCACCGTTTATGTTGGTGAAAGAAGGTATTTGTGATGAAGTTGTTGTTGGTCTTGCACAATTCTATCATTCAATCTCCGGCATTGTTTCTGTCACCAAGGCCACGTGTCTGTCAGTTTGTCGTACTGTGGGGGCTTGTGTGTTGCTGTGATGCTGGAAGCTATGCCACCGGTTTTCAGATACCAGCAGGGTCACCCATGGAGGACAAGTTTCAGCTGAGCTTCCAGACTAAGACAGACTGGGAAGAAGGACCCAGCAGTCTACTTCTGAAAAGCATTAGCCAGTGAAAACCTTATGAATAACAGCAGAATATTGAATGCTGGAAGATGAGCCCCCCAGGTTGGAAGGCACTCAAAGGATGACTGGGGAAGAGCTGTCTCCTAAAAGCAGAGTCGACCTTAATGATGTGGATGGAAGTAAAGCTTTCGGGACCTTCATTCACTGATGTGGCACAACTCAAAATGAGAAGAAACAGCTGCAAACATCCATTAATAATTGGAACCTGGAATGTACAAAGTATGAATCTAGGAAAATTGAAAATCATTAAAAATGAAATGGAACGCATAAACATCAATATCCTAGGCATTAGTGAGCTGAAATGGACAGGTATTGGCCATTTTGAATCAGACAGTCATATAGTCTACTATGCTGGGAATGACAGCTCGAAGAGGAATGGTGTTGCATTCATCGTCAAAAAAAGTGTTTCAAGAGCTATCCTGAAGTACAACGCTGTCAGTGATAGGATAATATCCATCCTTGGTGATAGGAATGCCTACAAGGAAGACCAGTTAATACGACTATTATTCAAATTTACACACCAACCACTAGGGCCAAAGATGAAGAAATAGATTTTTATCGGCTGCTGCAGTCTGAAATTGATCAAATGTGCAATCGAGTTGCATTGATAATTACTGGCAATTGGAATGCGAAAGTTGAAAACAAGAAGGATTGGTAGTTGGAAAATATGGCCTTGGTATTGGAATAATGCCTCAATAATTCTGAAGGAAAATTATTTCCAAACTAGAGTTCTAAACCCAGAGAAGCTATCAAATAAGTAGGAAGAAGTACATTTTCAGAAATTGAAGATTTCAAAAAATGTATCTCCCATGCACTATTTCTCAGCAAACCACAGAAGAATATACCCTACCAAAAAGAGGGAATAACCAAAAATTATGAAGAAGTGGAATTTAGGAAATTATAAAGGGATTTTCTAGAATGATAGCTCTAGATCTGGAATGGAGAGCAGCTAGACCAGATTGGAGCAGGCAGAAGGCCTCAGCAGAGATTTATTCTAGAAGACGAAATTGTAGAATATGTGAGGTCACCCAAATACTAGAAGATTTAGACAATTGAGTGAGAGTTTCAGGGTGAAAGAATGTTAAATACTGAAGAAACAAAGTAAAGGGAAAATACAGTCATTAATTACAGGGAAAACAAAGTTATGCAGAAAAGGAAAAGTAATCATGGTATTAATACATAGCTCAGCTATGAATAGTATTTATGAAATCATAATAATATAAACAGCGGATATCGATAGAACCAAAATTATGCCCCTAAGCTATATTGGGAGGAAGAGAGAAGGGTAGAATGTGAAAAAGAGCTAAATACATTTTTTCCACAAGAAGGTGACAATAGGTAATCTATAAAACTAAAAATTCGGAAGAAATACAAGCATGTTAAGAGGGAGTGAGAAAAATATAAAAATTATCAGCAGAAAGAAAAGTACTTGCCTCTATAGAGCAAGAAGTGGAGGGTCATAGGTAGACTGGGAACTGCTGTCTTTTGTAACAAGCCTCAATGAAATGTGTGCATTTGGTGTAGTAGTTAACAGCCAAGGCTGCTAGCCAAAAGGTCAGCAGTTCGAATCCACCAGGGACTCCTTGGAAACCATATGGGGCAGCTCTACTCTGTCCTATAGGATAGCTATAAGTTGGAATCGACTCAGCGGCAACAGGTTTTTTAATGGGTTATAGTTTAGATAAATTTTTTTTTTTAAATTGAGAAAAGCTGTTTGATATTTCTACAGTTTTCAGTGAAAAATAATTAAAACAGTGATCGTTAACAATGATCATTTGATTCCATTTTAAGTGTTAGATTTCTGTTCTCTTGGCAGCTTGCTGTTTTGGGGGAGGGTATTTGGGGTGGAGGTGAGTTACCATTATTTGCTTAAATCTAGGAATTTATTTGGCTTCTTTGATAATAATTTCATAATCTGAAAAGTGACTTTACTAAATAACTTATTTACGATGTATTCTAGGTGTGGCTTTAGCTGTTATTCTCAGTGGCACCCGGCATATTTGTGACACTGTTTTCCTAGAAGCTGCAAAGGTAAATGTTTTAAAGGGTGGATTATAAAGATGAATGGATCTTAAAAGTAGAGAGAGAGAGAGCAAGCATTAACTAAATTTGCCTTATGAATGAGAAGTTACCAATCAGTAACTTTTTGGATTTGTCCATCTACTTTTTGTAGAAAATTAACTTTTTAAATCATGCTTTTTCCAGTTTTTTATTGTAAGCTATGAATTGTTTCAGATTTATAACACGTGCATTGTACTCGTATATATCTGAAGGTAACATATCATGATAAAAAAAAATTTTTAATTTTTTTTTCATTATCAAAAACATAAACTATAACTCCTTGCAGTTTTTATTAGAAAAATACTGGTTTACTTGGAGTGCTGGTGTGTTGGAGCTCCAGACTTCAAGATAGGAGTTCTGAAGAACAAACATTAATACAGATATTAATGTCAGTTTTCATAGTAGCTGTTGTGATCCTAATTGTGTTAAGATTTGTGTGTATTAAGTAGAATATAGATCAGTTAGTCTTTAAAACTGGTTAATTCTTTACTATTTAGTAGTGTTTCTGCAGTGGTTTAAGAAATAAGGAGAATTATGTTACCAGTACTATTCTCTGTTCTCTCAACCCCCTTTCCATTTTATTAGGTTCTAATTATTCTGGGTTATTTAAACAAACAAAAGTAAAATGCTGTTTTTCACTACAGGCACTAACAGGTCAATTGACGGATAAAGAGCTATCCCGAGGGAGACTTTACCCTCCACTTGCTAATATTCAGGAAGTTTCTATTAACATTGCTATTAAAGTAAGTAATAATTTATTTCTTCCCATAAATCTTAATGCTTTTATTATACAAGTAATACAAATTTATTAGAGATAAATTGAAGCATTTAGAAGAGTGCAAAGAAGAAATTTCCCATGTTTTTACTGCTGGAGTATAAGCTACATTAGTATTTTGGGTTTGTAGTCATCTAGCCCTTTTTTCCACTGTAAACATATACATACATACACATACCTACGTATGCACATGTACCTAAGCCTGTTTTTATAGTTGGCTTTTATAATTACACTGTGCTTTTTCCACTTAATATATTACAGATCTTTTCGCATGTAAGTAAAAAATTATTCTCAGAATGATCATTAATGTTGCATGGTATTATCTTTATTATTATGCCATAATTTAACTATTCCTCTATTTTTGGACATTTAAGCATTGTTAGTTTTTGTTTATTTTTAGAACTAATGCTGTAATGAACATCCTTATAGATAAGTATTTATGTGCATGTGTGATTGTTTTCCCTTAAGATAAATTCCTAATTGCAAGAACAGAAGGTATTAGTGTGTTTAAGGCTTCTGATATATATTGCCAAGTACCTCTTCAGAAAAAAGGTACTGACCTACATTGCACCAGTTAGATATACATGTTATCTGTTTTCCCACTCTTTTGCCAATACCTGAAGCTGTTTTTTAAATCTTACATATGTAATAGGTGAAAATTATATATTTTTATTTAAAGCATTTTTTTAGTGAAATTGAATAATTTTTTGCTTATTGAACAATTCTATTTCTTATGTGAACTGTGTGTTTATGACCTTTACTCATTTTTGTATTAGGATATTTGTCCTTCTACTTTCTAGTATTGATTTATAAGGGCCCTTTATGTATCGAGGTTAGCGATCCTTCTATTTGCTGTGTTATAGATTTTTTTCCTATTTGTCATTTATGTTAACTTTACATGATTTTTTGGCATGCCATTCTTTAAGTTTTTTTTTTTATGGAATTATCTGTTTATTTTATGAACTCCTTTCTCAATTTTTATGAATGTTAAGACCTTCTTCTACTTCAAAATATAAATATACCCACCTGCATATTTTAATAACATACAACTTTTTAATCCCTTTGAGATTTATTTTAATGTATGATGTTAGACAGGAAACATTTTTTTTCTAATAGTCAACCAGTTGCCCCAGCACTATTATTGACTACCCCATCTCTTGTTTCCAGATGATTGGAATGCTACTTTTATTAACATAGAAAACTTCATCTGTTACTGGAATGTTTGTTCCTGAACATTTTTGTCTATTATTAGTCATTGTTTAATTATTATAGTGTGTATAATAGACATTAGTATTTGGTATGTGTGTTTTCCTCCATTAGGCTTTTTTGTATTCTCTTGGCTGTTCTAAACTGTTTATTCTTTTTAAATGAATTTTTGAATCAGTTTTTAAATTCATAGAGAACCCTGCAATTTTGTAAATGTTACATTTATAATTAAGTTGGGGAAATAGAGTCTTTCAGTACTGAAGCCTTCCCCCATTCAGTGTCTGTCTCTCTTCACTTATTAAGGTCTTTTAAGTCTTTCAATTTTATAATGTTTTCTTCATCAGAATGTGGTATGTATCTTACTACTTCTTTTCCTAGATAATTTTAAATTTTTGTTATTGTTTATAGGTTTCTTTTTTCCATACATATTTTCTCACTGGCCATTGCTAATGAGAAAAGTATTACTTTTTTATGAATTTTCTTATAACCTGTTTCTTTGATGAACAGTCCTAATTCTTTTAATGGTTTTTCAGTTGGTTCTTTTGGAATTGTTGAGTTTTGAATCATCTGCAAATAATTTCATTTTCTTTTATAAATATGTATATAGCTCTTTTCTTCCCTGTCTTACTAAATTGGTTGTGACTTTAGACCCGTGTTAAGCAGTTGGCTTGATAAGCACATCCTTGTATTCTAATGATTAAATGTGATGCTAGAATTTTTGTTGAAATAAGTATTTTCTGTCTTTTTAAAGAGGCAGACTTCTGTTTTTAGTTTACTAAGATTTTCTTAACAACAGGCGTAGATGTGGAATTTATCAGCCACATTTTCAGCCTGTGTAAAGATGATCATAAGATTTTACCTTTTTGATAATGTTATTATTGCATTGTTTTGATGCTCATAAGCTAAGCAAAGATTGGAATTAGTAAAGCATGATATACTCAGAGAATAACGGCAAATCCAGCTAAGCTGAGGCCTCCATAGGGAAGTGGCATGAGAGAAGATATGAGTTTTACTAAGGCCAGGCTAAGGAGCCTGAACACCTTACTACTGCAAAACAATTGAGGATTTTAGATCCCTAGATTAGGATGAATGGAGTTGAACTTTAGAATTTAGAGAATGGTATTACAGATGGGGCAGATTTTGGAAGATGTCAGTCACTTAGGAGATGACTCTCATGTCCAAATGAAAGGTTACACATGAGGAATAGAGGAGACCTCTGCTTGGCATTGGTTTAGAATCATAGACCTAGAGTTATGCGTCTCCCCCCTTCCTCAGGGGTAGAGGATACGCTGCTTCAGTGGCTGAAAACTTTCTTTTTTAGGACCAAAGGAGAAAAGGGTTAGGAAAGTCAAGGGTGGCGGGGGGCGAGGGAGGTGCTTGTGACTGTCCCTGACCCAGCCTGCAGTTGCTGGTCACCTCCTTTCAGCCCCACAGGCAGGAGAGTTTGCTGTATACGAGGCCCCCGTATAGCCATCAGTCACCTCCTACGTGTCTACATGCTGAAGGGAGCTCTTTCCGAAGTTATGGCTTGACCTCAGTCTTTTTTGTGGGCACCACATACGTAAATTGAGAACTCACTATATGACAGGCACTGCGCTTACCCTGTGAAGAAGCTTTTCATGCTACCTCATTTTACATAGAAAAACACTAAGGCTCAAAGTGTTTATCCTCACCACCAATCGTGGTATGGCCTGGGAGCAAAGATCAGAAATCCTCTCAAGCCAATTTGAGAGGTAATCTACTTTAACTGTTTTAGGGTCTGGAATCTAGAATCAGAACACTATGGGTTTGAAATGCAGCTCTCACTTTACTACCCTGGCAAGTTATTTAAACTACTTGTACTTCAATGTCCTCATATGTAAAATGAGAATAATGGTACTTACATGGGTCTTGTGAGAATTAAATGAGATATCCACGTAAAGCACATAGGACGTGCCTGGCACTCGGTGATGGTGAGTTGCCATGTATGCATTCTAGCCCTAACTTTACATGACCTTACAGTTCTAGTGTCTTAACACCTCATTTATACTAATTTCTGTATCTCTTAACCCAAGTTCTAGAGCAAAAACACCATCTCATTTTGGGTTAGGTTTTCACCCTGGTCTAGTCAGCTATGGTTAGGGTGAAGAGGCCCCTAGACATGGGCCCCACAAAGCCACCCTTTCGGTGGGGCTGTGGGGGAAGGATATCAGCTGGGCTGGCTACCCAAGTGGGTCTACTAGACTGACATATATAGAACTTAAAATTGTTCGTTGGATTGAAATATTAGGGAAATGCTAATAATTCTCCTTGTTTGGTAGAGGGTAACTTTAAGACATGTCAGACTTATGGTGAGATTGCAGATGATTTTTATTTTATCTTTTAAACTTTCCATAGTTTTTGAGTTTTCTTAAATGAGTCAAAGTAATGTTATTTTTCAATTTAAAAACAAAAAGAAATGCCACGGGGCTCACTCTTCTGTGTTGTGATAGTACTTCTTCTCTCTCCTGGGTTAATACTTGGAGCCTGCACAGTAATCTTATTTATTTTTCAGGTTATAGAATACCTGTATGCTAAGAAAATGGCTTTCCGATACCCAGAGCCTGAAGACAAAGCCAAGTATGTTAGAGAAAGACTATGGCGAAGTGAATATGAGTCCCTGCTGCCAGATGTGTACGAGTGGCCAGAATCCGCATCAAAGCCTCCCCAGATAGCAGACTAGAAGCACTCCTGCTGATGATCACTTTCCATGCTTCAGGGAACCCCTTTTATTCAGCAAAAAGAAATAATGTTCTCAAATTTGTGGCTTTTTCCTGTGTTTTATTCTCTCCCAACACTTTGCTTGTCTAATTTTTGCCCACGGATCTACACGTCTTTTGGAGGTAGATGTGTCGACTGTATTGCAAATGCCCACCAGCACCCTACAATCGAGTAACCATAATACTTTCATTCTAACGTGTAGCCGGTACCACATCAGATGTTAAAAGGTGTGTTTGTAAACATCTCCACTTGTATTCTTGTTCACTCTTTCTAAAGTATTTGCTCTTTACCATTATGGTAATAATCTTTTCTCACTGAATTCTTTTAGGGCTATTAAAATAGAAACTCACTTCTGTAGATGTGAGTACAAAATTTTTAGAAGAAGCCAAATTTATCCAATTTCTAAGGGAAAATTATTGTCAGTATCTAAAAATGCTCTTTCATTTCTTCTTCATCTTACCTTCCTCTTCTGAAGTTCCTTTACACTAGGCAAATCTAGGGAAATATGAAAAATGTACCCTATTATTTATTTTCTGCAACTAGATTCAGATAATAGTGTGAAAGAAATGGGAACTGCTGTCTTTAGACGAGCAAAAGTCATTGTTTCAACAGTGTATAAAAATCATAGTCTAACTTTTTTATTTAATAAAAGTAACATCTTGAATTTAATTGCTTTGATTATGCTATTTTGTTGCCCGGCTGAAAATTCAGGTTTGGTTATCGTGAAAACCGTATTTTTATTTTCTTTACTTCTAGATGATTCTAAGGATGGGGTACAGCTTACTTAATGCATAAATTATGACTAACGTGATTTTTTAAAAGAAATTAGTCGTGTTTCATATCTAAATGAGTTGTATGTAACTGGAGAGGCTACACCTTTCTTCCAACAATGATGTTCTTTATTACTTAAGATAATTTTGGAAATGTTCCTATGATACATTCCTTTGAATATAATTAGTGACAACACTATCTCCGATTTAGAGCTAAGTGAGAATGACTGAAGTAGGTATTCAAAAGGAAATGCCATTTTTAATCCCAGTGAAATGGGTAAATAATTGGCTAGTGAGGCCAGTTTTCATGTGTAGCTTACATATTGGAGAGTTCTAAAGGAAAATCCAAAAGCATTTCGAGAAACAGTGGTTGCTTTGAGGGAACAAAATTTTTAAATGCTCATTCTCAAATATTAACAAGAACAAAAAATTATTCATAGTTACCTATCAGCATTCACATTTTGATTTTTCTCTCCACAGTCACTGATATGTTAGAATGTGACATTCGGTAAGGAAAAGGGGACTTCTTTTTTTTTCACCTACCGATAGATAGAGATTAATAATAATTCTGAATATAATTTAACATTTTAAGAGTGCTCCAAATGCTGCTGTCATTTGAAAATGCAATTGGTTAATCCATTTAATAGATGAGTAGTAAAAAGTCTGTTTCTAAATCCGCTTCACAAAATAATCAGCTAAGGCACAATACGTTTCTTTTAATTAAGATGGAAAGTTTGTTTTTCATGTTATCCTTGTCAAAAAAAAAAAAAAAATCACCACTAAAAATATTCTCGTGTGAAATCTTGATTTCAGTTTAATGTTACAAGTGTTTGTTGTTGTGTGCTGTCAAGTCGATTCCCACTCATAGTGGCCCTATAGGTCAGGGTAGAACTGCCCTGTAGTTTCCTAGGCTGTGTTCTTTATGGGCACTGACTGCCAGGACTTTTCTCCCTCGAAGAAATATTTTAAGATTTAAGCTAAGAATACAAGCAGGAACTATTAGCATTGAGGGGGTAGAACAGGGGAGGCCATGATGGCATGAAATTGAAAAAAAAAACTAAAACATCTTGACTTTCTGTGGAAACTTTTACCTAGCAAGAAGTAATTATTTTAAAAAACAGCAATGGAGAGTCACATTCATTCTTTTGAATAGAGAAGACATTCTGTAAATTAGTTTGTCAAATTATTTAGTAGGAAAAAGTGAGAATACATGTTTTTCTAATCTGGCACCACCACCTGTAGTGTGAAGCAAGCTGGATAACTAGCAAAGCTAAGGGTCCCTGGTTGGTGGGAACTGTTAATACACTTGCCTGCTAACTGAAGGGTTGGAGCTTTGAGTCCAACCAGAGGCACCTCAGAAGACCTGGTGATCTACTTCTAAAAAATCAGCCCTTAAAAACCCTGTGGAACACAGTTCTACTCTGACACGCATGAGGTCGCCATGGCTCCGAATCAGCTCAGTGGCAACTCGGGGGGAAAAAGTCAGGATAAGGCTAAATATGTAAGTCTAATGGGGAAAGTTTTGAAGATTTTGGTTAAAATATTTTTAAAATATGGATTTTTAACCTGAAGGCTGCTTCAGGTTAACCCCTGGAGCTTGTTTAAAATACAGATGCCTCCGCTCCCCTCTCTCCCGGCCCACTGGACCACCTGTGATTCTGAGGCACATGCTTCCCCTGCCCCCACAATCACTGCCTTTAAACAGACGTGAGAATAATCTGGAAAGCTAACAGATTCCTGGGCACCGCCCGGAGACGCGATTCGTGAGTCTGGGCTGGGACCTGAGATTCTGCATTTCTAACACACTCCGAGGTGACACTCATGCTCCTGGTACACAGAACACAGAGTAGCACTGTGACAGCGTATGGAGTGTGTAGTAAAAGTTCAGTGCTGTAAATTATATACTTCAATTTTATATGAAAAAGATCAACTGAACTTATGTTCTTAAACAGTTTTCACCCAGTTTTTATAAGAACAAAAATTAATATAGAACCTTTAAACAGATTTTCTGAAAATACATATAACTAGAATACTGTTCAATTCTAAGTTATAGATTTAAGTTATTAATGCCCAACAACCAATATTTTTCATTTGTAAAAGAAGATTAGCTATCAAATGGGTATTTCTTCTCTGTTATATTTCATGACATGGCTTCCTCTACCCTTTGCCCTTTCTCTAAATTATCAGCCTCTCAAAGAAATAGGATTCTACATTTCTGTGAAAGAGTTGCCTATGAATTAAGACCAAAGCATAATAATTTTTAAGAGGTGTGCTGCATTAGTTATTGCTTTCAGGTAACTGAGAAAGGTAGCCCAAGGTGGATGGTAAGGGAGTGGAGGAAGCCTTGCCGTAGAAAAAAGACTTCATCTACATGCTCCCGGAGGTTTTTTCCCAAGCCCATTTTGTATTTCCTCAAGGACTTTTGAATACTTTGAATCTTTCTGGAATAGTTTTTTGCCAATAAACTGACTCTTTTTATGCCTATTTAATCTTGCTTTTTTCCAAGTAAAAACTTAACCACTTTGCTGTTTGGAAAGTTCTCCCTACATACTGTGGTACTCAGTATACTTTTTTAAGACTAAGGTTAAATTTCTGGGTGTATGTTCCTCAGTTTCCAGTGTTTCCTTTTATGTTCTAGAGATTATTTTCCCTGCTTTCCTTATTTTAAGTGTACATTCTAGCAACTCAATGATTCCTGGATAGTTACTGCATTATCACCAACACGTTTGGTATGAAGTTTTTGGCAGATAATGATAAACCTACTCTGTGCCAGGCATTGTTGTAGGATTTTACAGCATCGGCACATTCAGTCTTGATAATACCTCGCTATTATGCCTGTTTTACAGAGGAGGTCACAGAGGCAAGAGAGGTTAAACAACTTGCCCAAGGGGTCAGCTAGTAATAGCCTAGTCAGGGCCCTTAGCTGCAGACCCCTCTCAGAGGGTAAGAAGGGCCTCTGTGATCCAGGAAATTTTACTGGGATCTTAAATACGTTATCTTTAAGATTGTTATTTCAGATGAAAATTCATCACCTATTCTTACTAGACTAGCTTTAGATTCTTTTACAGAGCCCTGGTGGTGCAGTGGTTAAAATAATTGACTCCTAAGCGAAAGGCTGGAGGCTTGAAACCACCAGGAGCAATGTGGGAGAAAGATTTAACAGTCTGCTTCTATAGAGATTTATAGCCCTGGAAACCCTATGGGGCAGTTCTGCCCTACACTGAGTCGCTATGAGTTGGAATTGAGTCAATGGCAGTAGATTGGGTTTGGTAGGTCCTTTTCAATACATTTTAGCAGTTCATCTCAAATGTAATATGTAAGTATTCGATGTAAGCATAAATGATTTGAATTTGAATTTAATAAATGACACCAAAGATTCTCAATAGTTCACTAACATCCTTTGATTTGGTAATCTTCACAGAACTACCTACTGCTGTCACTCCTGAGCACATCACTTTCAATAGCACCTGTATCCTTTGTGAATCCACCAGTGTCAATGTGAATTTGAATTATGATACATTTTAAATGACATATGTTGTATTATATGCATATGTAACTTCTTCCATTAAAAGGTGATAACAATTAAATAGTAACAAAGTGTGTGCGTGGAATAAGGAATTTCTGAGACATATTCTAGCTAAATATTTGACAAAATTTTTACCCCATGTTTTATTATACTTTGCCTAATGACCTATAAAGGTAACTGAAATTAAAGCCATATTTTTGCAATTGGTATTTTTTGTGTTCCCTTTGGTAACATCTCAAGCATTAGATTGCTTGGGGGAATTCTAATTTAAATAAAGGGGAGTGCCTTGTGAAGAACATATTATACCAAATTGACTTAAGACAGATCGGTTCAGGAATCAGTCTAAAACTTCCATAATCGTATGGATTGTTTTTTTCTCTTTTGTGATATACTTTTAATGAGATGTGTTCTTATATTTTCTTATGCATAAAAAATGCTTTATGATCTTGTTTTTAAAGACTGCTGGGTGTAGGACATTTTCAAAACTTGGTATTATCTTAAAACTTAAAAACCACACACACAAACACACTCAATACATGATCCCTTGGGAATATGTTGCTAGACTTACATCCACACAATAAACACTAGTCATGCTGTCATCTTTTCCTTTCCTTATGTTCAGCTTCCTACTCTTTCTCTCTGTTTAAGCATAACAGTAAAGGAATTATTTCTCACCTTTCCTCCCCACCTCACAACCAAAGACACTAATGCTGAAATACTAAATCAGGAAAGATTGTATGTTGATTTTGTGATCAAGGGGGTTGAAAGATATAATTGCTAATACATACTGGGAAAAGAATGAAGTTGTCAAGGATTTCATTTTACTTGGATCCACAATTAAAAGCCATGGAAGCAGCAGTCAAGAAATCAAAAGACGTGTTGCATTGGGCAAATCTGCTGCAAAGGACCTCTTTAAAGTGTTAAAAAGCAAAGATGTCACCTTGAAGACTAAGCTGTGCCTGACCCAAGCCATGGTATTTTTTAATCACATCATATGCATGCAAAAGCTGGACAATGAATAAGGCAGACCGAAAAACTGATGCCTTTAAATTGTGGTGTTAGCGAAGAATACTGATTATACCATGGACTGCCAGAAGAATGAACAAATCTGTCTTGGAGGAAGTACTACCAGAAAGCTCCTTAGAAACAAGGATGGCAAGACTGTGTCTTACATACATTGGACATGTTTTCAGGAGGGTAAAATACAGGGTCAGCGAAAAAGAGGAAGACCCTCAACAAGATGGACTGACACAGTGGCTGCAACAATGGGCTCAAGCATAACAACAATTATGAGCATGGCGCAGGACCGGGCAGTGCTTCATTCTGTGGTACATGGGATCGCTATGAGTTGGAACTGACTAGACAGCACCTAACAACAACAACATATTGGGTGCTTACTTCAAGCTAGGCAGTGTTCTTAAGTTCCTGTCTCCCTCAGTCTTTCCCCCTCTCCTTTCCTCTCTCTCTCCTTACCCGCCTCCCTACCTACTAATTTATATATCACAACAACCTTAGGAGGTGGTGGCGTGTGCCACTGAGTTGATTCCTATTCATAGCAACCCCATGTGACAGAGTAGAACTGCCCCACGGGGTTTCTAGTCTGTAATCTTTACAGGAACAGATCACCAAGTCTTTTCTCTGGCAGAGCTGCTAATGGCTTTGAATCCCTGACCTTTCAGTGAGCAGCTGAGTTTTTAACCATTATACCATCAGGTCTCCATTTAGGGGTGTAGGTACTAATGTTTTCCAATCTTACAGGTGGAGAATCAGGCGCAAAGAGGTTACGATCATGTAGCTACTAAAAGAGCAAAGTTAGGATTCAAACCTCACATCATGGTTTGACCAAACCCCAATCACGTTTAAACCAGACTGTCTGCCTCCTCTGAGCCTACAGCCCATGAAGCAGAACATGTCTAGAGAAAAATCACAGTCATAGTCACCTTCAAGAAACCCATAATGCTGCCTGCATGTCCCATCCAGTGACTCCTATACCTTCCCTGCTCAAATCTCGGACATTCTCCTGCATCTGCACTCTCAGTCGATGACCTTCCTTCCTACTTCACAGGGAACTGAACAATCAGAAGAGAATGTCCTCAAGTACCCCCTGCCTTCATCTTCCCAGGTGCCTGAAAAAAGGAAAAGCAGCCCCTGGCATCCAGGAGCCGGCCTGGTACTCACAACTGGACCTGGGTGTTCTGTTAGATGTAAACAGTTTCACAGAACATCATCAGGCGGCCCACTCCTGAAAAAAACAAAGTCCCTCTATCATTGCGTCTATACACAGACAAAACATTGCCCAACCTACAAAAATGACCAAATATCCCCCTTCCCTGGCTAATATGCCTGACTGATGACACCTCACCAATTATAGCTCTCTCCTCATTTAAGTCTGCACTTCCTGTAGGTTAAGATTTACTGAGGTATCCAAGCATAGAACTGTCCCTGCTTCCTGACAGCACCCAATTCATGGAGAACTCCCTCCTCCCCTTTCTCCCATTTCCACGGACCCTTCACAAAAATCACCCAACCAAAGCCCAAATCTTGTAATAGGTGCTTTCTAACACCCTCTTATGGAGATGTCCAGAGTTGCCGCCATGGTGTGTGTTCTCCCTCACCATGACGGGTTAATAAACCCAACTTGATCAACTGCAGATGTGTTTCCAGCGGTCTTTGGCTGGAGGCCACTGATAATTTGCATCTGCACCCACATGCCTAAGAACCAACTGTGCTCACTGTAACTTGAGCACTAGGTCCCATTGCTGCTTAGCCTCATGAAGGCCTTGCTTCATCAATCCTCCCTTTCCTGCATCATCCTGCATCATCAATATCCCCCTTTGCTGTCATTTCTCGCATTCTTGACCTCTTCACCTCTGGTTATTGCCCTAAATCACTATTCTTCAAGCCAAAACTCCTCAAAGGATGTTCTAAAGTTACTCCATACTCCTGACGTCAATACCTCAGATATGCTACCAATAGCAGAGCTCAAGACCCCCTGCCCCAAAGAGTAACTGCTCTGTTTTCTAATGCTGAACAATATGGACCTCAAATACCATCTATTCTACGTCTAAACTGAATAGAAGGCAACTTCAAAAAAACAAATAATTTTCTTTCTCAAACTGGTCTAAATATCAGACTGCAAGCACAACCACCATGAGATTGTGCCTCTCAGATCTCTGACCCTCATACCTGTTGCCATTCCAACTCATAGCAACCCTACAAGGCAGAGTAGAACTGACCTATAGGGTTGCCAAGGCTGTAATTTTACAGAAACAGACCGCCATATCTTTCTCCCACAGAGTGACTGGTGGATTCGAACCACCGACCTTTTGGTTAGCAGCTGTGCACTTAATCACTGTGCCACCAGGGCTCCTAGATCTCTGACCACTGGGAGCATAAGTGCCTAACAACCCCAGCTGCACTCTGAAATCCATCACCACATTCACATGGAAGACATGCTTCCAGCAGGTGCTCTCTTCTTGCAGTAAGGATCCTACAAAGCGGACCTGTTCCTGGCAGACAGGGGACTCTTCTGACAGGTAACTTTGGTTGAAGCCCTACCTATGGGCTTGCTGAGCTCTTCTCAGAGCTGTGCTTCAATCTAAAGTGCTTCCCCTCATCGCTCCAGACTTTCTTCCTTCCCTCTCCCCTCCAGTTGGAGTTAGACCTGCATCACGGCCTGAAGGCTCACAGCCTGCTCATCTCCCTCCCTGCTTTCTCTCATAGGCATTTCCTCTAACACACTTTTTGTGTGTTTAATCCTGTCTCTATGTCTGCTTCTTGGAGGATCCAAACTAACACAAGTTTTAATGAAAACAAGTCTCAGACCAAATGCTGCCACGTACGCAGACACACCTTGCAGGAAAGGTTCACTCAAGGTGAACAACATTTCAGAGGCAGGATTCTGTGCCCTCTATCTGCCATCATGGAAATAAAAATGGCTCCACCCAAGACAGACAAGGAATCCAACCTAAGGTGCCATTCCAAGGGTATAGGTTATAGACTCAGGGATTCTTTAATCCTATTCCTGCAAGAGTGGAGAGTGACTCTGAATTATTTTAGCCAATCCACCTATGTTGAACAACATGCATTTCACCAATGAGAGCCCATTTCTAATATTCATCATGCTAATTAACAAGTAACTAGAGTTACCAATAAAATCCACTTTTGACATCCACGGTCTTTGATCAAAATGATAGCAGAAGGAGGTCTTGTGGTAACAACTTGCGCAGTGTAGTCCTTTCTAACACGATCCCTACAGGACTCTTGATAACATATTAGCTTGTTTTGTTGTTAGGTGCTGTCGAGTCAATTTTTGACTCACAGTGACCCCATGTGACAGAGCTGTCCCATAGGGTTTCCTAGGCTGTAATCTTTATAGGGAGAAGTCCTGGTGGTACAGTGGTTAAGCGCTCCCCTGTTAACCAAAAGATCAGTGGTTCGAACCCACCAGCCACTCCGTAGAAGGAAGATGTGGTAGTCTGCTTCCGTAAAGATTACAGCATTGGTAACCCTGTGGGGCAGCTCTACTCTGTCATATAGGATCACTATGAGTCAGAACCAACTTGACAGCAATGGCTTTGGTTTCTGAATCTTTATGGGAATAGATCACCAGGTCTTTCTCCCAGAGAGCCACTGGATGGGTTCAAACCACCAACCTTTTGGTTAGCAGCCAAGCATTTAACCATTGCACCATCAGGGTTCCTTGTACATATTTTTTTTTTCAATATTTTACTGCATTTTGGGTGAAAGTTGCTCCTTGTATATTAGCTTCCAAACGAAACCCATTTCCTTCAAGTCAATTTCTACTCATAGTGACTCTATAGGACAGAGTAGAAGTGCCACCTAGGGTTTCCAAGGCTGTAATCTGCTTCTGGGTTTGGGTAATCTTTATGAGAGCAGACTGCCACATCTTTCTCCCACAGAGTAGCTGGTGGGTTTGAACCGTCAACCTTCTGGTTAGCAGCCAAGCGCTTAACCACCACACCACCAGGGCTTCTTTCTATATTAGCTTACCACCCTTAAAATTAAAGCTTAAATCAATTGACGTATACATCATATCACATGAATACACTGAAATATTTCTAAGCAAGCTATAGCCATTGTAACAGATCATATATCCGAAGCTGATTTAGAAAATAGTTACCACAGATTTGGAAGAGATGGATGGTGTTTAAAAATACCATCAAAACTACAGACCGGGGAAAAATTTGGCTTCAACATCAGAAAAGGGTTTAATCCCTAAAATCTACAAAATACTTTAACACCTCAACAATAAAAAGACAATCCAGTTAAAGAATGGACAAAGGATATGAACAGACACTTCACCAAAGAAGACATTCAGGTGGCTAACAGACATATGAACAAATGTTTGCTTATATTAGCCATTGAAAAAAACAAAACAAAACAAACACATTGCCATTGGGTTGATTCCAACTCATAGTGACCCTGTAGAACAGAGTAGAACTGTCCCATAGGATTTCTAAGAACTGACTCCATGGTACCTAACAACAACAACATTGGTAAGTATGTATGTATCAGCCCATACCATTAGATTTAAAGCAATTTGAGGGTTAGGATGATGTCTTTTGTTTATTTTTGTATAGTCTCACAATCTCTTTCTCACCCAGTGCAGTTCACTTTCTCTCGAACATAGGTTTAGGTGGTGATTGATTTCATGTAATCAAGTGATAAATAATTTCTGAACATAATTTGAATGAAGAAAATAAAGTCACAGAGTCTACAGTGTTAACACTTTGCTGGCTCTGAAACTCGTCTCTACTTTTTACTAATTTGTAAGCATAGGTATTATCCTGCCACCTTAATTCTAGGTCCATACACTTAGAGAGGAAGCAATAGGCAGGAATATTTTCTGATTCTAGAAGACCACTATTATATTATATGTAGGTTACTTCTCAGTAGAGAGAGAGAGAAAAGAAAATGCAACTGTCTCCCATCTGTATGAATTATATTATTAGATGTGCCAGGTATCACTTTGGAATGACTCACATTTGAATAACAGTTTACAAAGCATTTTCAACAAATGCCATTTAGTCCTTGTAACACAAGTTTGAGGTAAGAAGGGCAATTATTATCCTCATTTTACCCATGGAAAAACAGAGGCTCAGAAAGGTTAAATGACCCAACCAAGGTCACTCAAATACAAACAGGCAAAATTCAGACTCAAACTCAAGTATCTAAAAGTTCGTGTCGTTAAGCATTGTAAAAAGACCAATGATACACGTCTTCTTGAAAAATTCTTAGGAAGGCAAGTGCCAGGATAAATGACTTTCAAGTTTACTAAATCTGGCCTCACTTGATCAAGTCAACCTTATTTTTTCCATTTCCACAACATTAGTCTAAGTCTTACCCATCCTACAAGATCCAGCTCAAGTACTATGTCTTCTCTGACCTCTCTCCATCTTTCTATAGTCCTACAACTTGTTGTGCTTTCTCATTTGTTCCTTTAAGTTGGCTGTTTCCTCAGTATACATCCTTTCCCAACCAGAGTGAGTGTAGACTTCTTAAAACCAGGAACCATGACATATTTTTTAAAATTCTCTCAGTGCCTAAAATAATACTATCCACAAAGTTGGGGCTTAATACTTGAATAAATAAAGGCTCTGTAAGAGGCCAAGAAGTAGATCAATTAATGTTTGGTTGAGAAAAGCAGTGTGTGTGGTGGGGAAGTTCTTGACACCTCTCTCTTAGTAGTTTCAAAACACCCCAGAAAAGGCACGCAGATTCCTGTTACGAAGCTGCCGGATACCATTCACTATGTAAACTTTCACCTAAAGCACAATAAAATGCTAAAAAAAAAAAAAAAAAGATGACAGCCTGGGAAACCCTGTGGGACAATTCTACTCCTGTCATATAGTGCCACTATGAGTCAGAACTGACTCAATGGCACACAACGACAATCTTAATGGACAACAATCTTAACGGGAGCAGATTGCCAGGCCTTCTGTGGTGCCACTAGGCGAGTTTGAACTACCAACCGTTTAGGTTAATAGATGAAAGCAAGCCGTTTGCCTCTTCCAGGGCCCTAGCCTTAGAATTAAAAAAAAAAAAACCCGTTGTCGCTCGTCAAATCCAAGTCTCAGCGGCCCTACAGGGCGGAGGAGAAGGGCTCCATAGGGTTTCCAAGGAGTAGCTGGTTATTCTGCCGACCAGTGTGACACCGAGAAAATGGAGTGCTAGCGCAGGCTCATGACATATGGTAATGCTGATATGAACTGTGATTCAAAGCCATGTTTTTTCCTCTCAAGGCCCCTCACGGTTAAACTTTCAGGTTTAGTAGTTGAAAAACAGTAGGGTTCATCCCAACGCATGAATAAAAATTAGGCAAACACGTATGAGCAAAACATCACGAAGAATACTGTTGTTTGAAAACACTGCACGCAAAAAAAAAATTAAGGGGCGGGGGTAAGAGCAGTAAATGTTTTCAATTTTGGTGCTTAACGTTCCAGCAGTCGAAATTTAACAACCAGGCTCCGGCCCTGACGGGTCACCGCCACCATCTTACAGACAGCAAACTGCGGCAAGCGACGAAGAAGGTGAAGGATCTACAAGCGTTTTCCTCGGGGCTTACTATGCGCGAGAAAGAGTGTGGACCCTCCCCCGGCGGCCTGTCCCGGGGCGGGTGCCACGGAGCGCGGACCTCCGAGAGTCCTAGAGCGGCCGCGCGGCCTCGCAGGCGGCGGCGCACTTCCGCCCGCACCAGTTGCCGCCTTGCGGACGTCTGGGTGTCGTTGCGGCCTGCCCTTGCTAGCTCCTTCCGCGGGCCTGGGGAGTGGGTGAGTGGGGCCGGGCGCGCCGCACGGGCAGGGCAGGGTCTGGCCCTGCGCGGAGGACTCAGGCCCGAGAGGGAAGGCGCGCTGTGGCCGCCCGGAGGAGCCCGAGACTCTGCCTCCCAGCGCTCTCGCTCTTTAGCGAGGCTAACCCTGTCTTACAGGAGAGAGAGCCTGTGCTCCCTCGAGTGGCCGAAGACCTGGCCTGGCTCTGTCCTGCTTCAGTCGCTCCGGGCTACCGTTCTTTCAGCTCTGAAATGGAGGGCAGCAGTCTCTGAGCGCTGGTTCTCAACCCCGGCATCCATTAGAATCGCTTGGAAAGTCTTCCAACTACTGTAGCTCCGGAATCACCAGGTGATTGTGATATGTAGCCAGGCCTGCGAACGTGTTTTGCGTCCCACAGTACCTCGACCAGAAATGTGCATTTTGTCGAAGGTGGATCATAGTCATGAGAAAGCACGCAGCCAGCCATTTTTCGTCAAGACAGGGTTTGCTAACTCTTAATTCCTAGTGCCAAGAATGGTGCATGCCAAATAATGGAGCTCCCTAAATTTTGATGATTAGATAAATTTCTGATTACTTCCTGCTGTACTGGAAGGGCTTGACTAGTTTGTTTTTAATCTTTTTGTTGTGGAAACTTTCAAACATATATGAAAGTACAATAATACAATGAACCCTTATAGGGTCGCTATGAGTCCGAATTGACTCGACGGCACTGGGGTTTGTTTTTGGCTCAACTCATGATCAAGCTTGTTTCATCTGTTACCCTGCCTCCACTGAATTGTTTTGAAAGCAGATCTAAAATATGACATTTCATTCATTAATTAACTTACGTTTATAAACGTAATGCCATTGCCAATCTAATAGGAATTTCACATTATCATCTGCTATCAGGTGTTTAAACTTCCCCAGTTGTCTCTTTCCCAGCATCAGTTTGTCCAAATCAGGACCCAAACAAGCTACACATGTTGCCATTGGTTAACATCTCAACATTTAATTTGTGTTTCCTTTCCCTCTTTATTATTATTTTTTCTTGCAACATACAGGTCATTTGTCCTGTAAAGTTTCCCACATACTAGATTTTGCTTTTTCTATCCCGGAGATGTCCTTTAACAAACTGGTATTTAGATCCACAGGTTTTTTCAGATTCAGGTTCTACTTTTTGGCAAGAAAACCTCATAGAGGTTATTGGAACTTCAAATTGCATCCATCAGGAGTTAGATAAGGTCTTGTTTCTCTTCGTGA
This sequence comes from Loxodonta africana, assembly GCF_030014295.1. NCBI lineage: Eukaryota > Metazoa > Chordata > Mammalia > Proboscidea > Elephantidae > Loxodonta > Loxodonta africana. Next base: position 56,363,392 of record NC_087352.1, on the reverse strand, counting down.
TTAAGATTAGTCAGTGGAGCTTTTCTGTACAAATCGTACCACCAAAAAAAAAAAAAACTAAACCCACTGCTGCCGAGGTGATTCTGACTCATAGTGACCCTATAGGACAGGGTAGAACTACCCCATAGAGCTTCCAAGGAGCAGCTGGTAAATTCGAACTGCCGACCTCTTGGTTAGCAGCTGTAGCACTTACCCACTACACCACCAGGGTTTCCAGCTGTACCACTGAGTAACTAAATAATTGTCCAGGCAATTATACAAAGATGACAGCTAATAACTCCAAAAGGAATAAGAGAATTCCAATACCATCTTTTAGCAACCCCTACTGAAATAATGGCTCCTGGCAGCAATCAGTAGTAGTTACTAACATCAAGAGATACAGCCTGCTGATGGAAGTGCCACCTGATGGAAATGCCTAATAGCACCTATCAAGTACACTTGGAGGAATGGGGGTGGGGTGGGGATATAGACAAAACAAGATTGGCCATGAGTTGATAATTGTTGAAACTCGATGATGGATACATGGCAACGCATTATATTAATCTCTCTACTTTTGTATGTGTTTGAAATTTTTCATAATAGAAAGTTTTTAAAAAATGGATTGATTACTTGACTAGTAATTTCAGGCCAGCCTGATCCATCCATTATAGATTTCATTAGCTTTTTACTAAGTGATTCTCAAATTTGACTGCACATTAGAATCACGGGAAGTTTTTTTTTTTTTTTAATAGTGAAACTCACATCTCACTGAAGGAATTTACTGCATTGTTCTGGGATGGAGCCCAATAATTGATAGGTTTCCAAAGCACTCCAGGTGATTCTAATATACTTCCAGGGTGTGTTTCACTGGCCTAGATCTATTATTTGTTAAAAAAAAAAAAAAAAAATGATGATACTGTATCATTCCTCCTGCATTATTAGCGCCTGCTTTTTTTTTTTTTTTTAAAGCTTTGTACACTGTTTATTCTCGCCTCTCTTGCAAACTGCAATCCAATAGGGAAGGCTCCGGGAGGGAGGCTTGATCTTGGAGGTGAAAATGTGGAGTAACACCTGGAAGGGACACTAGAGAGAACCTCAGGGTCTGTGTGTGGGGTAGAGAGATGCATTACCTTTTTTTGTGGGGTGGGATGTGGAGCGTACTGGATCCCAGAATGGAAAGGAAGACTAGATGATGTGTGGTTAGAAAAGCACATTCATCCTTATGACACATTTAAAAAAATTTATCAAATATTTTATTTTATAAAAGTTAATGCTGCTCATGGCAAGCAGAAACAATCCAAAAGTTTAGAAGTTAATAATCACCTCTCATTGTAATCATCCCTGAGATAACCAATATTAACAGTGTAGCATATATATCCTTCCACTCCAGACTTTCTCCATTTATATAAATGTAGGGACTTGGGAGATTGTTGTCATAAAAATGAGATCATGCCATAGCCATCTGTAACGTTTTCATTGTCATCCCTCCAGGACAATAGTTGCGAACCTAACTATTAGCTGAAGAATAAATGGTTCATGGTGTGGATGTACAATAAAATATTCAACCATTTCCCTGTTGACATATATTCAGGTTGCTTCCAATTTTTAGCCGTCTTAAATCCTACCACGATGAACATCCTACATAGATCCTTTATTTCTGTAGGGTAAATCACCAAAAATGGAATTGCTGATCTAAAGGGTATTATCAACATCATCATTATTATTGGTAATATGTATTACCAGATTACCCCCCAAAACATAGTAGCAATTCATCTCTCCGCCACCGGTAATGTATAAGAGTTATATAATAATTATATAAGTAATTCTTAGAATTATTTATATGTCTGTTTTCCTCCTTGCCATCAATGTGAATAATCTATCATTGGCCGTCTGTAAGTTTCAGTTTATTCACATTTATTCTGTTTGATGCACATCTTCCATCCCAGGAGTATACCAGAGACAGGAGATGTTCCCAGAAATAGTGAAAGAAAAAAGAGCAGTGCTACCAGTTGGCAGGAATCTACACATTCAACAGGTGACTGCTGATCACTTACAATAGCAGAGTCCTAAGTACTAACCCAGGAGCCCTGGTGGTGCGGTGGTTAAGTGCTCAGCCGTTAACCAAAAGATCGGCAGTTCAAACCCACCAACAGCTCTGTGAGAGATGTGGCACTCTGCTTCTGTAAAGATTACAGCCTTGGAAGTCCTTTGGTGCAGTTCTGCTCTGTCCAGTGAGGTTGCTGTGAGTTGGAATTGACTCAATGGCAATGGGATTTTTGTGTTTGAAGTCCCAACCAGTCATGGACCCTGTCATTTGAGCTGGTGAGACATTCACTCAGCATTACTGTGAAGTACCAGCGTTACTGTAGAGTACCGTAGAGCATTACTGTTATTTATGGTTGCTCAGTGTGCCCCAGAGTCACCACTTGGTGAACATAATTAAAGTCCATCTCTTGCCCAGAACCTCAGCTACAACTTTTAATTGACTGAGCTCGGCTGCTTTGTTTTGTTTTGTTATTAGCAGTCACACAACATTTGATAACTTGTGGTTTTAGCCAATTAGGAGTTTGGATTTTTTCCACAGAAATCTTACTTTGGATTTGTGTGGAAAACTGTTAGAGGACAGGGATTCAAACTGTTCTGAATAACCAAAAAATAACTAGCAGTGATCTCACAGGAACCTGTTTTTGGTGATTGTGAGTAGTTCTGTGAAATACTCCCCAGGTGATCTTTCCATTGCAGGGTGGAAGATGTCGATGGATGTGACGTTTCTGGGAACAGGTGCAGCATACCCATCCCCAACCCGAGGTGCTTCTGCTGTGGTCCTTCGGTGTGAGGGCGAATGCTGGCTCTTTGACTGTGGAGAGGGAACTCAGACACAGCTTATGAAAAGCCAGCTTAAAGCAGGTTAGTGTGCATTCAGCTACCTCATTATGATGATTTCTGGCTGTGCTTCATTTTCTTGGCTTTCATTGGCTCTTTTGTTCAGAAACAGTCCTGTGTCCACTTCAGCGCTGGAGCCCTGACAAAATTTGGAAGGCCCCCAGTCATCTGGCTATGGCCACTGAGGCTCATTTGTTTATTTATTTGCTTTTCATTTATCCTCTAAATGTTGAGAGCAAGGATTTATGTAGGCTTGAGGGAGCGTGGCATGGGCTACATCAGGCACAGTAAATGGATACTGCCCCAGCAGCTCAGTAAAGAGAAGTGGTGCACATACTTATTTCCAACAGGAGATAGAAGTATCAGGAGAGGGATGCAAAGGGCACTAAATGTTCAGAGGAGGGGGACATCCCAGAGAAGGTGGCCTCTGAGTTGTTGAAGGATGAGGAGAGGAAGGGCATTCTAGTCAGAGGGAGTGGAATGAACAAAAGCCCAGCACCGGGGAGACTGATTGCCCAATCAGGCAAATCTGGGTTCCAGTCGAAGCTCTGTCTTGAGCTTGTGATCTTAGCAGATCAGCCAGTCATTCTTAAGCTTTAATGTCTTTGTGTTGAAAATGAGGGGAAAACTCTATTTAGAAGAGGTGTTATGAGAATTATATGTAATGGGCCCATCTCTGTGTGGTTGCCTCCTTATCATCAATTAAATCTTAGCTCAAATGCCATTTCTCAGAGGATTTCTGAGCCTCTTGGATTAAGTATTTCCTCTTTCACCCCAGTCATTCTACTGCTTTGTCCTATTTTATTGACTTCTTAGCATCATCAATATCTGAAATAATGTTATCTAAATAGTTTCTGTATTCACTGTCCGTGTCCTTGCACTACAAAGTAAGCTCAGTGGTCAATTATGTATTAAAAAAAAAAAAAAACCCAAACTCGTTGTTGAGTTGATTCCAACTCGTAGCGGCACTATAGGACAAGGTAGAACTGCCTCATAGGGTTTCCAAGGAGCAGCTGGTGGATTCGAACTGCTGAACATTTGGTTAGCAGCCAAGCTCTTAACCACTGTGCCACCAAGGTTCCAATTATGTATCAGTAGGTGCCTAATAGATAGTGTTTAGCTAATGAGTGATAAGATGCTAAGCACTTAGTTTGATGCCTCTCACTCTTCAGGTCTTGGTAAATGGTAGTTACGAAAGTCATTATTCCATCACAGTGCATGGCATTTTGTAATTTAGGAAAGATACTTCCAGAGTCTGAGGATCCTTGGCCTACTGATGGAAACTGATGTGCAAACAGACAGGTGCAGTGTAAGATGATAAGCAGAATAATAGGGGTGTTTCTGAGAACTTTTTGAGCATGAGGGAGGGCGACACTAAATGCCTGCATGTTCAAAGAAAGCATCCCAGAGATGGTGACAGTTGGACTAAGATTTAAAAGATGAATAGACGTATCTCCAGGGAGAGGAATAGGGGTGGATGTTCCAGGAAGAGATAACAAAGTGAACAGAAAGTCAGGGAGTTTCCAGGAAAGAAATGGCATGTTTGGGGAACATTAAGCCATCCAGCATTGAGTACTTGGCTAGGAGAAATGGGAAATGAGAATGCTGAAAAAAAAAGTGAGGGCAGAAGTCTTCTATGCATGTTAAGGTATCTGGACTTTATTATTCTATTGGACTAAGAAACCATTAAAAGTTTTTAGTCAGAGGGCTAACATGATTTGTCTTGTGTTTTAGGAGAGAGTTTTCTGATAACAAATAGATTGAGAGAGAGACTACCATTAGGGAGACCAGTTCCAAGGCAGTTGCATTCATCTGAAAGAGTGGATGAGGACATTGAAGCAGGAAGTAGGGGTAGGGATGGAGACAAAGAACTCAACTTACAGATACTTGTGGAGTCAACGGGAAGTGGTGACTGATTAGATGTCTAGGGTGTGAGGAAGTGAAGAACTGAAAGTGTAACAGGTCACCAGTGATGATGCCCTGGACCAAAATAGGGAGCTAGGAAAAGAGCTGTTGGAGGAAGGAACTAATGCATAGAGTTTGGGACACAAGGCCTTGAGGTGCATGCGGTTCAACCCTAATTATATACTGTCTTGTGTTGAAACCTTGAGGTGAGGGTAGATACTGTACGCTTCACGTTCCTTGGATTACACCGGTGTTCTTTTCATGAGCACTCTCAGGGTAGGCACGGGCCAGAGTGGAAGCTGTGATATTTAACATCTTAGAGAATAGGAGTTGAGATGGGGTAGGCAGTGGATTAAAATAGAAACAAGGAACTGTTTAGTGTGGCTTTCAGAGTTTTGGGAGTAGGGGTGAATCTTTACTTTTTATTTAATACCTTTCTAAGTTATTTAATGCTACATAACAAATTACCACAAACCTACAGCCTTAAAACAACACACATTTATTATCTCATAGTTTCTGTGAGTCAGGGAGTCTAGACCCTGCTTAGCTGGGTCCTCTGTTTCAGGGTCTCAGTAGGCTGCAGTCAGGGGTTGGCTAGGGCTCTGGTCTCATCAGAGGCTAAACTGGGGAAGAATCTGCTTCCAACCTCACTCAGGCTATTGTCAGTATCCTTGCAGTTGTAGAACCAAGCCTGCCCTCAGCTCCTAGAGGTGGCCCAAAGTTCCTTGCCATGTGGGGCATCTGCTCTATGGTAGCTTCTTCATAGCCAGCAAAGGAAAGAGAGACTCTAGAGTGAGTCATCTTGCAAGACAGAGTCTTACATAACAGAATCATGTCACATCCCTGTGCCCTTTTCTGCTATTTAGAAACAAGTCACAAGTTCCACCCACACTCAAACAAAGGGGATTACAGAAGGATGTGAACACCAGGAGGCAGAGATCATGGAGGCTACCTTAGATCTTCTTGCAGTAATACTCTTCTGTAATATTTTATATTTTACAATTATTATATATATGTGTATATTTAAATAAACATACAAAGCTAAACCAACCTGGCAGAAACAAGAACAAAAAGGCCAAAGGGAACCTTTAGTTTACTAAATTTTTATTATCTTGAAAAAAAATTCTTGTCCTTAGAGAGGAAGGCAGGATGGTAATCCCAGAGCATTACCTATGTCTCTAGCATCTCAAATGCTGCCAGTCTCAAACTGGAAAGAAGCACCCTCAGTACACACTGGTTTTTCTCAGTAACCCATAATGGAACATTCATTATTTGATTTATTGAAACTCTTTACAGCTGCTACTACCTCTGGGAATAGTATGTTTTCTGAGTTTAATAAGGAAATACCTTCTATTTATCTAAACATACATCTTTTAAGCTTCCATGGTTCTAATATGTAAGCATTTGATTAACAAGTTCACGTGTCTGTATCTTTCATAATTTTAAAGAATGAGCATAATCCTTTTTTCTCTTCAAAAAGGGTTATAAAATGATAAAAAAATACAAAAGTATAATCACAAAAGGTATATGTGCTTATTTTAAAAGTTCAAACAAAGCAGAAAAGTCTAAATAAGAAAAAGCCCAAGTCCATTGCTCATAGATAAATTTTCTGTGCAGGTAGATATAATAATGGTATGGGTGTATTTGAAAAGACCAAAATGGATGTCAGGAGACTCTCTGAAACTTGCTCTTGAACATAGAGTAGCTAAAGCAAATGGAAAAAAATGAGGAAGTAAAAGAGCTAAACAGAAGATTTCAAAGGGCGGCTTGAGAAGACAAAAGTAACATGTTATAATGACATGTGCAAAGACCTGGAGTTAGAAATCAAAAGGGAAGAACATGCTCAGCATTTCTCAAGCTGAAAGAACTAAAGAAAAAATTCAAGCTTCAAGTTGTAATATTGAAGGATTCTATGGCAAAATATTGAATGATGCAGGAAACATCAAAAGAAGATGGAAAGAATACACAGAGTCATCCTACCAAAAAGAATTGGTCGATGTTCAGCCATTTCAGGAGTTAGCATTGATCAAGAACCAATGGTAGTGAAGGGAGAAGCCCAAGCTGCCCTGAAGGCATTGGTGAAAAACAAGGCTCCAGGAATTGACAAAATGCCCACTGAGATATTTTAGCAAATGAATGCAACACTGGAAGTGCTCACTCATCTAGGCCAAGAAATTTGGAACATAGCTACCTGGCCAACTGACTGGAAGAGATCCTTATTTGTGCCTGTTCCAAAGAAAGGTGATATATCAAAATGCAAAAATTACCAAGCAATATCATTAATATCACAGGCAAGTAAAATTTTGTGGCAGATAATTCAAAATCAGTTGCAACGATACATCGAAAGGGAACTGCCAGAAATTTAAGCCAGATTCAGAAGAGGACGTGGAATGAGGGATGTCATTACTGATGTCACATGGATCTTGGCTGAAAGCAGAGAATACCAGAAAGATGTTTACTTGTGTTTTGTTGACTATGCAAAGACATTTGACTGTGTGGATCATAACAAACTATGGGTAACATTGTGAAGAATGGGAATTCCAGAACACTTAATTATACTAATGAGGAACCTGTGCATAGACCAAGAGGCAGTCGTTCAGACAGAACAAGGGGATACTGCATGGTTTAAAATCAGGAAAGTTATGCGTAAGGGTTGTATCCTTTCACCGTACCTATTCAGTCTGTATGCTGAGCAAGTAATCCAAGAAACTGGACTATATGAGGAATGCGGCGTCAGGATTGGAGGAAGACTCGTTAATAACCTGTGATATGCAGATGACACGACCTTGCTTCCTGAAAGTGAAGAGGACTTGAAGCACATACTGGTGAAGATCAAAGATTACAACCTTCATTATGGATTACACCTCAATATAAAGAAAACAAAAATACCCCATACCTCACTCCATGCACAAAAACGAGCTCAAAATGGATCAAAGACCTAAATATAAAATCTAAAACGATAAAGATCATGGAAGAAAAAATAAGGACAACATTAGGACCTCTAATACATGGCATAAACAGTATACAAAACATCACTAACAATGCAGAAGAAAAACTAGATAACTGGGAGCTCCTAAAAATCAAACACCTATGCTCATCCAAAGACTTCACCAAAAGAGTAAAAAGATCACTTACACACTGGGGAAAGGTTTTTAGCTGTGACATTTCCGATCAGTGCCTGATCTCTAAAATCTACCTAATACTGCAAAAACTCAACTGCAGAATGAGAAATAACCCAGTTAAAAAATGGGCAAAAGATATGAACAGATACTTCACTAAAGAAGACATTCAGGTAGCTAACAGATACATGAAGAGATGCTCAGGATCCTTAGCCATTAGAGAAATGCAAATCAAAACTACAACGAGATTTCATCTCACTCCAACAAGGTTGGCATTAATCCAAAAAACACAAAACAATAAATGTTGGAGAGGTTCTGGAGAGACTGGAACACTTATACACTGCTGGTGGGAATGTAAAATGGTATAACCACTTTGGAAATCGTTTTGGCGTTTCCTTAAAAAGTTAGAAACAGAACTACCATACAATCCAGCGATCCCACTCCTTGGAATATATTCTAGAGAAATAAGAGCCTTTACAGGAACAGATATATGCACACCCATGTTCATTGCGGCACTGGTTACAATAGCAAAAAGATGGAAGCAACCAAGGTGCCCATCAACGGATGAATGGATAAATAAATTATGGTATATTCACACAGTTGAATACTACACATTGATAAAGAACAGTGACGAATCTGTGAAACATTTCATAACATGGAGGAATCTGGAAGGCATTATGCTGAGTGAAATTAGTTGCAAAAGGACAATATTGAGACCACTTGAGAAATAGTTTAAATAGAGAAGAAAATATTCTTTGATGGTTACTAGAGGGGGAAGGGAGGGAGGGAAGGGTGGGAGAGGGGTATTCACTAATTAGGTAGAAGATAAGAACTACTTTAGGTGATGGGAAAGATAACACAACACAGGCGAGATCACAACTGGACTAAACCAAAAGCAAAGAAGTTTCCAGAATAAACTGAATGCTTTGAAGGCCAGTGTAGCAGGGGCGGGGGTTTGGGGACCATGGTTTCAGGGGACGTCTAAGTCAATTGGCATAATAAACTCTATTAAGAAAGAAAGAAAGCAAAAATCTTCACAACTGGACCAATAAGCAACATAATGATAAATGGAGAAAATATTGAAGTTGTCAAGGATTTCCTTTTACCTGGATCCACAATCAGTTTCACGGAAGCAGCAGTCAAGAAACCAAACAACGCATTGCATTGGGCAAATCTGCTGCAAAAGACCTCTTTAAAGTGTTAAAAAGCAAAGATGTCACTTTGAGGACTAAGGTGTGCCAGACCCAAGCCATGGTATTTTCAATCGCATCATATATGTGAAAGCTGGACAGTGAATAAGGAAGACTGAAGAAGAATTGATGCCTTTGAATTATGGTATTGGAGAAGAATATTGAATATACCATGGACTGCCAGAAGAACGAATAAATCTGTCTTGGAAGAAGTACAGAGTACTCCTTGGAAGCGAGGATGGTGAGACTTAGTGCCATGTACTTTGGACATGTTATCAGAAGGGACCAGTCCCTGGAGAAGGACGTCATGCTTGGCAAGGTAGAGGGTCAGCGAAAAAACGGAAAACCCTCAACAGATGAATTGACACAAAGGCTGCAGCAGTGGGCTGGACTGCGCAGCGTTTTGTTCTGTTGTATATAGGGTCACTATGAGTTGGAACCGACTCGACAGCACCTAACAACAACATGGGTGTATCTGTATGTGTGTGTATGTATGTGTAGTTTTGTATAAATGGGATCATACTAGGTGTAACCTGAATTTTTTTTCACTGAACAATATATTGCAGGCACTTTCCCATGGCAGTAAATATAACTGCATCATCCTTTTTAGTGGATGTTTGGTATTCTAGTCCTTTATGGGATGACATATTTCCTCCCCCCATAACTTTTTTGTTCTCAAATGAAAAAGAACTCATGCATTTTTCTCTTCATTTTATAACTTCCTCATATCTTTGATAATTGTGGTTGCCATTCCTTCTCCTTGTGAAATCAAGTTTCTTGAAAAATGGAATGTTTGTCTTCTGTGAAACTGTGATAACTGTGGGAAGCAATTTTTTGCCTGCTTAATTTGTCTCACTTGGTTTGTGTTCTCAGGTTGTTTTGGTGTTCAGTTCTGGCTTTGTTTTGGAGAGATAGGGAGAGGGCCCCAAAAGTCTGATGTTGGCAGGTTTGAGACCAGTGGGACTTAGCAGCCACCCTAGCTTTTGTGTCTCCGGAGGCCTCAGGACACATTAGAGGTGCTCAGCAGCCTGGATGGGTGAAGAAGAAAATGGAAGGGTTCTAGAAGTCAAATAACAGCAAAAACAAGAGCTATAAAGAAAAAGAGGAGTATGGAGAAATTTCTAGAGTGCCTCCTGGAATTCTCAAGGTCCAAACTTGACCTCTGTTCCAGCTAGTGTTCTCTGTCTCCTGGTTCCTAGCCCTTGGTGTGGTAAGCTGGCAAGACTTGCTTGGAGAACACTTTTGCCTTGAAGTCATTGGAAATCACGTTACAAGTAAACCGTTCCGTTCTTTGGTATCACATATTTGAAATACATGGGCCATGAGCTAGCAGTGGAAGCCTCTGTTATACTGAAAATGTGTTCAATTGTGATTGTCACTTTTCAAATGCCTTGTGGTGCATCTCAGAAAAATGCTGATGTGACCTCCTGCCACATACCAGCAGTAAACTCAGTTCACCACTGCCTAAATCAGGTTACAACCTGAGCCAATATAAACTGAAAAAGCTGTTGTGTTAATTCAGACTGAAAGGAAGAGATGAGCCCAAGTACCCTTGCATAATACCAGAGCAGATCAGATCTCTGAACTGCATTCCAGTGTCTACTACCCACCTCCTCTCCTCTCCCTTCCTCAGCCCATTCCTCTCCCACCTCCCTGTTTCCCTCACCTCCCTACCCTTTTCCTCCCTCACCCCCCTCCTTTCTTGTCCTCTCCCTCCAACCTCTTCCAAACAAGCAGAATCTGACTTGGCTGGTTAATCTCTGGCCAGCGTAGAGAGTCCTTAAAAGGCAGTTTTGGGTTCAGGGCACTCGTCCAGTCATTTGGAGCCAGTGGAACATTTGTTTTGCTGAAAGTACATGCTTGCCATTCTTAGAGGGAGCAGTAGGGGGCAGTATGACTGCCAGTGCTTTTGACACTTGAGGCCTATCTAGTATATAAATTATTTTGGTACACTTGTGTATTTCACTTATTTTTAGATGAGAGATATGTAGGAAAATACTCTGAAAACTGTAAAACTGTAAAATTTGAAGATGTTTTATGAAAAAAAAGTAATGTTAAAACCATCCAGTGAAATAAAGTCTATCTTTGTTGTTTCTGAAATCATGTGAAAAAATGCAGACATGTTAGTTCATAGTGGTAAGTAGAATTTCTAAATTCATTTTACTGCTTCTTATATAAATTGTTATACCTGTTTCAAATAGCTTTGTATGAGTTTTCATTTCTAAAAAATTTCCAATGTTGTTTCTCTATCTTAATCAAAAGGGAGAATTACCAAGATCTTCATCACACATCTTCATGGAGACCATTTCTTTGGACTTCCTGGCCTCCTCTGCACAATCAGTCTGCAGAGTGGCTCCATGGTCACCAAACAGCCTCTCGAAATCTATGGCCCTGTAGGTCTTCGGGACTTTATCTGGCAAACCATGGAACTCTCTCAGACAGAACTGGTCTTCCCATATGTGGTCCATGAGCTGGTACCCACTGCAGATCAGTGTCCTACAGAAGAACAGAAAGAATTCACTCATGTGAAAAGAGCAGACAGCCCTCCCAAGGAAGGACAAGGGAGAACTATCCTGTTAGACTCAGAAGAAAACTCATACCTTTTGGTTGATGATGAACAGTTTGTTGTCAAAGCATTTCGCCTCTTTCACCGAATTCCCTCCTTTGGATTTTCAGTCATGGAGAAGAAACGCCCAGGTAAACTCAACGCACAGAAACTAAAAGACCTGGGTAAGTTTGTTTTTTTCCCCCTTCTCATCAATCCCGCTCGTGTTAACTGGAGCTATTACAAGTATCATAGTATTCTTCCTTTCCTGTCTCCCAGGCCTAAAACTAATACGTTTTCTATTTCCTTGCCCAAAGTTTGCTTATTTGTTAAGGGAAAGCCTTGGAGCCAGAAGGATGCTATTCAGACCAAAAACCAAATTCTTAGTTTGTCCTCTCTTCAGTTTATGCTCTCTTGGTTGGCAGGAGTGGTTTGGGTGCTGCTGGTGGTGGTTGTTTTAGATCTGGGCATTTATTTGCATATGCCTTGCATTTGAAAGATCTTTTTGTTGACATCTTTGGCCTGAAATCTTTCTTGCCATAGTTCTTAATAAACTTGCAACTACAGTCTGCTCTTTCAACCTTGATTAAGTTAATCTGGTGTTTAGAACACACCATCTCTACCAATTTTACATACCTAGGATCATCACAGTTGGAAGCAAAGCACACAAAGATGGGCTGGGCCCCTTGTAAACCTTCACACTCCCCTGTGCTAGGCCATCCTGCGTGAGATGGGTCCCCTGCACGTCTTGTGAAACAGCGTCCAAGCCCGTTATTCCTCCAGCATCACTGCCCTTCTTGGCATGGTCACAGCAGGGACTCTAAAAAGCATGGTGGTGTTTTTGTATGTTTGTTTCTATGTTTGCACAATCTTTTCCTTCCTCCCCAACTAAAACATAAAGATAGATACTAAGGAAAAGTAACTTTGGCAAAAAAAAAAAAGTTGCCGTCAAGTTGATTCCAACTCATAGCAACCCTATAGGACAGAGTGGAACTGCCCTGTAGAGTTTCCGAGGAGCGCCTGGCGGATCGAACTGCTGACCCTTTGGTTAGCAGCCGTAGCACTTAACCACTGTACCACCAGGGTTTCCACTTTGGCCAAAGGTAGTTTTATTACATAAAAGCATGAAGAGCTACTGTTCTATTTGGAAACTTTAAACGTGATCTGTATTGGAATTGGTGATCACATTATATTTGATACAGGTTTTGCCCAGCATGATGACTAGGTGTTATTCTAGATTTCTATGAGACTTAAGCCCAGTTTGGTAAATGTGGAGCTGCCTCTGTCTACCAAGAAAGTGGATTATGTATGATTCCCTGAAATTTCACTTAATCCTGTGATCCAAACAATCTCCTTTTATAATGTTTTTATTAAGTGAGCCAGTTTGTAGGTACCTGTCTTAATTAGGCATTGATTATGTTGTTATTTAAATGTATTCTTTAATTTTACCTGAAGATAAACATATTAAAGAAAGCACTCTCAAAACTGTCATTCCCATGCGAAGCAGAGGCTGTTGTTTTGACTGTAATGAAGTCTTAGTGGGACTTAGGAGCTTAAAACTCATCTGACACATATATGTGGGGAGTACTTTAAGTACTAGGGCATTCTAATATCAATAGGTTAAAAATAAATTTAAAAAAATATCTAAATATTCCAGTTTTATACAAGTAGTAAAAACACAATAATTATGAAAAGAAATGGATGCCTTTTCCATTTGCTATTTGCTGTACTATTAAAAGAGACTCCTTTAGGAAGCCATAAATTCCATTCCCATGATGTAATATTATCTGCCTTCATCATTAGGTGTTCCACCCGGTCCTGCCTATGGGAAGCTGAAAAATGGAATTTCTGTTGTTCTGGAAAACGGGGTTACAGTTTTTCCCCAAGATGTTTTAAAAACGCCTATTGTTGGAAGAAAAATCTGCATCTTAGGTGACTGTTCAGGGGTCGTGGGTGATGGAGGAGTGAAGCTGTGCTCTGAAGCAGACCTGTTGATCCACGAAGCGACCCTGGATGATACCCAGATGGACAAAGCAAAGGAACACGGCCATAGCACACCACAGATGGCCGCAACATTTGCAAAGTTGTGCCAAGCAAAGAGGCTGGTTCTGACTCACTTCAGTCAGAGGTACAAACCAGTTGCCTTGGCCAGAGAAGGAGAAACAGATGGTATTGCAGAACTGAAAAAGCAAGCTGAATCAGTGTTAGATCTCCAAGAAGTGACTCTAGCAGAAGATTTTATGGTGATTGGCATTCCAATCAAAAAATGAAACCAGTGTTCCTGAATGCATATTGACACGTCAGTGGGTATGTTACTGAACCTCCAGTCCAGCTGGGTTTTTTGTTTGTTTGGTCTTGGGGCCTAATAAATTATTTGGGGCCTAATAACAAAAAAAAAATTTTTTTTTTAATAACCCTAAAAAGGGTGGTGCTGCATTGCTGAACTGACTCAGCAGTAAGAGGGAGCAAGCTTTTTGATAATAAATAATTTTAAAAAGAAAAAGAACAGGCATCCTTCTTTTCTTTAAAGTTCATATTTGACAAAATGATAGGCTATTCAGATACACTTCTTGTTTTGTGACTACTGCCTCAGCTATAAGCCAATACCCCATACAATCCCGTGTTTAACTTCTGCCCAGCCTTATTGCTATTATTGGCAAAGGGCTCGGGATATTTTGGCAGTTTGTGTTGAATCTGCTCTTGTTATTAACAATAGAGAGAAATGTAATGGGGCATTGAACATGTAAGATTGGAGACAGCATGTTAAATCTTGAAGTCTTTGCTGGGAAACTGAATGCAGGGTCAGGCTAGGTGTTTCTCTTTCAATGTATATTTTACTGAACTTCCTGGTTTGCTGTAACTCTGAGGGTCTCAGGTAGAGTGATACCACACCCCTGGGGGGCTTTGAAATTGTGGGAATGTTTTTCTTGTTGTCACAATGACTTGGGGGCGCTACTGGTACTTAGTGGGCAGGGGCCAGGGATGTTAGATGTCCTGCAAAATTTGGGTCAGTCCTGTGCAATGAAGAATTATCTCATCCCAAAATGCAAATTGCAGACATGTTGAGATACACAGCAAGTTAAAACTTGTACTTCCAATGTGAATATACCTTATCAAAATGAGTAACATAACCAGTTGAATTACTAGTCAAATCCTACAACCAATCCTAAAGAACTAGCTAAGTGAATATGTTGGAATTGGAGTGTAACAGCAAATATTATTTGAAAGAAATGAGCCATCAGCTGGAGCTTATGAATCAGGAGGTAAAGAAATGATGTCTGTTAAACTGAGCTTTGATTTATATATCCCTGTTAATATTTCTTTGTGCACAAGTTTAATAAGCGCCCTTTCTAGAATAACTTGTCCTTCTGAGCTGTCCATCGTCTGTCCACCATGGGTTATCTCTGACTCCTTTGCCCCAGAATATTTCTCAAAATGTTTTCTACAGAAAGCTAGTCTCGAGCGCTGGTTGATTCAGAAGGACTCCCTAATCAAATCAGTTGGAGAAACCTGTTATGCTATGTGTCCCTCTGGGAGTGTTGTAGTATCCATCACCATATGAAAAAGTATTGCTTGAGTGATCATAAACCAGTCTTAGGGGCCAGAAAGACTTGATTTCTAGATCCCATTCTTTACCTTTTGAGCTGTGAGGGCTGCAGCATGTTGCTGCAGCTTGTTTATCTTTAAAATGGGAAAAATAATAAGATCTACTTCATAGGGCTGTTAGGAAGATAAACAAGACAAGGCATATAAGGAGCATAGCATAGTACAGAGATATGTCAACTCTGTTGAAGCCCTTTCTCATTCCTATTGCACCATGTAATATCTATTAACATCACAAGAACTAGAGAATTTTACAGTACACGCATTAAGAAACATTTTGATAGTGTCAAATTCCTTTGGGTTCTCAAGCTTCTTTGGTCAAAATTCTGTCTAGTTCCGGAGTCTCCAAAGTAGTGATGGTCGGGATTGATCTGGTTACCCTAGATCTCAATCATCCTGAAGCAGTCTCTAGAATGGTCTGATTCTGTCCTACTCTAAGCTCTCAGCTCTCAAAGTACTAAAATTTGACCAAACTTAAAGTGCAACTTGTTTTCCAAACTCAGTCCAAACAAGCATGCATTTATATTTGCTGTGGCCCAGGACTGTACATGAGAGAATGGCAAATATCTCTATTATAATGACTGATATCTCTACTGCATGGAGCTCTTGAGCATAGAGAGTGTGTCTTGGCCACCAGTACATTCTTGGAAATGCCCACCTAGTAAGCACTCAGAAAGTTAATTGAATTAAATGAAGTCTTGATATAATTAGTGTGCAAACTTTAGGACATACATCTGTGCCTACCCCATTTCATACTGTACTTATCAAAAAACTTTTAATCACCTTGTTTGAGTGCACCATTCTTTGAGTACCAACTAAATGTCATGCTTTATTGTGTTGGTAATACATAAATGAATGTAAGACAAAATTGCAGCCCCAAGCACACAGTCTAATGCTAGGGACAGATAGGTAAACAAAATAAATATACCGTTCTTTCAAATGTTTTCCTAATCTTGTAGCCTGGCACTAAGTTTTGTTGCCTCTAAGCATTACTTGGTAACTGATTTGAGCTGTGCCCTTAGAATCCAGCCGTACATACATTAATATGTGGGTTAAGCCTTTAGAGACCATGGGAACGTGGGAACAAATTGATAGGTTGAATCGAACGTAGGGTATCAGTCCATGGTGAGAATTCTTTCTAGGACCCTCTTCTGGCCTAGAATTTGTTCTTAATAATAAGATCATTCCAAGAATTTGTGGAGCTAGAACGGAGAATGAAGCTTAGATCGGACCTCTCAGAGCCTGTGATCTGCTCATGGGCTCTGTGACTCTTAGGGGGTATTATACTATGTAAATCGTGCCCCAAACTTATTTGATCACTGAACCCTCTTTTTTGCCAAGGAACATCTTGGAACACTGAGAAGTGCTGGTCCTTAATACTTCTCAAAATTATTATATTTATATCTTTTACCTGCACAATTTATTGAGGTAAGAATTGCATGTGTACACTTAGCATAGTATTTTCTCTGTCTTAAACTGACTTTCACATGTCAGGAATCGTTAGATACCTGTTTGTTGTAGATGAGAAATAACACTGTCCACGTTTTAAAGGTGTTTCATCATCATCCATTGCTGTCAAGTCGATTTCAGAATACACCCTAAGTCAGCTCTGTTTTCTAATATTCATAAGCTTTTAATGACTTTTTAATCATAAAAGCAGCATATGCTCGGTAAAGAATTTTTTTAAAAAGGTTCGATAAAAGAGAAAGAATTAGTCATAATTCCACCATTCAGAGAGAGCTACTACTTCTGGTCCAGTGGTCCTCAACTGAGGTGTGAGACAGTATTACTCAGAGTGAGTAGGTAGATGGAGACCCTTGGACTCTGCTTCCAGAGAGACTAATTTGGTAGGTCTGGAGTGGTACCCAAGAATCTGTATTTTTAATAAGCTCCCCCTGTGATCCTGAAGTATATATGGGTAGCAGACAACATTGGGAGAAGAATTTTTTCTGTACACTTAAAAAACTTAGAGTGTGTGTATATATTTTGTGTATGTTTACATACATAATATGTTTACATAGGTGTATATCACACATTTTTACATGTCTGTTGACCACCTCAACTTTTCCTCATTTAACATATCATGAGCATTTTCCCACAGCATTAAATGTTCTTTGGAAACATGAATGAAATGATTTTATATTATTCCAGTCTGTAGATGTTATATAATTTAACCATTTTCCTACTTTTGGAGTATCGAAATTGTTTTCCAGTATTGTAATAATACTGTCATGAATATTCTTGTGCTTAAATCATTTTTATCTCTGAGTATTTCCTTGGGACTGATTTCTCTGAGGGTCAGACATATATGATTTATTTCTTTAAACTCTGGGTAAGATTCACACACTTATTTCCTGACCCACACTCATAGCAGCAGCATGTGAGAGGCCTGTTTTGCTACACCATTGATATATAATATTATCCTCAATTAATGACCTTTCTGAAACTTCTTTTCTAAGATACTAGTCCTATAGATATTATTTTTTGCCTCCTAGTACAAATGAAAGGAGGGTTGCTGGTATAATGTTTAAGCACTCGGCTGCTAAACAAAAGGTTGGCGATTTCAACCCACTCAGCGGCTCCACAGGAGAAGGACTTGGTGATCTGCTGCCATAAAGATTACAACCTGTGAAATCCTATGGAGCAGTTCTGCTCTGTCACACGGGGTCACTGTGAGCCGAAGTCTGTCAGCATCACCTAACATCAACAACAGTGCAAATGGAGTTATTATACCTTCTAACACAGAGTTCAATCGTAGTTTCCTTGAATATTTTTATGCCAGCTTAAAAAATTGGCAGTTTTTGCTTCCAAAACCAAAAGCCAAACCCATTGCTCTTGAGTCGATTCCAACTCATAGCAGCCCTATAGGACAGAGTAGAGCTGCCCCATGGGGTTTCTAAGACTGAAATCTTTGTGGAAGCAGAGTGCCATATCTTTGTTCTGCAAAGAGGCTGGTGGGTTTGAATGCCGTAAGCGCTTGACCACTACGCCACCAGGGCTCCTAGTTTTTGCCTAAAGGGGTAAAAGCCCTTACTGCTTCAAATATGCCCATGGCAAATGTACAGTGAAGGTACTTTTGTCCTCACAAAGGTATAAATTTATAGTGAAATGTACTGGTTCTGTCTTTACTGATTGATGGATTTTTCAGATAATAAATGAGTCAGAGCATTTTTCCTATATGAGAAGAATAAAAAAGAAGTGTTTGTGATGCTTTGAATGTTCGCTTTTGGCTGGATAAGAAAAGAGTTGGAGGAGGGAGTGGGATATGGAGTAAGATCAAGAAATGTTTTTTTTCCATCCCATCAAAACCCAGTGTCGTCGATAGCAGGAAGTAAACTGTTAATGTCTAAAGCTGAAAAATAAAGAAATACCACTTTAAGCATATTATGCAAGAAGAAAAAAAGGAAGTAAATACCAGATGAACAGTGAAGAGTGGAAGAAGGGGCCCCTAGTGGAAGATGTAAATGGTGTGGGAAGGGATGGTCAAGGTGATTGCTATTTTTTATAAGCCTAATAATATTAGTGTCACTATGAGTCAGAATCAACTCAATGGCAATGTTTTTTTTCTTTTAATAGTATTAGTATGAGTCAGAACCAACTCAATGGCACGTAACAACAACAACAATAGTATGAGTGCTAGTTGATAACTATTTGGTATTTTCAACTATGTATCCCTGTGTGTGTAGACATATTTATTTCATTTTTAAAAATTATGTTAAAACACACACATCCGCATAGATAAGACACTGCCCTAAATAATTATATCAATCACTAGTCTCCAAAGGGGTGCTCCAGGCAGTTGACAGTTCCTTACAAGCCTTTTTAACATTCCAAACCATTCTCCATACTGCAGCCAGAGTGTGTTTTTCAACGTGCAACTCTGAGCCTAACACTCCTGCTTAAAACTTTTAATGGCCTTGCCTTGACCACCTTTTCAGCCTGATGTTACTCCCCTACCCCTCATTTTTGCAGCCCCAGCCACACGGGCCTTCTTTCCCTCCTTTGTCAGGGTTCTCTGTTGTCACAAGGCCTTTATATGGACTGGTCCCTCTGTCTGGAATGCTCTTTTCTCCCCTCCCCGAATTAGCCCTTACTTGGCCTTCAGATCACAGCTCTGCAGCCACATCCTCACAGAAAACTCCCTGACCTCCCCAATAGGTAGCATTTCATTCTCACAGCACCTGCACCCCTCCTTCCTGGTGCTCGCCACTTCATAAGCATTTTGCTTTTATATTTGATTAATGCTTCTCTTTTTGCTCTAGCTGCTAGCTCAGTGCCTGAAACATGGCTGTGGTCGTTGTTAGCTGCCATTGAGTCGACCCCTGACTGATGTATTACAGAGCAGAACTGCTCCATAGGGTTTTTGTGGCTGTAATCTTTATGCAAGTGGTTTGCCTGGCCTTTCTTCTGCGGAGCTGCTGGGTGGGTTTGAACTGCTAGCCTTTAGCTTAGCAGCGGATTGCAAACCACTTGCACTACCCATGCCTTTGGAATATGCCAGGCACTCAGTAAATGGTGTTGACTGGCTTGATTTTTTCTGCCATCCTGTTATTCTATTAATATGTATTACCTTGTTCTCCTAGGGCTTTATTATTATTATTATTAAAAACAAATAAAAATCCGTACCCTTAATTTCTGATCTAAAACTGAGAAGGAAAAGAATGGTTGACTGAGACCTACGTTTTTTGTTTTTGTTTTTTTAAAGCTTTAGCTTGGTAACTTAAGATATACAGACAAAAATCTAGAGCTGGGGAAGGACATGGAGAAATGAATTTCTCTAAGAAATTGGGATGTTTGGCTTTTGCTACGGATAGCAAAGTCAGAACAAAGATAAGAAAGGAAGAGGGAAGAAGATAGAAGATGGAGCGATATGCAGGAGCCTGGAACTGGGGTAGAAAAGTTGTGGAAGAACCTTAAGAATACAGATGCCTTCCCACTTTGAATTGTGGCGCCTGGGGTCCTAAATGCCAACAAGCGGCCATCTAAGATACATCAATTGGTCTCAACCCACCTGGAGCAAAGGCAAAGGAAGAACACCAAGGTCACACGACAACTAAGAACCCAAGAGACAGAAAGGGCCACATGAACCAGAGACCTACATTATCCTGAGACCAGAAGAACTAGTTGGTGCCCGGCCACAATCGATGTCTGCCCTGTCAGGGAGCACAACAGACAGCTCCTGAGGGAGCAGGAGAACAATGGGATACAGACCCCAAATTCTCATAAAAAGACCACACCTAATGGTATGACTGCGACTAGAGGAATCCCAGAGACAGTGCTCCCCAGAACTTCTGATGACACAGGACAGGAACCATCCCCGAAGACAACTCATCAGGCATGAAAAGGACTGGTCAGTGGGGGGGGAGAGAGATGCTGATGAAGAGTGAGCTAATTAAATCAGGTGGACACTGGAGAGTGTGTTGGCAACTCTTGACTGGAGGGGGGATGGGAAGATAGAGAGGGAAGATGGCAAAATTGGCATGAAACGAGAGACTGAAAGGGCTGACTCAATAGGGGGAGAGCAAGTGGGAGAAGGGAGTAAGATGTATGTAAACCTACATGTGACAGACTGATTGGAATGGTAAATGTTCACTTGAAGCTTAATAAAAATTAATTAAAAAAAAAAAAAAGAATACAGATGCCTGACATTTACTTTTATGATGGCTGTGTTGCTTGGGAAGGAACCCTGTGTCTCAGTGGTTAAGCACTTGGCTGCTAATGAAAAGGTCAGTGGTTCAAATCCATCAGCCACTCTGCAGGAGAAAGATGTGGCAGTCTGCTTCTGTAAAGATTTCAGGCTTTCAGTTCTACTCTGTCCCATAGGGTTGCTATGAGTCGGAATCAACTCCACAGCAACGGGTTTGTTTTTTTCCGAGTGTTGCTTGGGAGGTCTTTAGGTGGCATAAGTGGCTTATGCTCAACTACTAACCTAAAGGTTGGAGGTTCAAACCTACCCAGTGGCACCATAGAAGAAATGCCTGGTAACCAGCTTCCTAAAAGATTACAGCCAAGAAAACCCTATGGAGTGGTTCTACTCTGTAACATATGGAGTTGCCATGAGTTGGAATTGACTCTACAGCAACGGGCTTGGTTTTGGTTTGTGTTGCCTGGAGGTAAATCCTTCCATTCTCCCCAAACTTCCTTTGAGGTTTGCTAGACACATGTGATTTGGCGATCCTTCCCCACCCGTACACACCATCAAACAAGGACAAGTTCTGATGTCCATGACTAGGTTGACCTGGGGTGGAAGAGGGACTGTAGGAGTGGGAGGGTGGGACAATCCCCAAACAAATACAAATCATGGGAGCTGGAGTCAGAGGTGACCAGGAGACCCTAAGTCTTCTGGAAGTGTTCGGAAATTTGTGAGGAGGACACTGGCCTTTGCATAATCCATAGAATGGGAGTTTCGAACCGATTTCACGTATAAAAGGACAGAGTAACTTCAGCAGACCTCGGGATTACATGTAAAATAACAAGAACATATTACTGTGCCCTTGACACACATACTTAAAGGTTAAAAAGCTGTCAAATTCAGGATAATAAATAAGGAAGTTAAGGGGGGTGCCTAAGTTTATCCAAAGTAAAAAATATTTCCACCCCTAAATAAAGCTAGCTGAGAAACGCGGCTGCTCAGATGTCAGCATGCTAATTATACACTCAGCAGACATGGCAGGTACAAAGATTAAATTCGCCCACAAAAAAGTAAAAGGGGAAAGGCGAGGGATCAAGTTTCCCAGCTGTATAAATCCTCCTTGAACTGCCAGAAACTGCTCAGGCAGCCTCAGGTACAGCAAAGCAACATTTAGTTCAGTGTCACCAAATGACACTAAAGTTATTTTGTCTAGGCAGTTCTCTAGAATGTTGTGGTTTCCAGACATCACAGACTTGTTGGAATGAGACCATGGCCAAATCTCCTTCAAACATCCTGGACTGGAGCTGACCTTGAAGATGTACCCGTGTCTGGGTCAGCAACCCAAACGCTGATCCTAACTGGCTCGTGAAGGGCTCTGCCATGGAGTTCATCTCCATACAGCTAGCAGACAATAGCACATAACTGATTCCCTCCACCACATGCCTATACTGAGAGACACCATAGCCTAGTGCAGTGGCCTTCAAACTAGGACATTTGTATCCCTGGGGATATGCAGAGGCTTGTCTAAGGATACACAAGCGTATTTTCATATGAAATAGTTCCTAAAATTGACTTGCTGAGAACTTGAGTGGTCAAAATTCTTTGCTGGTTCCATTGTGTAGTGCCCCAGCAGGAAAAAACCTCTGGGATACCAAGGAAAGGGACAATTGAAATACTGGTATTGGGGTTAAAAGATGAACTACTGGGTAACAAATTGTATTGTAAGTTAGGTAGTTTCCAATTTGTTGCTTTGAACAAAAAAGAGCATTTAGTCAAGTTGTCCAATGATAAATTTTTTAAACAGCTTTATTGAGATCTAATTCACATACCATGCAATTTAGTGATTTTTGGTATGTTCACAGAGTCATGCAACCATAACTATAACAAATTTTAGAACATTTTCACCACCCCAAAAAAGCAACTTTGTACCCTTTAGCATTCACTTTCCATTTCCCAGCAAACCTCCCAACCATTGTTGTTGGTCGCCATTGAGTTGGTTCTGAGTAATGGCGTCCTTGTGTGTAACAGAATGAAATGCGGATCCTGCAACCGTAGGCAAGCACTATTCTACTTTCTGTCTCTATGTGTTTGCCTCTTCTGGATATTTCATATAAATTGAATCATACAATATGTGGTCTTTTGTGACTGACTTCTTTCATTTAGCATGATGGTTTCAGGGTTTATCCATGTTGTAGCTTATATCACTACTTCATTCCTTTTATGGCTGAATAACATTCCATTGTATCTATATATCATAGTTTATTTATTCATCAGTTGATCCAATGATAAGCCATTGCTGTAGGGTCAATTCCAACTCATAGCCACCCTATAAGACAGAGTAGAACTGCCCCATAGGGTTTCCAAGGAGCAGCTGGTGGATTCTAACTGCTGACCTTTTGGTTAACAGCCGTAGCTCTTAACCACTGTCCCACAAGGGCTCTGATCCAATGATAGATTATCAAAAACATTTCTTACAAAATACCTATATCAGGAATGAAAAAGGAGACATTTCTGCAAATCTTACAAACATTAATAACATAAAAGAGGACACTATAAATAACTTTATGCTAATAAATTAAAAAATTTAGACAAAATGGACT
This sequence comes from Loxodonta africana, assembly GCF_030014295.1. Lineage (NCBI taxonomy): Eukaryota > Metazoa > Chordata > Mammalia > Proboscidea > Elephantidae > Loxodonta > Loxodonta africana. The sequence continues at coordinate 56,339,936 of NC_087352.1, read as the reverse complement.
ACTTCCTAGAAAAACAGTTTGCCAGAGCTCACACAAGAAATATAGGACTATTCCGGTTTGCTATCTATTAATGAAATTGAACTTGTGATTAAATACCTTCTTACAAGGTATTAAATACCTTCTCCAAGCCCAGATGGTTTTGTTATGAATTCTTCTAAACAATTAAGGAAGATAGACAACCTGCAGGCTTAACCCAAAGCCTGTACTATTTGTCTGTGGGCTGGAATTCATCTGTTTAAGGAAGCAGGTACTCATACTACCAACATGCTCATCACACGTATTCTTGGCCTATTCTTACGTTTCAGTTTTCTACCTGATCTTCCCCAAACACTACCAGAAAATAAAAGAGGGTACACCTCCTAGAACATTTTATGAGGCCAGCCAAAACTTAAGAAGGGCATTAAGAGAAAGGAAATAATTAGCGTATTGAATCCAATGATTTAGCATATGTAAAACATTTAGTAAGTACCATATACAGATTAGATATTGTCATTATTAAACTCAAATTGGAGCCTAGGGTGATCCCTCATCATTCAGATGAGGTTTAATTCCTGAGAAGGTTTAGAAATTGCCCTCTTAGTGCTTTACCACCCCACAGGGTGAGGTGGGGAGTGCCTACAGCCACCTGTCAGCTTGGGGAGTGTGGGGCAAAGCAAGTTGCTTTCCACCTCTGTTAAAGCCACTATTATAGCACTAGGTGGCTATTAAGCACTTGAAATGTGGCTAGTTCAAATCAAATTGTGCTGTGAATAACCATTGAGTTTCCAAGCAGTATAAAAAAAAAATTGACAGCAAATTATTTCAGTAGTAAGTTTTATATTGTTTATATATTGAAATGATATTTTGAACATACTAGGTTAAATAAAACATTATTAAATTAATTTCACCTGTCTCTTTTTTCCTGTTTTTAATGTGACTATTAGAACATAGAGGGGCCCTGGTGGCACAGTGGTTAAAGCACTCAGCTGCTAACCACAAGTTTGGTGGTTTGAACCTACCAGCTGCTGCATGGGAGAAAGATGTGGCAGTCTGCTTCTATAAAGATTTACAGCCTTGGAAACCCTATGGGGCAGTTCTACTCTGTCCTATAGGGTCGCTAGGAGTTGCAATCAACTCAACAGCAGTGGGTTTGGTCTTTATTAGAACATTAAAAATTACATACGATTCACATTGTATTTCAGTTGGACAGTGCTGCTTTAGACAGTCTGTTCACAATGCCAGCAGTCGGAGTGAACCTTTAAGAATACAATTCAAATCATGTCACTCCTCAGCTCAGAACTCCCCAGAATATTGTATCTTGCTCAAGAGTAAAGGCCGAAGTCTACCAGGTCCTACTTGATCAAACCTACCCATCCCCACCCCAACCTCTCTGGTCTGGGGCAGACCCAGATTTTTTGAGATCCAAAGTTTATACCATACGGGGGCAGGGGGCAGGAGGAGGGGAGCATGCTCAGAAAAAGAATACGAATTAGGAATATAAAGCTAGGTGCAAAATTGGATATTTATTTAGAACGAGAAAACAAATCACAACGATTTACTGGAGACTTGAAAGTCCCAGTCCCTTTCTTCTGATATCTTTTCAGGCAATTTACTAGACATGCTGACATAGTAATGCTTCCAGACTGCAGCCTGGCTCCCTCACCCCACCTAGAACTCTCCACAATTCCAGTTGCCCAGTCAAGTGAGATTAGCAGTGAATCTCCCTCTGTTCCAGCCTCATTTCCAATCATCTGTCCACTTTGTCTCCTTGCTGTTCCTCGCACTCCAAGCCTGCCTGCACCTTACGGCTTCTCCACTTGCTGTTTCTACTGATTGAAAGGCTCCATCCCTAGTTATTACAGAGCTCAGCCCCTCAATTCCTTCAGGTCTCTGTTCAAATGTCACCTCATCAGAATGGCTTGGACTGACCTCCCTACAAAGACAGCAACCCCTTCTCCTGCACTTCCTTTTCTCTTTACTGTGCTTTAATCATCTCCATAGCACTATCACCAGCTCACATATTATGTATTTACACATTAGTTTGTTATCTATCTTCCTCCTCTAGAATTTAAACTTTGGGCGGTCAGGGACTTTGTTTTGTTTCTGATAAGTATACTCAGCACCTAGAATAGTGCCTGGTCCTTGATACCTATAAACCCATTGCCATCCAGTTGATTCCGATTCACAGTGACCCTATAGGACAGGGTAGAATTGCCCCCACAGGGTGTCCAAAGCTGTAATCTTTAAGGAAGCAGATTGCCACATCTTTCACCAGAAGAGCCACTGGCAGGTTGGAACTGCCACCCTTTCAGTTAGCAGCCGAGCGCTTAAATACTGTGCCACCAGGGCTCCTCCAGTCCTTGAAAGACACTCAAAAATTTTTGTTGAATGAATGAATATAAATTGCTGGACAGAAACCCTATCATTTTTCAATTCGGAATCAATTCTTTGAGGAAATAATTCACCACTGCCCTCCTCCCACCGCCCCCCTCCCACCACCCTCCCGCCCTCTTAAGTCATACTTACTAAGGACCTGCTAGGTGTGTAGTCAGGAGCCCTGGCAGCGCAGTGGTTAGAGCTCGGCCGCTAACCAAAAGGTCGACAGTTGGAGTCTACCAGCTGCTCCTTGGAAACCCTTTGGGGTAGTTCTACTCTGTCCTAATAGGGTCGCTATGAGTTGGTATCCATGGCAGTGAGTTTTGGAGGCATGTAGTTAACCCCTTGCCATCATGATGATTCTGAGTCATAGTGACCCTGCTCATAGCGACCTCACTAGGGAGGGAGTGGTTAAGCGTTGGGCTGCTAACCAAAAGGTCAGCGGTTGTAACACACCAGCCCCTCTGTGGGAGAAAGATGTGGCAGTCTGCTTCCAAAGAGTTTTACAGCCTTGAAAACCCTGTGGTTCTACTCTGTCATTATGAATCAGAATCCACTTCAGGCACCAGTTTTAGGCGTGTGGTAGCTATTGATTTTGGCTACCTGGCATGCTTCCACATCACCCCATGCCCCAGCCTCACACTTCAACCCCAGCCCCTAGGGATGAGCACACCTTGAGGCATGGCAATTGGTGTGCTCCAGAGTGATTGGTCCAACTGAGCACATGACTAAGTTTGGCCAACACAGGACTTCCTCAAGATTGTTCTCATTGGAGCTGGGGGGAGGGAGTAGTCCCTTGACTGTTGTGTGACATTGTAGAGCTAGAAGGCTGTGGATTAGAGCTCTAGGGATATGCTTTTCCTTGGCAGAGAGTGGGACAGACGGGAAAAAAGGGAGTCCCAGCAGCGTGGAACCCTGGCCAGTCTTCGGAGCTCCTCTGCTTCCTGCAGCTCTTGCTTGTCCTCTGTCTTTACCAACAAGCTCTCTCTCCCACCATCCTTCCAGCACATCCCTTTCTGCTTTAGCAAATGCTAGTTGGGTTCATGTCATTCATAATTAAAACTTCTCATTACTAGGATGCATCAGCTACTGGGCTGATCACTGAGGATGCAACAACGACCTGGACATCATCCTTGCCTGGAACACATGTAATGGGCATGGGGCTCACCAGAATTCAGGGGTCTGATGTGTTTCTCATGACATTTGTCTGCTTCTGTAAGTTCTTGTGATGATTTTGTGTTCAGAGCAACCTAAGTATCCAAAATAATACTGTCCATGATCAAATCAGTAAATACTGAGCACCTACTATGTGCAAGGTTCAACATAAGTGCTGTGATTCAGACCTGTAGAGCATCTTAACTTGGGTAGATAAACTTCTAAAAAAAAATAAAGAATATATGGTAAGTTTGAAGTCCCAGTGACATCACTAAGGGGTTGTGGGGGTAGAGACTGCACCTGCTAACACTGTCAGAGGGGGTGATACCAGAATGACTGTCTATAAAATTTTTGTGCAGTGTTTTATTTAGCATTTAGTATTTTTTATAAAAATATTCCTGTAGTTAGTTATAACAACCAAAACATTTTTTGTAGGCCCAGCTTTCATGTATCAATATACGTATAAGGCTAAAACTCTGTGCTAATTTATTTTTTGAATCTTCTAACTTAAGATTCAGTGTCCTCCTCTGTAAACTGGATATTATAACATTATCTCACAGGTTGATGTGAAGACTATGAGTAAAACATTTAGAATAGTGGGTAAACAAACAAAAAACCAAACCTTTTGCTGTCGAATCAATTCCAACTCATAGCGACCTTATAGGACAGAGTAGACCTTATAGGACAGAGTAGAACTGCCCCATAGAGTTTCCAAGGAGCACCTAGTGGATTCGAACTATCAGCCTTTTGGTTAGGAGCCATAGCTCTTAACCACTATGCCACTAGGGTTTCTGTGGCACATAGTAAATCCTCAGTAGATGTTGGCAAACAATATTATGTCCAATTTATATAGATTATAAACTCCTCAAAAGCAGGAGCCCTTGCATTCTTTGTAGCTCAGCTAATGTGTAGGAACCACTCAGTGTTCTTCTACTTGCTTGGCTCAGTGGTATTAATTCATTAGCAGATGCAGGCATTGTCTTGCTTGCTGGTTTCTCCATCTGCTCTAAATTTAGTACTAAATAAAGACAGTTGTGGGGGTGGAGGAGGTTTTAGAGATCTCTGATCCAAATCCATTGTGTTTTGTTTTGTTCGAAAGCTGTGATCCAGAGAGAGAGTTTGGGAGCATCTGCTGCAGACCATTTTTAGGCATGTTTTACAGAAATTTCTAGCATCTATTTGCATTGCTCCGGGCATCCATACTTTGAATCTTCAACCATTTACATATAATAGTATCATAACTGATGTTCCAAATTTGCTGCTATTCCGTAATGGGTCTGTATAATTCTTAACTCATTATAATGTATGGATATTAAATAAGCTGATTTGTGAGAAGCAATTCACTTTTTCAATTCTGGTAAGTCGAATAGTCACGATCCTACTGTCCCAGGTTCAAGTAAAGATGTCTAGGAATAGAAAAAAAAAAAAAGAATAGGGCATCATAATAATACCTTACGTTCGTGCATCTTGCTTAATTCTTACAACCACTCTGTGAGGTAAGCAGAGGAGTATCATGAATTCCATCTTATAGATGATGAAATTAGAACCAAGAGTTTTTAACTGACTTGCCTAAATTTAGTAAATAGTAATAAGTGGCAGAGCCAAGACTGTGCTCAGTGCTCGTTCCACTCTACTGGCAGAGAAAAATGTTAGGAATTCCCATTTTCTTCCACCAAGTTTTCCAGCCCTCGTCTACTAAAGACCTGATAGGACTTGCCTGATATCGGTCAGCTTCTCTAAGTTCTTATGATGATTTTGTGTTCAAGGCAACCTAAGTATCCAAAATAATATTGTCCATGATCAAGTCAATACCGAGCACCTACTATGTGCAAGGTTCAACGTAAGTGCTATGATTGAGGCCTGTAGAGCATCCTAACTTGGGTAGATTGACTTCTAAAAAATAATAAAGAATATATGGTAAGTTTTTTTTTATGATATGAAGTCCCAGTGGCATCACTAAGCAGGGTGTGGGGAGTGCCGACTGCACCCTGTTGACACTGTCAGAGGGGGTGACACCAAAATGACTGTCTATAAAATTTTTGTGCAGTGTTTCAGCAGAAATTGTTTTTTATAAAAATATCCCTGTAGTTAGTTATAACAACAAAAACATTACTCGTAAGCCCAGCTTACATGTATCAATATACCTACAAGGCTGAAACTCTGTGATAATTCACATTTTGAACTTTCTACTGTGCTCCGGTCAGAGCTGTCGTCATTACCCAATTACAATGATGCTTCGAATGACATGATTTCACCCGTGCGCTCTACAAGCACAGCACTGTTGTTTTCGTTCCTTTTGGTGTTTTTATACTTGCTGATTTTGTATGTGTGTGGGTCCTCAGCAAAGTATGGGTCTCCTTTGTTCATCCGCGGTGGTTGCTGCTGAGCAGGACCTTGGCAGTGAAGGTGGCAGGTGAGGCGGGGTGTGTGGGAGAGGGTGGGGTTGATGCTGAGGGCAGAGTGAGGCGGAGCAATGAGGGCCTCTGGATCAGGAAAGGTCACATAACAAGGGCAGCTGTAGCTTGGGTAAAAAGCAAAGTCTTCTCTTTGTCTGCTGGCTTTTCTACCATCTCAGGTGTTCCTGTTGAAGTTTTGTTATTTGCAACCAAAAGAGGAATAACTACTGTAACCTCACAGGGCACTGTGATCTCTGGCCATCTGATCCAAATAAACTGTGACAATCCTGGGTAGTAGCTGTGACACTGCCTTAGAAAAATCTTATGTATCTCCTAAGCCTCTTTTCTCATCTCTGAAAATGAGTTAATGGCACCTTCCTCACAGAATTATTAAATAAATGAGATCACATATGGAAAAATGCTTAGCAAATTGTACAGTGCCTGCAGGCTGTGAAGTGCTGTTGCTCCTGGAATTACTGCCCCTTTCCTGCAGTAGCCTTTTACCTTTTTTTAATAGTTCGTTCTTCTATGCTTTTTAAAATATAATTAAATATGTATATATATATTCATATATAATAGGATAGGAAGTTTCTCATTACCATTTCAAATTATTTAATAGTTTTCTATTCAAATTTTGTTTCTCCTTGTACATTTGAATATTTTACATTTTTCCAGCAGCATATCCCTTTCATCTAGATTTTCAAATTTATTAGCATGTAATAGTTGACAGTCCTTTAAAAATGCTTATTTTGTCTGTAAATTATTTCCTGCTTTTTATTCTGTATTCCCTTTACTTATATATTCTCCTTTTCCTTGATCTGTCTTACCAGAGGTTGGTCAATTTAAGTCTTTTCAACAGATCATCTTTCGATTTTGTTATTCATATTTATGTACAGTATTGCTTTTTTCTCTCAGTGCCTACCACCTCATATCATTGGTTTTTGTCCTAGCTTTTTTATTTCCTTGAGTTTTTTGCACTGAGCATTTAGCTCATTTGGTTTCCATGTTTTTTGTACGTTAAGTAAATGTATATAACACTATGGATCCACTCTAAGTACTACCTTACACTCATGGTGCTTTCATTGTCATCCAGCTATAAGTGTTTTGTACTTTGCCATGTTACAGTTGCTTTATTCCAAGACTTAAGAGTATTTTTTACATTTCCAGCCTTTTAGGGATTTTTTTAAAACTATAATTTCATCGTTTTCTAAATTAACTGCTTTGTGGTGAGAGGACATGAGCTGTATGATGTTGATACTTTGGAATTTATTGAGGTACATGACTAGTACATGACTGATCATTGTGACTAGTCCATGTGTTCTTGAAAAGAATGTGTATTATTTATTTGTTGGGTATAAAGCTGTCTATTAGACTGAGCTTATTAAATGAGTCCATCAAATATCTTACCTTTCCTTTTTTCTGTATTCTTTGGTCTATCAGTTTCTAGGAGAATATATTACAATCAACTACAGTTGTCGATTCTTCTGTCAGTTGTTGCTTTATGTATTCTGGAGTTATATTGTTGGTGTATGTAGTGTATAATCTTTACAGCTTCTTAATCTGCACTGTATAAAAAGTGCCAATGGTTAATGTGCTCTGTTGTGAACCAGAAGTTTGGAGGTTTGAGTCAACTCAGGGGCACCCAGGAAGAAAAGCCTGGTGATTTATTGCCAAAAAATCAGTCATCAAAAACCCTATAGAGTACAGTTCTACTCCGACACACATGGGATCACCATGAGTTAGAATCCACTCAATGGCAACTGTTTTTGTGGGTTTTTTTTTTTTTTTTTTGTCGCTATGATGTTTTCCAGAATGCTGGTGGCATAGTGGTTAAGAGCTTGGCTGCTAAACAAAAGGTCGGCAGTTCAAATCCACCAGCTGCTCCTTGGAAACCCTATGGGGCAGTTCTACCCTGTCCTATAGGGTTGCTATGAGTCACAATTGACTTGACCAAACCAAACCCAGTGCCGTCGAGCCAATTCTGACTCATAGCCACCCTGTAGACAGAGTAGAACTGCCCCATAGAGTTTCCAAGGAGCGCCTGGCAGATTCAAACTGCTGACCCTTTGGTTAGCAGCCATAGCACTTAACCAGTACGCCATCAGGGTTTCCAATTGACTTGACAGCACTGGTTTGTTTCTTTTGGTACGATGTTTTCCACCTCAATTTTTGTTTTGAGTGATATTAAAATTGGCACTGTGCAATTCTCACTGTTCATATTTGCCCTGTGTATCTTTTCCCATCTCTTAATATCTGAATACTATAATGATTCACTGGGCACTTTTCTAGGCAGTATTGCCCAATAGAATGGCAAGTAACGGAGGGCAGTCAGGATGCCCCTGAGTCCAAGTTCAGCTCCTACGGCTGCAGTAGGTAACCTCCACTCTCTCTGACCCTGTCACTGCACCCCACTTATTTTCTGATTACCTTCCTCTCCCACATATGTCTTGTTCATTATTATATCTTATCTTGTAGCACAGCTCCTGGCACCTGGTAGACACTTAATATTTGTTCAGTGAATGAATGTACTCAGAGAATGCAACCTTGCCAGAAAAATCAGACATCTTTAAGAATAACTGTCATTTATGGAGCACTTCAAAAAAAATTTTTTTTTCCTACATGCTAAGCCTTTCCTTAGCCTCTTACCTCTCTGACCTCACCTCCTACCTCTGTCTTACTCTGACTTATAATTCCAATGCCCATCCGTAATCCTAACCTCTATGGTACTGTCTCCTAATGAAGAAGAATGGAAACACAGACAGTATAAAGTGCTAGTAGTGTGGCTTGCACTTGTTGAATTGTGGAGATTTGCAGGGTGGAGTTATTGGTAGGAGGAGAGCTGAACCTCATGGATGAAGGGGATTTGGAAAGGCAGAGAAGGGAGGGAGGGCAAACCTGGGGCCAGTGCCTGTGGTTGTCCACGGTGGCCTTTTCCATGGCTGAAGTATGTCAGTTGCGATTTTCTCCTCTGGAGATCAGTTGGGATAGAGGGCAGGCTGGAGGGGCAGGAACGCCTAAGCCAGCATTCCTGGGCCTTTGTGTCAAACCCTCCCACAAAAGACCTTTCCCAAGAGCCTTTGTGGACTGCGGTTAGAACAGGAGTCAGGACCCGCATTCTAACTAACGGGTGCAGCCTCAGGCAAGTTCAGATGAACTTCACAGCTCCTGGTTTTGCCCAGTTATCTGGGTCCTGGGGGAGGCATCAGCGGGCCCAGGCTGGAGGCGGCTTTGTTTGTCACTGTGTCTTTCTTAAAGAGGATCGGTATTATTGTTGAACAACACAGGAACTAGCCTCTCTGAAAAGGAGGGAGGGAAACAGTGGCCTTGGGAGCCAGTGGCCCTGTGAGTGTTGTGTTCGCATTCCCTTCCCGAGGAAACATGCCTGCGCGGATGCCTGGGTACCAGAGCAACAAAGGAGGCGCGCTCTGCCTGAGACCTTGACTGTGCAGGGCTGCTGGGCAGGGGCAAGGATGCCAGGCAGAGTCGGCCGTGTCCCAGGCAGGGGAAAGAAGTGCTGGGCAGCGGGCAGCCTGTGCAGCCCGGGGAGTTCACAGGCAGCCGCTGGCCGAAGCTTTTCTGTAGTGCCAGGGAAGTGAAAGTCAGCCAGGGAAGGGAAAGGGAAGAAGCAACAGCAGCGAGGACCAGCACCCACAGGGAGACAGGGAAAGAAAATCCTCCCAGGGGTAAGTGCTTTGGAACCTCAGATTTGAGGGTTCTGCTGGCTGCCTTTTGTTGCGGGGTGGGGGGAGGGTGGGACTGAGAGCCTAGATGGAGTTTTCTAATTTGCTTCTAGTGCCTGGTCTTCAGTCCACCCTCCCTGTCCTTCACACACAGCTCATTCCCGAGGAGTGGGTGGGAGGCACGCGTGGCTCCAGTGCTCCCAGCAGCCTCTCTCTGTCTGCTGGGCCTAATTTCTACCTCTAAAAGGTGGAACTTGATTATACTCGAATCTTAAAAAAAAAAAAAGAAGAAGCTGTGATTTTTGGTCCAAGAAATTATTTTCCTCAAGGTTGTCTCCCTTCACCCGAGGAAAAAAACCAAAAAAAAAAGCTTTAAAATAAGAAAAATTTGGTGTTGTTTAGGTAGTATATTTCACGTCAGGGTTTAAAGTTAAAAATTCTTAACACGAATATTCATTGTAAGATTCTTTTGTCACTAAAACGATGTAACAGCACAAATGCCAACTCCTTTTTTTTTTTTGCTTTTGATGAAATCGTCATCTCCAGCACTCCAGTGCCTGTAATGTTCTCTCTTGTGTCTGTGACAACCAAGACTGTTAGATGCCAAGTTCACTTGTTGGATTAAAAACTGTCTAGTTTTTAAGCTGATTTGGAGTCTTCTAGGGGAAGGGAAAGACTGGTTAAATCCTAATCATTTCAGTTAATGTTCATGGCCATTCAATTCAGCACTCTAAAACATGGCATCCAGCAGGCTCACTATGCATGCTGATTGAATGAAAGGATATTTGAAACAAGAAAACCCAACTTATTGTAAAGGATTTTAAGTGCATAGAATCACAACTGTGAACTATTTCTGAAATCATTTAGTGTTTCTTTCCATTATTCCCTTCCCTGAGAAAATCTGAACTTAGGCCCTAGAGGCCTAAGGCCCTGGAGTCTAGGGTCTTGCCTCTGGTAAGTATGGTCCAAGGACCAGCACCAGCAGCTTCATCTGGAAGCTTCTTAGAAATGCAGACTCTCCTGCCCCACTGTGATCCCCTGAACCAGAATCCGTTTTTTAACAAGATCCCCAAGTGCTTTGTGTGCATGTTAAAGTTTGAGCAGTACTGGTGGAAACACCCAAAATGTCCATCAACAGAGGAATGGACAAGCAAAACGTGGTATATACATACAGTGGAACATGACTCAGCCATAAAGAGAAAACAGTCCTGATGCATGCCACAACATGGATGAACCTAGAAAACCCCATGCTAAACAAAATAAAAAAAAGGCAGTTGCAAAAAGGTAAATACTATATGATCTCATTGATATGAAATAAGCAAATACAGAGAAACCACAGATTATTAGTGGTTACCAGGGGTGAGAAGGAGCGGGAATGGGAGAGTTTTTGCTTAGGAGGCATTGAGTTTATGTTAACAGTAGTGGACTCATCTTGAAAAGGAGAGCAGACAACGATTGTACACCATGAAGAATGTCGTCAATGTTACTGGACGGTACATGTGAAAATTGTTTAATTGGTGAAGGTTTTGTTGTATACATTTTCACTATAATTAAAAAAAATTTTTTTTCTTTGAGCAATACTGCTCTAAGACACCAGGGGAACTTCCTTCCGAGGCACTTGGCCGGGAGGACCTCTAGGCCCTGGTTTCAGATGGGTGCAGGGCAACACCACACAGCACACTTTGTGGCAGTTGCTGTTGAACTGACCCTGACTTGTGAGGACCCCGTGTATGTCAGAATATAACTGGCTGACTTTGTGGAGGTAGATCTTCCAAGGCACCTCTAGGCGGACTTAAACCTCTGACCTTTAGGTTAGTATTCGAGTGTGTTAACTGTTTGTACCACCCAGTTACTTACTCTACTTTAATGTGTTAATATTCCTTTGAACTATTGCAGAGTTAGCTGTATACTAATGGCACGCATACATATCAGTACTCCTTTTACCCTTCACACTTCAGTGTGTTCTTCCTAAGAACAAGGACGTTCTCTTACATAATCACAATACCAGAAGGAGGCAAGCAAGGCCGGAGAGTGAGTGACCCTGAGACTGCCTCCTAGAAGTCTTGTTTGCCTCACCCTAGTCCTGGCCCTTTACACTATGGTTATCAAAATCAGGATACCTAACATTGGCTCAATACCGTTATCTAATCTACAGTCCATATTCCAGTTTTGTCAGCTGCCCCCTTATAGTGATCGTTTTCTTCCAGATCCAATTTGCAACCATTTAATAGTATCTCTTCAGTCTCCCTTATTTGTCTTTCGTGACATTGGCATTTTTGAAAAACACAGACCAGCCTGTCTTTCTTTATGGGATGGCCCCAAATCTATCTTTCCAGCCTCATCTCCTGCCTCTCTCCTCCATGCATCCATTCACCAAGTCTTCTCTGACCCTTGCTGTATACAAGACAAAGTGTTAGTTAGGCGCTCGGAGAAAGTGAAGAAAGAGAACCTCTGCCCTCAGGAACTGAAAGCCCAGTCTGGGAGCTGAAGAAAGGGCACTTAACTCTGACAAACATCAGGGAATGGCTTCTGGAGGAGCACCCAGTCTTAAAGCAGAAGAATGATACTATACATTCCAAACCGAGCCTATGTACCTATCACTTTGAATTTCAACTTTTAAATCAGGCTTCAATTTAATTTTTTAATAGGCAATACATTCAATGGTTCAAAAATAAATTATACAGTGAAAATTTTCCTCCACCCGTACTCCCAATCTGCTCAGTTTCTACCCTACTGCCATGCAACAGTAGTTACACATTTCTAATATATTATTAGAGTTTCTTTATGCAACTATATTTTTCCTTTTTTTTTTTTTAAACAAAAGATAGCATAATATACACAATGTTCTGGACCTTGCTTTTTCATCTGACAGTAAACAGTAAAGATTTTTCCATTCCAGTAGGGAGAAAAATCTCACTCTCTTTTACAGTTAGTGTTCCATTCTACAGATGTATTGTAACTTATTTAACCAGCTCCCTTCTGATAAACACTGAGTCGTTCCTGCATGCTATAGGAAAGAATGCTGCAATATGTGGCCTTTTATAAATGATCTTGTTTGTTTTGTTTGCTTTTTGTATATTGATGGCTACATATTGAACTTTTTTTTTAACCATTCCATAAAGACTCCAACCACTTCCATATGTGTAGGGTGTTCTCTCTGCCTTGAAATTCACCACTTAATCCTTGTCTGCTGGCAAAGTCTAACTTTACCTCAAGTTCCAGTTAAATGTCACCCCCTCTGTGAAGTCTTCTCTCTCACTCAGGCAAGATTTGGCTGCTCCTTCTCTGTTCTTGAGGAGCCCTGGTGGCCCAGTGGCTAAGCACCCCGCTGCTAACCAAAAGGTCGGTGGTTCAAACCCACCAGCTGCTCTGTGGGAGAAAGATGGGGCAGTCTGCTTTGGTAAAGATTTACTGCCTTGGAAACCCTATGGAATAGCTCTACTCTGTTCTACAGGGTCGCTATGAGTCAGAATCGACTTGATGGCAGTGGATTTTGGGTTTGGGTTTCTCTGTTTTCTCAAAGAATTCTATTCCCACACCATCAGAATCATCTACTAACACTTCATTCTTCACCCACCAGACTGGGAGTTACTCAAGGGCAGGAGCTGTAGTAAATTTATCTCTAAATCCCTTTAGTGCTTGCACCTGGTAGCTATTCAGTTAAATGTTCATTGCTTGAATGGGGTGGTTAGGGCTGGCAAAGAGGTGCTGGACTGCTCCTGTCCGTGGCTCTGAGCTCCACCTAAAACCAAAAAACCAAACCCACTGCCCTCGAATCGATTCTGACTCATAGTCGACCCTATAGGACAGAGTAGAACTGCCCCACAGAGTTTCCAGGGAGCACCTGGTGGATTCAAACTGAGGACCTTTTGGTTAGCAGCTGTAGCACTTAACCACTATGCCACCAGGGTTTCCTCGAGCTCCTCCTAGTCTCTGCGAATTGTTAAAGGACTGCTGTCAGAGAAAGGGGGCTGATTTCCCTCCCACTCCCACCTAATTCCTTCCTTCCTGTCTCCACCTCTTTTTCCTTTTGGGATTCTGTCCCCAGCTGTCTTTGTGGCCCATTCTGGATCTGGCCTGGACAGCAGCTCTTATGGCTTTTTAGGGTTGGCGGGGGGCACTGGCTCCACTCATCTTCTTTCTTCCTCATCAAGTGTTCGGTTTTCTTGGAAACTAAAAGACAAATATCTTGAAGTCAAAGGCATGTCAAGGTCACCCTCAAACATAACAATACTTTAAGCCAAAGGAGATGACAGAGTTTACTATATTGCTTTTAGGAATGTGGGAAACACTCATGGTGTTTAGGTTAATCAATGTTAAGTGACACTGAGGGACAACTTGGTTTATTTTTGAAAACACTAGGTTATATGTTTTGCTGTGTATCTGCTCAGCAACAACACACACACAAAACACTAGGTTAACTCTAAAATGTCATGATATACTAACATGTGACTGGAGCTGTCAATTGCTGGGTCATTTTCAAGTTAACATTATATGCCTTCCTGGGTGGGCAGTGCTAGAGGTAAGAGCAATCTGTCTCCATCCCTGGGATGGAAAGGTAAAAAGCCCCCTATAGTAAGTCCCTGGGTTACAAATGTTCAAATGTCCCTCAGGCTAAGGGATAACTCCTACTTGCTTTTTAAATGTTATGTAAATTTGCCCTCACCTTGAAATGACTGAACCAACACTCATGTACAACAAATTCATCACAGTGGCCTTCACTTGCTGCACCTGCAGCTTTTAAGTCACTGAAAAGCCTTCAAGCCTTTTCTGCATTAAAATAAGGTTAAGTAAGAGCCGCATGCCCCTGTACTGACTTACCTACAAATTCAACTTAAAAACACACTTAGGATCATCTCGTTTGTAACCCAGGGACCACCTGTATTCTCCTCACCCTTGGGAAGTTCCTATCATAGGAGGTGGAGCCATTAAAGAAAACAAAAGGAAAAGAAAGGTTTCTAGAATTTGCCTGCCCAGGTCTAAGAAGGATGTGGGAACTGAGCTGTTTCACGTGCAGTCTCAGGGAAGGGTGGTAGCTTAGCTCTCCTTGAGCGCTTTGGTGCTGTAGTCTTCAAATCTTGCTTGCTTGCCTCCTAAAACAAATTTAAAAATTGTGTTTCTTCTTCTACTTTTTAAGTCATACCTAAAATGTTTCACCATAAGCCCAAATAATGGCAAGGTTTATTATTTCTGGCATATTATACGTATTGGCATTTTAAAATAAGATTGTAACATCATTCTTTAAGTGTATCCAAGGGAATCTAAATGTCATAATGCATCCCATCCATCATCCATTTTAAAAATACGTGAACAAGCATTCCTTTAAAAGAAATTTTACGCTGCTTGTTTTCTCCTTATCTTATATTTCCATTCTACTTGCCCCTAAGCATTTTAATATATTTTAGACCCTAGTGTCTTGTATTGATCAACCTATCACATTTCCCTACAATAACATTAAAAAACAAATTCTTGTGATCATGAAGTCCTCAGTAAAAATCATCTTGATTGTATAATTAATGCAGTTTTAATACCTAATTGATCTAAACAACATTAGTATTAAAATTTCGATAAACTATTAAAATTAAAGTGTATAATTTTATTGCTGGAGTGAAATAGGGTTTGGAATCAACTCTATTCCTAGTTTTCATTTTTATGGATAGAAGGATGAGATACCTCGTTCATGCTTTCAACAAATATTTACTGAACACCTCTTATGTGTCAATAGCTATTCTAGGCACTTTGGATACGTTCCCAAATAAAACAGAAAAGTCCATACCCTCATGGAGCTTACATTCTCGAGGGAATAGACAGACAATAAACGTAACATATAAGTAAATAATACAGTACGCTAGCAGATAAATGCTATGAGGGAAAAAATAGAGCAGGTTAAGGTGGATCTTGGGCGCAGAGTGAGGGTAAATCATGAGTTGATATTTTAAATAGGTCAGGGTAGGCCTAATTGAGAAGGTTACACTTGACCAAAGGAGGTGAGGGAGTCAGCCATGTGGTATCTGCGGGAAATGTGTACCAGGCAGTGGGAGTAGCCAGTGCAAAGGCCCTAAGTTGGGACCATGGCTGGCATCTTCTAGGTCAGCAAGGTCAATGAGGTTCGAGAAGAATGATCCAAGAGTACAGTAATAGGAGATGAGATCAGAGAGGTGATAATAATCAGGAGTGGGGGAAGCAGATCTTGTAGGGCCTTATATCTATTGTAAGGATGTTGGCTTTTACTCTGGGTGAAATTAGAGGTATTTAAGCAGAGAAGTAGCATGGTCTGACTTATGTTTTAAGAGGATCACTCTAGCTATTGAGAATAGACTGAAACGGGCAATTCTGAGAACAGGAAAGCTGTTAGAAGACTACACCGACTTCTCACTTATCAACACGGTTAGGTTCCAAAGACCAGGTCATTATGCAAAAATTGGCATTGTGTGTGAATGGAGGATGACTACATCAAATCACAAAGTGCAGGATCACCACAGCATTACATAACTGCCAAATTACATCGTTACATAACTGCCAAACCACTGAGAGTCATGGCCCAGGCAAGCTGACACATAACCGTAACCATCATAGCCAGCATTACTCGCACTTCAAACCCTGGCGTTTGTTACTGCTGGATGTATGTCATTAATGCACAAAATAGTCAGATGGAGTTTTTACTACTGTCATTGTCATGGATTAAATTATGTCCCTCAAAAAATGTGTGCGTCAATTTGCTGGGCTATGATTCCCAGTATTGTGTGGTTGTCCTCCATTTTATGATTGTAACTTTATGTTACAGAGGATTAGGGTGGAATTGTAACACCTTTACTAAAGTCACATCTCTGATCCAATGTAAAGGGAGTTTCCCTGGGGTGTGGCCTGCACCACCTTTTATCTCTAAGAGATAAAAAGGAAAGGGAAGCAAGCAGAGAGTTGGGGACCTCATACCACCAAAAAAGAAGCACCCGGAGCAGAGCGCGTCTTTTGGACTTGAGGTTCCCGTGCTGAGATGCTCCCAGACCAAGGGAAGACTGATAACAAGGACCTTCCTCCAGAGCTGACAGAGAAAGCCTTCCCCTGGAGCTGATGCCCTGAATTTGGACTTCTAGCCTACTAGACTGTGAGAAAACAAATTCTCTGTTAAAGCCATCCACTTGTGACATTTCTATTATAGCAGCACTAGATGACCAAGGCAGTCATAAATGCGAAATGTCAGATAATCGATAAGTGAGGAGTAAGTAAGTGTATTCATTAATCCAAGCCTGAGATAACGGTGGCTCAGACGAGGAGGTAGCAGTGGAGGTGGTGAAGGATGCTCTGACTCTGGACTAGATGCGGGGCATAAGAGAAAGAGGGAAGTCCAACATGACTTCAGGGTTTTTGGTCTGAGCAACTAGAAGGATGGAGTCACCATCAAGTGAGATAGGAAAGCCTGTCAGTGGAACAGGTTTGAGAGTTAATATCATTCAATCTGTGGCATGTAAAGTTTGAGATGTCCAGTAAACTGCTGGACATTAGAATCTGGAGTTTGGGTGAGAGGTCTGGGCTGAAGATACAAATTTAGGAGCTGTCATCATATATGATGATACCGTGTATCTTAGAAGAGACTGGATGAGATCATCAAGGAAATAAGTATAGATAGAAAAGGGAAGTGCAAAGACCGCACCTTGCGTCATGGCAAGGTTAAAGGTCTAGGAGAAGAGATAGAACCAGCAAAGAAGACAATGAATGAGGGTCTAGTGATGAAGGAGGGAAATGAAGACAGTGTGGTTAAAAAAAAAAAAAAAAAAGTGAATCAAGTGATTAGCTGTGTCAATTGTTAGACAGATCAATTAAGAAGAGAATTGAGGATAGATCATGGGATTTAGCCATGTAAAGTTCTTTGTTGACCTTGATAAGAGAAGTTTTGTTAGAGTGGTGAGGGTGAAGCCTCAACGGAGTGAGTTTAAGAGAGCGTGGGAGACCTACCACTCAGACGGAGAGCTGAAATATGCCACATATATAATTCTGTGCATGGTGGCATGTTGTTTTTTTACTACACATGTATGTAGTCTTAACACATATAGTATTTGGCCTATTTTTGAACTTTATATAGATGGTATATGGTACGCAAACCTGTTGCTATTGAGTTGATTCCGACTTGTAGTGACCCTATAGGACAGGGCAGAACTGCCCCATATAGTTTCCAGGGCTATAAGCATTTATGAAAGCAGATTGCCACACCTTTCTCCCATGGAGCAGGTTGTAGATTTGAACCACCTTTAGGTTCGCAGCAGAGCACTTAACCACTGTGCCAGGGGGTCCCATATGGTATGGATCCTGCTGTCAAAAAAAAAAAAAAATAGAATGGGGTAAGAACTGCAAACAGTTGAAAGAGTCATCTAGAAGAATGGAGGAAGGAAGCAGGATTGCTGGGCAGCACTAAGGGCCTATTTGAGGTTCCTGGTAGAGGAGCCCTGGTGGTGCAATGGTTAAAAGCTCTTGGCTGCTAACCAAAAGGTTGGCTGTTCGAACCCACCAGCTGCTCTGTGGAAGTCTGCTTTGTAAAGATTACAGCCTTGGAAATCCGATGGGGTAGTTCCACTCTGTCCTTTAGGGTTGCTATGGGTTGAATGTCTTCCTTAATAATTGTCCAGCTTTCACATGCATATGATGCGATTGAAAACACCACGGCTTGGGTCAGGTGCACCTTAGTCTTCACGGTGACAACTTTGCTCTTCAACACTTTGAAGAGGTCCTTTGCGGCAGATTTGCCCAATGCAATGCGTCGTTTATTAAGGAAGACCGAAGAAGAGTTGACGCCTTTGAATTGTGGTGTTGGCGAACAATATTGAATATACCACGGACTGCCAAAAGAATGAACAAATCTGTCTTGGAAGAAGTGTGGCCAGAACGCTCCTTACAGGCAAGGATAGCGAGACTGCATCTTACATACTTTGGACATGTTGTCGGGGGGATGAGTCCCTGGAGAAGGACATCATGCTTGGCAGAGTACAGGGTCAGAGGAAAAGAGGAAGACCCTCAACAAGGTGGATTGACACAGTGGCTGCAACAATGAGCTCAAGCATAACAACGATTGTAAGGATGGCGCAGGACTGGGCAGCGTTTCGTTCTGTTGTGCATAGGGTCGCTGTGAGTCGGAACCGACTAGACGGCACCTAACAACAACAACTTGGGTTGGAATCAATTCGACAGCCATGGATTTGGGTTCTAGGTGATAAAATTAAAGTTAGACTAGTCAGTGTGGTTATGTTTTTTTCTACGCACATTCAGATCATGGGTGCTGGTGTGGAATAGGTGGAGAGCTGGCTTTAACCAGGGTTGTGGAGGGGTGAGAGTGTGTGCAAGGGAGTGATTAAAATGACTGGCCAGGGATATAACGCTGGTAAGGATGGGAGAGAGGATATGAGGGCTGAAGAATTATTGGTGTTAGAGCACTGCAGGGAATGACCTGGAAATATTAATTGACTTGTCTGGTGGTCAGAGTATGAGATGTTTCAAATTATGATTATAGAGTTTGATGACAAGGGTCAGGGTATGACTATTGAGGTGAGTGGCTGAGTTAGGGTGTAGAACAAGATCCTTGGAGGAGGAGAAGTCAAGGAACTGAGAAGCCAAGGTTTCCCTTCAGCAAGAAGGTGAAGGGAATCTGAAGAGTTGGAAGGGCATCCCTATGATCCCCACCTCCTGGTGTTCATGCCCTGGTATTCCCCTTCCCTTGAGTGTGGATGGCACTTGTGACATGCTTCTGGCCAACAGAGTGACAAGATGTACGTGATTACATATATGTGATTATGTTCCATGAGACTGTAAACTCTGAATTGCTGACAAACTCCTCTTTGCTGGCTTTGAAGAAGCAAGCTGCCACAGTGTGAGCTTTTACTATGGAGAGAGCCACACGGCAAGAAACTGTGGGAGGCCTCCTACAGAGAGCAGAAAGGGATTCAGGCCCATAGTCCTGCAGCCTACAAGGGACTTAATGCTGCCAACAACCACGTGAGCGGTGCCTGGACTCCTGATCCACAGAAACTGTGAGACAATAAATGTGTGCTGTTTTAAACTGCTATGTTAGTGGCAATGTTGTTATATAGCAAAAAATTACTAATACAGAGGGGAATAGAAGAAGTTTACTTAAAGCAATGTTTCTCAATTCTTTGAACTCCTTGTAAGGGATATATCTAAGAATCGCATATTCCATTAGAATATTCTGTTACCAAATCATGACAATTTAGTTAGATCTTCCTTCAATTTTGTTGACAGCAAAGAACTGGAAACCATCTGATTAGAAAAAAAAACATTCATTAATTAAGATCATTCACTTTCTCAGCATAGACACCAAAGTCTGAATTGTCCCTTTGAATTGCCCTGGAGGTTTTTCCATCTTGGACAGATGCACCTTAGTAAGGGGTGGGAGTTTTGACTTTCCTTTGTAAGGTGGGAAAAAGATAATTTTGAAATAGGACGATGTGTTTGTCCTCAGTGTCCTTTTAATCAGAATAATTTTAGACAAGACTACATATGGCAGTGAAAGATCTAGGAACAGGTTTCCTTAAAACTAGTCTTGGAAAGTTTTCATGAACCCCCAGGGGTATGGGAATGTCAGTGTGAAGACAACTGTTTCAGGGGCTTCCTAGAAGAAGGAAGAGCCTGGGCTGCCCAGGGGTGGGCTCTTGTGTGTGAATGATAGAAGGGAGAGTAGAGAGTCTCTGGGAGATAAGGCCCAAGAAACAACTTCAGAACCGTCTTACAATTAGTTTTGGTGGGGCCCCCAACCCAAGTATTTCCTGGCTGGGGAAAAAAAAAATTCTGTATACATAGATAGAACGGGTTCTGAAACTTTTTAAGTTACAAAAGAAATGCATACGTCTTGTAAATTTTTCAAATAAGTATAAAGTCAAAAAGCGAAGTTTCCGCCTTTCGTCACCCAAAAGGTAACCCAGTTAGTAGGTGTGGTGCAGAAGCTTGAAGGTCCCTTACAACTCCGATTCTCCCTAGAACTCTGCCAGTGTGATCCACTCACACTTCTTACACTTAAACGGCTCTTAAATATGTGACTCCCTGATCCAAGTCCTGGGCGTCTCCTTAACCCAAGGGGGCGGCTCACTAGTTTAAATACCTTTGAATCACGTGATTAGGTCTGGTAGGAAAGGGGCAGTTATTACACCGGTTTCTTCCCAAATTAAAGTTCAAGTCTAATTTTTGTGCCCACTGGGTCCTCAAAAAATACCAAAATACAAAAAAGGCCCCCGCTGATTGCTTTTCATAAACACTTACGGGACGTCACGATACGCTGAGCTCTGTGAGACTGCAGCCCCTTCTGCGCTGTTTGGGTCCTTTTGGCAAAGGGATGCCAACTTCTCTGAGGACCACCTCCTCCAAGCAGTCTTCTACCCATCACAGCCGGGCAGCGCCCTACGCCAGAGCCAACGCCAGGGCCGGCATCCGTGCCGGCAGCCAACCCGCGCCGTCCCGCGGGCGCATGCGCGGAGCGACCCTCCCCCGTCACTCGGGGCGGGAGGCGGGGGCAACGGGGAGAAAGCAAAGCCGAGGGGGGAAAGGGCCAAACCCTGAAATTACCCGGATGTGGTCTCCGCTCGCGCATGCTCAGTGTCCTCCCGACAAGTTGGCAGCAACAACACGGTCCTGGTCGTCGTCGCCGCTGCGGTAACCGAGCGGCTCGGGTGGCGGAGCCCGCGTTCGCGCTTGCCGCTCTCCTCGGGACGTCCTTCCCGTCCACCCCTCGGCTCCGTAGCCTCCCGGGGGGCGGGAGCGGGTGAGGGGAGCCGGCGCCCGGTGAGAGAGCACCCTACCCCCCCCCGCCGCGGGGCGGCCCGGGAGCTCGAGCCGGCCGGGCCCGCGCGGGCAGCGGCGCGGCGCTGAGGAGGGCGGCCTGGCCGGGACGCTTCGGGGCGGGGGCCGAGGAGCGACGAGCCCGGCGCCTCCGCGGAGGAGCAGCGGCGGGAGAACGGACTCCCCGCGCCACCGCCCGAGCCCAGGTAACCGCGCCATGTCCCCCTCCCCTTCCCCGGGCCAGGCCGGCGCGCCCCGCCCGCGGCTCCCCGCCCCGGGGTGGGCTCTCGGCGGGGAGCGCGGGAGGCCGGTGGGTCGGCCCCGAGAGTGAGCGCGGCCGCGGGACGAGTCCGGCCGCGTCCTCCGCGGGTTGGGCGGCAGCGCGGCGCGTCCCTTCCCTGGCGCTCCGAGGCCAGTCCTCCGCCCGAACTCCCTCGCAGTTTGGTTGGGGAATCGAGTTGAACTCGGACGGGGACTCCTGCTGCAGCTCTTTGTTGTTCTTGAGTACTTTCACCGTCCGCCCCTGCCGAGCGCGTTGGTCTG
Source organism: Loxodonta africana (assembly GCF_030014295.1). Taxonomy (NCBI): domain Eukaryota; kingdom Metazoa; phylum Chordata; class Mammalia; order Proboscidea; family Elephantidae; genus Loxodonta; species Loxodonta africana. The sequence continues at coordinate 56,318,032 of NC_087352.1, read as the reverse complement.
GCTGGAGTGTGTGAACCGGTAGAAACCTTAGCTCCAAATAAAAGTTGTAAATGGTTTGTCTTAATTTCTTAAGCAAAAAAAAAAAAAAAGATTTGTCCTTTACTTTTTCTTCCTGGTTGTGTCATTCCAGTTTACGTTTTTGGCTTTGATCTGTTTACTTACTTTTTGAGTATTGTCGATGATGGCGGTGTGCAGGAAACATAACACCTCATTGAAACGCTCCCCCAGCACAAAATGCTTCCTAATAAAAGACAGTTTATCTTGCTGCTAGGACTAAGTGTATTGAGCGTGAAATTGGTGTAGTGTGGAGGGCGGTGTCCCCATCACATGCCCCAAACTGCTGTTACGATTTCTTAAACTAGGTTTTTAGAGAAACTGTTGTGTTTAGCTAACTTGAACGCTTTTCTTCGCGGATATGTCATTTTTTTAAAAACCCTATGGAAGATTAGTAGTTATTTTCCCCTTGAAAATTCTAGTAAGCTTTTTTTTCCCCAATATGAACACATTTCTTTCTAATTAAAATCTTTTTAGTTTCTTAATGTTTTTAGTTTTGGCACTATAGTTTAAGGCGAAACTTCCAGTTTTTAGGAATAATTACAAGATATGGGGAATCACCTTAAGTAGTCTGAATTGACTTTCTAAAGGCAAGCAGTAGTCTTGGCTAATTTTTTACAACCTTTGACTTTTACCAGAGTTAGCATCCTTTTAGTCTCAGTAGCAGCTTGATTATTCATTGGGTTTAAGAAGTAGGTTCAGTACTTTTGGCAGACAGAAGCCATTTAGAGTCTCAATAGAAAACACAGAAATGCATACTTTCATAAAGTAATTAGATTTGAGACATTGCATTTGAATTTTTTTTTGTAGATTTCATAAATTACTGTTGCCATGCTGGGACTAAATGTATATCAGTTGAGATATGAAATTCTGAAGTGTCACTTTTCTATTTCTGCTAAGGATTTAGTCTCTGTATTGGGAAATTCTGATATAGTTACTATCTGACATTCCAAGTTGTAAATGATTGATAAGATTAACATTTTAAAATATGGTTTCTCATTAATGTTTCTTTCATAGTGCTATCGTGATGTTGTTTTCTTTAACGTGTTTATTGGGGAACAAGTGTAATAGAGTGAGGCCAAGGATTTATGATTCGGAGTAGCTTTAGGTCTAAAGGTGGTGATAAATTATGTAGGCTTAAGTTATTGGAATTAAAACTAAAAGCCTTTCTGGAGAAAATTGATATAACATTTTGTGAATGTATTAATAGAAGTGGCTTTTTCTTTGATTTCCAGGTTTTTGGGTTTGTTTTAAAGAGTATTACATGTTAATTTTTTTTTTTTTAAATAAAAAACAAGCTTCTCTGTTTAGCTCAGTGGCTTTAGTGTAAATCTTGAACTTAGAAAAAACTGCAAATCTGTTTCAGACTTAATGAAAAATTGTGCTGAGAAAGTCACTTTGAAATTTTCCTGAATAAGTTTTATATGAATCATTGACCTTTTATGATGGCTTTGCTGTTTGTGGAAACCCTGGTGCCATAGTGGTTAAGAGCTACGGCAACTAACCAAAAGGTCGGCAGTTCAGATCCACCAGGCGCTCCTTGGAAACTCTATGGGACAGTTGTACTCTGTCCTGTAGGATCGCTATGAGTCAGAATCGACTTGACAGCGATGGTTTTATGGGTTTTTTGCTGTTTGTAGCAATCTGTTTATACTACAAAGCAGTAAATCTTATTTCTAGGGAAGTATGCTTCCCTTTCTTAAACTCTAGTTGAGCTATTTCTCCATTTGTGCATGATTTTTTTTTCCCGTTTTCTTTCCCTTTTGTTTTTCTTCCAGAGTTAAGGAGCCAAGCATTAATTTGTGCTGCCCAATCACACTCCAGCTCTCCCACTTTGAAGCTACTTTTTCTGATGTAGCCAGTATTATAGTAACACCTTTAGACAACATTCTAAAAAAAAATAATTGGAATGTAAATTGCTGAGGCTCCACCAGAGCAGTTAACCCTAATGCATCTGCCTAGTTCACTGAATACAAAATGCATATTTAGTCTTGTCTAAACTTTTTTTTAAGCTTTAGCCTGCTTTGCTGAGGACATACATTATTTTTCTTATATTCAAACTATTCACTTCAGTTCTGTTTTGTCCCTCTAGCTCATGCTTAAGTTTTTTTTGTTTCATTTTTCATTCAGTGATTCGAGAGTGACTGGCTCTTTAAGCATCTTATATTAGCCGTTTTAGTGCTCAGTGTACAACACATTTGGATTTCCTTTTTGTTCTAGAAGACTGTAGTCAGGCAGATTTTTTTTTGCTTAAGCAGTGGCGAAGGTGATTCTGAGGTAAAGCTTAATCATGTATAAAACCAACCTGACTAAAAAGATTTCATTTTTTTTTTCCACACTAAATGGAAGTTAAAGGAGCTAAAGTAACACGTGTTTAATACAAATTTGTTGAATTATTAAATTTTGGGCATTTTGCTCAACAGTTGTTGAAGATTTGATTGCTTTAAAATGAGAAATTCAGCTAATTGACAAATACGCCTGTATGTCATTCATTTGAGCCACTTTCAGTATGACAGTGTTTGCATCATAATGTTTTAGTATATGATTGTTAATGATTTGGAATTTTTTTTTTTTTCATATTCCAAAATGTGTGTTTTCGGTGATGGGAAATGTGGCCGAATTCCACTTTCTGAGGAGTAAGGTATTTCAGGGTGCGTCACCTTGACACTATTAGCATGGTGTGATTGGTATCCAGGAAAATTTGTTTAGCCTTCAGAATGAATGAAAACTAGGGTCCAAAAAAATTTAAAACCCCAAAACATTGCCGTTGGACTCATGTGTAGAACTCGATGGTAGGTGGTCAGATTTTTATAACTTAGAAGAATTTAAATTTTGATTGCAGGTTATATCATACCAAAAAAAACCAAACCAAACCCAGTGCCGTCGAGTCGATTCCAACTCATAGCGACCCTATAGGACAGAGTAGAACTGCCCCATAGAGCTTCCAAGGAGCGCCTGGCGGATTTGAACTGCCAACCCTTTGGTTAGCAGCCGTAGCACTTAACCACTGCGCCACCAGGGATTCCGGTTATAGATCAGATAAATTACAAGAGACTGATTGTAAAGTATCTCTTACATCTTAATTAAAAATTCCAGCTCAAAGACTATGTATTTCATTACTTAAATTTTTTAATATAGTTTGGAAAACTTGTAATTAGGTGTGGTTCATCTTTCTACTGCTTTTTTTTAACCCCCAAGGTAAAGGGCAGTGGGCACTAACCTTGGCTGAACTTTGAAATCCCTTAGGAACTTTACAAAATAACTGATGCCCAGATCCCACCCGCTGAAATAGCCATCCATTTGGTTTGGGGTGTAGCCAGTTCAGAGCTCCACAGTGGTTGAGCCATTAGGGTCTTCTTTTTCTTTTGAACTCTTACACATGTGTCAGCTTTACATTATTTAACACTGTGATGTACACATGCACGATGTAACTATCTCATATCTAACTTAATGGGTCTTTTGAAGGTATTGCCACGTTTGTCTTGCTTCCAAGTTTTTCCACCCTCCTCCCTTCCCTCCCAGTTCATTTGCAGTGTCTGGTAGCAAGTTTTAGGAAGCTTTGTTTCCCGTGGTGAGAAGTTGGTATATCATCACTATTTTAAATAGGAAATTGGTGTTTTAAAGTACTCTAAAATTTTTACTTGGCTCCACTTAGAGACTTAATGACTTGAAGTGTCTAAATTGACATCTAAACACCTAGGAGAGTTTGGTCTTATTAGGGATAAATCTGCTTGGAGAACATAGTTTTCTAGCTCCAATAACTGGGCCCGTCACTGGTTCCTGAGAAGGGCAGATTGTATTGACTAAGCTTTTGCTCTCAGCTGTTAACTTGTATACTGTGAGACAGTTGCTCAACAAGTCCAACCAGTTAGCAGTTAGTTCTCTAGAGATTATTTAGGGGCATGCTCAGTTCCCCATTTACATCCCTTTAAGTGGTTCCCAAGTGCTGGTCTGCAGAGTAACTTACATCTTGGTCTCTAGAAATGCTTATGAATGAATGAATTCCTTGGCTGTACCCCTTCCCTCACCACACACACAGATTTGGAATGGAATGGGAGGAGGTATGGGAATCTGTATTATAAAAAAAAGTACTCCTTGGATTAAAAAATTTTGGGTTATTTTAGCATGGTTATTCTTTATTGTTTCATTTGTTTTAATGCAGCACATACAGGCTTTACTTTGCTACCATGGGGCACTGGAGTGATTTAAAAAAAAACAACTTGGAGTGATTTAGGTAGTTAAAATTTCTCAAACTCCAATTTACAAGTTTTGAGTGCAAATCCTATTTATGATTTAAAAAAGGAACTGTTACTGAATATATGTCTTTATAGGAAGGTATGATTTCTGTACCCTAATGAGATGAATGTATACTACAGGTCTTTTTCAAGTCAAAATGTATTTTAAATGTAAAGCTGAATTAAGGATGTACGCATATCAGTTGTGTTCGCTAGTGAATTCTAGGGCATTTGACATCAGTAGATGCATTGTAATGGTTGAATCGTCTGATGAAGGGATGACCACCGGAAGTAGTATTTTATGGGGCAAGATAAGCCAGGAGTCCGTCATACATAAACACACTAAATCCACCTGTGTCATACATGTCTCCTCTTAAATTAGTTGAAGGAAGAATTTTATGTGTATAGGTGTTGAAATGAAGTGACTGGCTAGTTGTAAAGAAAAAAATGACGTAACTTCTATGTAAATTAGCCTTTTTCATCAGTCTCATGTATTAATAAAATTATAATTTGTTTTACTATCTTTCTGGTAATTTTTGAAGTGAAGTGCATAGGCTAGATTGGTGCTTTGTAAACTGACAGCACCTCAGACTCCTAGAGTGCGTTTTAAAGGTAGGGTACCACCTTTGATATCAGTAGGGCTGAGCTTACCTGCAGGGGATCCCGATACAGTTTTTGCAAGAATAAACTAGATGACTTGATAGACTCCTACATTTAAAAAGTTTTATGGAATGTATTTGTCAGTTATCAGTTGTTAAAATTCAACTTAGTTTCCAGTGTTTTAAAATAATGGTTCCAAAGTGTGGTCCACAGACTCCTTGGGATTTCCAAGAGTCTTGTAGACAGTTCACGAGGTCAGAATTGTTTTCACATTAAAACTGAGCTGTTACTTACCCTTTCACTGTGTTGATGTTTGCCCTGATGGTGAAGAAGTGGGTGCTGGGTAAACTGCTGGTACCTCCGCATAAATCAAGGCAGTGACACCAAACTGCAGGAGTTGTTACTGTGTTCTTCACAGCCAAACACCCAGGGTAAGCATTTGAGAAATGCCAGTTTAACTTAAGATTATGTTCTTGATGAAGCAGTAAAAAGTCTTAATTTTTAAAAATGTCTACCCTTGAGTGCATGTCATCTTAATATTCGATGTGATTAAATGAGAAGTGCGCACAAAGCACTTCTGCACATTGAAGCGCTGTGCTGATCTCTGTGATTGAGCTGCAAGCTAAACTAGCTGCGTTTTAAATGGAGCACCTTTTTATTTTTACTTACAGGAATGACTGATAGATAAACCATGGTTATTCAGATCTCGGTATTTGGCAGGTTAAAATGAGTGAAGTGAGCCTGACATTTCAAGGAAAACAAATTTTGTTTCCAATGATAAAATTTGAGCCTTTAAGTGAAAACTAGGTTTTTGGAAAACTTCCGTCTGCCACTGTGAAGCTTGCCAGCTTCTCAATATTTAAAGAGTTTTTTGATGGAATTGGTGGTGATATTAGGGAAAGTGGCTTTTTAAAAAATATAAGGAAATATATAAATATATAAGGAAATGTGTCTACATTTGGAAAATCTGCATAACTCATTGAACCTGTATTTTTCCAAATGACCATGATGCATGTTACAAAACCATACATGGGCAGGAGATCCATGCCAAGTATAACATAGACCAATGGATTTTTTATATAACAGAGCCAAAAATTTTATTGATATGGTTTCAGATTCCATATTGCAGCTAACCCTTAAGGATTGCCACTTGTTGAGTTTTGGTGTTGAATCAGAGATGAATATCCATTAAAATACTCCTCTCTTTTCAATTCCATACCTGTGTGAGACACATTTTCTTCATATAACCAAAACCAAACCCATTGCGATTCCAGCTCAGGGTGACCCCGTGTGTTACAGGGTAGTACTGAGCTTCGTAGGGTTTCCTTGGCTGTTACCTTTACCGAAGCAGATCACAAGGCCTTTCTTCCATGATGTTGCTGGGTGAGTTCCCACTGCCAACCTTTTGGTTAGCAGCCGAGCACAAACCATTTGTGCCACCCAGGGAATTTTTCTTTATATACCCAAAAAAACCTGTTGCTGTCGAGTTGATTCTGCCTCATAAAAAAAAAAAAAAAAAATTATAGCAACCCAAAATGTGATAGTACAGTAGATTGAATGCAGGAGCAGATATGCAAATCCAGCTGTCTTCTATCAAGCTACACATTAAAGAAATTTGCAAAAATGTAAGTGTCATTCTGATTTCTTTTTTTTTGGAAAATGGTTATTTTTCATAAAATATTTTTATGTTAACATGTTATGTGTTTCTTATTGTTTTAAATGAATTAATAAATAAACATTTCTTAGTTTTAACTTCTAACATGATAAATTAATAGATACAACTTACATAAACAAAAGCTATTCGAGGTCATCAATGAAAGGGTAGAGGATGTAAAGAGGTCCTGGGACCGGAGAGTTTGACAGCAGATAGTCTCTGTATTATTAATAACTTCATTACTGATTGGTTCACATATGGTATATATTATATTGCAGCTATTCTGAGAATGTTATTAGTTGACTTTGTTATTATCTATTAGGAAATGTATAGCCTTGAAACTTAGTACAAAGGAGAATTCATTGGCTTGATCTGGAGATAGAGCTGGCCTCGGACTGGTAGATGTGGGTTTCTACCAGTATCATCAGGACTGTTATCTCTTGGCTTTGCTTTCCTTTCTGTTTAATTCTCACATCGGCTCCTAGCTAACACTTCTAGCTTCAAGTCCAGCAGAAAGAGCTTTTTTTTCCTTTGCACTTCTAATAGAAGTCCTGAAACTATACCATTGGTTTGGTTTGGGTTCTCTTCCACCTCCAAATCAACTAGTGTAGCCAGGGGATAGCTCTGATTAGTCAGGCTGGGAGTTTTCCCACCCACTCAGATGCGGAGATTTTCCTCAGAAATCACAGTAATGTTACAAAAGGGAATATATGCTGGCAGACAAAAACAGATGTCAACTATAGTACTTTGTTGATTTTTAAAAAAAAAACCTATTAATTCAGAAAACATTAATTTTAAAATCAGATTAAGAGAACTTGGTGTACCAATATATAAAGCATTCTTAAATCTGAGACCCATGGCTAAGTAAGAAGCATACCACTAAATTTGTCCCTTGTGGTTTATCTTAAAAGTTAACCACAAAAACCTTTGTGTTGCTTTGTTTTATTGCTTTCTCAAATTTCTATAATCATTCATCCTTTGTGCTCTTGAAAGTTTTCCAAATGCCCTCAGTTTGATGAACCTCAGCTTCCAAAAGTTCCTCCATTTAGGAAGGGCACTCCATGTTCATAATTGGAAGATTTAACATTGTTACAATGTCAGTATTACCCAGTGAGATCTATAGATTCAGGTCAGCATAATCCCAATCAAAATTCCAACAGCTTTCTTTGCAGAAATTGAGAGATCAGTCCTCAGATTTACATGGAATTGCAAATGGCCCTGAATAGCCAAAGCAATCTTGAAGAAGAACAAAGTAGGAGGACCCACACTTCCGGATTTCAGAACATACTGTATAGCTATAGTAATCAAAACAGTCTGGTATTGGTATAATAATAGCCATGTAGACTAATGGAATAGAATTGAGAGTCCAGAAATAAGCTCATATGTCTATAGTCAATTGGTTTTTTTTTTTTAATTGTGTTTTTGACAAAAGTTTACACAGCAAATTAGGTTCACACTTAACAATTTCAATAATACTGTCTTTTTGGGGGGGGTTATACATAATTGTTCAGTAACATTTATTTTTCACACTCTGTCAACATTCTCTTTAAACCCTGTCTTCACTGATTGACATGGTTAGGTTCCAAAGACCAGGTCGTTGTGCAAAATCAGCATTATGCAAAAATGGAGGATGATCACATCAGATCACAAAGCAGAAGATGACTACATCATTATATAACTTCAGATTACATCATTACATAACTGCCAAACCACTGAGAATCTGGCCTAGCCCAGTTGATAACATAACCTCAGCCATCCACAGCCAACATTACTCTCGCCTTGTACCTTGGCATTTGTTACTACCAGATGTACATTGTTAATGTTCAGAATCATTGGGTAGTAGATTTTTTACTATTGTCATAAATGCAGAATGTCAGATAATGAGCTAATCAGTAAGTGAAAAAAAAATTTTTTTTTTTTGTAGGCATATTCCCATTCTGGTTGTTCCATTTCCATTTATCTAGCTCCCGCCGCCCCATCTTCTCATCTTTGCTTTAGGGTAAATACTGACCGTTTGGTATCATACAGATGCTTTTGGTCAATTGATTTTTGACAAGAGTGCTTCATTGATAAGAATCAGCATAAGTCCAATTCCCAAAATATGAAAATTAATCACATTCCCACCTTCCTACTTTTCAATCATCTCTGACACCATCTGTCCACTAGGCACTCTCTCTGCCTCTAGCCACTTGGGGCTAGGTCAGAGCTAACAAGCTGAAAGGACCTGTTCTTCAGAGTGCCAAATAGGCAGACACCAGCCACAAACTTGGAAGTCCACATGACATCCATACCTCTGACCTGCTGGCCATAAATTTGGGATTTTCCTACTTACTCCTTCAGGATGCCGTCTACAATCTTGGGGGCCTCCCCTGAACTCCCTTACCTTCATCTGCTGGCTCCCATTACTCTTTAGGTTTTGATAGCTCACTGGAACTACTCAACAGAATTCTCAGAAAATACTGTGCTTATGATTATAGATTTATTATTGTGAAGGAATACAAATGAGGATCATCATAAGGGAGAGACACAGGACAAGTCTGGGAGGACTCCCAAGGTGGGGTACTCGTATCCCAAAGAGGGCATATTACCTTTCCCTCACCAGCCAGGAAGCTCTTAGAGTGTCTGTGTTCAGAGCCCTTATTGGCTTTATTGTGTAGGCATGATTGAGGCCTCATTGCATGTGCATGATAGGTTGAATTACTCCTAAGGTTAGTTGATATTGGATTACCAGGTGGTCTTCCTTTTCTGGCAGGCCCCTATTCATTAGCATAAATCCTTAGGTGTGGCCTGGAGGTTTTAGATGATAAAGGCATCCCAATTACTCAGGAAGTTCCAAGGGTTGTCTCTCAGGAACCAGAGGCCAGTTTTTTTTTTTTTTTTTCCTTTTTTGGTAAGGTGATTTATTACTGCATAGATGCTAAGTTGATGCAGTGGGGAAAGAAGAGTATCTTTAATAAATGGTGCTGGAACAACTGGATCTCGACATGCAAGAGAATGAAGTTGAACACATACCATACACCATATGCAAAAATTAACTCAAATAGATCAAGGACCTAAATGTAAGAACTGAAACATAAAACTTTTGAAGAAAACGTAATGGTATTGCTTCAGGACCTAAATTTTAAGAGTGGGTTCTTAGCTACGACACCAAGAGCGGATTAACAAAAGACGAAATAGGTATATTGGGCTGCATCAAAATTAAAAACTTCTGTTCAACAAAGGGCTTGAGTAGCAAAGTGAAAAGATAGACCACAGACTGGGGGAAAATATTTGGGAACCATATATTGGATAAGAGTTTAATATCCAGAATTTATAAGAAATTCTACAACTTAAAAAGACAACCCAATTAAAAAAAAAAAAGGACTTGAATAGACATTTCACCAAAGATATACAAATGGCTAACAAGCATATGAGAAGATGCTCAGCATCATTAGTTATAAGGGAGATGCAAATTAAAACCACAGTGAGATACCATTTCACCTCCACTAAACCAGAAAACCAAACTCATTGCTGTCGAGTTGATTCTGACTCATAGTGGCCCTATAGAACAGAGTAGAACCGCCCCATAGGGTTTCCAGGGAGCAGCTGGTAGATTCGAACTGCTGACCTTTTGGTTATCAGCTGGAGCTGTTAATCCCTGCCTACCAAGGCTCCTCACAAAAAGGTAAACATAGAGCTACCACATGACTCAGCAGTTCCACTCCTGGGTGTATTATGTTTCCGGACATTGCCAAATGTCCCCTGAGGGGCCAAATTGCCCCTTGGTTGAGAACTGCTGGCGTGGCTATGTAACTTTGGCCAATTGAATGTGAGCAGAAGTGTTAGTCAGCCTTTAAGAGAAAGTGCATGAGTTGTCCTATACCTTCCTCTGCCATTTAAGGTCATATGTAAAGATGGAGTTTTTGTTAGCCTAATCTCTGAGAGATGTCAGTGAGCAATGCCCCAGTTGACCAGTGATGGACATGTAGCATAAACAAAAAATAAACCTTTCAAGCCACGGAGATTTTGGAGCTGGTTATCAGTGCAACATAGTCTGTCCTATCCTGACTGATTCATCATGCTGAGATTCAGCTTGTCTGTAGACTTTCTGTCATTGTCTCAAATCACATTACTACCTGAGTTTTAGCATTTAGTACTTAGTGTAATATATTTGGATTTTTTTGACCACTGGTACCCTTAAGGGATGTTGTGGAAATTTGTCGGAGGAGTTTGGTAAGTGGGCCCGGGGATATAATCTTGCAATGTGAGGGACAATGAAGAATTATCTTCCATCACAGAAAAGCCCCAGAAATTCATGCATGAGGAAAGCATATAATTAGCGTAGAACCTAACACCATCTTAGTAGCTACGGTATCCAATTTTCTAGGAATTCACCTTCTCTGTTAATTGAAGTTATTTTGTTTGGAACTTTATCAAGAGTTCACAATTTTAGTAAATCCATGTCACCAACTGTAATGCCATTGTGGGGTTTTGAATTGCCAGTACAACACACCTGCCAGGAGTCAGAATCAACTCAACAGCAATGGGTTTTTGTTTTTAATCTTGGAATCTCTGAATTTGTAACTGTCTTATGATGGTTCTACATATAAGTTCAAGCATCTAACTTCTTTAATGTACAAATTACTCTTTTTCTCCTTTATATTACAGCTAGGGCATTGTTAGGTTTTTATGCATACTTAGGTTAGAATTTTATTTCAAGGTAGTTGTAAGGTGGTGATGTAAATTATTACAAAAATGAGAGTCTGAGAGTTGAGAACCGCTTTCAGATTATGTGCTACTTTGTCTTTGTATCTGTAGTGTTTTGTACATGATAGATACAATGTTTGTTGAGTTCAATTTACGGTTCTCAAATTGCTTTTGGGTACATTGTTGCATTTGATTACTACAGCAAGCCTGTAAACTGGCAAGGCAGATATTGTTCCCATCTTATAGATGAGAGAATTGAAAGAGATGCTAACGCGCCCAGCCACGCTGCTGGAGCTTTGATGAGAACAGTTGTATTTATACCAGTTTAATGCCCTTGTCTCTTTTACTTCCATACCACTCTTTTTTTTTTTTAAAACTCAATCTACATGTGTTACATATCGGAATGTCTGTATATCTTGCTGGTATTATTTTTTATGCAAGGAACTTTTCATTATCTTTTAGGCACTTGTGACCATAGGAATACAACAGAGACAAACAAATATACAAGAAAGCTGTGTTTAAGAAAGCAAGGTCATTTTCATTAGTGTTCAAAGAAATTTGCAATTAAGACAACCTTTATGCCAAAAAAATTAGTTTTAGAAATGATAACATCTAGTGGTGTGATTGTAGTGAAATGGCTATACTGAGCACTTTAATTAAATGATAGATTGGTTACAAACTGTTTGGGAATGTAATATCAGAAAATGAGTTCAACAACAAAAGTACTTGAACTCTTCAAAATTGATTCTAAGGAGATTTCGCAGAATAAAAACTATAGTCAACACAAACCACTTGCCTAGTATATGCCAGGAACCTCACAATGCTGGGAATTTCTAAGATAAGAATGTGTTGCTGTTTTCTTGAAGTTCTGAATTTGTGCCAAGAGAGGGTGAGACAAATATGTAATCAGGTAGCTGTAATATCCTGTATTGAGCTGTAGTAGGGATATGCTGTAAGTTTGGGGGAGGGAGTCAAGAAACACACCAGGGAAGTAATTCTCTTTGAGAATTGAGGGGAGGAGGCCAGTGTGTCCAGAGGAAACACTCGGACAAATTGAGGGTCATTTGAGCTACACTTTGGAGGGTGGCTAGGACTTTACCGCGTGGGTAAGAGGGGAATTGGCCATGTGTATAATGATAAATAATGTATAGTCCTTGCCTCCTGGAGCTTTCAGTTCAGAAAGTAAAATTGTGAGGCTGGCATTCAGAGATTTCAAACTGGTAGTTCTCTTGGGCCAAATTTGAGTTGAAGGTATGTTTTGTGTGACTACACAGTGATTTCTCTCTCTTCCGTTCTTCCTGTTTCCCAATGACTAAGCTGCTAATAATTAAAAATGAGCTTTCATATATAAATGGACATTTTGTAGCCTCTCTTTAAATCGAAGGTCTGGGAACAGTGAGGTAGCATCCTCGGATGCCATGCATTGGTTGAAGTGAGTAGTGGTTACCTGCTTTAAATGGGCATGGGCTTGTGTTTTTCTTTACACCTGGCATGTGTTATTCATTTACATAACTTGCCTGGCTCCTGTAGCCCTTTGAGTTGTGTGGATGGGTGGTTTCTCTCTATTCCTGTCTTCCTAAATTTTCTGACAGATTTTAATAGAAAATACAGGAAAATATATAATGTGTTTTAGGAAAATCTTTTAAAACAATTAAACACTTTAGTATTCAGATACCAACTAGTTTTCACTGAATGTTGTGTGTTAGACACTTTATATAGACTTACTCCTTTAAACTGTTTACCTCCTTTTAATCAGGTTCAGTGAGTTTAAGTAACTTAATTTGTCCAGCTAGTTAGTGTGAAAGCTGTGATTCACATACCGTAAAACTCACCCTTTTAAAGTGTACAATTCAGTGTTTGGTTATTTTTTGATGTATTTACAGAGTTGTGTAACCATCACCACTATCAGTTCTGGAACATTTTCATTACCCCCAAAAGAAACCTGCATACCCATTAGCAGTCGCTCCCATTCTCTCCTCCCTGTAGCCGCTGGCAACCACTAATCAATCGCCTTTATGTCTCTGTGGGTTTGCCTGTTCTGGACATTTCATATAAATGGAATCATAAAACATATAGCCTTTTGTAGCTGACTTCTTTCACTCAACATAATGTTTTCACGGTTCGTCCATGTTGTAGCATGTATCAGTACTTCATTCATTTTATGACTGAATTATATTCTTTTGTATGGCTAAACTTACCCATTCCTGAGTTGGTGGACATTTGGCTTGTTTCTGCTTTTGGGCCATTGTGAATAATAGTGCTTTGAACATTCACGGTACAGGTTTTGTATGAATGGATGCTTTCGGTTCCCCTGGGTATATAGGCAGTCCCTGGGTTACGAATATCCACTTACAGACAACTTGTACTTTAATGTTACGGAGATTTGCCTTCACTTTGAAAGGATTGAACCAATTCCTACTCACAAGAAATTCTTCGTCAGAGTTACCTTTACCTGCTGCACATGCAGCTTTTAAGTCATTGAAATGTCTTTTCTTGTGCTGAAGTAAAGCTAAATAAGAACCGTATGCCCCTGTTCCATCTACAAATTCAACTTAAGGACACAGGAATGGATCTGTTAGTAACCCAGGGACTGCCTGTGTATATCTAAGAGTGCAATTGTTGGGTTATATGGTGTGAGAAAAAAAAAAACAAATCCCTGCTTTTCACTTCTAACAGCAAACCGTAAAAGTCCATCTAATCAATTCAGCTATCAGTTAGGTTCCCCTCTGTTCCGACGCCAGCTGCACATGCAGCACCTCTGGTCCTAGCCATCTGGAGCTAGGTCAGACCTCACAGTAAAGGGCACAGGCGTCCAGACTGCTGTGTTGGCACAACACGTCAGGTGCCAGGAGTAAGCTTGGGAGTCCCCAAAACACTCTCACTTCTGACCTGCTGGCTGCAAACTTGGAGGTTCCCCTTACCCCACTTCAGGATACCACCTATAAGCTTTGGGATCCCCAGCCCCCTCACTTCGCAGCTGCTGGCTCCCACTACTCCCTTGCGTTTGGTAATTTGCTAGAACAATGCACAGAAAATACAGAAAGTACTATACTTACAATTATAGTTTTATTACAGCCAAGAGGGTCCAAATGAAAAGACGCATAGGATGAGGACTGGAAGGGTTCCCAACCTGGAACTTCCGTGTCCCACAATAGAACACCCTACTGCCCATGTTCATCAGTGTCTTTCACCAACCAGGAAGCCTACAGAATGTCCCTCTCCAAAGTTTTATTAGGGCCTCGTTATGTAAGCGTATTGATTGAATCAGCCCACTTACCCTGAGCTCAGTTGATATCACCTGGTGGTCTTTTTTTGACCTGGCCAGCCTCCAACTGAGCACCTCATTAGCATAAGCCTTCAGGTATGGTCTGGAGACCTCATCAAAGCAACTTCAGTCACAGGGGAAATGCCAGAGTTTTAGAGGCTATCCCCTCAGGAGCCAAGGACAAAGACCAAAAAAAATTTTTTTTATTATGCTTTAAGTGAAAGTTTACAAATCAAGTCAGTCTCTCACACAAAAACTTATATACACCTTGCTACATACTCGCCATTGCTCTCCCCCTAGTGAGACAGCCCGCTCTCTCCCTCCACTCCTCCTTTTCACGTCCCTTTCTCCAGCTTCTAACCTCCTCTACCCTGTCATCTCTCCTCCAGGCAGGAGATGCCAGCATAGTCTCAAGTGTCCACCTGATCCAAGAAGCTCACTCCTCACCAGCATCCCTCTCCATCCCGTTGTCCAGTCTGAAGAGTTGGCTTTGGGAATGGTTCCTGTCCTGGGCCAACAGAAGGCCTGGGGGCCATGACCACCGGGGTCCTTCTAGTCTCAGTCAGACCATTAAGTCTGGACAAAGACCAAATTTTTAAAATAAAGTTAATGTTAAACCCCACGCATGACAACTGTGTTTAACAGTTTGAGGAATTGTCAGACTGCTTTCCAGAGTGGCTTTACCATTTTGCAGTGCCACCAGAAATGTATGAGGGTTCCGGCTTTTCTACATCCTTGCCAATGTTTATAACTGTCTTTTTTTTTTTTTTTGCCATAGTAGTGTAAGGTGGTATCTCATTGTGGTTTTGATTTGCATTTCCTTAATGACTAATGACATTGAGCATCTTTCTATGTGTTTATTGGCTGTTTGGAGAAATGTTGTCTTAGTTATCTCTTACAGCTGTAACAAACACCACAAGTGGATGGCTTTAACAAAGACAGATTTATTCTCTCACAGTCTGGTAGGTTACAAGTCCAAATTCAGGGTGTCAGCTACAGGGGAAGGCTTTCTGTCTTTGTCGGCTCTGGAGGAAGGTCCTTGGCCTCAATCTTCCCCTGGTTGAAGACCTTCTCAGGTGCAGGGACCCTGGGTCCAAAGGACGAGTTCTGCTCCTGGTGCTGCTTTCTTGGTGGTATAAGGTCACCAACTCTCTCGTTGCTTCACTTTTATCTCTTGAGATAAAAGGTGGTGCTGGCCTCATTCCAGGGAAACTCCCTTTACCTTGAATCAGGGAGATGACCTGAGTAAGGGTAGCGTTACAATCCTACCTAATCTCTCAACATAAAATTACAATCACAAAATGGAGGACAACCACACAATACTGGGAATCATAGCCTAACCAAGTTGAAACACACATTTTTGGGGGACATAATCCAATCCATGACAAATGTCCATTCAAATCTTTTGCGCATTTTTTAGTTGAGTTGTCTCTTATTGATGTCATTGGTTTCTTTTAGGAAACCCTACTGGTGTAGTGGTTAAGAGCTATGGCTGCTAACCAAAGGGTCAGCAATTTGAATCCATCAGGTGCTTTTTGGAAACTGTGGGGCAGTTCTACTCTGTCCCATAGGGTCGCTATGAGTCAGAATTGACTTGACGGCGACGAGTTTGATTTTGGTTGGTCCCTTTTAACAAAGATGGGTGTTAACTGGTAAACAGCATTTGGTACCCAGGTGATGATGAGTTTTTCATGTGTATTAGTGACTTTCAGGTTTAATTGGTTATTAGTTAACCAAGAGTATTTTAAAATTCTGGTCTTCATAAGCAGTCCTTTTTAAAAAGTCCTGTTTAGCGGTCACGAAAGGAGAGACTGGAAGGAAGGAGCGGGAGAGTAAATGGGAGTATGTAGTAAGGTGTATATAAGTTTATATGTGACAGACTGACTTGATTTGTAAACTTTCACTTAAAGCACAATAAAAATTATTTTTAAAAAAGATGAGAAGGCTAGGGAGGATGGGGTAACTAGATTAATGGAAACAGAACAACTAAAATGGAAATAACGACAATGCTGATATATTGTGAAGAATGTAACTAATGTCACTGAATAATATGTACTGAAATTGTTAAATGAGAATGTAATTTCCTGTGTAAACTTTGACCAAAAAAAAAAAAAGCCCTGTTTAGGTTTTACTTTAGAGTGACTACTATAGTCAGTGGAGCCCTGGCGGTGCAGTGGTTAAGAGCTTCGCCATTAACCAAAAGGCTGGCAGTTCAAATCCACCAGCTGCTCCTTGGAAACCCTATGGGGCAGTTCTGCTCTGTCCTGTAGGGTCACTATGAGTCAGCAGTGGGTTTGGTTTTGGTACTATAATCAAGAAGATTTGATTGAGTGTGCCTCTGTAATAATGAGAAGACCTAACTTTAAACTTTTTAGAATAATGAAAACAGCAACATTTTAAGTCATCTTAAACCGTTAAGCACCAAAATTTAATTATGTGAGTCCTACTAATCCTGTTGAGGAATTCTTTCTTAAGCAATTGAATCTACTTTGTGGAATATATTATTCTAATAGCTCTCTTTCTCTCTTTTTAGGTTCTCTTGAATACCACATGCCTAATTATTTTCCTTGCAACGTGAGCTGTTTTTTTTCCACTGCCTCCAAAAGATCAAAATTGTTCCAGAAACTGGAGACAGATTTGATTTAAAAGAAATAACTTTAACAGATGGACAATATGTCTATTACGAATACACCAACAAGTAATGATGCCTGTCTGAGCATTGTACATAGTTTGATGTGCCATAGACAAGGTGGAGAGAGTGAAACATTTGCAAAAAGAGCAATTGAAAGTTTGGTAAAGAAGCTGAAGGAGAAAAAAGATGAATTGGATTCTTTAATAACAGCTATAACTACAAATGGAGCTCATCCTAGCAAATGTGTTACCATACAGAGAACACTGGATGGAAGGCTTCAGGTTAGTCTTGTACTGGTGTTCTTCTTTGTTGGCATTGGTGGCAGAATAAAAAATAATCCTAACGGCTCCTCTTCTGTTACTGTAGAATAATACTTGCTCCAGCTCTTCAGATTCTGTGTATCCTATGCCAGTATGCATTATGGGAATGTCTGGAAGAAAATGTCTTCCACATACTAAAGATATATCTTAAACGTGTTTGGTTTTTTAAAAAATTTTTTATGTGGTAAAAAATGTATTTAACAAAACATTTGCCAATCCAGTAGTTTTTACATATAAAATTCAGTGACATTGATTATGTTCGTCATGTTAATGCAACCATCACACCTATCGTTTTCTAAACTATTCTCTCAGTGTCCCCTAGCAGTGACTTCCTGTTTCCCCTACCCTCACGTCCCTGTTAACCACTAATAAACTTTGGTTTCTGTACATTTACCTATTTCATATAAATGGGATCATATGGTGTTTGTTTTTAATCTTAAAAGTTTTTTAATGTTTTGACTCCAAGAATAGTTCAGTGCAGAAAATTTGAAAAATGAAGAAAACTACAAAGCAGAAGAAAACCCACACTCTAAACTACCTTTAACAATTTGATATTCATCCTAGTAGTAGTTTTTTTTGATGCACATTTAAAAAACGTTTATGCTGTATATTCAGCAAACTTCTGATTATCCCAACTACTTGGTCCTATTATAATTCTGATACCATATGTTTAATATTTATATTATATGGAAAACACTAAAAAGGTCCAAATGTATCTTCAGAACTCAAGGAGTTAAAAGCTTGCATTTTATAATTTTTCTCTACCTTTCATTTTTGCTGGTCATATTTTCATGTACAACTATGTAATTACTTCCTGTGCTTAATATTGTTAAAGAAACCTATGAAAATCTTATGTGGTTGAATTAAAATACTGTATTTCTAGATTTTAGACATAGTTTCTGCAACAAGTTCATACTTTTTACATTTGTAAAACCTGAGCACAGGTCTTGGAATCGTACCTCAGTTCAAGTTCTTCTGTAGTGTTTTGTGATTATGGGCGAGTAAGCTACTTTGAGCTCTAAGTTTTCTCATGTATGAAATGGGGATTCTAATACTGACATTGTAGAATTGTGAATGTTACAGAGTGCCTTGTATAATGTCTGACATATAACTGATATTCAATAAATGGCCATTTATTTTTCATAGGTGGCTGGTCGGAAAGGATTTCCTCATGTGATCTATGCTCGTCTCTGGCGGTGGCCTGATCTTCACAAAAACGAACTAAAACATGTTAAATATTGTCAGTATGCATTTGACTTAAAATGTGATAGTGTCTGTGTGAATCCTTATCACTATGAACGAGTTGTATCACCTGGAATTGGTAAGTAGACTTTGCCTTTATCATGAGAAGCACGAAAAGATTCCAGTGAGCTTTAATTTTTCTAAAATAAGCTATACATTTGGCGATAACCTAGGACTTCGAATATAGTTAAGGAATCAGACATTTTTAGTGAAATACAAATATTTAAATTTGAACTTGGAAACCAGGTTGTATTTTGACTGCTAAAACTAATTATATATGGTTGGTATTTTGCCCACTTAGAACATTGTTTTTGAAAAATAAGACAGAAAGCATTATAGAATTAGTTTATGCATTTCATGTTTATTGTTCAGTAGCATTTTTACTACTTCTCTTGGATTGAAATAGTTCATGAAGTTTTGTAATCTGGTTTAAAATTACGTTTTATCATTTTAAATCTAATGGAAAATATTTTCATGGTAATGATTAATGTCTCATTTTTTTCCCCCCTTTAAAAAATTAAGATCTCTCAGGATTAACACTGCAGAGTAATGGTAGGTAAATCTGCTTCTTGTAACTTCCCATATTTTCTTTTATCCTCTCTCTTCTTTCTTTTTGTTTTTTTATTGACCTAAAATTAGTTTGTGTGGGTGCTAGTAATATTAACAGGATGTTAAACTTATCTGCTTTGGAAGTGTAGGTTTTTGTTTTGGCATGGACCAGCATTTAAAACTGGATTAAATTGCCTGTTGCTTTTTGAATTTGGGCTGCTATTTAAGAATAAAAAATATGATAGAGTAATGCACCAAAAACAAATACAAAAGAAGAATATTTTTTGAATTGATTAAAAACTGGCTATTTTGGAAGAAATTCTTACAGAGCTAGTTTCAAAGATTGTAAGTAATAAAATTGTGTAATTTCTAATCATGTATAACATATCCTTTAAAAATACCAATATTCTAGTTTTTCTTAATTTCAGGCTAACTTATTTTTATAAATGAAAATGTTGAGATGATTTGAAATTATTTGTATTAGTATTTTTTCAGCCTGGTTTTATTTTGAGCATATAAAACAAGGTTACTTTAAAGTATATGCTGATCACAGCTGATGTAATCCTATTTTTAAAAAGTGTCTTAAGGTGAGGAAATGACGTGCAAATTTTTTTGTTTTTAGTGTAGTATTTGAGAATGGAGTTCTGTTAAATTATTAGCTCAGTTACTTAGAACATGTTAATATAAAATTTCTGTAAGAACTAATTCATCAGCAGAGAAACTAAGAGCCACTGCTATCTTAGAAAGATGTGCCATTGTTTTGAAGGGAAATTAGTGGCTAAACACCTGTTTTGTAGTAGAATCTTAGCCTTTGAAGGTGGGTCAGAAATATCTAACCTTAATGAAATTTAGGAAGAGCATACAGGTATATTTGTTTTTATTTTCCACTTTTATTCCACTTCACTTTTGGTACTTGTTAATGGTTAGTAGGTTTCTGAGAAGTGTGGGTTGGTAGTGAACAGGAGCTGTTGTGGTGGCCTGGGAAGGCTACCTCTATGATTGGTTAATGCCCTGCTTCTGCACCACACAGACAATGATATTTCATAGTTCTCTTCTTTGGAAGCAAATACTCTTAAGATCTTTGCTATTTTCCATCTATGTTTTTGGAGAATCGACCATGGGTATCAGGGGTTGGGAGACTGTAGTACTAACTGTTGTCGCACTTTCTCTGGGGGAGTCGGTACAAGGGGTTCCAAGTTATGAAGGCACATCACATCCTCCCATACCCTAAAATTACTGCCGTTTTGAGTACCTGTTATATTGATGGGGTTGTGTGGGTTAGTAGCCTCCTTTTGTTGGCTCTGGAAACCCTGGTGGCATAGTGGTTAAGTGCTATGGCTGCCAACCAAAGGGTCGGGAGTTTGAATCCACCAGGCGCTCCTTGGAAACCCTATGGGGCAGCTCTACTCTGTCCTATAGGGTCGGTCGCTATGAGTCGGAATCAACTCAACAGCACTGAGTTTGGTTTTTTGGGGTTTTTTTTTTTAGGACTATATTCTGCCTTATGGCTCCCTCTAGTGGTAGTTACATAAAAGGCCATCTTCAGTGGCTTATTTCCTCAGAAAATGATGTTTTTCTCACAGCACCTCATAGATTTGCACACAGAAATATAACGGCAGGTAATTTAGAGTTAATAAATGGGATAATTCCTTTATTTTTGAGTTAGAGGTCTTGCTGGTAACCAGGACCTGTGTACTTATTTTAATAAATATTTAATGAGCATGTATTGCCTGGTATTATGTTAGGTTCTAGGATGATAAGATAAATAAGGTATGTTTTCTGCACTATAGGGAGTTCATAGTCTAGTGGAGAAAACCAGTAAACCAGTTGCAGTTGAGTTGATTCTAGCTCATGGTGACCCAGGAGACAAGTAAATAAGACAGTGGAAGTACCATTTGACAAGTGCTGTGGCCTGACTGCTGGTGGTGATAAAGAGCACAGACCGAGGGTAATCCCAGTGGCTTGAGCTTCATTGTGGACTAAAGAGTACATTCTTTATCCGCAGAGATTAACAATTACTATAGACATGTTTCACCACTCTAAAAATACAGTTGAATAGTAATAGCTAACACTGAGTACTTATTTTGTGTCAGTTACTGAGTGAAATGATTTACAAGTACTGTGTCATCAGTCTCATAATACTCCTACATGATAGATGGGATTATCCACACCTTACTAGAAGAGACTGATGACTAGAGATGTCAAGGAACTTGGACGAGGTCATACAGCTAGGAGGAACTACACTAATGTGTGCTCAATATTCAGTTCATTTAAACAATAGAAAACTATTAAAAAAAGAATGTAAGTTCCACAAGGGCAGCAATCTTTGTTTTGTTTATTGATGTATCCCAAGTGCTAGAACAGTACATAGGTGTTCAATATTTTTTAAATGAATGAATTTGTTGAGTATCAGTCCATAAAGAGAAATACTTAAAAGTGTGGTTTCTGTTTTTCTGGACTTTAAATATATGTACTGTATTATTTTATTTTATTTTGAATAGGCAATACATGGTCCATAAATCAAAGTACTGTAAAAAGGTATACAGTGAAAAGAAGTGCTCCCACCCCTGTCCCTAGTTCCCCCTACCTCAGGTAATCACTTTTTTTTAGTTTCTGGTGTTTCCTTCCAGGGTTTCTTTATTTTTGTATAATTTCCCTCTTTTCTTACACAAAAAACATACTATGCCCTCTGTTCTGGACCTTGATTTTTTACTTACAGTATATGATTTTTTTAAACACGTGTATGATCATAGTGTACAATAGTGTTTTATAACCTGCCGTTTTTTCTCCTGGGGAAAATATATTGTAGGCATCTCTCCTTGTTAATACCTACAGTTTTACCTGTGAAGCTTATATTTTAGGTTATTTGATTAAAGAAACTGGTAGACTTAAGTCCCAAACTTTTAGTTTGGGAAGTATTAGCCCCAATGTATTAAGGCAAGAGAAAGATACGAGGCGAAACTATTTAAAAGCAGAATACAGTTAGAACTTGGAGATATTATGATTGCCTGTTAAGTCAGAGTCAACTGAAAACAAGCAATGAGTGTCAAGTTACCAGTTACAGCCTCAATCAATAGCTTTCTCCTTATATACTAGCAATAGTAAGAGCAATATATTGGGGAGTAAAAAGATCGCAGTCACTAATAACAAAAAATCCTAAAATGTTCAGGAATTAAATGGAGATAACAGAATCTGTATGAAGAACAGTACAGAACTCTGTTGAAGGGTACAATAAAAGATTGAATAAACGCATATGTACCCACTTAATGCCAAAAACTGTTTTTCTTTGTGTTCTTTTTATACTTTGACCAGCAGTAATGATGAGTGGTTGCATCCAGTTTTTTACTGATATGTAATGATGTGTTAGTATCCTTTTGGTTATCTTTTTTTGCTTCCATAGAATTTTCTAGAGAGAAACTCTTTGGAGTGGGATTTATGGGGATGAAAAGAACATCTTCATGACTTTTGACGTATGCTACTATAATGCCTTTTATGAGGTTGTACGTAGGAATTTGAACAACGGATAACTCTTATAGCTTTGACAATAAAAAATTAAAAATAACCGTGTAACTAATTGGTATTTATGTGTAATAGATTTTTCTCAGAGACTGACATAGAAAACATTAAGAACTGTAGCGCTGGTTCTTAAAAAAACAAAACAGAACAAATGGGAAGGCTCTGGTCAGAGAACTAGTGACCTCATGAATATAGTTCAGTTGTAATTAATTTGGCTTTTTTTTTTCTTCTTCTTCCTTCTCACGTCAAAGCAATCTATTCCTCGTTTATTCAGTGAAAGGTGTTATGCTGTATTAGCTCGAGCCTAGCTTGGCTTATTAAGGTGTACCCACATAAACGAAAGATGTTGATCAAGTTTTTTTTACATCACATATTTATCAAACATCATTATTTGAATTGGGTTTCTCGAAGGAAATTTCAGTTTGGTATATCATTCGGGATTTTTCTGTCTTCTAACCCTCTAGGTGACATTCAGTACATTACATTTTCAAAGAATATGTTACTTAACAGTAATTTTAGATCCTGGAATTAAGCAAAACCTGTCAATGTGAAATTAGTCAAAATGATCCAGCTAAGTACTTAATCTCAATTATTGACTCCATTATATTGTTTATTCAGTTGGATAAATATTTTCCCCAGCCATTTGGTTTTCACCTAGCTCATGGTACGTGTCTAAAGTGATTGTTCTGATTTAATCCAGAAACTGAGAAATACCTCTTGAGGACCATTGCTAGAGACTGTTAGAATATGGTCTGACTTCAACCTTCCAGGAGTCAGTCAAATTGATGTCATTACCTCTGAATCACTGGCTCTTACTGACAAAACAGTATGCTTTTAAAAGAATTTGGAAAAAAAATCTGAATTAGAATTAGGATCATTTTTCACTATAGTTGATTTTAGGTGATGTAATATTGCTTTTTAATATTGCTTGCTTCTAAGATTTTTTTTTCCTCTATGAAGAGAGTCTGATAAGATTTTAAAATGTATTTAATTTTCTGTATAGCTCCACCAAGTATGTTGGTGAAGGACGAATATGTTCATGACTTTGAGGGACAGCCATCGTTACCCACTGAAGGACATTCAATTCAAACCATCCAGCATCCACCAAGTAATCGTGCATCAACAGAGACATACAGCACTCCAGCTCTGTTAGCCCCATCTGAGTCTAATGCCACCAGCACCACCAACTTTCCCAACATTCCTGTGGCTTCCACAAGTGAGTTGTTGAATCAGATGTAATCAGCAAGTTAAATTTCACTAACCCTTAAGTATTTATATGTAGTTACTTGGAAGGAAACTCCCCAGTAATCAGAAACTAAAAGTGCTCTGATACCCTTCATGGGCAAACAAGTATTAAGTAGGGTTTGGGATTAGTCTTAGAGAAAATAATGTTTGTAATTTACTTATAGGTTCTTATATTGACATACAGTTATTTGGAATTTAAGTAATGACTTTCATTATAATATGAATTTAAATTCATGATCTAATTTGTACTTTACCTTTGCATGCAGGAGTAAGAAGCCTCTTCAGCTTTCAGATAGATTTTAAAGAAATATTTAAGTAGTTAACAAAAGTAGTTTTGAACCAAGACGTTTATAAAGGTCTGTGTTAATGAAATTGCAAACTCTCCTTTAATCTAGGGTTCTTATTTTACTTTATCTTAGAGAATGGCCTGTTAGTTTTATAATAATCATCTCAATCTCCTATTGAGTGCACAGAGAAAAAGGAATTTTGACAAACTCATTTAATTGTGGCTCCCTTAAGGTAGACATTAAGTTTATTAGTCAATTTGGCATAAAGCTAAATTCTGCTATCTTAACTATTGTTAGTGAGAGGTCTGTTTCCAAAGGGTTCTTCCCACGGGCATGTCATGGAGGCAGAGAGCCATTAGGTTCAGCTTTTCTGGGGGCCTGATCAAGGCAGTAATGACCTGATACTTTTAGTATTTATTACGTATTTTTAGTCACCAATGATTGGACTAGTGGCAAGAAACAGTTTGCTGCTTGTAGTGGAGAGCACAGAATAGTATCTTGGGGTGTGTATGGTGTTAGTTGCACCTGGTTGTTATAGGAATTGTGTCTAAGCCTGTGTCAGCAATAGATAATTGATTTGGATTCATACTTTGTTAGCTGCTACTGAAGGAAGCATTATTCTGTTTGATATCAGATTTAACGTAGGGATTTTGATCTTTGGAATGAATAGGAGACTAATTTCTGTAGTTGTGAGTTTTCAAGTAAAGTATACCGAATTTTCCCCCATTGAATTAATTTCATCACTTCAAAGCAGTGTCTTTTTGGATTTGCTACATAAGAGACCACGGTGTCACCATGGAGAGCGTATTCCAAGTGGGTGATGCAGGCTAAGTACATACTTCAGAACCTGGTACCTTTAACCAATTGGTGCTTCTGTTATCTGTCTATTTTTTATTTGCCAGTTTGGGAGTATGGTTGACAAACAGGGTGTGTAGTGAAGGATAGAAGAAGATATGTGTGCTAGGGCAGAACTACCTACCTCTGTTTATATATCTGGAGATTGAATTTGTCTGCCTTTGTTGATGCATACTAGCATGACCTCATTTTGACTGCTCTATTTCCAGAAAAAGTGATGTGAATGAAATGCAGCTAATTTTGTCTCGGTATTTTTGGATAGACTTTCACAATTGCATAGTAAATATTGTAGGTTTTAGAACTTGTGGCAGAATGTTCCTTTAGCTCTCAAAAAGTGTATTGATAGAAGGAAAAGAAATTGGACTAAAGTAGAAGAATTGAAAGACTGCTCTGCAAGTTGTATTGTTCAACTTCATCTTATGCACTTGGAATTGTGTTCTGGAAGTATTTAGTGCAGATAACTGCAGTGGGCTAGTTCTTACAGTTCACATTCATTTGGGATCTGAATATCTTCAGTGTTTCTAAATACCTGTAAATTAAAATCATTTAATATTTCCTATCTAGTGACAGCTTTTGTAAGTTAACTAATACTAAGTTGCATGTACAATTATTAAAAACAAAAGCAGAAATGTAATTAACCTTTAAAGAAAATGTGCAGATTTTGGCGGATGAGTAGGAAAAGAGGTTGCTAAAACATCATCTTTAGAGATAAATAATTCGGGGAGTTTTAGTCTCTTTAGCTTTTGATTTCAAAAGCTAAAAGAAATGTGATTTGTTGAGAGGAGAAAAATGGCTCCATTTCCTTGATACTTTGAGCAGTGTTGTCATTTATTCTTCGATCTGGTTATAGTCCCATTTAGATGAGAAAATGAAGTTATGCCAGTGACATAGCAATTATTAAGTTTCACTGATTTCCAAATGAGATAAACAACTGACTTAATGCTTGCTTTAAGAAATCGAGATTTTTTCCTTTAAAAAGGAGAAGTCTTAAAAGTGTAAGTTGGTAAGCGGTATCATAATAAAGCCTTTGAAATAGAATAGAAGCCATAAGAAGGTTAGTCCTAGTATATTATTACATGTAGAGAGGGCTGTTAATTTTCTGTAAATCCAGGAGTATGATGGTGTTCTTAAAAAGAAATGATTCTTCGTTTTTAAAAGTATGTGACAGAATTTCACAGTAGACAGGTTTTGTTTTTTTTCGCTAGCAGATGCCATATTGATAGCACAATGGAGCTGAATATTTTTGATTTCCTCACCTTCTGCATCACATCTCATTTAAAATATTTGCCTGCTCAGCTTTTATTTCCCCAAACTTTAGCATTATGCTATTACCAGTACTGGTGCTGATAGTAACTTTTCAGTTTTCAGCATTTTCTTGAGCCTGGACTTTTGTGATCTTAATCAGAAAGATCTAGAGAGAGGTGGATTGAGTGACCAGGGTTGAGCCAATATGCTTCTGAAAAAGTGATTATAATAGGCCAGACATATAGTTTTTTTTTTTGGGCTGGCGTTTGAACAATATTTGTAAAGAAATAGACCCAAAATTAGGTAGACATTACTTAAGATAGAATAATCTTGAACATGATTGAGTTGCCATTTTTGCCCATCTTCATAGTTGTGATGATAAGATTTAATTGGTCCTTTATTTACTCTATGAAACCATAGGATTGCATCTATAAGTGAACCATATTAATGTCTTCTTGTTCCTCCAGGTCAGCCTGCCAGTATCCTGGCAGGCAGCCACAGTGAAGGACTGTTGCAGATAGCTTCAGGGCCTCAGCCAGGACAGCAGCAGAATGGATTTACTGGTCAGCCAGCTACTTACCATCATAGTATGTACATGCTTTTTAAAATCTCTTAAATAGTTGATAAAAATAGGCAGCGTTTGTAAAAGCAAATTAATCCATGTGGGCCTTAATTTTTAGACAGCACTACCACCTGGACTGGAAGTAGAACCGCACCATACACACCTAATTTGCCTCACCACCAAAACGGCCATCTTCAGCACCACCCGCCTATGCCGCCCCATCCCGGACATTACTGTAAGCTCTTGTTTTTGTTGTAAGGGCTTTTTCTTTTTGAGGACTTTTTTCTCTTTTTTTAAAAATGTTTTTACATCTTTTATTCATCCTACAGTTTACTTTCACTAAATGACTAGTGCTTTTTGGTATTTTTTTGTAAACGTATTATTTTTCATAGTTCCAGTTTCATGTCTTTGTTTTAGAGGAGTGGTGTTTACTAAATACATTTATCTCTCTGTTGCTAATGTTTCATTAACACCACATTGATTTCCATTCATTTGTTTGCTTTGTATATGTTCTTTGATCACATGTGTATTTTGTGTATCCACCGTTAGTGGATTGAAACCCCTTCAGTGCCAGGATCTCACGGTCTCCCTCACCATAGCATTAAGCATATAGTAGGCACTCGAATGTTTAATCTCTTGATACTGTATGCAGCCATGATTGGAAACAATCCCCTACTGATAACCTTAGGCTGCAATTTCAGGCAAAGTAGGAGTAGTATTCATTTGGTTTAATAAAATTAAGGGTATAACACTTTCATATATATTTAATTTCTTTCTTTCTCATCATAAGACAGATAACACCAAAGAAAAGTTATAAAATCCAGAAAAGTTTCAACAGAAAATAAATATTACCTAGATAAACACTAGTTTTTTTTAGAATCCTACCACCCAGAGATTTCACTTTTAGCATTTCAGCATGCTTTTCCTTCCAGTCGTATAAATGGGTATATATAAATAGTGTGGTGGGGAGGGATGGGGATCATACTATAAATGTGTGTGTGTATAAAAAAAAGCAGGACGGAATTATATATATGTATATGTAATTCCATACTGCTTTTTTCCAGTTTATGCTACTATTTTTCTGTGTCTTAAGAAAATATAATGTTTAATGGCTGCCTGGGACAGCATTGGAAACCCTGGTGGTGTAGTGGTTAAATGCTATGGCTGCTAACCAAAAGTTCAGCAGTTCGAATCCAGTAGGCGCTCCTTGGAAACTATGAGGCAGTTCTACTCTGCCCTGTAGGCTCGCTACTATTGGGAATCGACTTGACGGCAACGGGTTTGGATTTTTGGGTTTTGGAATAGCATAGTGGTTAAGGGTGCAGGATTTGTACCCTTAACTAGCTGTGTGACCAATGACAAATTATTTAACCTCCGTAAGCCTCAAGAGTAATAATTGTAGTATCTACCTCGAGGTGTTGTGAGATATAAATGTGAGGTGTTCAGTACAGTGTCTTAAAACATAAAAACTCTCGAATATGGTAGTTACTATTCCATTGTATAAATATCCTTCATTTAGTAGACTATAAACATTTATTTTTAGAATGAAACTAACAATTCAAATGACTGATGTCCATTGCGTAATAAATTACACCGTATTACATGTAACATGAATAATTCATTTACAATCTGCATTAAATATTGCATCTAAAACAATTTGTAAATTGCTTAACAGTACCTTACATACGGTCAAATGTTAACTATTTTTATTAAACATCCACAACAGTATAAGAGTATTTCTTATTATAATCATAAAGTAATTTAAGCCTTTAAGTTCTTAGGCATTTCATAAGCTTGATCTAAACAACTTCTGAGGTATGATAGTTATAGTCAAGTAAAGTTTATTAAAAGTTTTAGTGTTGGAAAACTTATAATAAATAAAAATGAGATTTTTATTGTCTTTTCTTTAGGGCCGGTTCACAATGAGCTTGCATTCCAGCCTCCCATTTCCAATCATCCTGGTAAGTGTAAAATCCTGGTAAAGGTAAAATTGGTTCCATATATTTAGGTTTTATTTATGGTAATTGAAATAGGCATACACCTACAGGTTTTAATATAATTACAGGGTAACAGCTTCCCAGAGAGATACAATACTCATTGTGACACCAGTTAATAAACAGTTAAAGAGTAGCCCGTATAGCCACACATACTGTCTATATTTGATTCTTTTTAACTGTCTTCAAAAGAAAATTTTAACAAAAACTGTGTTTTCAGCTAAAAATACAAAGCACCGAAATTGTTTTAAGCATTGACTGTGTAAATATGCATCAGAAGAAGAGTAGTTTTCAGAATAGAACAGCTGTAAAACTAGCTTAAAAAGCAAAAGAAGATAAAGACGCTGAAAGAAAAATAATTCACTGTACCTGTCTTAGAAGCTAGATACAGGAATCTCTGGTTAACTGGAATTGACACACTGATTAAATTATGTTCAAACGAGTAAATAGTTAAGTAGCTTTCCTCAATTTACAGTTTATATATAATTTTAAAATTATAGCAGTGAGAAAATAGGGAAAGTTTAGAAATAGAAAAAGAAAACATCCAAGGTCCTTTATAACACAAACGTAAGATTGATTGTTTTTCTTCTCTCCACCTATTTCATAGCTGGTTTTTTTTTTAGCTTAAAAAGATATGTTATTTCAGCTAATTGCCTTAATGTTTCTGTAACCATAAAGTCAATTTTTCTCCTAATTAAAAAAAAAAAACCACTTTTTATTATGAAGAATTTCAAACAAATACCAGAATAGTAGAGGGAATTCTTTTGTGTACTCATTCCTCAGTCCCAGCTTTTATCAGGAGCCAGTCTGGTTTCTGACCTACTTTCCTCCTTCTGTATTATTTTGAAGCATAGCCCATATACATTGTTTTATATGTATTTCCAATAAAGATTTTTTTAAAAACCATAGCCATACTACCCATAGTGATCGATTTAAAGGATAACTTATATTTTTTCAAATAGGCCTACACAATTTTTTTTAAACCAGTGTTGTGTTGTTGGTTATTTCTATTAACTCCAGTTTTTCTTCTAGCTGTTAAGAAAAGTGAGGGAAGATCTTTGTGCTCATAACCTTTCTCATATTTAGAGATTTACAGAATATCTGGATCAAAAGGCCAAATTGCTTTATAGTGACAACATTGTGGTATGAGAACCAGTTTTACCACACTTACCAGCAGGAGATGTGAGAGTTTAACACATTTTTTGCTGATTAGGGAGGCAAAATAGTATTTGTTTTAGTTAGAAGAAGAATGCTACTGGTGAGGCAGAGACATTTAAAAAATTTATTAGTTATGTTTGCTAGTTATAGTCTCCTTTGTAGTGGATTGCTTACATGTAATGTTTGAGTATTTGTGATTTTAAACATCTTTTTGTGAGTTAAGGGGACTTGCCTTTTTATAATCATTTTTATTGAGAAATGTAATATACAGAAAACTATGTAGAGCAAGTATTCAGTTGAGTGTATAACATTAAAATCAACACCTGTGTAAACACCACCCAGATTGAGAGCTAGAACACTGACCTGCAGCACCCCAGACACCCTCCTACCCAGTGCATTTTGTCTCAGTCAAACCTTTTTTCCCCCTCTGCCCCCAGAGGCAACCACTATTCTCCTTTTTATGGATGTCATTTTTTTGTTCTTTTAAAGTGATGAATACATCCCTAAACAATTTAGTAGTTGGGTTTTGGTTGTTTTTGAAATTACATAAATGGAATTATCATAACAGTCATAATTTGTGTTTGTGTGTGTGTGAATAAATACATTGTGATAAGAGGGGGAGTCTAGAGCATCAAGAATGAGAATTTTTTGTTGGCATTGAGGCAGTGCCATTTAGAGTCAGTAGTGGCCACTGGCATCCAGGAGGTTTCTGTTCGTAGAGCTTAGGGGGAGATAGTCTGCAGGAGTGAGAATAACCAGGGCTCTGAAGAAAGACTGGCCCTGGATGGGGCAGTGAGGTGGGGGTTGTGGAATTTAGCTAGTCACTTGGACTCAGTAATTGCGCTTGGCCTCTGGATAGCTTTATTTCTTCTCATGGTTGAACTGATGGTGAGCCCTACCAGCTGCAGGTGGTTAGGGAATAACATTAACATGTTGTGAGCATATGCATCTGTAGCAACCTGCGTTCGCTTTAAAGCCTCTGTCTTTGAGTAGGAGAATAGGAGTGGCTTTTAGTAGTGAAGACGATCCTGAAAAGGTCCCTGTCCAAGTGGTTGTGGGAGGAGATACACCTTTGATGGAATCAACAGATTAGATCTGATACGATCTTTGGCTGTGAATATTAGTAGACCCTAGTGGAGTTTTGCTACAAAACTATTCATTTCTCCTCTCATATTGTTACAAGAATATTCTAACTGGTATCCCTGTTAGGAGAGTTTCTGTTCCCGGTACCGCCTTACATCACCTCGCCAGTTAATTTCTACTGCTCCTCAGGGTATTTCTTCTAAAAGTTTAATGTAGTTATGTCATTTCTCTGTTGAGGATCTTGAAATGATTCCCTTCCAAATTGCTCGGCCATCACATAAAGTGCAGGGCAGAAAAGAATCTCTGTTCCTGGTCTCCACCTACTTTCCTAGTCTAATTTCTTGCTTTTCCCTTAATGCTTTAACCATCCTGAACTACCTACCTGAGCTTGCTAG
This sequence comes from Loxodonta africana, assembly GCF_030014295.1. Taxonomy (NCBI): domain Eukaryota; kingdom Metazoa; phylum Chordata; class Mammalia; order Proboscidea; family Elephantidae; genus Loxodonta; species Loxodonta africana. The sequence goes on along the minus strand of NC_087352.1, from coordinate 56,286,455 downwards.
GCTATATCACCCCTCTGTGCTTTTTTTTGAACATGCTGTTCTCTGTACATATCTGATGTTATATTATTATATTAGTAATCCATTGGTATGCAACAGGTTACCCCAAAACTTAGTGGATTGCATTAACAATTGCCGTTTATTATCTGGCTTGGTTTCTTTGGGTAAGGGATCTTGGAGTGGCTTAGCTGAGTGGTTCTGACTTAGGATCTCTTTTGAGGTTGCAGTAAACATCTGAAGGCTTTACTTGCGCTGGGGGATTCACCTTCAGAGTGGTTCACCCACATACCTGGCAAGTTAGTGCGTGGACCTCTCCGTACAGCTGCTTGAGTGTCTTCACAGCATGGCAGGTAGCTTTCTCTAGAGTGAGTTATCTGAGAGAAAAAGAGGGGCGTGTCTGTGTGTGTGTAGACACCTCAGTGTCTTAAGACCTAGGCTTGGAAGTCACATCAGCATTTCTTCAACAGTCTCTTCAGTGTGGGAGGGAACTACTAACAAGGAGATGAATATCAGGAGGCAAGAATCACTGGGGGCCATCTTGGGTGCTAGCTACGACATACCCCTACCCTTCTAAATGTGCCTAATTTTCCAGTCATTTAAAATTACTTTAAACATATTGTTCAAATGAATATACTAAGTACATCTTCAAAGTTTAAACTGTAGTAGTTGACATGAATAGACTTCAGTAAAAATACCTTTCGCTATGGCACATATACGGATAGAACAAAGGACCTTTCACCCAAGAGATAAATTGAGAGTCCCTATATATTTTTTTTTATGCACACCAGCTGAGTTGTTAGAGTATAATTAACCTTAACTCGGGGCTGGATGCCTTACTTGCTTGTGCCCTTTGTCTCAGGTAGGGATCTATAAGCACATGCTATGGATTGATGTTACACAAGAATATCTCCCTGGAATACTTAAGTGTGTTTTAAAAAAGGAAAGTTCAGACTACATAGAAAACATTGCAAGCAGTCAAATGAAACATCATGGTAAAATAGTTTTTTTTAGATTCTGACTATTTCTAGTCTTTAAATTCTCAGTTGAATTTCAGATTTTTAAAAATGACTTCAGAGTTTCAGAAATATTGCTAGGTATTGAGCTGAAAAATAGAAGGCTTGGACATTTCTACTTTTTAATGCACTGTGTCTTTTTAATCCAGTTCTTTTGGGTGCTTTTTATATTCTTTTCCCCTCCCTTCCCCCTTTTTTTTAGGAAAAGCTTTATCTCGTGGAATAAAAGTGAAAACCTTGCTCTTTCTCACATGGGTCAATGTACTCTTCCATTTATCTCCTATAGCTCCTGAATATTGGTGTTCCATTGCTTACTTTGAAATGGATGTTCAGGTAGGAGAGACATTTAAGGTTCCTTCAAGCTGCCCTATTGTTACTGTTGATGGATACGTGGACCCTTCTGGAGGAGATCGCTTTTGCTTGGGTCAACTCTCCAATGTCCACAGGACAGAAGCCATTGAGAGAGCAAGGTATTGATTGGACAGTTAGATGGTTACTTAAATGAGCAGAGTATGTTGTCTTGTATTTGCAGTCATATTTTTCGATGTAGATTATGAGCGTTCTTGAATGTAAATAGAGGGATAAAGGCCATCTTGAAAATCCAAAATTTGTGAGCATTCCATTTTAATTGTAGATGTTTATTGTTTAAAATATAGTGATTAAAGGTGGCCTTTTTTTCAAGTTAATAAGGTTTCTGTGTTTTGAAAAAGTAGCTAGACCTTTTGGAATCTAGTTCGGAAACTGTTGTTTTCTCTTACCATATATTATTTCTACAGGTATAGCGTAAGGAAATAATATAAAATAAGGACAGATGTGTGCACAAAGATACTTCTCAGGGTGTTATTTATAATATTGGAAATTGATAATAAAAGGGGGGTGGGTAGCCAAACCTCTTGCCGTTGAGTTGTCTTCGACTCATGGCGACCACATGTGTGTAGAGTAGAACTGTGTTGCTCCATAGGGTTTTTAAGGCTGTGACCTTTCGGAAGCAGATCACCAGGCCTTCTCCTGAGGTGCCTCTGTATATGTTTGAACTGCCAACCTTTCAATTAGTAGTTGAGCATTTAACCGTTTGGTGTTACCCAGGAACTCCTAATAATAAGGAAATGGTTAAGTAAATGATGATTTAAATATTTCATTGTTTTATGTAATTAAAAATGTTAGTAAAAAGTTTATATAATGGATTGGAAATGCTTACGATAGCATATTATAGGAAAACATACATAATTTTAGGTACTGTATGGTATTAACTCTTTAAGGAAACGTGTATGTATGTGTGTAAAAGCAGGTAATCTTAGCTCTGTCACTAGCTGTGTGACTTTGGCAAATTGCCTAGTCTCTAAGCCAGCACTGTCTAATAGAACTTAAATTTAAAAAGTCACATGTGTCTGTTGGATATCGATTTAGACAGTGCAGGTTTAAGCCGTAGTTTCCTCATCTGTAAAATGGGAATGATAACACTTACCTCATTGAGTTGTGAAGGCTAAATGAGAATTCATATTAAATGCTCCTGATACAGAGTAAGAGCTGCATATATGATCATTATTATATGTGCATAGAAAATATATCAAAATACATTAAAAATATATATATATGTATATATAAAAATGTTAATAGTGCCTGTCTTTTGTTTCTGGTGTTGTGTGATGTCCTTTCTTTGTTCTTCTTGATTTTTCAGTATTCACATGTTGTATGATCTGAACTAAAACTTATTTTTAAATACTTACCAATTGAACTGGAATTCCATTTTTCTCCCTAAGGTTGCACATAGGCAAAGGTGTGCAGTTGGAATGTAAAGGTGAAGGTGATGTTTGGGTCAGGTGCCTTAGTGACCACGCAGTCTTTGTACAGAGTTACTACTTAGACAGAGAAGCCGGACGTGCACCTGGAGATGCTGTTCATAAGATCTACCCAAGTGCATATATAAAGGTTAGTTGCAATTTTACTTGAATATTTTAGACTTGGGAAGCTCTATTTGCTGTTGAAGGGATTGGAGTGGAGGTGGGGGAGCGGACAAACGTTTCATTATGTATTAGATAATCAGAAATTGTGTTTAAGTATAAAACACGTTTCCTGGGATTTATTGATATGATCCATTATCTAGTTCTGTGATTGCATTCATTCCTTATGGTTTTATTAGCAAATTCGTTAAAATTTTTAGGGTAATACAAAGGCTCTTCAGGAAACATTAATTCAGTGAAATTCCAAACACGTCTTCCTGTGACATGAAATTTGAAAGAATCAGATTCTAGAATTTTCTCTCAGCCAATCTTTAGAATTTTATGGAAGATAATTCTAAAATTAATAGCCTTTCAAATTAAGGGCCTGGGAAATGAAAAATTCTTCAGCACCAGTTTTTTTTTAAGGCTAGGTATTTTGTGTTAAGTGAATTTTGTTTATTATAACACTTTGCAAATTAAGCTTGAGATATTTTTCACTAATTATTAGGTATTTAACACATTTAGGTTTTAGTTCATAATATACACTTTTTTGAAAGAGATAAAAATTGTCATCTAAACATCGTCATTGTCAGCTATTATAAATTAGTGGAATTACTGTATCTCATTACTTATTCCTGAGACATTGTTTCTGGTGGTGGTGGTAGTGGTGGTGGTGGTGATGGTGATGGTGATGTGTGCTGTCAAGTCGATTCGAACTCATGGTGACCCTATATGACAGACTAGAACTGCCCCATAGGATTTCCTAGGCTACAGTCTTTATGGAAGCAGATCACCCAGTCTTTTCTCTCCCGGAGCCGCTGGTGGGTTCAAGCCACCAACCTTTCAGTTAGCAGCTGAGTGCTTAACCATGGTACCACCAGGGCCACTGAACATTGCTTAGGATACAAATAATACAGCCAAATAATGTCTGTTGTTGTTGGGTGTCATGGAGTTGATTCTGACTCGGAGTGACCCCATGTAACAGTAAAACTGACCTATAGTTTCCTTGGTTACAATCCTTCTGGAAGCAGATCACCAGTTTTTTCTCCCGTGGAGCCGCTAGGTGAGTTTGAACCCCAAACTTTTTGGCCTAGCGCCTAACCATTGCACTCCCAGGGCTCCTTAAATAATGTCTAGGAAAATGGAATTGCTTGATTGTCTCACAACAGCAAACCCAATATCTCATTTTTTAGTCACTACAGTTCAGTTAAAGGCTGTTAGGATCTTTTTATTTAATGGAAACTTTCATACTTACCAAGTGTAGAGAAAATAATTAACCCTCCATCATTCAACTTCAGCAATCATCAGCATTTTACCAATCTGTTAATGTGTTTTCTCCTCCTCCTTTTTTTTCCTGGAATAATTTAAAATCAGTTCCAAACATTATATTAGTTCACTCAGAAAATACTCCAGTATGAATTGCTAATTGATAAAGACTTATAAAAAACATAATAACAATGTATTTCTCATACCTAGCAAAGTAAACAGTAATTCCCTGTTAAATTTTTGACAGTAGAGGATCATTTATAGTTTCGGCCTGTTAGGACAATAGACTGGAAAAGTTGGTTATTAAACAATATATGTGGCATAATCCTGTTTTTGTTAAATAATATCATGGATCTTTGTTTATCTCTACCCACAAGTTTGGAATGGTATGCATAATGTCTTACCAGAGGTTATTTCTGGGAAGTGGGATTATCTTTGTGTTTTCCAGTATTTTGACAAGGAATTTTTGTATGTGGTTATTTGTGCTCCCGGCCCCCCCCCCCCCCAAATGGCATTGGACTTCCTTATATGCTTTGTAATACATTTATATTTGTTGGCAAACTCGTCTTGAGAGATTAATTCCTTTTATTTTTATTTTCTCCTCCCTGTCATTGCTTCTCCCTGTAGGGCAATCTTGCCTTAGCCTGAACCAATTCTTATATTTAGGAGGTTGGGGGACTTTGTCCCTTTAGGAGATTGAGTTCCAATCTCCAGGTGTGCACAGGGCCTAACTCTAATGGTGTAGGCTTTTCTGCTGCTTAGCTTTGCCATGGGCAAGTATTTTATTGCTAGGTGGACTTCTGACTGGACTGTCAAAGTGTCTTGCCAGCATTTGATTTGTGAGCAGGTGCATCGTTGTAGTCTGCAGAGATCCTGGCTCCAGTCTCTTTCCCCTCTCCTCTCGGCTTTTGGCCTTAGTACCCCATGTAATCCTGTCCCTAGCCCTGGCACTCCGCTGTGAGTTTTTAGTCAGTTTTTGTGTTTGTTTCCTGATTATTGAAATTTATCTTATTTTTGAGCATATCTATTTTTTTAAAAACATCTTTATTGAGGCCCAGCTCACCCATTTTAAAGTATACAGTTCTGTGGTTTTTAGTACATTCACAGGGTTGTGCAGTCATCACCACAGTCAATTCGAGGACATTTTCATCACCCCAAAAAGAAACTTTGTACAGTTCAGCTATTACCTCCCCTCTCACATCCCTGTACCCCATGCACCAACCATAAACCTGTCAAAGATCTGTTACCGTCGAGTCAATTCCAACTCATAGCAACCCTATAGGACAGAGTAGTGCCGACCCATAGGGTTTCCAAGGAACGCCTGGTGGATTCGAACTGCTGACCTTCTGGTTAGCAGCCATAGCACTTAACCACTATGCCACCAGGGTTTCCCCAGCCCTAGACAACCACTAATCTACTTCTGTCTCTATAGATATGCCTGTTCAGGATGTTTCATATAAATGGAATCATAGGAAATGTGGTCTTTTGTGACTGGCTGCTTTCACTTAGCATAATACTTTCAAGGGTCATCCATGTTGTAGCATGTGTCTGTACTTCATTCCTTTTTATTGCCAAGTAATAGTCCATGGTATGGATATACCACATTTTGTTTATCTGTTCATCAGTTTGGTGGACATTTGGGTTGTTTCCACTTTGTGACTATTATGAACGCTGCTGCTATGAACATTTATGTACAAGTTTTTGTGTGGATGTATGTTTTTATTTTTGGGGTATATACCTAGGAGTAGAATTGCTGGATCATAAAGTAACTCTGTTTAACTTTTTGAAGGACTGCCACACTGTTTTCCAAAGTGGCTGTACCATTTTATATTCATACCAGAAGTATATGAGAGTTGCAGTTCCTCACCATCTTCATGAACACTTGTTATTATTTGTATTTTTTATTTTAGCCATCCTGGTGGGTGTAAAGTGGTATCTGCTTGTGGTTTTGATTTGCATTTTTCTGATGACTAATGATGTTGAGTCAGGTTTGTTTTTAAACAGATTATGTTAGGAGAAGAGGGCAGAGGGTACTTCTAAATATCCTATTGTGATTCTTGTCTGTGACCTTTCAGAAGCAGATCACCAGGCCTGTCTTCTGAAGTGCACCTCTGGGTGGATCCGAACTACCAACCTTTTCGCTAATAGTTGAGTGCTTAACTGTGCCTCGCAGAGAGCCTGTTGGTGTTGATTCAAACTAATGTAGTTTTGCAGTTTAGTCTTGTTAAAGAAAAATGCCAAAATTTGACTCCTGGTTAAAAGACAGTACCCTGATGATGTTGACTGTGGTCTTTATAAAACATTCACCTGTGTTAAGTAATAGGTTTGTAATAAGCTTATGTGAGAATAACTACAGGAAACATGGTTAAATAAATGAAAGCAGAATCAAGTTGTTGATTAGCACAGGCGTGGTGATCAGAAATGTATTTTGGATCTGAGCCAAAAAGCATATATAATGCCTTTGGTTATTTTGGAAACCCTGGTGGCGTAGTGTTTAAGAGCCACAGCTGCTAACCAAAAGGTCGGCAGTTTGAATCCACCAGGTGCTTCTTGGAAACTCTGTAGGTCAGTTCTGCTCTGTCCGATAGGGTCCCTATAAGTCAGAGTCAACTCAATGGCAACGGGTTTTGGACTATGTTTATCAATAACTCAGATTCTGAAAATTTTAGTGGTAGCCTTAATTTTGCCATCCGGTAGACAGATGAAATCTATTATGGTCTAATGGATCAGCAATAGTGTGAAGGCAGGAGGGCAACCCAGGTGTCAGCAGTGTAGCCAGTCATTGTAAGCCTTCTGGTTTGGGTGCTTTAATTACATAAATAATCTACTGCATAAGGAAGGTTTGCTGAGGTGCCTAATGAATCATTTTTACTACATCTGCAGATGAAAGTCATAATGTTTCTAAGTTTTTGTGGTTACCTGTATTATGTGCTGCTGATACTAGAGTGGATTCAAGCTAAAAAAGGCATACCTGCAGTTGTGTATAACATATTGTAGAGAACCCTTGTGTGAGGGTCGCTTGGCTAGTTTTAATGGCTTACGGCGAGGAATAGACTATGTTGAGAACATGTTTTAACTCTGATTATTTGTAAGTAAGTTTTATTCTCTGCTTCCAGCTATGAAGATTTCTTACGTACAGTACAGGTAGTTCCCAATTTACAGCATATTCAAGTTAGCACAAACCAGACTTCTGACCGTCTTTTTTTTCTTTTGGTACCTCTTATCATTAGAAATGGAAACCCTGGTGACGTAGTGGTTAAGTGCTATGGCTGCTAACCAAAAGGTCAGCAGTTCGAATCCACCAGGCGCTCCTTGGAAACTCTATAGGGCAGTTCTGCTCTGTCCTGTAGGGTCGCTATGAGTAGGAATTAACTCGATGGCACTGGGTTTGGTTTTATTGTTAGTAATGTGTACTACATACAGTGTTGCAGTGTGCAGTTTGCTGATGTTACTCTCAGATGTTCACTCACAGATGTTATGATTTACTGTTCAAAACACCACGGAGCTCTGGTGGTACAGTGGCTAAAACATTTGGCTGATAACCAAAAGGTCTGCAGTTCGAACCCACCAGCTGCACCACAGGAGAAAGATGAGGCAGCCTGCTTCTGTAAAGATTACACCCTTGGAAACCCTGTGGGGCAAATCTACCATCTCCTGTAGGGTCGCCAAGAGTCGGAATTGACTTAATGGCAATGGAATTGGTTTTGGTTTTGGGTTCAAAACGCTGCTATATAGCAGACTATGAAAATAAACAAAAAATCCAACCTACGTCAGAACTGACTTATGACAGAGGCATATGAACGGAGCCCCATCGTAAGTTGGGGACTACCTGTACTTGGTTAGTGGTGGTTTAAAAAAAAGGTGGCTTTTTTTTTTTTTTTTTTTTTATAGAGCTATTTGGCTTTTCAAATGTTTGAGTCCCTGATTTGTGCTGTGTTAGCGTAATACCTTCCAAAAGATCACAGGCCAGTGGAAAAGTTAAGAATATTAAGGACTATGGGAAGCCAAGAGAAAGTAGTGGTTTCTTTTTTGGGCGTTGTGGGATTTCCGATTTCTAGAACCTGGCTTTGTCATACCCGCTCTCCTGAAGTCTTTTAAGACTTAATAGTCTGGCCAGGAAATACGTATATATTTGACAAATCCGTAACATCTTTAGAGAATAGGGGCAGTTGAAGTTTTGTCCTTCATTGATACTAATCAGAAAAGACAGGTTGAGGAGATAAGCATTGAGTAGAGAAATGAATAAGTAGGAAGATTAAACTTATACTTTGTTTTTTTAAAGGTCTTTGATTTGCGTCAGTGTCATCGCCAGATGCAGCAGCAGGCGGCCACGGCACAAGCTGCAGCCGCCGCTCAGGCAGCAGCCGTGGCAGGAAACATCCCTGGCCCAGGATCAGTAGGTGGAATAGCTCCAGCCATCAGTAAGTATGCTTTTGATTTTTTTTTTTTTTTTCAGTGTAATAGTTGGAGTTTTATCTTGATTCACTCAGTTGATTAGTTACTTTAAGCTATAAAGGAAATTAAAATTCTTTTAACTGGGATGATAGTCTTTTTGAATTTGTAAAAACTGTTCTTCTGTAATAGTTGCCCTTTGCCTAGAACCCGGTTTTCATTCTTTTTGTATCGAAGAGGGAGTGGGATAAAGAAGAAAAGGGGTTATGGTTAAATTATATTGATCTACCTCCCCTTTTTTTGTTGATGGTTATAATTCCTGCCTCACCAGCCAGGGTGGGTTGTTGTCACTGGAGTGCTTGGCTTTAGTCTAGTAAGAAAAGCACATTCAATTTCAGGATTGGGCACCTCTCCAGTTTTTTTTTTTTTTAAAGTATGCTAAGCATGGAGAGAAAACTAAGTGAGGGTGGTATTTTGATAACTTGTAGACTTTTTTTTAATTTTAGGGTAAAATTGAACTGTGTGCCAGGTTTCACACTGATGGGGAATTTTTTACTGCAGAGTTAAACTCCTGACTATAGACTTTTATGATGGAAACACGTGGCACCCATCTTCCACGTCTGAAGGCATAACTAGTGATTCATTCAACCCCTGTTCTTAACCTCTTCAGTGTGGTAAGCAAATCACACTGGCTAAGAAAACTGCAGTGGCCCTGCAGGTTTCTCTACAGTACATGCAAATTCCTCCCATTAGTTTCATTGTAATATTGATGAATGCAGATTGACTAGATGACTCGTATGTTCTGACTGGAAAACTAGATGCGGAGTCCCCGTTGCGAATTATGTTCAGGAGTTTACAATTTAGAGGTAGATAAGACATATTCGTTTAGAGATTTTGATTTTTTTTAAATCTGGGCTTTTAACACCATTAATTTCATTGCTAGTTTTGATGTTATAAACATGCTTTTACTAAAGAAACCAGAAGTATTAATTGAATTTCTCATTCTCATCTCCTGCCCCTTTGAGTAACGTGAGCGCATTGTTTCTGTCACAGTGCAGAATTGAGAGACAGACATCATCGTGTCATGCGAGAAGTCCTGGTGGAACCAGGAGTGTTAATGGTCTCCTTGTTAGTTGTGTCTTACTCGGAACTAGACTCTTCAGACAGATAGTAAGGTTCTTAGAACCAACCTGTGGGCGTGCATCACTTCTTAAAACCAGTTGTTTCTTGTCCCTTCACCTCCACTTCTAAAGAGAAAAATACAGGTGGGGTGTTTGTGGATTGTGGTGATTTACTTTATAATTGGTGGTAGCTAGAAGACACATGTGGAACGTAAACTGCCTTAACCAAAAGTTTTCAGTCCCAGTTCATAAAGTTGAGACTGCAGTTACTTCTTGGTGTTTTGGCAGAGAAGTTATATGTTGAGGAGAGTAAAGTAAAGAAACCTGGTCGCTTTGTTAACATAAGGATGTAGGGAGGATAGGGAAGAGATCAACCTAGCTATCTGACGTCTTTTAAATCTTTTCTGTTAGGTTTGTCTGCTGCTGCTGGAATTGGTGTGGATGACCTTCGTCGCTTGTGCATACTCAGGATGAGTTTCGTGAAAGGCTGGGGACCGGATTACCCAAGGCAGAGCATCAAGGAAACACCTTGCTGGATTGAGATCCACCTACACCGGGCCCTGCAGCTTCTAGATGAAGTCCTTCACACCATGCCTATTGCAGACCCACAGCCTTTAGACTGAGGTCTTTTACTCTTGGGGCCCTTAACGTTATCAGGATGGTGGACTATAAAATGCAGTCCTGTTTATAATCTGAAGATATATTTCACTTTTGTTCTGCTTTATCTTTTCATAAAGGGTTGAAAAAATGTGTTTGCTGCCTTGCTCCTAGCAGACAGAAACTGGATTAAAACAATTCTTTTTTTTTTTTTTTCTTTTTCTGTTTAGAAATTTTCAGGCATGGCTCAGAGCTTGAAGGTCAGGAAAAACACATTCTTAGCAAATCTTCACCAGTTATGTATGAAGGAATCATTCCAATCAATGCTGGAAAGTTTAGCCCTTTAAGATGTCTTAGAGCCTTTTATATGCAGAACATAGACGTGTGTTATTCTACAAAATAAATTCAATATTGCTGATTTTAAAGGCAGAGAAGCTCTCAAAGTTAATTCACCTTTGTTAATCTGTGTACAAGTTGTTACTGTTGAACATACTTTACTACAAATTGTTGTGCCATGTGGGTGAGTTAATTTTATCAAGAGCAACTTTACTCTGTGTTTTAAAAAATAATATGACAATGTATTATAACCTTTTATCCAAAAGAAAAAAAAAATTTTTTTTTTTTTTTTTTTTGCAAGTTAAACTAGAGAAGATAATTTCAATTCAGGCTGTCTCGCAACTTCAGTTTTATTTTTGCCAAGGCAAAACACTAACCTGTGTGTATATTAAGAATTCCTTAAAATTACCAGACAAATGTCATTTAGAATTACATGTGTTATCCCTGTTGGGTAACTGGTTTATCAAGAAGGAAACTTTTGCCCTCTTAAACAGGTGGTAGATTCTTCTGTGTTTCTAGGCCTGAAGTTGGTTACTAAGAATCCTAGAAGAGGAATTTCTTTCCTTCATTAACTCATAGGGAAAGGTTTTGTATTTTTAAAACACTAAAAGCAGTGTCACTCCACTTAATATCTCACTGTTCTGCAAAGGTGGCAGTGCTTAAACTAAATAACGAAGATTTTGGAAACTGCTAAATTCTATGTTAAATACTGTGCAGAATAATGGAAACATTGCAGTTCATAATAGGTAGTTTGGGTATTTTTGTACTTGATTTGATGTGTGATTTTTTTTTTTTTCCATATAATGTTTAAATCATGTATGTTAAGACATTGTTTAAAATTCAGTTTTTGTATCTTGGGGCAAGACTGCAAACTTTTTTATACCTTTTGGTTATTCTAAGCCCTGTGCCATCAATGACCATATCAGTTGGCAGTGACTTTGTATAGAGAATTTAAGTAGAAAAGTTGCAGATGTATTGACTGTACCACAGACACAATATGTATGCTTTTTACTTAGCTAGTAGCATAAATAAAACTGAATCTCAACATACAAAGTTGAATTCTAGGTTTGATTTTTAAGTTTTTGTTTTGTTTTTTTTTTTCTTTTGCACTTTTGAGTCCAATCTCTGTGGTGAGACACCTTCTACTAAGTGACAGGCAGCAGCCAGTGTTATCGGGCAGCTTTGGTTTTTCCTTCACATCCTACCGAGACTTCCCCAGAGACATTATGTATCATGTGTAGAGTTGGTTATTTTCGAAATTTGTTTTTTACCGTAGCAAAAACAGGCTGATTGTCTAAAAGATAAATTATCAACAAGATAAATAGTGTGAAATAACATCCAGGATTATCTATCAGATGCCTTTACTTTTTGCTTGGAAGACCTTTGCAAATTTAATAAGATTTTTTAAGGCGTGTTATAAGTTTGAGATATAAGAAACACTTATGTATGATAGCCATCCTTATATCAGCTTAAATGAATAAGTCTTCTTCCTTGCTCAGAAGGTCTTAATACTATCCTAGAATAATAACTGAGTTTGCTTATTGCTGTGGTTCAAGCTACATGTTTTTGTTTTTAAAATAGTTTTTTACCAACTCATTTGTACTCTAAAGTGTACTTACAGATAACTTTGGTTAAAGACCTAGTTTTAACCTGTAAAAAATCTGGTGGTTTAAGTTTTATTGGCAGAGTTTTTAAAAAAGATCTTCGTTCTCTAGAAATTATTAACTTCAGGTCCATTTTACTCTGAATGAAGAATAGGAGTGAGGAGGGAAGAGTTTTGGAATAACAATAGCTTTTTTTTAACCAGATCGTTTGATAAGAACATTAATCCTGCTGTAATGTAATCTAATCCATTGCCTCCTTTTCTACTTTAAGGCAAGTTTTCATGTTTAATCATCCAGGGAAAGTCTGTGGAGAATATTTGCTAACATGTCACTCTGTGGCCAAGCCACCTGTCTTCATTTCTTTCTATCAAGAGCCATACACAGAAGTACTTGTAGTTATTATTTGCTTTGTATTTGTACCTAGATCCAGTACATGCTCTTGAGAAAACATCGAGGGTGTTACAATGACTTATTCCTGAGAGCTTAATTGCTAAACTGTATTTCTGTTCCCTAGAGGTGGTCATCTTTGACAGTCAGACTAAAGAATCACTAGGTTTTACATTTTATGGCTCCTTAAAGGGTAACATAGTTTCCGTAGTTCTCAGAATTGATTATTATAAGGATATGGTTCTAGACGGGTTTTTCTTTAGCTAATTCATATCTCAGAGACTCTAAAAATGTTGGATTTTAGTGAAAGCTGACAGAGATGAACCAAGTACTTAATTTTAAAATCCACGATGAGGCCCATTGTACTTTTGTCCAGTGCCTTTCAGTGCATTATCAAAGGGAATCCTTAATGGTATTGCCTTCAGTTCCCAGTGGGTAGATTTTTCTCGTTTTTATAGTACTGCCCCTGGTATACAAAAAGAGTAATAATAAATCACTGCCATATAACCTTGTTTTTGCAGAAATAAGGCTCATTTGTTTTAACCGAACCACTAAATACATCATCTGTCCCATTCCTCCTGCAGATGGTACAGGCTTACAGGTTGGATAGTCTGGCTTAGGGATCACACCATACTGAAACATCCAAGTAAACCAAACACTTTTTAGCTGTGTCCCATTTTTGTGGGAATGGGTTTGGTGTTAAGGGAGGTATTTGTAATAGAAAATTTGAGGGCAAAATGAAATGTTTTTGTTTATCATTTGTCTTCCAGGTGGTAAATACCCAGAAGTTTATTTTACTTGTAGGAAGGTGAGTTGCAGCTTTGTTCTTGGCTGTTCCCATCTGGGGAGGGAAGATCGTACACTTCCCCATAGTGCTCCTGCAGTATCTCGGAGGTTGAGGAATACAAGATGAAAGGTTTCTTCTACACACTGAATTAATAGCTCCTCACTAGGTATTTTATATGAAGTTAACTGTTTCAGATATTTTTGGAAGAAGCAGTTTTTCTGCTTTATTCTCTGAGTAGTAGGGCATAAATAACCTTATTTGTTTATAATTTCTGTAGTTTGTGCCCTTCGTGATTAAGTCACTTTACTGGCATTTTATTTAATGATAGCAGATTGGGAAAATGGCGTATTAGGTTATTGAGGTATAAATGATTATATGAAAGCAATTACCGGTATTGTCAGTCAGCAACTCTTCTGTGGGTGGGTTTTGTCTGAGACATAGCAGGTAACACTCAGCATGAAGAAATGCTTTTTTTCCCCGCTGTTGTTCTAAAGGCAGATAACTATCTGTAAATAATCTCCTGAATCTTCTTTTGGAAGATTATAGAGAATTGGCTACAAGAATCTTTTGTGCAACCTTAACATCTTGTCTGACAACTAAGTAATTTCTTTTAAGACACCAGGAAGGATGTAAAAAGTCAGTGGCCTTAGTGGGAGCAGTGTGGTCCTCCTCTGGCCTGGCCTCGCCTCTAGCACTTCCTTGTCCCAGCACTGCTAGGTGGTTTATCTTGTTTATCTGGTATTACTGTGGAATGAGATTTTCCATGTAACCCGAATTTGCCTAATTTGGGCACTATAACTTTTTTATTTTAGCCATATTTGATGGAGTTATTTAATATGTGTATCAGAGTATATTGGGTATAACATTTTTGTGTGTATTTGATTAGCTGTCTTTGTTGACCTCAGGGCTGCTAAGACAGGCAGGACTCTTTTCACCTTTACTAAATGGTTGCAGATTGCTGTAGTTTTTTTTTTTTTTTTTTAATCATCCCTTCCTGGATTTATACCTTTCTGACAGCTGCCACTTCACGTATGGTTATTAATGTGGCTCCCCTTAGTATTTTCTCTTCCTTTTCTGATCCACTATTTCTGACTGCTTCGACAAGGAAACCAGACAACCAAACTTAGTAAAATTTCCTTTAAGACACAATTACAAAGTCTGGGACAGGAGCCAAGAAACTTTCCTATAAAATGTTAAAAGGACTTCAGTGCTTTGGCATTTGACATCGGTTTGATTGCTTAGAGTACCTTTTTCTTGCAGGGCTTTAGGTAGTTGTAGAGAGAAGTTAGTCATGTTCATATTTTCTTCCTTAATGTTTTTGAAAGATTTCATTGCTTCCACATGAAGGCTATTGTTGTTAGGTGCCATCGGGTCAGTTCTGACTCATATCAACTCTGTGTACAAGAGAATGAAACACTGCCCAGTCCTGTGCTATCCTCACAGTCATTGCTGTGTTTGAGTCCATTGGAACAGCCACTGTGTCAATCCATCTCATTAAGAGTCTTCCTCTTTTTTTAGTGACTGTCTCCTTTACCAAGTATGATGTCCTTCTCCAGGGACTGGTCCCTCCTGATAACATGTCCAAAGTATGTGAGATAAAGTCTTGCTGTCCTCGCTTCCAGAGAGCACTCTGGCTGTATTTCTTCCAAATCAGATTTGTTAGTTCTCCTGGCAGTCCATGGTATATTCAGTATGCTTCGCCTGCTCCGTAATTCAGATGTATCAATTATTCTTTGGTCTTCCTCATTCATTTCCAGCTTTTGCATGCATTTGAGGTGATGGAGAATAGCATGGTTTGAGTCAGAGGCACCTTTGTCCTCAAGGTGACCTCTTTGCTTTTTAGTTTGAATGCTACTCATTCAAAAACTGGGGTTATAAGGGTTATGAAATTAGGATCAATAGCCAGAGACAATACCATTGTCTAGAGGATGCCAGCCAAAAAGAAACAAATGGCAACAACAAACACACAACTCTTGAGGATAAGAGGGTCATTTTTGTCAGGGTGTCTTCTTTCAAACCTTATCTTCTGGCCTTCCTCACCCCTGCAGATATTTTTGACCTATAGGTGCCTTTATGAAAATTGAGGGTCTGATATCCTGCCCCAAGGAGTTGCTTAAGTAATTGCTAATGTTTTCAGGGATTTTAACATCAGTTTGAATGAATGAAGGTTTTTTGCTTGTTTCTTTGTTTTTTAAATCTAGGAAAGACTAAGGAGAACACTGGTGAAAACAATCATTTCTCTTTATGGGTGTGGATCCTTGTCACACAGTTTGTTTTAGACCTGTTTCAGAGCCAGTGTTCTTGTTCAGCCTGAAACTAAGGGCTCTGGGCTAGTGCCAAATGGCTGCACTCTAGTTTGCGCTCTGCTACGAGTTCGCTATGTGACTTTGAGTGAGTCGTTTCCTTTTCCTGGGCCTCAGTTGCCTCATCTGTAAAATGAGGGAGTTGAGCCAGATTAGTTCTTCCAGCTCTGAAGTTCTAAGTGACCTTGCCTACTTTGCAGCAGTATTTGATTTCTTACCTTTGCTCTGCTGTCTGAGGGACTTTTTGCTTATTTCCGTGTTGTTCAAATGAGGCTGGGCTTGATATTTTACTACTATTCCGCTGTGGTCAGGAAGTTACATAATATGTCATTTAGACTTAATTTTAACCAAAGGCCTAGCACCACCTTGGGGGCTGCAATAAATACTTTAAAAAAAAAAAAAGGAGGGGAAAAAGCCTTTGTTTAATTTTTCCAACATCTCTGTTAAAAGTTTATTAAGGCTTTTTTTAAGCCATGACGTTCTAGCTTTCTGGTTGGTATGCATGTGACATCTTCTAAGTGCTATGTGCTGGTAAATTTTTTTTTCCAACGAAAATGGATTGAAAACCTATTGTTAATGCCTAGTGATATCAGAGGTCATTACTTTGGATCTTTGGTTTCTTACCTCTCCTATGCCCTGAATGGCTTATATGACTGAAAACAATACCAGTGGATGGCTGTTCACTTTGTTCTTGGCACTTTTTATGCCAATTTTGATGAGAAGACTTTTGGCTGGAACATTTCCTTTCAGAGTTTTCTCCCAATCTGCCCTTGGTCTGGATGTGTATAATGAATGAACCAAGCTTTTACAAGGACCTGCAGAGCCTCCCTTGGGAGTGGGGTGGGGGTAGGGGGCCTGGGGAGTCCTGGTAGAGTCCAGCTCTGAGGTTGCTGGAGAGGAAAGATGAAACCAGCTGCTGTTGCCAGGGCTGCTTGTCATTGATAGAAAGACTCACGGATTTGGCTTGGTAAGAGACTAAACATGGAGTTGGCAAACTTCCTTCAAGTGTTGGGTTCTGGCCAATGCCTTGGACATGTGATTTAAGGGAAGTATATGAATGCTCGTAGATGATGAAATGCTTGTAGATGGTGGGTTGCAGAGCTGAGTTTGGAAGAGGTGACTGGGGGCGGTGGGGCTGGGGACAGATTTGGTGCTGTCTCCTCCCCCAAAGTCAGGAGTACAGCTGTGTGAAAGCCAAGAGCTACACTTAGCTTATGCTTCGGAGAAAACTGGTCAGCTGAAGCTCGGGTAGTTCCTTTGTGGCTTTCTGTATACTTTTGTCTGGTTGAAGTCTGTGGTTAAAAAATAGTTGAACCGTTCCTGAAAACTCTGTAACTAAGTATGTTTTTTGATTAAAAGAGAAAGCCAATTAAATCATTATGTGCTCATTCTTTTTTCTTAAGCTTGTGAATATCTTGGATCAAGAATGAGTTTCCAGTCACTTAGAGAATTCTCAGACTTGAGGTCAACAATATTCCTTCACTGGTTTGTGGCCATCGAAATGGGAAATAAAGCATTTTATATATGACCCTGGAAAAACATCCTTTTTTTATTTTTAAAAGGAAAGAGTGGAGTAGACTTGGTTGGAGACAGGGTGGGTGCTGGGCCATTATGAGAACCAGAACACTTTAAGGAGAAGCAGAAATTGGAAATTGGAGGCCCTGCCATTGCCCATCTAAGGATAAGGAAAACTGTTTCCCTCCCAGCTGTCTCTATGCAATGGGGGTCGAGGTGGGGTGGGGGCAAGGTGTCGGATGAGGTGATTATATGGCAAGAAAAAAGTCTATTGCTGTCGAGCCAATTCTGACTCACAGCAACTCTATAAGGTGGACTGGAACTGCCCCACAGGGTTTCCAAGGCTGTAAATCTTTACAGAAGCAGGCTGCCACATCTTTCTTCCAAGGAGCAGCTAGTGGGTTTGACCCGCCAACCTTTTGGTTAGCAGCTGAGCGAGTGCTTAACCACTGTGACACCCAGGCTTCTTGATTCTATGGCAGTGGCATATTTTCACTCTGATCTTGCCGACATAAATGCCAGAGATGTTTGTTAGGCCTAGAGACTCATTCTCACCTGTTTGCTGATTTAGCTTTCAGTGTTCTAGGCTGGGAAACCCTGGTGGCGTAATGGTTAAGTGCTACAGCTGCTAACCAAAGGGCCGGCAGTTCAAATCTGCCAGGCGCTCCTTGGAAACTCTATAGGGCAGTTCTACACTGTCCTATAGGGTTGCAATGAGTTGGAATGGACTCGATGGCACTGGGTTTTTTGGTTTTGGTTCTAAGCTGGAACTTGAAGGGAGTAGGAGATTGGCATTCAGTCTTGGGGAGTTGGGATGCCCTTATGGAGCACTTCAATAGAAGGGGCAGTTGTGTGTATTCTGCAACTCTCTTGACTTCTGCTCTTGACCCTTGGTTCATTGTGCTGTATTTCTTCTCCCTCTTCATCACAACTTTCCCATAAACGGTAACCTCAAAAGTTAGGGAGTCCCCAACTCCCTTTCTAACCTTTCCCACCTTCATCATCTCACTCTAGTAAGCTGCAGTGCCCTTTGCCCCCTCAGCCTTTTCTATTCTAAAAGGAAATTCTATTACTTCTGGCCCTACTTTTGGGGTGTTATCCACCTCTATATTTTTGATGTAGGTCTTTTGGGTCACCACTTGGTCTCAGACAGATGGACAGAACGGGTTCAAGGAGCCTTTGCGAAAAGTAATTTCAACAAACATCAAGCTCTTATGTGCCAGGTAGGAGACCTGGTGGCACAATGGTTAAGCACTTGGCTGCTAACTGATAGGTCGGCCATTTGAACCCTCAGCTGCACCTTGGTAGAAAGATGTGGCAGCCTACTTCTGTAAAGAATACAGCCTTGGAAACCCTGTGGGAAATTCTACTTCGTCCTGTAGGGTTGCTATGAATCCGAATCAACTTGATGGCAAGGGGTTTCATTTTTGTTTTTTGGTATGTGCCAGGTGCTGTGGAGCCTAGTTAGGCACCGTAAATTGTGCCTGCATTGTGGTTGGGAGGGAAGGAGGGTCCCAGCACATCCTCAGATGGCAGATAAGCTAACACTTACCTGACATCAGACTGGGGCCTATAGGTGGGTGATTTCTGAGTGTGGCAGAATGATAGATCAGCAGGAGGACAGGGAGCTGCCCGAGGCTCTTCTCAGCATCCCTTCTAGTTACAGCAGGGTTTTGGGGAGGTTCAGGGTCCTAGGTTCAAAGGTGATCCTGAACACAGGTCTGATGAACTATGGTGTCCAAATAGGCTCTTGGTTAGCTGTCAAATCAAAGCTTGTCAGTCCCTCTGTGAATATTCCAGTCCTCCTACTTACAGCCGATCAGCTGTATGATTTCCAGGGATCGTTTTGTCCTGTTATTCTCCCTGGCCCTGAAACGAAACTGGCTTCTCATCTCCTACCTATTAGCTTATAAACCTCACTACTTTGGGTCTGGGCCCTCCACAATCTGATTCTGTTCTGAAAGACTGGCTGCTCTCTTCTCTGCCATTTGTCATCCTTATTTTACACACACACACACATATATGCGTACCAAAACCAGTTGCCATCTAGTTGATGCCAACTCATGGTGGTCCCAAGCGTGTCAAAGTAGATTGCCAGGCCTTCCCTGGTGCCTCTGGGTAGATTCAAACCTCCAACCTTTTGCTTAGAAGCCAAGCTCATTAATGGTTTGCACCACCCAGGCGTGTGTGTATATATATGTATATATATAAAACTACTATGATGGAAATATATTTTTAATTTTTATTGAGTAAAATACATATAAGGAGCCTTGGTGGTGCAGTGGTTAAGCATTCAGCTGCTAATTAAAAGGTTGGTGGCTGGAATCCACCAGCTGCTGCACAGAAGAAAGATGTGGCAGTCTGCTTCCCTAAAGATTCACAGCCTTGGAAACACAGTGGGGCAGTTGTACGCTGTCCTACAGGGTTGTTATGAGTCGGAATCAACGGCAATGGATTTTAAAATACAAATATATATATGCATATATATGAATGTGTGCGTGTATATGTAAGTTTTTAAAACTTATTACTGTGGACTTCAACTTCTGGAAAGATAGATACACAATTTTCCTTATTTCTCCTGCTGAGTACATCTGAGGAGCCCTGGTGGTGCAGTGTTAAGAGCTCAGCTGCTAACTGAAAGGTCAGTGGTTTCACATCCACCAGCCACTCCGTGGAAACCCTATAGGACGGTTCTTCTTGTCCTGTAGGGTTACTATGAGTCAGAATCAAGTTGGCGGCACCTAACAACAACAAGTACATCTGAAATCCTTGGACGTTATATATGAAACAAACACATAAGACTGAAAGGTGGAGAGAAGGCAGCAGATGATGGGGTACCTCAGGACCCTAGGAATGACACAGTGATGAGTTCACAGGATTTTTTTTTTGGGCCACATGTATCCTAGACTTCGAGCCGAAGAAGCTGGGCCATAAAATAAACCTCAACAGATTTAAAAGAGCTGAAGTCATACAGAGTGTTCCCTGACCATAATGGAATCAAACTAAAAATCATAAATAAAACAGGATAATCTGCAAACACTTGAAAACTAAACAACATGCTTCTAAATAATCCATGGGTTCAAGAGGAAATCTCAAGGGAAATTTAAAAATGAAAATAAAGCATATCAAAATTTCTGGAGCACAGCTAATGCAGCCCTGAGAGGAAAGTTTATAGCTCTGAATGAAACCCTTTGAAAAGAAAAAAAGCCTCAAATCAATAATCTCAGAAATCTCACTTTAAGAACCTAGAAAAGGAAGAGCAAAGTAAATGCTAAGGAAGAAGATAATAAAGACAGGAGTAGAAATCAGTGGAACTGAAACAGAAAAACAAGTGAGGAAATCAGTGAGACAAAGAGCTGGTTTTTTGGAAAGATTAATAAAATGGGCAAAACTAACAAAGAAGACCTGAGTTACCAATGTGAGGAAATGAATTGGGTACCAGTATAGACTGCAGACATCACAAGGGTACCAAGGAAGTACTGTGAACAACTACACAGATAAATTTGACAATTTAGATGAAATGGACCAATCCCTTGAAAAACACAAACTACCACAGCTTACTCAATATGAAATAGATAATCTGAGTAGCCCTATGACTATTAAGGAAATTGAATTCATAATGTTAAAACTTCCAAAAAAGAAATCTTCAGGCCTAGGTGGTTTTACTGGAGAATTCTACCAAAGAAGAATTGACACCAATTCTGCACAGTCTCTTCTAGAAAGAATAGAAAGGAACACTTCTCAGTTCTGTATCCCAGGATCCCTGGGGTTTAGTGGAGAGGGGTTTATGGAGAAAAGACCTGGCAATCTGCTTCTGTAAAGATTACAGTCTAGAAAACCCTATGGGGCAGTTCTACTCTGTCATATAGGGTCCTGAGTCAGAATCGACAGCACCCAACAATAACAAAAGTCACCTGTGCCGCATTAATTACAGGGATAAAATCTATTATATTCACAGTCCTAGGGACAATCCGGAAACCCTGGTGGTGTAGTGATCAAGTGCTACAGCTGCTAATGAAGAGGTCAGCAGTTTGAATCCACCACGCGCTTCTTAGAAACTCTATGGGGCAGTTCTAGTCTGTGCTATAGGGTCACTGTGAGTCAAAATCAACTCGATGGCAGTGGGTTTCTTAGGGACAATTCAGGGCATGTGCCCCTGGGCTGCAGGACACCTTGGAGGACCATCTTAGGATTCTGACCACCACACCTCCTGAAAGACGTACAAGACAGAGGCCTCTCACATTGAACAGGAGGTTAGTTTTTTGTGATCACTGCTCAGTGCCAGGCACAGGTGTGCGTGTGTGTGCATGTGTGTAAAGGACCTCCAAAGCAGCCCAGGTAGTTTCCACAAGGAGCTCATAGACTGATAGAATCTTAGCAGTTGAAGGATACTTGGGGCACATGACTCCCAGGAAGTTTTTTCAGGTAAACGTTCCCAGCAAATTTGGCTATTTCTTACATGAAGTGACTCTAGGCTTCTCTTCGGTGTTGCTTCGTAGGAGTTGGTGGGGGGAGAGGTGGCAGGGAAAAGGTATCTAGCTGCTCTGGGCCAAAGTAGCACATGGTCAGTGCCTTAACTGAGGGCCAGTCAGTCTGGCAGCCTTCAGAGGGAGAAGCCAGTGCTTCTGACTATAGGATCAGGGAAGGCTTCCTGGAGGAGGTGGCCTGGAAGACTGGGGAGAATTTCAGCAGGAGGAGCTAGGTACAGGAAGAGGATTCCAAAAATGGCACATCAAAGGTACAGATGCGGAAAGACGTGGGGCATTTCTGAGAAAGGCCAGCTGCAGTGCGAAGCCCCAGGTGTGCAGGAATATATGGAGCAGCTGGAGACTGGGGCTGGGCTGCGATGAGGCTTAGGGCCCAGGCAGAGGAGTTTGGATTTCAAACAGAACGCTCAGCTTCACTTACTTTGACATTGCAATACGTCTTGCCACTGCCCAGGAGGGAGAGGCTCTAGTCCAAGTTAATATGCCATTTTAACACCTAACATGAAAGGGAGACGAAAACAATCACTTAACCTGGAGTGAACACACTCATTACAGTGACCACCAAAGCATCACTGATGGACCCATAAAAGGGGAAAGATGTAAGTGGGTGAGACAAGGACATCTTTGCAGTGTGTAAAGCCAACAGCACCTTGTAAACGCTGCTGACCTTTTGTGACAAACATAGACCTTGAGCGCTTACATTTTAATTGAAAATCAGGCCACAAGGAAGTTGGCCTTAACATTCATTCATTCACTGGTTTGTTCATTCATTCCTCAAATGTGTAGTGTGCGCCTACTCTGAACCAGGCGCTGTGCAGACGGCTTTAGGCTGACTCCCTGGTGAGACTGTGGCAGCACCTGAGGAGATGCAGGTGGTTGACTTCAGGCCCTGTTTTTTCTCTAAGGAGAAGTCAGTGTTGGCAAGGGCAGGGACACACTGCAATGGTCTTAAGGGAACCGGCTGAGAATACTAGGCCTGGTCTGGAAAGACGAAGGCTGAGGAGGGCTTTGCTGGTGTTCTGAATTGAATTGAGTCCCTCTAAAAATATATGTTGAAGTCCTGACCTCTGTACCTGTGAATGAGACCCTGTTTGGGAATGGAGTTTTCCTTTTGTTATGTTAATGATGCATACCAGACTAGGGTGTGTCTTAAACCTAATTCCTAGGAGCCCTGGTGGCACAGTGGTTAAGAGCTACAACTGCTAACCAGAAAGGTCAGTAGTTTGAAACCACGAGCAGCTCCTTGGAAACCCTGTGGGGTCGCTGCGAGTTGGAATCGACTCAATGGCAACAGGTTGGTTTCACATAAAAAGGGAAAATAGGGAGAGGCATAAACACATACACACCGGGGAAGATGCCATGTGAGGATCTGTCTATAAACCAAGGAACACCAAGAATTGCCCACGGCTGCCAGAAGCTAAAAAAGATAAGGATCTTTCTCCGGAGTGGACAGAGCTTAGCCCTGCCAACACCCTGAATTCAGACTTCTAGCTTACAGAAGTATGAGGAAATAACTGTTCTTTAAAGCAACTCTCTTGTAGTTTTGTTATGGATCAAACCAAGTCTGTGGAATCACCTAGGGCTAAGTCAGGGCAGGAGGGCTTTACAAATCACCTCCTGGTATCCTGGAGGTGCCTTTCTTTGGTACGTTTAGGACCAACAAGAAGGACCACTTGTCTAAGAGGGAAACTAAAAGAATAAAATACTCCACTGAGGATGAAAGCACTATTAGAATATTTTTAAAATTTTGTTCTGTTGTTGAGAGTGTACACAGCAGAACATACACCAGTTCAACAGTTTCTACATGTACAATTCAGTGACATTGATTGCATTCTTTGAGTTGTATAACCATTCTCACCCTCCGATTCTGAGTTGTTCCTCCCCCATTAACATATACTCACTGTCCCCTAAGGTTCCTATCTATCTTTCAAGTTGCTGTGGTCAATATGATCCTGTATAGTTCTTAAAAGAGCATAATGCTCATACAATAATCATTTTTAAAAGGTTTACATGAAGCAGCCACTGGCAAACACCAGGAGACACACGTCATGGTTAAAGCATCTTGGAATCTGTCAGACCTGAATTCGAATTGCAGCTCTAGTACTTAAACATCTGACTTTCGGGAACTTACTGAACTTCTTTAAGCCTTGGTGTCTTTATCTGTATAACACTGACAGGAATACTTAACATCTTAGGTTTGGTGTGAGAAAAAATTGAGAAAAATGTGTGTGTGTGTATATATATATATATAAATGTAAAGTACTTGGCAATATACCTGGTGCATAAAAACAAAACCAAACCCAGTACTGTGGAGTTGATTCCAACTCATAGCGACCCTATAGGACAGAATAGAACTGCCCCATAGGATTTCCAAAGAGCACCTGGTGGATTCGAATTGCTGACCTTTTAGTTAGCAGCCGTAGCACTTAACCACTCCGCCACCATGGCTCCGCCTGGGGCATAGCGAGCCATTAATGAAGCCTAGCTATCCTCGTCATTATTAGAAAATGTTCAGTGGAAAATGAGTATGTTTTAGGGATGTTCGTTACCTTTGAAATAGATGGGCCTGGCTGTAAACTTGACCAACGGAGGCTGGTTCTGTGTCTTCGTGTGAGGAATGGGTGTCCACCCCTCCCCCATGTAGGCTCACCCCATCTTCAGTGTGCCCAGGTCATTCGGTTTTGGGAAGCTCCTTCTGACACGGGGCTGACACTCTGGGCTTTGGGCACAGGCAGTCCAATTTTAGGCACCAGGAAAGCCCCTTACCAGGTGACAGCATGAGGCAGAGTCCCCCAGGGAGGCTCTTCCTCAGCGCTAATCTGAATTGTTCGCACAGAACTGCCAGCAGGAACAGGAGCGGTATTCATCAGGAGCAGTGTTCATTGGGAAGCCAAACAGGTATCCAGGGGGCAGGTATCCTGTGAGGAGATTGGAGTCCTTGGCATTCAAGGCCACATAAGACCCCCTTGGACTGTCGGGGAGTCCCTGGGTGGGACAACCATGCTTGGCTGCTAACCAGAAGGCTGGAAGTTTGAGTCCACCCAGAGGTGCCTCAGAAGAAAGCCCAGGTGATCTGCTTCTGAAAAATCAGCCATCAAAAACCCTCCGGAGTCCAGTTCCACGTTGACACGCATGGGGTCACCATGAGTCGGAGTCGACTGGATGGCAACTGTTGATGGTAGTGGTGGACTACATGGGATCCTAGAAAATGAGCCCAGGCGGACCCACCCCAGGCAGGGCTTGCCCTCTGGCCTGCCTCTTAGGAGGGAGCCGGGTGGGCAGAGCTGAGGGTGATGGAGAGCTGGAAAAGGAGACAGAGTACTGCTATCTCGGGGGAAAAGGGAGGGTGATGGGTGGGGGTGGGTGAGAAGGGAATAAAAGGGGGGAGGCATCAAGAGGGAGGTGGAAGAGGAGGGCAGGGAGGTGCCTTCCCAGGCCTTGGAAACCCAGCTGCCCACGTTTCTGCGGCGACCACTAGGTGTCCCCACCACCCCGCAAAGGAAGCGTGCGAGTTTGCCTTTGGGGCCCCTCCTTCCCTCCCTTCTTCCCCCAGCACCCCGTCTGGGTTAAACTCTGTCCTAGGCATGGGGTTACAAAGATGAAACTTGCCTGGTCCCAGCCTTGAGTCGCTAAACATGTGAGGCCGCCCCAGGCAAAGCACTATAGTGGAGGCCAGGCCGCCACCTACAGACACGCAGCCCTGTCACCTGCCTTCCCATGAGACCAGGGACCGAGACTAACACTGATGTTGCTACATGGATATTCGTGCATATAAATTGCCCATAATAAGATGTTGCAAGGACTTGTGGAAGATATCCTACAACTCTTGCAGTTTTAGGTCCACGAGAGGTCTCTGCCTTGCAGAGGAACCATGCTAGGCCCTCACTTGCCCGGAATATGGAAGGCCGCAGTCAGGCCTCCCCAGGGTGAGGCCCTGCTCAGGACAGAGGCCCTGCTCTCTGGGCACTGTCTAACTTTAGAGGTCCCTTCCAGGGGCCCAAGTGGGCTCCCAGGCTCAGAAGTCACCTGCTAATGGCTTTGGTCTCAAAGGAACTTCACTAGCCCCCCACCCAGTCTCAGCTCTCCGGAAAGCCCCTGCTACTGGGAGCTGAGAAGCCACCCTGAGCAGGAGGAGCTATAGGCCAAAGAGGAAATTCAAGAGCCTGGCCCAGGAGGGATGAAACTAATAACAGCAACAGCTGACATTTGGTAAGCACTTACCATGTGCCAGGCACAGTTCTAAGCACATTACATCTAATTGCTCATTTAGTCCTCACAAAAACTTTATGAGAGAGTAGCAGTAGTAGTACTGCTTTAAAGGAAACCGAGGCACAGAAATACTAAATCTCTCTGGGTCGCAGTTTCCTGAAAAGTCAACAAATGTAAAGTGCCCTGTAAGGCTCCATGTGATGGGGTTTGGAGGACCTGTGGGCCAGGAGTGAGGATCCCTACCTCCTTCACCATCACTTAGGGCTAAATTATTTTACTGAAATAGGCAATTTCACAGTGAGCAAATGGCAAAGTGTAGGAGTGAGACCAGGAGAATGCCGTTTTTGGACCGGCTGCACCTGCATCGTGTCCTTTCTCTTAAAGGCCGCATGGTGGGCCGGGTGTGCTGGAAGCCCTGAGGGCAGTGCTTTTGCCAGGTTCTTAGCCCGGAAGCCCTGGAAGGGATCAGTTCTAACCAGGCCTGGTAGTCTGCTTCCGGAAAACTAGCCACTGAAAGACCTATGAAGCACCGTTCTACTCTGACACATGTGGGGTCGCCATCAGTCAGAATCGACTCCATAGCAGCACGTTTTAAAAACAGGAAGGGAAGAAGCGACAATCTAGGCTTTTCCAGTGGTGGGGTTAAGGTTTTCCTCCATTGCTTTTCAAACGATCTATGTTGCTGTGCTGTTTTTTAAAATTTATTTTAAATTTCATTTTATTTTGAAATGTATAGTTTGAGACATGTTAATCCATATCCTTTTCCTTCCTATGCCTGGATGTGGCTCTTGTCGATAGCAATGGGTTTTCCCTTTTGTCACGGGATACAGCAGAAACAAATGAGATCCGGACGGCAAACTCTAATGCTTATGGTGCGGTGGGAGGTGAAGCAAATGGGTAAGCAGCTGGCTAAAAAAAAAAAAAAAAAAGCTTCTTGAAACACGAAGCCCTCTTGGCCTAGTTTTATTTTCTGTCTCTTATTTGGTAGAGACATGGGTGTAAAAAAGACTTTACTTTCCTCTTTGCTTGAATAACGATTATAGCTGAAGACCGCCCATGGGCCTGTCAGGGAGGACGGCAGGTAGGGCTGTGGGGAGGGCACGATGTCATGTCCTCTGGGGCAGCACTGTGGAGCGACAGCAGGCAGGAAAACAAAGCTAGTGTAACCCGATCTAATCTTTCAAGAGAAGTCGGAAACATGTATTAGTATTAACATTTCCCAATGTTTAAATGTTGGCAAATAATTAAAAAAAATTTTGAAACAGCTCAGGCCAATCAAAACAGGTCTGAGGGCCAGATGGAGGCCTCAGGCTGCCAATTCGTTGACCTCAGACCAGACCTCTTCAGGGCCACATGCTGTCGGCTGGCACACAAGGAGCCATTTCCGAGGGCAATGGGAAAATGCCTGCAGACTTGCCCTCCCCGCCCCCCAGCTGTTACTCAACTATGAGACACTGCAATATTTCATTTCAAGGGGTAAGTGGAGAATTTTCTAGAAGGCACTCATCTTTTCCACTGTTTCACAGGAACAGCTAGAAATAGAGCGCTATACAGTGACATGTGGTGACCTTAAGCCAAGCCAGTCACTTCTCTCTCAGCCTCAGTTTCATTATCTGTAAAATTAAGGGATCATACTAGACACTCATCCAGACCAAACCTTAATTGACTCTAGGATTAATTTGTTTGGGGGTGGGGGTAGAGTTTTTGTAATATGATATTAAAATGTAACAATTGCACTCAGTTTTAGCTGTGTCTCTAAAGCCACACTTTCCAACAGAAATTTAATGTGAGACTTGTGTGTAATTTAAAATTTTCTAGTTTAAAAAAATTATATAAAAATGAAAAGGAAACAGATGAAATTAATTTTAATATATCCCACTTAATATATCAAAATATTATCTGTTCAACATGTAATCAAATATAAAACTATTAATAGATATTTTACTTTTTCTTTCACACCAAGTCTTCAAAATCCAGTGTGTTTTATAATGGAACCACACAAGGCTAGTGGCTACCATATTGGACCAAAAACAGAAACCAAACCCAGTGCCATCGAGTTGATTCCGACTCATAGCAACCTTATAGGACAGAGTAGAACTGCCCCATAGAGCTTCCAAGGAGCGCCTGGTGGATTCGAACGGCCGGCCCTTTGGTTAGCAGCTGTAGCACTTAACCACTACACCACCATACTGGACAGCATAGAGCAAATGCAACAAGTGCCAACAATTAGGCATAACTAGGTTGTGAGAATTTTTGTTTTCTTTATGTTGAGGTGTAATCATGAGGCTGTGGTCTTTGATCTTCATCAGTAAATGCTTCAAGTCCTCTTCATTCTCAGCAAGCAAGGTTGTGTTATTGGCATAATGCAGGTTGTTAATGAGTCTTTTTCCAATCCTGATGCTGGGTTCTTCTTCATATAGTCCAGCTTCTCGGATTATTTGCTCAGCATACCAATTGAATAAAAGTATGGTGAAAACAAAAGTCCTCACAACTGGACCAGTAAGCAACATCATGATAAACAGAGAAAAGATTGAAGTTGTCAAGGATTTCATTTTACTTGGATCCACAATCAACACCCCTGGAAGCAGCAGTGAAGAAATCAAACGACACATTGGATTGGGCAAATCTGTAGCAAAAGACTGCTTTAAATTGTTAAAAAGCAAAGATGTCACCTTGAAGACTAAGTTGCACCTGACCCAAGCCAGGGTGTTTTCAATGGCCTCATATGCATGTGAAAGCTGGACGATAAATAAAGAAGACTTGTGGTGTTGAAGAATTGAATGTATCATGGACTGCCGAATCTGTCTTGGAAGAAGTACAACCAGAACGGTACTTAGAAGCAAGGATGGTGAGACTTCGTCTCACATACTTTGGACATGTTATCAGCAGGGATCAGTCCCTGGAAAAGGACTTCATGCTCGGTAAAGTAGAGGGTGAGCGGAAAAGAAGAAGATCCTCAAAGAGATGAATTGACACAGTCGCAACAATGGGCTCAAGCGTAACGACGACTGTGAGGATGGTGCAGGACTGTGTGGTGTTTCGTTCTGTTGAACGGACTCTACAGCACCTAACAACAACAACAGGGTAACTAGGGTATGGTAGGAGCCCTGGTGGCGCAGTGGTTAAGAGCTCAGCTGCTAACCAAAAGGTGGGCAGTTTGAATCCACCAGCCACTCCTTGGAAACCCTATCGGGCAGTTCTACGCAGTCATATAGGGTCACTATGAGTAGGAGTTGACTCAACAGCAACGAGTTTGGTCTTTTTCGTTTAGTGTGTAGCTGGAGAAAGACCTGACGATCTACTCCTATGAAAATTACAGTCTAGGAAACCCTATGGGGCAGGTCTCCTCTGTCCTATACAGTTGCTATGAGTCCGAATCCACTCAATGGCACACAACAACAACAACAACAGCAGGGTATGGCAGCTGTGGCAGATACTGCGCCGGCCCTCACATGGCACTACTGAGCAGTTTCAGATATGCTGCTGGCTGTACTGGCATGTCTGAGACTGCTCACGGGTCCTCACAGGCCCTGGGCAGGTGGCGCTATGAGATACACTGCTATGTGAAGTTACATTCCCAGGTGAGATGCCAGACCACCTAAGCAGGAATGAGAATTCTGCATTTCACCCAGCCAGTGAAAGCAGTGCATATTTTCCCTCCTTCTGGAGCCCTACATTTTCTTTCCACTAAAACATGTCTTCATAGTGATGGATGGCCAAGTCTTGCTCAGTTCACCCAGTGTGCACTGCTCTCCGGCTCAGGCACTGAAACCAGTATCTGTTTCCGCCATCAGCCAGCAGTTCTGGGGACCGTTCTGAAAGGGCAAGACCTGCTGAGGAGGAGATGAAGAGCCAGCTGTGGGGCTTTTATCTGACCATTGCCTCTAACCTGTAAGAGCCAGAGGGAAATCTCTGTACTTTACCCTGTCCACCTTGAAGGAATCAGGCAGCTGTGAGGAGAGGGAGAAACTTAAGGTGGGAAATACAGAAGACCCCCACCCAGGCCCCTTTTAAGTAGCAGGCTCCCAGCCCTCAGCAGCCCTGGACAGAAGAGTAAATTTTAACTGAAGTTTAGAAGTCTTAGATTATTTCACTGGGCTGGATTTAGTGGAAACCCTGGTGGCGTAGTGGTTAAATGCTACGGCTGCTAACCAAAAGGTCGGCAGTTCGAATCTGCCAGGTGCTCCTTGGAAACTCTCCAGGGCAGTTCTACTCTGTCTTATAGGGTCACTATGAGTCAGAATCGACTCGGCGGCAGTGGGTTTTTTTGGGAGGATTTAGTACTCGTTACCCGACTAAGGCTATTTTTGTTTCTAAAAGCAACCAGAGACTTTGTTTTAAAATATTCCAGCAAAAGCCAAGTGTGTATGTTGAGGGGAGATGGTAACTGATGAAACAAGAATGACTGTTGATAACTGTTGAAGCCAGGAGATTGGTTACATGGAGTTCATTCTACTATTTTCTTTTGTTTATGTGTGCAATTTCCATAATGAAAGTTTTAAAAAGTGACCAGAGGACTTTTTTTTTTTTGGAGACTGAGCATGGGGAGGCAGAGAACCTGCTGGAGGCTCACCCATGGGCAGGGTCAGAGCAGCCCCGTACAGCAGGTTTTAGTGGGCAAATGATGGGGGGAAATCATAAAATGATAAAATTGTTTTCCGAGCACACCCCACAGTTCCATTTGTCTGAAGTTTTGGTTACTTTTTCTGGGTGATTGAATTTATAGGTTCCCATCCATGACCTGCACTCAGCGTTCCCCGGGACATGCCTTCTGGCTGAGTCTCCCCATGCTCACCCCAGCATAGCCTGGGCAGTTAGTTGCTCCCCGACTTTTCTTGGGCAATTTGATGACACGGTAGCTTCTTGTGACAGTCACCAAGATGGATGTTCCTGAAGTGCAGAGGCCCTTGGGCACACGAGGAAGGACAAACGTCTGTGAAGACACTCAGCACAGCAGAGGCACCAAGTGCCATTGGCATTTTGAAATGAACTCATGGTCTCATAAATAAGCTCAGACACTGCCTCATGCCTGGGGCAGGGTGGCCGTGGCCGGAGGTAGGGAGCCCCTACACTTCTTCATGAAATGCTTTGGAGGACTGGTATAACATTTAAGTGTGTGTGGAGTACCCACCACCATCTGTCAGCCTGTCATACTGGGGTGCTTCGTGTGTTGCTATGATGCTGGAAGCTATGCCACCGATAATCAAATACCAGCAGGGTCACCTATAGTGGACCAGTTTCCTTGGTGCTTCCAGACTACAACAGACTAGGAGGAAAGGCCTGGTGATCTACCTCCACAAATTAGCCAGTGAAAACCCTATGGATCACAACAGAATATTGTCTGATGAACTGTTGGAAGATGAGCCCCCTAGGTTGGAAGGCAACACTGGATTCATGAGGAAGGTGTGGGATCACAGTATTTCCTTCTGTTGTACCTGAGCTCACCATGTGTCTGAGCAGACTGGAGGGCAACTAACAACAACAACAAAAGTGAGTAGCATAGCTTGGAGCCTTTCTGATCTCCTGGAGGCCCCAGGCCCTCCAGTAACTTGAGCTGTGGGAGTGGCGTGGATGATTTCAGTTACTTTGGACCCTGTGGCAAGCCTTCCCTGGCTCCTCAGCATGAAGTTTGAGTCCCTCGAGCCTGAGGACTGGGCCAAAGGGTCCGTTTGTCTTTCCTCAGACCTGGAAGGTGCTCAGTGAGGGGAAGCCACCTCATTCATGTTGAGTACCAATCTGGCATCAAAGCTCCCAGTTGAAGCCTCTGCAGGCTTCTCCTTCTCCCTGAGAAAAGAGACTTGGACTTACAGTTTGATTTTTTTTTTCTGAGAGTATAATAGCTAACAGTTTTTGAAGCCTTCCTCTGAGCCAGGCATTGCTCAGTATGCTATATGAATTATTTAATCCTCACAGCAACCCTGGGGGGGAGGGGATTCTCATTTCCCTGTTGTAGAGTTGAGAAACTGGAGTCCAGAACCAAAACCCATTGCCATTGAGTCGATTCTGACTCATAGCGATCCTATAGGACAGAGTAGAACTAACCCATAGGGTTTCCAAGGAGCAGCTGGTGGAGTCAAACTGCCAACCTTTTGGTTAGGTGCTACTGCTGCTTAGAGTGTTGTACTGTTCCACTTGGAGTATTGGGTGGTGCAAATGGTTAACGTGCTTGGCTACTAACCAAAAAGTTGGAGGTTTGAGTCCACCTAGAGGTACCTTGGAAGAAAGGCCTGGCAATCTATTTCCTAAAAACTAGCCATCGAAAGCCCTATGGAGTACAGTTCTACTCCAACACACATGGGGTCGCCATGCATCAGAAATGACTCAAGGGCTTCTGGTTGCTGGTTATAGATGAAGAACGGGAGGCTTGGAGAGGTTGCTGTTGAGGACTTGCCCAAGGACACACAGGAGTGAGTTGTGACTAGGACTCAACCCCAATGATAAAAAAAAAAAAACAATGATAAGGACTGTTTAATCCCACTTCTCAGGGGGTGTCAAGAAATGAGGCTCACTGCAAACCCTAATCAAAAAGCAAGGGGTGAGTGTGAAGACTCTGTGAAAGCCTAGTGACATTGCATTTCTTAAAGCTGTGCAGCTATGTGACATTCAATACATGCGTGGTAGCCTGTGCCAAGTAGGGGTTCTTTGGTGACCTGGATGAAGAATTAGTGAGGGATAATTTGGGATGAAGACAAGTATTTTCTTTTAAGGCACACAATAGTTTCTATGCTATAGCTTCCCTTTGCCCAGCTAGCTGCTTTCTTCATTTATTTAGCAAATCCTTTCTTCTTTGGTCCTGTAGAGGGCTAGCTGATGAAGTAATCGTGTCTACCACTTTTGAGTTGACAATTTTGCACGATTTTGCTTTGCTGTCTCCATCACCCTGAGCAGTAGATATCTTTGACCTACTGTACAGATTAGAAAGAAGCACTGGTGGTGCAGTGGTTAAGCGCTCAGCTGCTAACCCAAGGTTGGTGATTCAAACTCACCAGCAGCTCCGTGCAAGAAAGATGTGGCAGCCTACTTCTGTAAAGATGACAGACTTGGAAGCTCTATGGGACAGGTCTATTTTGTCTTGTAAGATTTGGTAGCAGTCAGAATCGACTTGCCGGCCCAGGATTTGGTTTGGGTGGGGTACAGATGAGGGGAGTCCCAGGGTAGTGTGTAGGGTTAACTGGCTTGGCTGCTAGCCCAAAAGTTGGCGGTTTGAGTCGACTCAGAGGTGCCTTGGAAAAAAGGCCTGGTGATTTAATTCCAAAAAATCAGCCGTTGAAAACCCTGAGGAGCACAGCTCTACTCTGAGGCGCATGGGGCCACCATGGGTCGGAATTGACTCCACAGCAGCTGGTTTTTATTTTTCATACACATCAGGAAGCAGAAGCTTATGGAGGCCAGACCTATTGTTTGGCAGTTCAGCCAGACGCAGACCACAAATTCTCAATTGGCTTCCCCAGTGAGAAAAATCAGAAAGAGGGAAGGAGATGCCGAGCTGAAGGGGTGTGAGTAAAGCACCCTGGGTGTCTCTTAAGGATGTGGCTGTTGCTTGAGTAGGTTTCTTCCAAGTCCAGTTCCTCTGTCTTTTCTTGTCATGTACACAGTCCTTCCTCCCTTCCTCCTAGGCCGCCTTGTAAACAAGGTATTTCATAGCCACTCACCTTGGAAAATGAGGGCAGCATCGTGGCTTAGGTCTTGATGAGCAGGCTTCTGAGTCAAGATTTTAATAACTGTAGACACTGCCAGGATGAATGATGATTTAGGATTAATTAGACTGGAATTTCCACTGGAGTAGTTAGATCCGTCACAGGGACATAAACTTCACAGCCACCTCTTAAAGGCTGATTAAGACCTGAGTGTGGAGACAGATGAGTTTGGGGAGGTGGCATAAGTCAGCCGGCCACAGCATCGGTCTGGCCCCCCTTGGCCTATAGGAGCCCAAGGCGGTTAGAAGCCCCCTTTGAGAGGCAGAAAACAGCACATGCCCCTGTTAGAATTTTCTAGAGTTCTTCTGTGGGTTCTTTTGCTCCGGCCTTTTTTCCCTACTCCTTCTCTGTGGCTCCTGAGCCTCTGTCCCCCAGCCTGCATGGAAAGGGCAGGGCACTGACTGGGGTGTTCTAACGAAGAGCCTCTAAAGCCTCATGGTTGATGAAGCACTTCTGTGCCAGCCTTTGAGGTAAGTGGGGCAAGGATTTCTATTAGCACCCTTCTTCACCAAGGAGAAAACAGACATGGAGAGGTGGAAATGACTTCTCCAAGGTCACACAATGCTAAGAGTTAAACCCACATTTTCTGATATAAACCCAAAGTCTTTGCTCTTCATCCCTGAGACACAGCAACTCTCCCTCCTAACTCCAGCCACCCAACATTGTCTTTAATATTCGTTTGTCAGCAAGTATACTCATTTGCCAGGAATTCTTTTTTTTTTAATTGTGCTTTAGGTGAAAGTTTACAGCTTAAGTTAATTTCACATATAAAAGTTTATACACATATTGTTATGTGACATTAGTTGCTAACCCTATCATGTGACAGCACTCTCCCCCTTTCCACCCTGGGGTTTCCTGTGTCCATCCAACTAGCTCCTGTCTCTTTCTGTCTTCTCATCCTGCCTCCAGACAGGAACCGCCCATTTAGTCTCATGTATCTGCTGTGCTACGGCTGCTAACCAAAGGGTCAGCAGTTTGAATCTACCAGGCGCTCCCTGTAAACTCAATGGGGCAGTTCTACTCTGTCCTATAGGGTCGCTATGAGTTGGAATCGATGGCAACGGGTTTGGTTTTTTTTTTTTTTTTAATCTGCTTGAACTAAGAAGCACACTCTTCCTGAGTATTATTTTGTTTTACAGTCCAGTCTACGTCTGAAGAGTGGTCTTCAGGAACGGTTTTAGTTCTGGGTTAACAGAGCGTCCAGGGGCCATAGCTTCGAGGGTTCCTCCAGTCTCAGTCAGACCATTAAGGTTGGCGTTTTTATGTGAATTTGAGTTCTGCTCCACACATTTCTCCTGCTCTGTCAGGGACTCTGTGTTGTGTTCCCTGCCAGGGCGGTCATTGGTGGTAGCTGGATACCATCTAGGTCTTCTGGTCTCAGGCTGTTGGAGTCTCTGGTACATGTGGCCATTTTGTCTCTTGGGCTAATATTTTCCTTGTGTCTTTAGTGTTCTTCATTCTCCTTTGCTCCAGGTGGGTTGGAACCAGTGGGTGCATCTTAGATGGCCCCTTGGAATTCTTTGATTTTTAACTCACAATACATATCTCATCTCCCCCAACTGGACTTTAAGCTCTAGTAATCAACTCAGTATTTTATCAAAACAAAGAAATAAAAGCAGACAAAAATAAAAAGTGCGTGTTGTCCCTCAGTGGGAATTTTATCCTTAACTCTCTTCCTCCTGCCCTCCCCCTAGTCCTACACCCCCAGCATGGGGTCTGGGGAGGGTTTTTGTTTCCGGAAGTGCTTTCTACAGGTGCCTAATATGGACTTGCTGATTGTTAGCTCCCCAATTCTGGGTAATGCTCATTTGTTTGCTTGTGTGGAAAAATGCACATTTTAAAACAATATCCATATATATTATATGTTAGTCATACACAGAGAGCAAAATCTAAAGAAATATATGCCAAATTGTTAAAAGTGATTAATACTGGGGTGGAGTAAAAAGTGTCATTATAGGCAATTGGTGACTTTTTGGCATGCTTGCAGCTTATTCAAAAAATTTTAAAAATAAAATATTGAGATGCAGTAGAGTATTAGTAAAATATAAGTAAGGTATTAAGAGTTATAATAGACATACCTACCACCCTGGCAAAGAAATAGAACAGTACTATTTCCTTTGAAAGGAGACCTGGTGGTACAATGGTTAAGCGCCCAGCTGCTAATCGAAGGGTTGGTGGTTCAAACCCACCCAGCAGCTCCACGGGAAAAAGACCGGTCATCTGCTTCCATAAAGATTCCCACCCACTGCCGTCGAGTCGATCCCAACTCATAGCGACCCTATAGGACAGAGTAGAACCGCACCATAGAGTTTTCAAGGAGCGCTTGGCAGATTCGAACTGCTGACCTCTTGGTTAGCAGCCGTAGCACTTAACTGCTACACCACTAGGGTTTCCTCCGTAAAAAAAAATTACAGCCATGAAAATCCTATGAGGCAGTTCCACTCTGTCACATGGGGTCACTATGAGTTGCAATCAGCTTGACACCCAAAAATTTCCTTTGAAGTACCCTGTTAACCCTCTCCATGCCATTCCCTCCCCTCAGCTGTCAGGGGTAACCTAACCACCTTCATGAATTCTGTATTATCATTCTGCTTTTCTTTTAGTTTTACCATGTCTGTTTGCAGCCCCAGAGTTTGTTTTGTTTTGCATGATTTTACACTTTAAATAAATGGAATCATACTTTAGGTACTTTTCTGTAACTTGGAGAGTCATCCGTGTTCTTGGTTGAAAATGAAGTTTGTTTATTTTCAATGCTGTGTAGTATTCTCTTGCATGAATATATTACCATTTAACTATTTTATTTATTGTTGGGCAGGGGTTGTTTACAATATTCATTCGTTTATTTTTGCTATTACAAACAGTGCTGCTATGAACATTCTTGTACAAACCCCTTGGTGTGTACGCATTTCTACTGGGAATATGTCTGAGGAAGGTAGAGCCTTACTAGCCTCCTGTGAATCCCATGTACTCTCAGCTAATCACCCTCCCTCCCCTCAGGAGTATCCATTATCCTGACTTTTACGGTAATTACTTTCTCACTTGTCTTTATATTTTATCACCTCACAATCTTACAGTCACACCTCTTTGCTAGCATAAGTACGTAAACACTATAGTTTTGACTGTTTTTGCTTAATTGTTTTTAAGTCTCTTTTTAATTCACAGTCTTCCTTTTTGTCTCATAATTTATTTGTTGGAAAAAACCAGGTCATTTGTCCTGTGGAGTTTCTTAGTTTTGCTGATTATATTCCCATGGTGTCATTTAAAATATTCTTCTATCTTCTGCATTTCTTGTAAATTGGTAATTGATCTAGAAGTCTAATCAGGATCAGGTTTTTTGTTTGTTTTTGGCAAGACTACTTCATAAATGGTTGTCTTTTTTTTTTCACCATGAAGTGCATAATGTGTGATTTCTGCCTGTGATTTAGCAGTTAGTGGTGTTCAATGTCTAGGTGCGTTAATTCATACAGGGTTGCAAAATAGTGATATCGCCAAACTGCCATTCCTTCTTCCTTCATTTGCTGGAGTACTTCGATAAAGAGGAACTTCACCTCATCTGCTGTTTAGTTCCCAGTTGTACAGTTCAATAGAAAAAAAGCAAGATAAATAATTATTTCCCTTTACTTACCAGTTTTCAAAATAAAGAGTTGATTTCTCAGCACATCCATGCTTGGACAGTTGGAGTTCTTCTACTTGGCTCCTGTGACTTTGATTCTTTCCCATCTGGTAGACAAGATACTCCAGGCTCATCTTGTACAATTCTTGCTCTGGACATTTCTCCCTAAAGTGCTGGTTTCTTTTAGTGGAAAATGGTACACTACTGCCAAAATTTGGTTACTGAAAACAGTTAAACAGTTGTTATTTCGTGTGTGTATTCTCACTCCATTGTATCTCATCTTCTTCTTCTGCCTTCTTCTATGGAGCATATAGTTACTACATTTTATACTGTCTCTCTTGTATCCCTTGTGCAGTCTTAGTTTTACACACACGCGTGCACACAATCGTCATTTTGGTTGTCTAAACTTCATTGTCTATTAGTGTCCTAAGAAAGGCCTATAGAACCAGTATTTCCTGAATTTTTGCGTGATGTTAGTCTGCAATGTTTATGTTTAAAAGTCAGTTTCGCTAGATTAAAAAGTCCTTGACTCTCATTTTCTTTTCTTAAGTATCTTTTTTCTGGCATAAAGTGTTGCCATCAAAAAGTCTTATGACAACTTAATTTTCTTTCCCTTAATAGATACTTGGTCTTTCTGACTGGATGCCCAAAGGATTTTTTTTTTTTTTTTTCTCTTTCTTTAAAGTCCAATATCTTACTAGAATATGTCTTGGTGTTGGCCATTTTGGGTCAATTTCTCCAGTTAAATGGTGTATTCTTTTCATCCCTTTCAGATTTTTTGTTCATTTTTTACCACAGTTTTTGGGTGAAATGTGTTACTTTCTCCTAATTATAATTATGGGTTTTTCTATTTTTTTCCTTTCTATTTGGTCAATTTTTGCTTTATATACTTTTGAAACTATGCTATTATGGGTGTACAAATTTAGGTTTGCTAGATCTTTCTGGTGAATCAAAACCTTTTGTTATTATGAAATACCTCCTTATCTCTAGTAATGTTTCTTGCTTTTAATCTATTTTTCTGATATTAACATAGCTACTCCAACTTTCCTTAGGTTGTGTGATTATTGTATCTTTTCCATACTTTAACTTTTAACCTTTCTTTATCTTTTAATTTTAGGTGTGTAGCTTATAACTGGGTTTTGTTTTTATCAACTCAGACATTGGAACATTTAGTCCACCTACATTTAATATAATTACTGATTCACTTGGGCTTAAATGTTATTATTTGCTTTTTGTTCCATTGGTCTATGTTCTCTTACTTGCTTTCTTTCTTTCTTTTTAAATTTTTCCATTCTCCCTTCTCCTAGGTTGGTAGTTATACTTTTTAAGAAATATGGTTTTTAGTGGTCAGCCTTAGAGATTACAACATAGTTCTTTGAGATATCAGACTCTAAAAGAAACCAGTGCTTTTACCTCTTCCCAGACATCATGAGTACCTTAGGAAAACATTAATTCCATTTACTTGACTTCTAACTTACATGCTATTGTTGTTGTGTACCCTTGCCTATGAACCTTTCAAAGGTGAAGCTCAGTTTTTCAGTTGCTCTCTGTGTACTCAGCACATGCACCCAGGGGAAAAGTGGCTTCAAACACCTGCCTCACCTGCCTGGGTTTCCAAGTCACCATTCAGTCTTGACCCAGTAGTTCTTACTTCCATGTGAGCTCTCTGATCCTTTCAATAATTTTTATATTTCATCCAGCTTTTCTAGTTGTCCTTGATAGAACAATTATTCTTATTACCTATTATGTCACTGCTGGAGGTGTAAAGTCCAGCACTATTAGCCTCCATGCTGTACTCTACTTGATGAAGACCAGGTGAGCAGGCATGGAAGCATATATTGCTGCTAACAGTCTAATTCCCATGGGTCTTCAGCCTCTGTGATGTCTAGGAAAGATGACTCATGGACCCAGCACGTGATGCTATGCAGGGGTGGGGTTGGGAGAGGGGCCAGGCAGGTCTGGGAGCTGCACGTGTTGCTTAACTGTCTGAATAAACATAATCCAAGGGGCACCTGAGGTGGCCTGTGCTGTCCTGAGCAGATTTTGGATCAGTGCCTAGGGCTCACCCTGCCTCTCTGAGTCAGTACAAAAATAGACTTTTTGCTCCACCTTCACCAAGGTGGGTGCAGCAAGTACTCAAGGCTGGCTCCATGGCCTATAGGCCAAAGAAGTGAGGAGCAAGGGCCAGGAGCCGAGACAAGGTGAGAGATGGGCCATTCCTGGAGCTACTGCTTAGTCTTCCTATGAATGAACCTGTCATTGCAGGCAGAGGTTCCATACAACCCTCACTGCCAACAACATGGCTCTAGCCTGGACCTTCCACACCTCACATGGTGCCATTTTTGGGGGGTGGCGTGAAAACACTCTCTCAGTTGACAGGAAGGTGATAGTGAGAACCTCTGTCCTTCCTGGAAATGCGCCTGCCTACTTGGTCCTGAGGTATCTGGCTTTGGGAAACTGACTCCCCAGGGCTTAAGTTACTCAGTTTGTGTGCCTTGGTCTGTTTATTACCCTTATTTCATCTTCCTTTACCAACCACCCCCCTCCCAACTATGAATATCTCAGCAGGTACTTGTCTCACAGATTTCCGGTGAGTCTGTCCTGAGGGCATCTGACACCTGAGTCTCTGGATCAGCTGTTGGAGGTCATGAGGGGCTGAGGCGTCTGACTGGACTTGTTCTCTCTGCCCATACTTCATGCCATGGTTGGCAGGGACAGGGCCTTGCTGTGTTGTAGGCTTATTTGCTGATTTGAATGAACAAATGTGACTTAAATCTCTCATACTGTCAAGTTACTTGTTTTGCTCCTATGGACTCTGTGGCTCCTGGGAAATGTGAGGGACAATCCAAACAAAGCTGTGACTCTTGCTCTTCAGTGACTCTTGCCCCACTGGTGAGGGAGACGGGTGAGCACTTAAAGCTTCACTCTCACAAAACCCCTCCTCTCCCCTCCCCTCCCCTCCCCAACTCCCCAGCAGGTAGAGCTGCCCTCCGCTTCCTGGGGCAATGACCTCACCTGCCACTGCTGCCTCCAGGGCTTCTGCAGCTCCTCCCCAGGGTGTGACAAGGCTCATCTTGTACAATTCTTCTCCCCTGACATTTCTCCCTGCCTGAAGCGCTGGTTTCTTTTAGTGGAAAATGGTACATTACTGCCAAAATTCGGTTACTGAAAACAGTTAAATTGTTACTATTTCATGTGTGGAAACTGGTGGCATAGTGGTTAAGAGCTATGACTACTAACTAAAAGGTCAGCAGTTCGAATCCACCAGGCACTCCTTGGACACCATATGGAGCAATTCTACTTTGGCCTGTAGGGTCACTGTGTGTGATGGCAATGGATTTGGATTTTTGAATTTCATGTGTGCATTCTCACTCCAGTCTATCTCCTCATCTTCCTCTTCCTCCTTCATCTATGGAGCATATAGTTATTACACGTTATATTCTCTCTTTTATGTCCCTCGTGTAGTCTTAGTTTTACACACACACACACACGTGCATGTGATTGTCATTTTGGTTCTCCAGACTTCATAGTCTAGTAGTTTTATTTGTTCATTAAGCAATAAGACATTTATAGAATTCATTTTTTATTGACTAACCCCACAGTGGAAACCCAGGTGGTATAGCAGTTAGGAGATACGGCTGCTAACCAAAAGGTTGGCAGTTTGAATCCACCAGGCGCTCCTTGGAAACGACATGGAAGAGCTATACTCTGTCCTATAGAAGGTGCTAGAAACTAAAATTTCAGGCAAACTCTAAAACTAAATCCAATGTAAAAACAAAACACAAAAATTTCCACACAACCGGTGAGACTCAAGTCAGCACACTTACTGTAAGGGGATCCAACATGTTTTTCTGAAACCAAACACTGTGAATATCAGGCTGACAACACAGCTCAAGGCTCCATATTGTATGGGGTGATGCCCTGATTCTTCCATGTCTTTCCTTGACTGGAACAATCACATTTTGTTTTTACAGAATGCCATGATGTCACTTACGAATTAAATTCTCTGCTCCATTCTTTTTTAAATAGCCTATGACTATAGGGTCTGCTATGAGCCAGAAGGGACTCCATGGCAATAGGTTTTGGTTTTTCAAACGTATCAAATTAGTACTATTTGGCTCCGAAATCTCTAGAAACATTTACAAGATGATCTTTCATATGATAGGAATATGTTGACATTAATTTATAAGAGTTTCGTTGATTCAAGAATCTCAATGAAGAGTCTCTTAAAGGGTCGTGGGCCAGAATGTGTCTGATGGGTCCCAGGATGTTCTTAGACCCCAGTATGCAAATTCCTGGACTTAAACTTCTGGTTTTCTGGGTGGGAGGCTCTGTCACCTCTTCCCTTTGGGCCTGCATTTGCCCCCAACTACTTTCAATCCCCTTCTGGGACTGAGTTTCCCCCAAGAAGGTGCTTCAGCCTGACTTGTTTTTGTTTTTGCTTTCCTGGGTGGGGCCAGGCTCACACTTCCTACAAAATTAGAACCAAAACACAGAGGGCTGGTTAACTGCTCAAGGGATGGCACCCTGATCCGCTGGGGATCCCCGCTCAGCCCAGGGGAGGCCCCGCATCTCTGGGCTGGGGCCAGCCCAGGAGGAACCTCCGCTACACAACTGATCCTGGTTGAGGGGGTCAGCTGCTAGCTGTGCCTCCACAAGAGGAAAAAATAGCAGTTTTGTCCTTGGAAAAGACTAGAGAATCACAGGACCAGAATAGCAACTGGAGCCGTATTTAAAAACAGAAACACCTGCTTCGGAATTGTGGCAGGAAATGAAATTTCAGAAGTGCCTCAAGGAAACTGGTGAGGCGGCAGCCCCTCCCTCATACTTCCCCTGCCTTTCAAGGACAGCTGGGCCTGCCCACTGGGAAGCCCCTGCACCGGCCCCACCCTGCCTGGTGCCTAGCAGGGTGCCTGCTGTGAGGTGGTGCCTGGCCTGCAGCATCTGGCCACGTGGAGCACACCTGGCGCTGCCCAGTAGCTGATCTTGCCAGGCTGACATCAGGCGACGCTCCACACTCCTGTGTGCAAACCTCTTGGGTCATACAGAAACTCAGGGAAACCGGTCACAGAGGGAAGGGAGGCATGTGGCCTCCTGAGACCCACCCAAACCGAGCTTTCCTGGAGTGGCCTAGACAGCAATTAGCAGACCTTCTTTAGCGGCCTCCACAGGGCTGTTTGCACCCTGGGTGGGGGTGGGGGGAACAGTTAATGCCCTCCCCCACGAACAGGAAGGTTGGAAGTTCAAGTCCACCCAGAGGCACCTCAGAAGAAAGGCCTGAGGATCTACTTCCAAAAAATCAGCCATTGAAAACCCCCTGGAGCACAGGTGTACTCTGACACACATAGGTTGCCAGGAGTCAGAAAGGACCGCACAGCAACTGGCTCACTGGCTTTACAGGACGTTTATGAGAAGTGGAAGAATGCTGTCTAGTCTGGAGATGTGTTTCCAAACGGGGGTAGCACGTCCAAGAGGGAGTGGAAGATGATCCAGGGGCTCAAGCAAAGGATAATAGTCTATCTATTTAGATTAATGTTTTGCTCCAAAAATGGAAGAGAAATGTTATTAAATTTTTTTATGCTTACAATTTATTTCTTTGTACCTCAATTTCTCCAACTTGATTATGTACAATATTCTCTGTAGCAACCTTCTCATTGGACAAAGGGAACCAGTGGAACTTTTTTTTTTTTGGTGAGCATATACACAACAAAACATATACCTGTTGAATAACGTCTACATGTACAGATCAATGCCATGGGTTACATTCTTCACATGTGTCGCCAATCTCATGCAGTACTGCTAATCTTGAACGCTGATGGTCTCTGGTGCCCTCGTTGTGTGGGAGATGACCTCAGGGGTGGGAGGGGGCCCTGAGGGAGAGAGGAGGGGGAATCCTATTGCCCACCCACTCATTCCTTCACTCTTGGGTATTCAAATACATGGCAGCTTATTTAGAGATTTAAGGCTAAGGATATTTTGGGTATTGTCTATTTTTAAGTAAACCAACTCATGAAAAAGGACAAACCAAAAAACAAACCAGATGATTATGACTCATGGTGACCCCATAGGCCACAGAGTAAAACTGCTCCACAGAATTTTCAATGGCTGTGACCTTTTGGAGGCAGGTCTCCAGGCTTTTCTCTTTTTTTTACATTTTTCGTATGCTAGGAATTTTTTTTGTGTGTGTGCTTTAGGTGAAGGTTTACAGAGCAAATTAGTTTCTCATTAAACTAATACACTTGTTGTTTTGTGACATTGCCTGCTAGCCCCACGATGCGTCAACACTCTACCCTTCTCCACCTTGGGTTCCCTGTTACCAGCTTTCCTGTCCTGCCTTCTCCTCCTTGCCCCTGGGTTGGTGTATCCAAGTTTAGTCTCCTTTTATTTTATCGGCCTGCCTTTCTTTGGCTGAAGGGTGAAGCTCAGGAGCGACTTTTATACTGAGTTAAAAGGGTGTCCAGGGGTCATATTCTTGGGGTTTCTCCAGTATCTGTCAGAGCAGTAAGTCTGGTCTTTTTTGTGTGTGTGAGAGTTAGAATTTTGCTCTACATTTTTTTCCAGCTCTGTCTGGGACCCTCTATTGTGATCCCTGTCAGAGCAGTTGGTGGTGGTAGCTGGACACCATCAAATTGTGTCTAGGCCTTTCTTCTGAGGTGCCTCTGGGTGGGTTCAAACCAGCCGAGCTTTCAGTTAGTAGCCCGGCACTTAACCATTTCCACCACCCAGGGACTCCTACAAAAAAGGACAGGTGGCTTTTAAACATTCCTGAAAAGAAACCTTGGGCTGAAGATAACACTACTATGAAAACCACAAGTGAGCAG
This sequence comes from Loxodonta africana, assembly GCF_030014295.1. NCBI lineage: Eukaryota > Metazoa > Chordata > Mammalia > Proboscidea > Elephantidae > Loxodonta > Loxodonta africana. The sequence continues at coordinate 56,242,370 of NC_087352.1, read as the reverse complement.
CCCCCAAATGGCAGAGCTGACTCTTCTCACCCACGTCTAAGCTCGCTGTCTGACAAAGAACTTGCCACAATTAAAATTATCCAGAAGACTAGCTGAAATTTGGCTTTACATCCAAATTCACATCGAACACTGTTTTAAGTGTAGATTGTGCCATGAGAGTAACTAACAAGACATTTAAAAATATTGATTTCGTCTTTATCTTTTTTTAAATTTTCTATTTTTTCAGTGTTTCATATTATACATGATAGTACATGGATATAATTTATAAAATATATAATCAGAATTGTGGGTGCATGAACTTTTTTAAAATTATTTTTATTGTGCTTTAAGTGAAAGTTTACAAATCAAGTCAGTCTCTCACACAAAAACTTATATACACCTTGCTACATACTCCCAATTACTCTCCCCCTAATAAGACAGCCCGCTCCCTCCCTCCACTCTCTTTCGTGTCCATTTTGCCAGCTTCTAACCCCCTCTACCCTTTCATCTCCCCTCCAGGGAGGAGATGCCCACATAGTCTCAAGTGTCCACCTGATCCAAGAGGCTCACTCACCAGCATCCCTCCCCAACCCATTGTCCAGTCCAATCCCTATCTGAAGAGTTGGCTTCGGGAATGGTTCCTGTCCTGGGCCAACAGAAGGTCTGGGGCCATGACCACCAGGGTCCTTCTAGTCTGTCAGACCATTAAGTCTGGTCTTTTTACGAGAACTTGGGTTCTGCGTCTCTCTCCTGCTCCCTCAGGGGTTCTCTCTTGTGTTCCCTGTCAGGGCAGTCATCAGTTGTAACCGGGCACCATCTAGCTCTTCTGGTCTCAGGCTGATGTAGTTTCTGGTTCATGTGGCCCTTTCTGTCTCTTGGGCTCATAATTACCTTGTGTCCTTGGTGTTCTTCATTCTCCTTTGATCCAGGTGGGTTGAGACCAATTGATGTATGTTAGATGGCCGCTTGCTAGCGTTTAAGACCCCAGACACCTCTCTTCAAGGTGGGATGCAGAATGTTTTCTTAATAGATTTTATTACGCCAATTGACTTAGATGTCCCCTGAAACCATGGTCCCCAAATCTCCGCCCCTGCTATGCTGGCCTTCGAAGCATTCAGTTTATTCAGGAAACTGCTTTGCTTTTGGTTTAGTCTAGTTGTGCTGACCTTGCCTGTATTGTGTGTTATCTTTCCCCTCACCTAAAGTATGAACTTCTTTTTTTTACTCTTAAGGGTGGGTGGCACAAAAATTCCAGGACCACAGATTGAGGCCAGTGATTCTCAAACTTTAGATACTTCAGAATCACCTGCGGGACTTGTAAAAACCCTTATTGCTGGCCCCTCTCCTGGGGTTTCTAATTCAGTAGTCTTGGGTGGGGCCTGAAAATTTGCATTTCTAACAAGTGCCCAGGTGATGCTAGTTGTTGCTAGTCTGGAGACCCACTGGTGAAGAGAAATGACCACAGCTGAAATGAAAGCAAGCTGAAGGTCAGTGAAACCACCTCTGCCACTGTCAACCTCACTCCCAGGGGAAGACAAGGATCCTGCCCAAAGACTAATGCCACCTCCCCTCATCCTGCCCCACCACCTGAATTCACCCTCAGGGATAAACTCCTTAGCCTTAAACATGGATTTGCAAATACCTCTGTTGTTGCTGTTCAGTCAATCCCAACTCATAGTGACCCAATATGACAGAGCAGAGCTGCCCTGTAGGGTTTCCTAGGCTGTAATCTTAATGAGTGGACATTGGTGAAGCTGCTGGTGGGCTCGAGCGACTGACCTTTCAGTTAGCAGCCGAGCACGTAACCATTGTGCCACCAAAAACCAAACAAACTAAACCTGTTGCCATTGAGTCGATTCCGACTCATAGCAACCCTATAGGGATAAGTAGGACTGCTCCATAGGGTTTCCAAGGAGCGACTGGTGGAGTCAAACTGCCCACCTTTTAATTGGCAGCCAGGCTCTAAAACACTGCGCCACCAGGGCTCCATTGTGCCACCAAAGGGGGCTAGAAACATTGTCAATGAACGCTTTGAGTGGGGGCAGGGCTGGGGAGGAGCAGGGATCTGTATCTCCACCTACTGGTCTCACTTCTAGGACCTCAGGGTTTGGAACCCTTGGGCTTTAGTCTCGGAGAGCCCAGTTGGAATCCTTACGCAGCCACTCATAGATTTTTACCTCAGATCTTCAATAAGATAATGTATGTGCAGGTAGGGAAAACATATTTCTAATTCTCTTGCCACCTTCTAAGAAGGATGGGTCTTGGTAGCTGAAGGATCTTGTTTGCCAGGCTTGGTGAAGACTGGAGGTATATGAGCCGAAGGAGCTAAACTGCCCTGCAAGGCAAGTGGGTTAGCAGTAGCAGGAGCTGAGGAGGTTGGAGGCTCTGAGGAGAGGGAAGAGGACCTGTGGTCAGTAAGCCCTGGGGAGACCTGTGAGAAGGAAGCTGTGAGCCAAGGGGGGTGTGTGATACACTGCTCTTCTGTCTCCCTCCTCCTGCCCCCGCCAATATCATCACTGATGTCTGGGACTTGGGACAGGAGACTGACATCGGTGTGGGCTAAAGGCCTGGTACAGAGACAAGGTGCCCGGCACAGTATTGATGCCAAGTAGGAATCCGTACCTTCTGCATCTTCCTCTGCCCCCCACTTCCTCCCACACCTGTTCACATCTATTTTCCTTTCACGTGCATTGTTTTAGGGGACTCTTGAAAACCCTGGGTGGTGCAAACAGGTAATGCGCATGGCTGCTAACTGAAAGGTTGGAGATTCAAGTTCACCCAGTAGCACCGTGGAGGAAGAGAGGCCTGGAGATCTACTTGCAAAAAATCAGCCATTGAAAACCCTATGGAGTACTGTTCTACTCTGACACACATGGGGTCTCCAAAGTCAGAATCCACTAGGTGGCAACTGTTTTTTGTTTAAACCGTAAGCAGTAACTTACCAAGGTGTGTGGCTTTTGTGGCAGGATTTCCAGTACAGGCTGGGCAGTGAGAGTCAGTGTCTCTTATATTCAAGCCCACTCGATCCATCTTCCCACAGGCCACGTACTTCTGGGGGAAGGCTGGCTGTAAGGTCAGTTTTCTGCACCTGCGTTTGCTGCCAGTAAAAATCACTAAGTCCAGCCCCAGGCTTGTAGGCAGTGGGTTGAAGGAACAGGTGTGTGCAGTTCCCACTTAGCCCAGCTTGGGCACCCTTCTGTCCCACCATCCCTCCCCATCTGCCCCAGCCTCCTCTTTAGGTTTAATTATGGAGCTTCCTTCACCTGTTCGACTTGGTGCCTATAGAGGGTTGGCAACAGCTGTGTGAAGACACGCCTTGGAGTCTGCTGAGTGGGTCCAAATCCTGGCCCCACCACTGACCTGCTTTGTGACCTTGAGCAAGTTCCTCAACATCACCAAACCTCAGTTCCTTCTTCTGTCAAATGGAGTGAGGAGGGTGCTGTGCACCAGTGTTGTGGACCAAGTAAGTACAAAGCGCAGGGCCCATTGAGTGCTCCCTTGAATCCTTAAGATGTGCTAATCCAATTGGACTGAATTCCAGAAAGCTCCTGTGGCTTACTGCACTGAAAGCTAAACTCAGGGAATGTTGTCCGGGCCTTCCTGGGGCATCCGAGGGTCAGAGTCATGGACTCATTCATTCATCCGTGTCACAAATGTACGCTGAGTGTTGACTGCATGTCAGACAAGAGACTAATACATATATAAGAACAAATAGTAACAAAAGCCTCTCTGGGAGGCCTGCTCATGCTGAAGGGCCTTGGAGCTCTTGTGAGACTCCCTGAGATGGTGCTGCTGGGCAGGTGAGGGCACTGCCAGCAGACAGAGGCCCATTTCTATCCCCAAGGCAAAACAGCAAAAGGACCACAGAGGGGCTGCCAGTCCTGAGGAGAGGCTGAGGCTGGAGGGGGTGGCTCTGAATGACCCCAGGTGAGGGGACCAGGGGACGCTCGTTCCAGCTAGAGCAACTGAGCAAGGCTGCCTGGGATGTTCTCACACACATACCACCTTGAGTTGTCCTGGTGCACTGAAGGCCAGGGCTTTGGAGTCAGACCTGCTCTCCTGCTCTGCCTTGGGAAGCCACTTTAGTGCTCTGAGCCTCAGTTTTCCCATCTGTAAAATGGTGACATACATCTTCTTGTTCACTCAAATCAGCAGAATCAAATGAGATAACAAGAGGAAGTATTTCCAAAATGATAACATCTTTACACCCCATGTCTGCTGTGCGGCAGATCAACAGGTCCATCTATACAGCATTCTCCTCAAACATCAGAACAATCTCACCTTTCACCTTCTTGATGGTGAGGCAAGGATCCTAACAGATGGAGGCAGGGGGAGGAACAAGGAGCTGCCTCAGCCAGCCAGTGGACACCAGCGTCAAAGCCTTGGCTCTTGTGGGGCCTGGAATGGCTGTGGCCGCTGCCCCCAAAGCTGTGGTGGCACAGATGCAGTGTGAGCGGCCTGTCCCAGTCAGGCTCAGAGATGGCCACACTGCAGATGGCAGAGATCTGTCTGCATCCCCCACTCCCTGCCTGGGGACACTCGATGGCTCCAGCTCACTCAATACTCTCATCCAATCCTTTCCTCTGAACCTTTACCCAAAAACCATAGCCACTGACCCAGGATGCCTTAGAGTAAGGGTTAGCAAACTACGGCCTGCAGGCCAGACCGGTACACTGCCTGTTTTTGTTATGCCCATGAGCTAAGAATGGTTTTCACATTTTTAAATAGTTAAAACTCAGAAGAGTGATATTTTGTGACGTGAGAATTACATGAAATTCAAATTTCAGGGTCCATAAATAATGTTATGTCCATTCCTTTACATAGTCTTTGGCTGCTTTTACACTACAAGGGCACAGCTGAGTAGCTGTGAGAGACCGTATGGTCCTCAGAGCCTAAAATATTTACTATCTGGCCCTTTACAGAACAAGTTTGCGAAACCTTGTTTTAGAGATACCTTCCTCCCAGGATCATTTGCATTTTGATTCACACTCAGCCTTAAGTCAAAGAGATGAAGTTATAAAGGTGAAATCTGAAGAAGCCAGGTGGCTTTTTCTGGCCAAGAGCCCTCCAGGGGAGTGTGGGGGGAAATTGGAGCCAGATAACAGAGAGGAGGCAAATGTAAAATAGATTGGAGCTAGGTATTAGGATTCCTGGTTTCTAATTCCAGCTTCAACTAATAATTATGTGACCTTGAGCAAAAGGCTGTCCATCTCCTGGTGCTTTTCTCACCCACCAAAGACCTGCCCTCCTGACCTCTAACAGGAAGATGATAGCTGTGACAATGCTGTGAGACCTATAAAGTGTCACTGAAATGCAAGACTCTGCCAACTCCAGAGCATCGGGGTAAGATGGATGTCTTCCTTTCAAGCAAGGGAAACAAAGGTGGCTGGAGGTGTGGCAACGTTATTCTCCTCACCCCAAGTCGAGATCCTTGGTTTGACAACAGGACTATAGACAGGCCCTCAGCATTTGTGCAAATGACATTCCAGACGTTCCCAAGCAACCATGACGTTCCCTCTGTCACTTTGCAGAGGCACAAATCTGAGTCACTTCTACTGATTGAAGCCAGTGAATGACCCGACATCCTTGTCCCAAGGCTTGTTCTCTCCTTGTGGTAACAGGGGGAGCAGCTGATAAAGTGATGGAAAACTTCCTTTGTACACACCAAAAAACCAAACCTGCTGCTGTCACGTGGATTTTGACTCATAGTGGCCCCACAGGACAGAGTCGAACTGCCCCATGGGGTAATCTTTACAGAAGCAGCTTGCCACGTCTTCCTCTCGCAGAGCCACTGATGGCTTCAAACTGCCAACCTTTTGGTTAGCTGCTGAGCATTTAATCACTGCACCATCAGGGCTCTCTTCTTTTGTACATAAATGCTCTGTGTTCATGATGCTGGCCCTCTCAGAAGTCTCAGGAGGGACTTCCTTGAGTGACTTGAGCCTATCTGAAAGTATTTATATGCAGTTAGGAGACTGGCCTGTGGGGCTATTTCTAGAAGCTAGCTAGCTTGCCTTTAAGGACAACCCCTGGAAGTGGCTTCCTTTTATGGCAGTCTTAGGTTCCTGTTCCTAGAAATTGCTGAGTTCAACAGTACCCGATGCCCCACAAGTCACCTGAGGGCCCCAAGTCCAGGAGTGGGACGAAATCCACATTTTATTCAGACAGACACCAAAGCGTTTGCAAGCCTGAACGACAAGAGCACCTGATTGGTCCCAAAGCATGCAACAGAAACAGCGTGCACCTGGTGTATTTACTTCCATTCCACTAACGAAGCATGTGTGCACTTGAAAACGCAAACCCACGCTGAGTCCATGCCAAAGATAGTTCCAACAAATTGCATCACCTGGACTTTTTTTTAATTTGATTATAATAGCCAGCCTTTGTTGGCGATGCAAATTGGCCAGTTCTGTGCTATTTTAAACCCTTCCTGCCCCTTTTCTCATTCCGTGCCAAGGGCACACAAAGCAGCCCAGAAGGAAGGAATTCAATCAGCATCAGAAGAATGCACCAAAGTCCTGTTTCCTAAACCCCAGGGGAGATATGAGTGGGAGGGGAGGACCCAGCCAGCGGGGACAGAGTTCTTTTTATGTGTCCGTTTCCCCAGGCGAATGCTGGGCCCCCCGCTAACAAACACTCCTGGGAGGGAAGGATGGAAGAGGGAGGCTGAATAGCAAGGGGAGGCTGGGAAGGGCGTGGGTGTGCAGAGGGGGCGGGAGCGCTTCCTGAGGATTCATCCGGGCTGGATTTTCAGCTGCCACCCCCCAGAGCGCAGTCCCTTGGCTTGGCAGGTCCTCCTGGCCCTGGTGGTTTGGCCCATTTCATGCCAGGCGGGCTTTCCCGCTGGACAAATGTGTGGCATCCTTTGTACACAGGGCGTTTTCTTCTCCCCCCTTTGGGCCCTGCAGTCCTGCTCTGGTAGCTGTGGGGGCGAGGCTGTTAAAATGCACCCATGATATTTCTCACATACTTGTTGAGCTGTGGAGGTATCATAAACTTCTTGCCCCAAACAGACTGGGGTCCCTGCTGGGAGCAGTGAGGGATTAGGAGTCAGACAGGGTGGTAGGAGGGACCCTCATCACCCTGTTCTTACCAGAACCCCCACCCTGGCCATAAACCTCTCTAGCCAAGCTGCTATCTTTATTGGAGCTTCCAGTCAAGCATCTAGCCTGCTGGGCTGAAGGTCATCTTTTTTTCTGCTGTCTCTCAGAATTAATACCTTAGACACTGCCCCGATTTTGAAATGGCCTGAAGAGCCCATGCTGCACTCTCCCAGGTCTGGGCTGAGCTGATCTAGGTGCCCTTCGTGCTGACACCTCCATGTGGCCAGCCCACACCCACAGTTCATTTGAGATGCTGATGCCTATCTTGCCAGCTATGGTCTGCAGTCTCCACTTTTGCAGAAAGGAGTCTTCTCCAGGCCCTGGGCATCATTCAGTGGCCCACATCCCTCTAAAGGCCTCCTGGGTGTCAAAGCACAGGGTTTAATGGAGGCCTTGGTGTGGGATCAATCCACCCTAAAGGATGCCTCATGTTGTACTGTACGTGCTAAGCAGGGATGGCTGGCCTTGCAAATAAAAGGATACCCTGTGAGCAAACCCCAGCGTAGTGTCTGTATGTACTAACTGCTTAGTAGTGTGGAAGCACACACATATGTGTGTCCAGGATAGTCTAATACTATGAAATTACTATGGACAACACACAGTATTTTTTTTTTTAATGAATGAAATATTCCAAACCCAGGGGACTTCGTGAATTACCACGATAAATGTAAACTCTGAATTCAGAGAGCTCAACACGCTGAAAATGTTCTCAAAAAGGCAGGTTCCAGTTTGGCATTGTGGGAGGTTGTTCAAACCAAATGGGCTCAATGCCCCCAACCAATATCCTGGTATCACAGCTTCCCCAGGTTCCATTCTGGCAACCTCACTGAGCCTCACCTCCATCTGTAAAATGGGGTAACCACCCTATTTCACAGCACTGGCACAAGAGTCAAATATAATAGATGTGAAATCTTCCTGGAACGAGGTAATAAAAAGAGAGACATTAAAGTCAGAGCACCGAACCCATTGCCATCCAGTCACAACTCATAGCAACCCTATAGAACAGAGTAGAGCTGCCCCACAGGGTTTCCAAGGCTGTAATCTTTATGGAAGCAGACTGCCACATTCCCGCTACCCCCGCCCCTGCATTGTTGCTGGTGGGTTTGAACCACTGACCTTTCAGTTACCAGCCAAACACTTAACCACTGCACCACTAGGGCTCCTTGTTAGAACGCCAGAGCCTCTAAATCTCAGGTGAAAGTGATGTTCTCCTCCGCTTGGGCCTTAGTAACCCCTGCTGAGCTCTGTCAGGGTTTTCCCCCATTTGGGCAGTCTTTCTTGGTCAAAGTAAACTGTTACTCAAATCACAGGACTTTTTACATCTCTTTGACTTGTGTTTAGAATAATTATGTGGCCTATGAAAACCTGGAAGAATCTGACCCATCACGCATGGATTGATTCAGATGAGAAAGTGGTACCCAAGAGCCCAGGGAAAATCAACCTAGTAGTGAAGCTGGAGAATTTCCTCTCATGAGACAGGCTGAGCATGCTTGAAGGGCCATCACGATCTACTCCTCACCTGCCTCCAACTACACCCATAATGCCGCCAGGTATGTGACACACACCTTCCCGGAGCATCGATTCTAGAAAGTACACACAGGGAGGTAAGTACTTTAAGACCTTTTAATATCAAATATGTTGGTCACAAAATGCAAACTTTTCATTGACCAAGATTAAACATGGGTCTTCAAAGAAATTTCAGGCTTGCAGCTTAAAGCAGTACTCCACAACCCTACCCTCACCCCACCACTACACTGACACATTTGTCTGGGCTCCACCCCAGAGAAGTTGAGTAAGAATCTCTAGGGTGGGGTCCAGCATTACTGTTGTTGTTAGTTACTATGGATTCAGACTCAGCTTTTGTTGTTGTTTGTTGCTGTCAAGTGGATTCTAACTCATGGAGACTGTACATGTGCAGAGTAGAACTACTCTATAGGGTTTTCAATGCTGTGACATTTCAGAAGCAGCTTGCCAGGCCTGTCTTCCAAGGCACCTCTGGGTGGGTTCAAACTGCCAACCTTCTGGCTATATAGTCGAGTATGTAACTGTTTGCTGCACCATCCAGGAACTCCTTGACACAGCATTGTTGTTGTTACTGTCGAGTCGGTTCTGACTCATAGTGACACTATATGACAGAGTAGATAGAACTCCATAGGGTTTTCTAGGCTGTAATCTTTATAGGAACAGACACCATGTCTTTTCTCCTGTAGAACAGCTGGTGGGTTTGAATTGGCTAACCTTTCGGTTAATAGCCCAGTGCTTAGCCACTGTACCGCCAGGGCTCCTTGACTCAGCATTAGCATGTATAAGAATATTCCCAGGTGACATCAATGTTCAGGAGGGATTAAGCAGGGATTGGCTCAAGGGTGTGTTTATTCTGCTTTTGAAACTCAGATTCCAAAAACCAAAGCCGTTGTCCCCGAGTTATTCCGATTCATGACTATCCTATGGGGAGTAGAACGGCCCCATAGAGTTTCCAAGGAGTGCCTGGTGGATTCAAACTGATGACCTTTTGGTTAGTAGCCACAGCTTGTAATCACTACGCCACCAAGGTTTCCAAACTCAGATTAGATGGTGGAAAAGTCTGTAGCAGACTCTTTCCACCACTGGCTTCCGGACCCTTTGTAGATGAGATAAAGTGATTTCCTCAAGATCTGAGTGATTAGTGACCAATCCACTGGGGACCTCTGCTGGATCAAATCAGTGTTAGTATCAAAGCCCTAGTGGATGAGGAAATCCACCAGGGTAGCTCCAAATGGTCTCGGCACTGCTTTCAGAGTAGCCTGAGACTGGACACAGAGAGATTAAATAAGGATTAAATGAAACTCTATGTAAAACATTTAGTAGAATTTAAACTTAGATGTTTCTTTCCATCTTTTGATAATGGGGGAGTAAACTAGTCTAAGGATGACCCTTAGCCAAGGATTCTCTCAAAGCTCTGTAAGACAGCTACCCCCTCCCCTTCCCAAGGCTGGAAGGTGATGGTTTTGATGACCTCTAGTTCCTTCGTGGAACCAGGGCCAAATGGGAAAGCCACAGAAAAAATGAGACTTGCTAGAAAGATGCAGGGGACAGAAGTCCCAAGTTTTCAAAAAAAAATCTTGACACCCAAGGAAATGGATCCTTAGACAGCTCAATTCTTCACTGTTTGTTCCACATAGCATCTTTCACCAAACAGATTCTGAGGTAGCTTGCTGGAGCTGCCAGGTTTATGGACAGTCTCTCCTAGGTGGGAAGTGCTGGCAGCTAGAGGGCTAAAGTATGCCCCCTGGGTACAGTGTTCTGCGGTCTAGCAGCAGAGATCTTCATAGAGTACCTGGAAAGTGTAAGAGACCTGAAGTCTCAAGAATACTGACTGTAGTATCTCAATCTGAACAAAGTTGCTCAAGAGCAAGGAAGCTGCACAGAGCAGGGTGAAGATGATGGGCAGCAAATGCCCTGGGCAGAATCCCGGTCTTGCCTCTTGCTGAGTGCTCTTGGGCAAGTACATTAATGTATGATGGGTTCCTCCTCTGCAAAAAAAAAAAAAAAAAAAAGAGGGGCTATACTTCCCCCAGAGTTTAAGGATTATGTGAGTCTGTATATAAAACATTTAGTAGCATGTTTGACTCAAGCACTCAAAAATGGATGTCATTTCACTTTTAGCCATTTAAAAGCATTTCTCTGTCACTTTCCACAGTGTGTCTACTTCCTAGAATGTATTCAAGTTGACTGGCTAAATGAGGGCCTGGTTTTCCAAATGTTTATCTACAGCAGTTTCTCAACTGGGGGCGATTTTACTCCCCAGGGTACCTACATCAATATCTGGAGCCATTTTTGATTCTCATAACTGGAGAGGGTGTATGCTACTGATACCTAGTGGGTGGAGGCCACGGATGCTGCTAAAATCCTATTACGGGTAGGACAGCTTCCCTCTCTCCCCTTCTCTCCCTTGCCCCCCACCAAATGACCTAGCCTAAAATGTCAACAGTGCTGGTGTTGAAAAACTTGATCTAAAGGGAGAAGGTAGGGTTAGCCTACTGAGATTGGGGGTGGGGTGTGGAGTGGTAGGCACAAGACTTAAAATTCCAGAATCTAGCAGCAACTGAAAACCCCTGCAAACAACTCTGGGAAAAGGAACCCCTCAGTGAGGAAACTATTACCAGCTATAACTCACAGAATTAAGTTAGAGACACTGGATCCACAATTAAGACTCATAGGTCAGCTGACTGATTTAAAAAGCCTTTCAGTAAGATGTAAAAAGAGCAACAGAAATGGAAGGCCAGAATGGAAAAGTAGCTAGAGGTTGAAATGTGGTCTTCTAAGGACTGAGCCAAAAGGCTGAATTAATGCATGGGCATCAAGGAGGAGAAAACAATTTCTTGAGGATACGGTGTGGTCAGGAGCTGCTTGGGAACTGCAGCATAAAACTTACTGGGTAGGTTCAAGTCCTGAAAAGCCAACTGACCTGGAAGGAAGAGATACTAACCAGTTCTGGGGATTAAGACAGCTAGAGGGTTAACCCCCAGCCAGTGCAGAAAAAAAAGGGGGGGGGGGATCACATAGTAAATCGGATGAGGTCTGTCCAACCCCAATTCCTGATTTTATTTCTAGATGGCAAACTACATACCAAGAGACTATAAGCACCAACAAATGGGGAGTTTCCATGACACTGGAAACAACCAATTCCTTGGAGAAGTCCTGAAGGTTATGTGGCTGGGCCAATATCTGCTCATACTATAGCCTCAAAGACAAAATAAAAAAAAGCTAAGACCTTGATTAGGGCACAATTTTGACTAGTCTTTACATTTCATATGCTTGGCAGAGTACTTTAGTGTCCAGTACATCTGCAAATCAACTTTGAAACAAGAACTGATGGCTTAAGCTAGCCCAAGACCTTTATTGTCATGATACAAAAGAACCCAGCCATATTAAAAAGTGCAACCCAAATCTTTTGATTGGCATGCCTAGGAGGTAGAGAATCAAGTGGAAAACGCATCTCAGCTGAAAGCAACTAGTGAGACATTTTCCATGGAATCTTTTCGAAAATCTTTAGATTTGGGGATTTTTTTTTTTTTTACCTGAAGCCAGCTACTTAAGACTCTTAAGCCGGAGCTTTTTTCCTCTGTTAAATGGATTTAATAGTACCTCCCCCCGAAAAAATTTTTTTAAAACACCCCATGGGGCTGTGGTAAAGACCAAATAAGATTATTTACCTGAGTTTACTTTGTACAAACTGGGTTACACAACGAACGGTAGTATTCTAAAATCAGAAAGCTCTTTATATTTTACACAGCTCTTCAGGTACACATTAACAATATTTTTCAGGGTCATGCCAGGCCTTTGAAAGAACCAGAGCAACAAGAGCGATGCTACCTGGGAAGCAAGTTAGTTATTTCACAGTGTCTCTAGGTCTTAGTTTCTTGAGTTTTATGCAGTCCACCCCCAAAAAACCAAATGCACTGCCTTGGAGTCAATTCTGACTCATAGTGACCCTACAGGACAGAACTGCCCCATAGGGTTTCCAAGGTGTAAATCTTTACAGAAGCAGATCATTTACATCTTTCTCCTGTGGAGCAGCTGGTGGGTTTGAGCTGCCGAACTTTTGGTTAGTAGCTGAATGCTTTAACTACTGTACCACCAGGGCTCCTCAGAGGTAATTATTTCCATTTTACAAATAAAGAAAATGAGATTTAAAGACTCATAATCTGCAAATATGAGATTGAACTGAAATGGAAGTGCCAAACTAGAGAGTAAGATAAAATTCTACAACTGCTGTGCCCTGGATGCTTTGCAAGGCTATCCCATGAGCAGTCTCCTAGGCTATACCGCCAGAATTTGGAAAGCATGGGAAATGACTGAAAAAATCAGATGCACTCTAAAAAATGACACATTTAGTCCTCTTCAGTGGTCTAACTGGGATTTAAAGGCCTTGAAGACAGAGGCATGGAGTCCAGCTGATTACGTCTTTTACCAGGAAAGGGGTACCTAAAGGTGGACAAATGGTGGCGGTGGTAGAAGGGATGGCAGGAGGATGCTATTCCTGGGGAAGATTAAAAAAGACAGGGGCAAGATTTGAAGTGTGGTCACTTAAATGGGTCAGGAAATAGAATAAGAACATCAAGAAAGGCCTGTCTACTAGTAAAGAAAGTAAAAGAGACTATTTCTGTAATCCGTGACCACAAATACAATCTTTGACATGAGGGTGTATTTTTCAAAAAGTACTAGGAATCACCTGCTTGGGGAGAAAAAAAAAACATAAAATATGAGCCTGACTCAAAAGAGTTCTCACCACAAGCTTCTAGTAGTAAGATCTTCTCATCGGCTTCCATGGAGTTCAAGAAAAGCCACTGATTGGGCACAGGCCAGGAAAAGCAGCCAGACATTTGTGGAGTTGCTTTTTCTACTTCAAATGAGGAGGCTCTTGGAACATGAATAGAAACCTTCATCCATAGTTGAAAAGATAAAACCTAGGATGATCTCAGTCTAGTCTCTAGATAGCTGCATCTTCCAGAATTAGACAATACCACAAGGTGGCTTAGTAAATGTACACTGTCCAAGAAACAAAAATTTAGCAGCTTACAGTTACAGCAAAGTTGCTATGTATTGAATCCAAACACAATCAGAGCCCACTGATAGTCCGACTTGGGTTTCATCAATGGCCAAGATACAGAAAAAGCTTCAAGAGCTGCTTTCAGTCACATGACTCACATGTACACAATTCTTAAAGTTACTGCCATCAAGTTCACATTGTAGTCTCCACCCAGGCCAGGGAGAAAAAAATGGAAGAGCCCATCTCTCCAGTCGGCCTCTCACTGGAGTTTTAAAAGGTCTTACTTTTGGAAAGTTTTACTTCACGAGATATTTAATAACAATAATAGACGTTCCTTTTTCTTACTAACTCTATTATCATATCCTGGTGACCTAGTAATGAGCTCTGAAGACTTTAAATCTAGGTAATTTACAAATGTTTATTTCTACAACCCTTTCTGAAATCTCTCCTTCACTTTTTCAAGTATGACTCCTAGTTTCTGTTCTTCAGCACTTCCCATCTATGATTCAAGTACTTAAAACCACTACCCCATTCAGTCCCTTGCCATGCCTTGGTAATTCCCCCGAAACTGTGGGAACAGATTGTGTCAGAAGTTCCACTCTGCACTTGCTTTTGATATTGGGCAAATGTCATGCAAAAGATACTAACCTTGGTGCTTTAAAATAGGGGAATACCTAGCATTTATTTTCCAGTTTTAAGAAATTACATTTTCGTAATTCTAGGATCATATAAAAGAAACTCACATTTTCAGTTTGAACACTGGGTAACTTGTTGACTTGTCCAAGAATGTTCTAACAGAACCTCCATTTGACTGTCTTTGGGCTATAGGTCAAATCTTTTATTTTGAAGTTTTGTGCAACCTTTAAGATTTTATGACTGGCTTTTCCCATCTCGATGTTCAATATTAATATATGTATTAAATTATGTATAAACACTTCTAGAAGCTCTGGTGAGCATGGAAATGTTGCTGATAGGCATTAAGGAGGGAAGGTTTATATAATCTTGACCCTTCTTTACTGCCCCTTCTTAAACAAGCTTTTGGTTATTTTGTTATGAATTCAGCTGAAATTGTAGCTCAAGACTTTCATATTAAAAATGGAGGGTATTTATACATGCACTCATACAAAGATTAAATGTTTACAATTTTAAACACACTCAAAAAGAGCAGGAAAAGTCTATTTTTACAACTCTCATTTAGGCATCAGGTCAAAACATCCCATTTTCCATGAGACTTTTATGAAGGGTCTACAATCACCCACCCCAAAGGCCTAGAAATACGTGGCTTCTCTCCAGCGGTTTCCTTCTTCTGCCTTCCGACTCTGACCCGCATCTCTATACAATGAACTCGATTTACTATTTAAAATATCTAACTGCTCATCCTCCCTGCTGAAGTTGTCTTGCGGTGGTGCCCAAATGCAAGCTTTTCAAATGTTTGAAAGCAGATAAACATTAACACGTAGGCAGTACAGAAAACCCCAATGGCAGGATAATTCAGCATTCTTTCACCTTTTTCAGTTACTTCAGATGATCAGCTGAACCAACTTAACAGGAATACTTGAGAGATCCAAGTAGGAAGGTGTGTCAGTCAGAACAGCTATTGTTAACCTTTATTAAATGGAATCTCCGTATAAGGTTTCTCAATGCCACTCCCTGTCAGTAATAGCAAAAGGTGAAGTTACGGGCTAGCCATAAGAGACTTGTTACTTCAACCATTAAATTATGTGTGGAAATATACTGACATGGAAAAGATGTTCACAATACATTAAGTGAAAAAGAACAAACAACACAACTAGGTAACCCCAAACCATTTTTTACAAAAACCCATTATCCATAAAATGGATTGAGAAAAGTAGAAATTTAAAGGAGGGGGAAATGTAGCAGATTGGGAACCAGTGGTTTTGTGCTAACGGGTCCACTGATGAGAATTTAATCCATAATAACAATTGCTGTTGTGTGCTCTTGATTCCGGTTCAGAGTAGAACTGTCTCCCATAGTGTAGGCTGCAATCTTTATAGGAGCAAATCGTCAGGTCTTTTCTCCCACAGCCACTGGGTGTGTTTGAACCTCTGACCTTTTGGTTAGCAGCCCAGGTTGCGAAACGGGATTAACGGAAAGCCCTTCCACTATCGTGAGGAATTGCCTAATTCTTGATGATTTAGGATGCAGATTAACCAGTGTGGTGTTGCTCTTGCCTGGTGACACCAGTCTCTTCCCCAGTAATTTCCTGCTTTTCCAGGTGAGGAAAGGCAGATCCAGGCTTAGAGCTAGGATAAGTGCTGATATTATCAGTTTTGCCAACATTAACTTTAGACAATTTCTTAGCTTACTCTGGGGCAATGAAAACAAGGCTCCAATGTAGTCCCCTGAAGGATCTTGACCTTATGTGAAAGTTAAGAAACTTAAACTCTGCGAATATGGCCCCCAGACACCCTTTTAGCTCAGTAATGAAGTCATTCCTGAGGTTCACCCTTCAGCCAAACATTAGACAGGCCCATTAATCAAAATGAGACTAAAGGGGCACACCAGCCCAGGGGAAAGGACTAGAAAGCAGGAGGGGACAGGAAAGCTGGTAATAAGGAACCCAAGGTTGAGGAGGGAGAGTGCTGACATGTCATAGGGTTGGTAACTAGTGTCACAAAACAATGTGTACTAATTGCTTAAATGAGAAGCTAGTTTGTTCTGTGTAAACCTTCATCTAAAGTACAATAGTAATAAAATTCGTATTCACTGGTCATTCAATCTAAGCTGGAATTGTGTAAATACTGTAATCACCCAAATAATTTAACTTTCATACTTCGGGAGGCTGATTCCAAAAACAGCAAATTCTGGCAAACTAATTCTAGGGCAATGAGCTTTCCCATTACTGAATCTATATACTCCAGTCTTCTAGCACAGCCCAAGAATTTGTCCAAAACCTACAATGAAAGGACTTAAATGGCTGTGTAATACCTTTGAGAAGTAGGAATAAACAGAATTTTAGTTTCTTTAAAAAAAAAAAAGACAAAACCAAACCTGTTGCTGTTGATTCGACTCCAACTTAAACGAACCCTATAGGACAGAGTAGAACTGCTCCATAGAGTTTCCAAGGAGCACCTGGTGGATCTGAACTGCCGACCCTTTGGCTAACAGCTGTAGCACTTAACCAACCACCATAACAACAACGTAAAAGAACCTCAGAAATGTGCTTCTCCATTTTAGGAAAATGGCAAGTTACTCCTGTCAGCATCAAATCAGTTTAATTCATGGAGTAGTAGTTTTGTCAACCACAAAATCTTTCACAGGGTAAGTGGCAACTGAAAGTTAAAAACCTGCACCTTCAAAAAGTTTTAAAGGTTTGGTGATAAAAAGATAAAAATGTATAAGTAAAGAACACTACCTAGTTTGGTTTCAGGATCTTAGCTAGCATCACCGTATAAAAAAGCCATTTACTGTTTTATTTACAATTAGGTCAATAGTGATTATTTGTGGTCAACTACATAAACACATAACTAAATAAAAAACCAGCTTAAGCCTCCACTCACTTTCATTACAATGTAATGTTCATTTAAAGAAGCAGCTAACCTCGAACAGGAGCAGAAGGGACACATTTAAGAGCACATTTTGAAAATAATCGTCACAAGAAAGTAGGTAGCTACGTGGGGAGCAGGGAAACTCTGTAGAGGAAATCCTTAATTCTGGTACACAGCTATCTTCCCGCCTACACTGTTCATGATTAGATGAAAAACACCACAGAGAATACATTCAAGTTAATGGAAACAAGTCTTTATTAAGTAACTTTTAATATCAGAAAAATAAAACTCTTATAATTCTCTTTACAGCAAATATATAATATCAGTGCTTTGGCCATCTTAAGTTAAAGGCCCTTTATCATAAAATATATGGTTTTTAAACTTTACTCAAATTGAATTTATAATCCCTATGACTTCCCTACATATACATAACAAAAGAGTGTAGTAAAATTAGCAAATACTAAACTAGATTGATAATTTATCATTCTTAAGTTTGTGGTTTTTAGAAACAGTACACGCACCTAATATATGTCGATTCCTTGGCTTATTAGTTGCAGTGTACAATGCAATAAAATACAAAATACATGCTTGGTGAACATTCGTTCATATCTACAAGACGGCAGCTAAAGATTAGGTTTCAATACTGACATTTAACTATCCTACAAGCAATTAGCATTACATCATAATATGCCATCAAGGCAACTTTTTTATACTGAAAAAATCAAAATAAAAACCGTTATTTGTAAACTTTTATACGAAATGTAACTCTTCAAGTGGAAATAAAAAATAAAATTTGTCTATTTACTATTCAATACACATAGGATTTCAATTTTCATTATACCGAGAAAAAAAGCTCTTTTGAGTTGGGAAAATAACGCTTCAAAAAATAATTAGTAGAAAAACCCACTAGTATAATGTTTTGTCCTTTCAATGCCAGCACAGATTTGGGAACATACCGAGGATGAAGTTCGAGACATCCACAGGTGAAATGTAAAAGTGTATTTTAAAGAAATCTTTCCCGATTGGAAATAGTTTTGAAATGAAGTAAACTGACTGGAGGTTGTCACAGCTGCTTTAGTGAGTTATGCTCAGGGCACTGTTATCCCTAGCTCCCTCCCTCCACCCCTAAATTATTAAAAAAGAAAAATATATTTATAATGTGCAAGACAAATATGGATTAAACAAAGTGTTTCACATTATGATCTAGTCTAAAAATTAATTGCTTGATCAGACTAATGAATGGAATGTTCGCATCCTCAACTGTTAGCCAATAATAGGTGCACCCCAAAACCCCTCCTGAAATGGGGAAACACAAGCGGCCATTTCCACATTCCCCAAGGGAGGCAATTCACAATCGAGACAACTGCATTCCTGATTCACTGATCACACCAGCCTTGAGCACTCTGGGCGAGATGAAGGTCAATGTAGTAGCAGTTTTTGTCCCGAATTATAACCAGTGATCTAGTTAACTGCCATCGGCCCTATCCTTACCAATAAGTAATCACAATACATTAAAAAGTTACTTGCAATCCTGCAGAATTAGGCATAAGTTGTTGTAAAATAAAAAACAAACAAACCTGTTTTGTCAAAACTGGCAGTGTAAAGAAGGCAGCACTGGAAGTGTCTGAGTCATCTGTAATGCCAAGTACCCTCCATAAACTTTTAATGTGGTTAGGCTTTGGGACCCATCGGTTTTGAAATCTTAGAAGTACACACTTTTTTCAGAGGCTGACATAACATGATTATCTTCACTCAGCCAAGCTGAACTTTAGCAATTCTTATACAAGCTATGTCTCTGGGTCTACAGGATAGTATTAATAATTCAAACCAAACTAATAGACAAGAGACCACTTAGGTTTAGTGTTACCATAGCAGCCTTTTATAAGTTTACTAACAACTTTAGCCTAATCCCAATAAAGCCTGATAACAGTCATAAGAATTCATTAGGAAGTTTACTGGGGGGTACCATTATACCCATGCCTTTACGAGTCCATATAGAGATATAGTATTTATGTATATATATATAGTTAAGAGTGAATTTGGATTGCCTGAGTAACAGCTGTCTGGCAAACTGGACATGATGGCGTTCTCTTTTCACAGATCTTGTTGGCACATTCCATGCAGAAGAGGTTGTGGCCACATGGAACTAGGGCAGCAATAACTTCATTCTCAAAGCAAATCACACAATCGTGTTTTCTTCTTGATTCTGGAGGTGAGCTAGAGGTGGAACCACCATTGGAAGAGGAGTAACTATTGGTACCATTAGAAAAAGCAGGGATGTATATTGGAAGGCCAACATGGTTGCCTGTACTAGGTGGGTCGCTCCTAACCCTTCGAGCAAGTGGGTGTTCTATGCTCTCAGGAAATGTAGGAGACAGACGAGGAGTAGATGGCTGACTTCCTCTGCGCTGAGTCTTCACGTTACCAGAAGGATCACTCCCAAAGCTAGAGAGTGGGTTAACTGGTTCAAATGGAGTCCAGATAGTTTGAGCGGATGTTGGTAAAGAGTCAAAGGCTGGAGAATCAACTGCAAGATCTTCTGAGCCCACGGATGGTAGTGTATCTCCAAACCAAAAGTTTCCTGTGCTAAATGGGCTTGTTGGACTAAAGTCAGCCAGCCTATTGCTTCCAAAATAGGAATCTGTTGAACCACTTCCTAGAGAACTGGAACTATCATTTCGATAATTGGGTATCATTCTTGCACGGCTAGGAGGAACTGGATTGGAAGAGAGCCATGCAGAACCAAGAGTGCCACCTTCAAAGCTTACATCAGTACCATTGTAATGAAAATCATTCTCTTCATTGAGTTCGATATAGTTTCCTGTACGCATGGCAATATGCATTTCTATTTCTTCCCGTGCTCGGTCAACATTTTCTGGCATCCCTGTCACTTCAAAGACAGGCTCCTTATCTCTGCTCGGAGTTACTATGTATGTGTGGGTCTGCTGCTGAATTCTTTTAATAGTTGCTCCTTTGGGTCCAACCACTAGTCCTACCACACGATAAGGGACCCTGACTTGAACGGTGGTTTGACCGGGCAGATTAGGACTGCATGACAACCCTCCCAGGGCAGGGCCATTTTTGTTTCGAGATGCACGAATCATGGAGAAGTGCTCCGCAGCTGACAGGATTTCTCTTTTGGCCATGGCAACATCTTCTTTCCGTCCAGTGACAACAAAAATGGGCTCTTCACCACGAACAGGTGTCTTGATATATGTGTTTGTCTTGGCCCTCAGTGCCTTAATTTTACAACCTGTTGGAGAGAAAAAATTTAGTAAGAATCAACATCAATTTTAATGATAATTATAAAGACGAATCACAGAAAGCCCCTTTCAAGCCAAATCTGGTTATGGTTAATTTTTTTTTTTTTAAGTTTTAGAGTTTGTTCTTTAAAGAAGTGCTGGTAGCACAATGGTTAGGCACTCTGCACTAAATGATAGTCAATGGTTCAAGCCTTTCCGTGGGAGAAAAGACCCGGAGATCTGCCCCTGTAAAGATTACAGCCCAGGTAAGTGAAATTACTGTTATAAAAAGACAAATATTGTATGAGGCCACTATTATAAGACCTCGAGAAATAGTTTAAACAGAGAAGAAAATATTCTTTGATGGTTACGAGAGCGGGGAGGGAGGGAGGGAAAGAGGGAAAGAGAGGGGTTTTCACTAATTAGATAAGAACTATTTTAGGTGAAGGGAAAGATAACACACAATACAGGAGAGGTCAGCACCAGTGAAAAAAACCAAAAGCAAATAAGTTTCCTGAATAAACCGAATGCTTCGAAGGCCAACATAGCAGGGGCGGGGGTTTGGGGAACATGGTTTCAGGGGACATCTAAGTCAACTGGCATAATAATATCTACTAAGAAAACATTCTGTGCCCCACTTTGGAGAGTGGCATCTGGGGTCTTAAACGCCAGCAAGTGGCCATCTAAGATGCATCAATTGGTCTCAACTCACCTGGAGCAAAGGAGAATGAAGAACACCAAAGACACAGGTAATCATGAGCCCAAGAGACAGAAAGGGCCACATAAACCAGAGACTACATCAACCTGAGACCAGAAGAACTAGATGGTGCCCAGCTACAACGGATGACTGCCCTGACAGGGAACACAACAGAGAACCCCTGAGGGAGCAGGAGAACAGTGGGATGCAGACCCCAAATTCTTGTAAAAAGACCAGACTTAATGGTCTGACTGAGACTAGAAGGACCCCAGAGGTCATGGTCCTCAGACCTTCTGTTAGCCCAAGACAGGAACCATTCCCAAAGCCAACTCTTTAAGACAGGGATTGGACTGGACTATGGGATAGAAAATGATACTGGTGAAGAGTGAGCTTCCTGGATCAAGTAGACACATGAGACTGTGGGCAGCTCCTGTCTGGTGAAGAGATGAGAGGGCAGAGGGGGTCAGAAGCTGGCAGAATGGACATGAAAATAGAGAGTGGAGGGAAGGAGTGTGCTGTCTCATTAGAGGGACAGCAACTAGGAGTATATAGCAAGGTGTATATAAGTTTTTGTATGAGAGACTGACTTGGTTTGTAAACTTTCACTTAATGCACACACACACACACAAAAAAAAAGATTACAGGCTGGGAAATCCTATGGACCAGTTCTACTCTGTCATATAGGGTCACTATGAGTCAGAATTGACTCAAGGGCACACAACAACAAAGAGTTTGTTCTTTATCATAAAAACATATCACTAGATGATGATAAAGTTTTCCTAATTCCACACATGCTACTAGATTCTGAGGTGTACTTCTCTGGTGGTCTTTCATTTGGGAAGAGGTGGCACCTCTGCTGCAAGGTCTTACCTAAGAAGTCAGGCTTATCATTCTTGTCTCCCTCTAAAAAAAAAAAAAAACACCCATTGCCATGGAGTTGATTCTGACTCATGGTGACCCGTTGTGTAACAGAGTAGATCTGCTCCATAGGTTTTTTAAAACTAATCTTTATGGAAGCAGATCACCAGGCCTTTATTCCATGGTGCCAGTGGGTGAGTTTGAACCACCAACCTTTAGGTTAGTAGTCAAACTGTATGTACCACCCAGGGACGTTCCCGTAGTTATTAGCCACTGGAAATGACCCATGAAAGTATGCTTTGTAGTACGCTATACCATGAGTGGTTTTGATTTTCAGGACACTAATAGTTTATCAGGAGGTATCAGGCCCTGGAGAAGGACATCATGCTTGGTAAAGTAACAGGGTCAGTGAAGAAGAGGAAGACCCTCAACGAGATGGACTGACACAGTGGCTGCAACAATGGGCCCAAGCATAACAACGATTGTGAGCATGGCGCAGGACCAGGCAGTGTTTCGTTCTGTAGTACATAGGGTCACTATGAGTCAGAACCAACTCAAAGGCACCTAACAGCAGCAATAGTTTACTTACCTTGCAGCATGTGGGTGGCAAAGAAAAAAAATTAATGTATATACAAGACATTTAATATCTATTGTCTCATTTAACCTGCACAATAACCTTAAGAGCCAGGCTATTACAATTCTCTTGTTGCTAAGGAAACTAAAGTTCAGAAAAGCTGTGTATCTTGTCCAAGTTCACCCAGTAGCAGAGTCAGAGTTAAGCTCAGTCCGATCTCAAAATCTATGGTCTTTTTGCTAGGCCTAGAACCTCAAATTTTCACATACCGATGCAAAAGAAGTTCTTTAACTGACTTCCATGTAATTGTCTTACCATTTTAACTTAATATACACACTCTTCCTCCTCAGTAAAACTCAACCTATGACAACACACAGTCAGCTTGTGGCTAGTAGGTCACCTCAGCTCGCCTCCCAGCTGAATTCCAGGCTTACTCAAAGTCAGCTGTGTTCATCCCCAACTCTGTTAGCTGTCCTAGTAACTAAATTATCTCGTTAACTATTATGTACTAGTCAAAAAGGAATGCAAAGAGACACTGTGTTTCTATGAAAACCTTCTTATAACAGTGCTAGTAAGAGTTGGTAAAAGGACCCTCATTTAGCTGGTGACAGTATAAACTGGTACAGTATCTATGGAGGATAGTTTGCAATATCTATCAAAATTATATATGCATATATCCTTTTGCCCCTGCAATTCCACTTCTAGAATTACTTGAGCTGTTGAAATACTAAAACAGGTACAAAATGACCTTTATATTATTTATTGAAGCACTGTAATAGCCTAAGGCTGTTTATAGCTACATAATGGAATACTTTGTGGTCATAATATTGGTTGGGGGACAGGGTAGGAGGGAGACTTAGTTTTCATCATATACTCCAATTTTTTGTAAAATTTGAGCCAAACAAATGCATTAGTTTTTCAAAGAAATACAATAGAAAAAACAACTAAATAGAAATGATACATTTTACTAGACTTAACATATCAATTAAACTTTTTAAATACTACTACTGAGATTATGTTAAATTATATGAAAAGCAGGGAAAACAATTCACTAACCTCAAAGCTGAACAAGGTTTTGTAATTCTAATCTGAAGCCAGAGAAAATTGAGGATTGTGTGGAATTGGCACAGTGCTACCATATTTCTATCAGATCTCAGATACCCGGAGCAGGCTTTTTTAAAAAAAAAAAAAAAAAAAAAAAATGGTCCATTTAGTTGGTGGCAGAAAGACCACATGACCATATACCATATGTTCCCACCTTCCAATAGAAAAAGATGTGAGAAAGAACTGAGTAAATATTTCGGTCACCAGCTAAGTAGGCTACAATGAAAAGTCCACGGAGCTGTGCATCATTCACCACCAAGCCGTACAAGGTGCCTGCATGTTCAGACAGTATGGTAGGCAGAATTCTAAGGTGGCCCACAGAATTCTATCTTCCAGTATTCAAACACTGATCTAGGTAAAGCTGTCAAAGAATTTCGCAGATATAATTAAGGCCCTAATTAGCTGACTATAAAATAGGGAGAGCATTTCAGATTATTCAAATAGGCCTGACCTAATCATGAGTGCATTAAAAGCAGAGTTTTTTCTCCAGTTGGTCTCAGAAGTCAGAGAGAGGTGCTCTGGCTGCCCTGGAAGAAAGCAAACAATTCATGTTGCGAACTGCCTGTGGGGGCCTCATGGCAAGGAACGATGGGTGGCTGCTAAGAGCTAGATAGAAGGTGGAGGCCTCGATCCTACAACCGCAAGGAAATGAATTCTACTAACAATCAGTGGAGCTTGGATGAGAATCAATGCCCAAGATCAGAACTACAGTCCTAGCTGATATCTTTTTAAAATTTTTTATTGTGCTTTAGGTGAAAGTTAACAGCTCAAGTTAGTTTCTCATACAAAAATTTATACACACATTGTTATGTGACCCTAGTTGCTATCCCTATAATGTGACCACACACGCTCCCCTCCCTTCCACTCTGGATTTCCCGTGTCCATTCAACCAGCTCCTATCCCTTTCTGCCTGCTCATCTCACCTTGGGACAGGAGCTACTTATTTAGTCTCATGTACCTACTTGAACTACGAAGCACACTCTTCAGGAGTATCATTTTATGTCTTAAACTCCAGTCTAATCTTTGTCCGCAGAGTTGGCTTCAAGAACGGTTTTAGTTCTTGGTTAACAGAGTGTGGGGGCCATGTCTTCTGGGGTTCCTCCAGTCTCAGACCATTAAGTCTGGTCTTTTTACATGAATTTGAGTTCTGCACCCCACTTTTCTCCTGCTCCATCAGGGATTCTCTTGTGTTCCCTGCTAGGGTGGTCACTGATGGTACCCGGGCAACATCTAGTTCTTCTGGTCTCAGGTTGATGGAGTCTCTGGTTTATGTGGCCCTTTTTGTCTCCTGGGCTAATATTTTCCTTGTGCCTTTGGTGTTCTTCATTCTCTTTTGCTCCAGGTGGGCTGGGACCAATTGATGTATCTTAGACGGCTGCTGGCTAGCTCCTAGCTGATAATCTTGATTTTAGGCCCGTGAGACCCTGAGTCGATGATCCAGTCATGCTATGTCTGGACTTCTGATCTACAGAGATTCTGAGACAATAAATTTGTGTGTTTTACAGAAAATAACAAATATTGGAGAGGCTACAGGGAGACTGGAACTCTTATGTACTGCTGGTAGGAATGCAAAATAGTACAACCATTTTGGAAAACAATATAGCACTTCCTTAAAAAGCTAGAAACAGAAATACCATACGATCCATCAATCCCACTCCTAGGAATATACCCTAGAGATACAAGAGCCATCACACAAATAGACATATGCACACCTGTGTTCACTGCAGCACTGTTCACAATAGCAAAAAGATGGAAACGCCCTAAGAGCCCATCAACAGAAGAAAGGATAAACACACTATGGTACATACACACAATGGAATACTACG
Source organism: Loxodonta africana (assembly GCF_030014295.1). Lineage (NCBI taxonomy): Eukaryota > Metazoa > Chordata > Mammalia > Proboscidea > Elephantidae > Loxodonta > Loxodonta africana. The sequence continues at coordinate 56,216,946 of NC_087352.1, read as the reverse complement.
TAACAATAAAGAACAATGACGAATCTACAAAACGTCTCCCAACATGGATGAATCTGGAGCGCATTATTCTTAGTGAAATAAGTCAATCACAAAAGGACAAATATGAGACCACTATTATAAAAACTCATGAAGAGGTTTACACTCAGAAAGAAACAATCTTTGATGGTTATGGGGGTGGGGAGGTAAAAACACTAAACAACAGATAAGAAGTAACTCTGGTGAAAGGTAAGACAGTACACAATACTGGGGAAGTCAGCACAGTGTGACCATGGAAAGGTCATGGAAGCTTTTCATAGACACATCCAAACTCTGAGGGAGCGAATTACTGGGCTGAGGGCTGGGGACCATCATCTCGGGAGACATCTAGCTCAAATGGCCTAACAGTTTACAAAGAATATTTTCTACATTCTACTTTGATGAGTAGCATCTGGGGTCTTAAAAGCTTTTGAGTGGCCATCTAAGATACTCCACTGCTCCCACCCCATCTGGAACAACAGAGATTGAAAAAAACCAAAGACACAAGGGAAAGGTTAGTCCAAAGGACTAATGGACCATAAGTACCGCAGCCTCTACCAGCCTGGGTCCAACACAACTAGATGGTGCCTGGCTACCACCACTGACTGCCTGACTGGGATCACAATACAGGGTCCCGGACAGAGCTGGAGAAAAATGTTGAACAAAATTCTAACTCACAAAAAAAGACCAGACTTACTGATCTGACAGAGACTGGAGACACTCCAAGAGTATGGCCTCCGGACACCCTTATAGTTCAGTAATGAAGTCACTCCTGAGGTTCACCCTTCAGACAAAGATTAGACAGGCCCAAAAAACAAACAGAATAACTGAGCTCAACCATGTATAAGAGACTAAATGGGCACACCATCCTAAGTGCAAAGATGAGAAGGCAGGAGGGGACAGGAAAGCTGGATGAATGGAAACGGGGAACACAAGGTCGAGGAGGGAGGAGTGTTGCTGACACATCGTGGGGTTGGCAACCAACATCGCAAAAACAATGTGTATTCTTTTATGAGAAACTAATTTTCTCTGTAAACCTTCATCTAAAGCACACACACACAAAAAAAATGTGTTTTAAGCCACTAAACTTGTGGTAATTTATTATACAGCAACTGATCCAGGAACAGGAACCCAATGGTCTGGGCAGCAGATAGCCATAAGAAAGCAAAAAAAGTTTGGGTATCACAGGCACTGGAGTGAGGTGACCTGACCAAACCAAACCAAACTCACTGCCGTCGAGTCGATTCCGACTCACAGCGACCCTACAGGACAGAGTAGAACTGCCCCATAGAGTTTCCAAGGAGTGCCTGGTGGATTTGAACTGCCAACCTCTTGGTTAGCAGCTGTAGCACTTAACCACTATGCCACCAGGGAGTGAGGTGAAGAGACAGTAAAATCAAATAGGAAGGAAAGAAATACATAGCCAGAATGTTAACAAAGATCCTTACCTAGATGAGGTGTTTATGATAAGAGGAGTGAGTGATCTGGCAGGAGGTATATAAGTAAAAGCTGGTCTCCACTTGCCCTAAGACCTTTGCCTAAACCACTCCATCTCAGGAGTCCAAGGGCATCTTACCAATTACAAGATTAAGGATCAGTGTAATGTACGAGTTTATTCATTCCAATATTAAATTTCTTATACAGCTGCAGTACTACTTCCAGGTAATACAAAGAAACTACCATGATTTCTGCCCTCAAGGAACTCAGTCTAGAGATGAAACAAATAATACCGATACGAGATCATTGTTTCGAGCGACTGGAGGCTAGAACGGCAGAAATAAGGCTGAGGGGGAGGCAGAAGCCTTCAATGTCAGCCACAGCAGTTTAAACTTTTACCTTATAGGTGCAAAGAATTTTGAGTACAAGAGTAACCTGATCAGATATGCACATTAGACTCCAACCCATTGCTGTCGAGTCGGTTCCGATTCATAGTGACCCCACAGGACAGAGTAGAACTGCCTCATAGGGTTTCCAAGGAGCGCCTGGTAGATCTGAACTGCCAACCTTTTGATTAGCAGCCAAACTCTTAACCACTACACTACCAGGGACTAGTGGGAACATAAAAGATGCAAAAAGAGACTGAAGGCAGGGAGACTTACCTGGAAGGCTATCACAATAAAAATTTTGTTGCTGGGTGACCCTATAGGACAGAGTAGAAATGTCCCATAGGATTTCAAAGGAGCAGCTCGTGCATTCAAACTGTCAACCTCCTGGTTAGCAGCCAAGCTTTTAACCGCTGTGCCACCAATGCTCTGCTACTGCAATAGCAGCAGAAAAACCTGGAGTGAAGGACAGAAAAGGTGGAAGGCAGGGGCTATGTATGATCACCGTGTGCTCTACATCTGGAGTATTTCAAGTTTGTTTTTGCTTTTTAAAAAGAAATATGAACTTTGAAATGTGGCGTCTGGGGTCTTAAATGCTAACAAGCAGCCATCTAAGATGCATCAATTGGTCTCAACCCACCTGGATTAAAGGAGAATGAAGAACACCAAGGTCACACGATAACTAAGAGCCCAAGAGACAGAAAGGGCCAACATGAACTAGAGACTTACATCATCCTGAGACCAGAAGAGCTAGATGGTGCCCGGCTACAACCGATGACTGCCCTGGCAGGGAGCACAACAGAGAACCCCTGAGGGAGCAGGAGATCAGTGGGATGCAGACCCCAAATTCTCACAAAAAGACCATACTTAATGGTCTGACTGAGACTGGAAGAATCCCGGCAGTCATGGTCCCCAAACCTTCCGTTGGCCCAGGACAGGAACCATCCCCGAAGACAACTCATCAGACATGAAAGGAACTGGACAGTGGGTAGGAGAGAGATGCTGATGAAGAGTGAGCTAATGATATCAGGTGGACACTTAAAACTGTGTTGGCATCTCCTGTCTGGAGGGAGGATGGGAGGATAGAGAGTTGGAAGCTGGCAAAATTGTCAAGAAAGGAGAGACTGGAAGGGCTGACTCACTAGGGGGAGAGCAAGTGGGAGAACGGAGTAAGGTGTATATAAACTTATATGTGACAGTCTGACTTGATTTGTAAACGTTCACTTGAAGCTCAATAAAAGTTAATAAAAAAAAAGATTAGAAGTTAAGGGAGTGATGTTTAAAGTGTTTACTGACAATTTATTTTATTCTCTCTAAAACTGATTACCAAATAAAACAATTGATTAATTGAAGAAAAAAAATGAAATATTATGTGAAATGTTGCTGATTTTTGACAAGGAGGATTTCCTGAAATTAAATTCATCGTATTTTCCATTCATTTAATAAATTAGCTACGGATATAGTATAAAGTCATTTAGGAAAGCTCAAAGTATTACAAACACTAACATGAAAGCTACACTATGCGTATTTTCACTTTGGAGGTATACACTTCTTCACAACCCACCCCCCCACGTGCTTTTGTTTTGAAGGGGAAAGAACCCTACCTAGAAATCAGTAGGTGCCTATACACACACCCATTAATAAAGATGGGGGAGGGAGAGAGTATAAAATTATTTGAGTAACTTTTTACCTTTAAGAAAATGAAAACTCCTTGGCCTGATACTAAAAGCCTTTTCCTTTTTTTCTTAAGTGGCAATACCTACCTTCTCCCAGACTCACTGATTTTTAATTCCTCTTATAAAATTTGTTATCATCCCCTAAACATGCTTTGTTCCTCTTCCATCTCTGCACAAGTACTTCCCTGAGTAACCTGAAAATCCCTCCTCATCCACTCTCCCCGCGCCTTGCCTGTGTAACAAACATGGCTATTTGGAAAAGATGAAATTGTACATGTGAAAGGCTCTATGAACTCAAGAATAATATAAACAGGGGTATAAGCTATTGCTATTAGAGCTACTGCATATGCCATCTTTCGAGGTCCAGTTCAAAGGAAACAATATAAGGAGCAAAAAGCTGATTGTCTGAAGGAGTGAGTCCTAATCTATCACTAGTTAACTGCTGTTAGTGCACAGGCATTTGACCGCTAGGTCCCTTCCGATGCTTATATTCCTTGGTCAAATCCCTCTCCTAGGAAATACGCCTGTTCCTGTCTCTGAATCAGGCACTATCATATCTCACATGTATATATCTAGTCTTTAGTCTTTCTTTCTCAAGGAAAGGCAGTTTGAGTAATGCCTGTGAACACAAGGTTTTGGAAAGATCATCACAAACCCAGCTCTGTGAAGCTGGACAATAAACCTGTCTCTCCTTCGTAAGTAAGGAATTACGATTAAAACTACTTCTCTCATCTGGTTGTTGCCAGGATTAAATAATGTATTATTGTTTTCTGTGGAGTTGATTCCGACTCACGGTGATCCCATGTGACAGAGCAGAACTGCCCTATAGGATTTTCGTGGCTATAATCTTTATGGAAGCAGATTGCCAGGTCTTTCTCCCACAGAGCTGTGAGTGGGTTCCAACCATCAAACTTCCTGTTAGGGTAATAGTCTGCTCCACTAGGACTTCTTTAAACAATGTATTAAGAGTGATCACAATGTCTGGTATTCAGTTAAGGGCTCAGGAAAGGGTAGCTTTTGTGCTTTTAAAAAACTACTCCCCTCACCCCACAGCCAAAACTATTTCAGGAGTCAATTGAGTCAGTATCTGAGAGATTAGACTTAACTTTGAAATAATAAGATTTGGAGAGCACTTTTCCGTTTTCCTAGCTCTCCTAGATATATTCTCATTTAATTATCATAACAGAGTGCTTCAGGAAGGACAAGAAAGAGCTTAACTGAATTGCTCAAGATCTCACAGCTGGAAAGTCAGATCTCAAACTCAAGTTGTCTTAATAATTCACATTCCTCCCACCTACTCTACACTCTTTTTCTCTAAAAGTACACTATTTCACGTTTCATGATATGTAAGAACTAACGGGGAGGGCGTCAAATTATTTAATGATTTTATATAAAATAAAATTCCTTCCCCTTGCGATAGTCTTGGAAACCCTGGTGGCGTAGTGATTAAGTTCTATAAGCTGCTAACCAGAAGGTCTGCAGTTTGAATCCACCAGGTGCTCCCTGGAAACTCCATGGGGCAGTTCCACTCTGTCTTACAGGATTGCTATAAGTAGGAATCGACTCAATGGCAATGGGTTTTTGGGTTTTGGTTTGTCATAGTCCAGGATTAGCTATTCAAAAGTTCCTTTAACTTTGTAAGGAGTCAATTTCAGTATCATAGCTGGGAAGACTGATGTGTATCAGCTAAATTCCAATAAGAAAGTGTTTCTTATCCACACAATTTAAGTTAGCGTTTAAATAAGAATTTATTTAGTTTAGGAATGCCCTGTGTTAACAACTGCTCTCCTTTTACAGTCAAAATACGAAATTTTTTTTTGTAATAACACTTTGCTTGTCTCACTTTAGAGGATCACTATGACATCACCTCAAACAGCTTCACGGGTGTGATTTCACTTTTGCTTATTTCCACTATTCACAAGGACATCTAATGACTTACATCAAACAGCATCTACAACACAGAAACTAAAATGATAATCAAATGGTACATTTCTAATCCCACAATTGAGTCCAGTTAAATAAACGGCAAATAACTACTTCGTATCAAGCAATTTTACTGACATGAAGGATGCAAATATGACCGAGATTCAGCTCTGCCTTCACTGACTTATCGCATCCTCAAGACCCACAGGATTTTCATTTAGTCCAGGTACGTTTAGTATTCAGGGCGATTATTTTCCTGTTCTACAGTTCTAGTGACAGTTTTATACAAAAGCTCCTGATAAGAAGACTGGTAAAGGGAAGTAGGAAGCAGCATTTGATCTGGGGTTTTTCAGGGATGTTACTTTTTACTAAGTCAGTGATGAAAGTAAACTCCTCGGTTTCATTCTAAATTTACTTCGTGTGTTAGAATTTCTCATGGCTCCTTCCCTGAAGGTGCCTCTCTCATTTAATCTCTCTCTCCAAAAGACATATTTAGTCTAGGAGGATTAGACTAAATTTAATGAGACTTGATTTGATTGTGAATTCAGGAGCAAGGAAAAAAAAGTCAAAATAATTGTAAGCTATGCTGACAAAACAAAAAAAAACTAAGATAAACGCAAGATTTACTGATTACTATTTAAAAGCTTACACACACCCTTCTCAAGGACAACACAAAAGGTAAGGAAATTAAGGCCACTTAACACAGGCAGGAACTGTTCTGCCCTGCATACATGTTCCCTTGCAGATTCTTCAGTGCCTGGAACCTGAGTAAATAATCTGCTAAGAACCTCTTTATCTTTAGGATGGCTGTATTTCTTCACCTATCTGATGACCCTGGAGAAGCCAAGCCATTGTCCTCTCATCATCCACAACTCCCCACCCCTATGACCCTATAATAAATTGATAGTTCTTTCCAATGGAGACTACTGGAAATACACCTGTTCTTTTTTGGGTTTCCTACCAAAACCATAAGGAGAGACAAAAGGCAAAAGAAACTGAAACAAGAAACAACTTTGAATGAATAAACAGTAAAAAAGATGCATAAACAATATGACTGTGCCTCTAAAACACAATGGAGCATTTGACTTTAATGATTACCTTCAACAGAAGATGAAATGATTTCACTTTTTTTTTTCCTGGTTGATATCTGTTTAGAAGTTATTTTTTCCTTTATGCCTAAAGCCATGCAATGATGCCCTCCTCATATAGGAAAAACACATAAAACTAATCATTCCACTCATGCATGTGTAAGTCCAAATACATCAACCTTTTTCTTCAGTCATGTGTTGTCAGCTGTTGATAGGTGCTGTGGAGTCAGTTCTGACTCATAGCGACCCCGTGAACAACAGAATGAAACCCTGCCTGGTCCTCTGCCAGTCTCACAATTGTTGAGCCCACTGTTGCAGCCACTGTGTCAATCTATCTCATTGAAAGTCTTCCTCTTTTTCGATGACTCTCTACCAAGCATCATGTCCTTCTCCAGGGACTGGTCCCTCCTGATAACGTGTCCAATGTATGTGAGGCTTAGTTTCACCATCCCCACTTCTTTAGGTTTGCTCTTTTTCTAGTTTAAGGTGGAAGCTTAAAGTATTGATTTGAGATCTTTCCTCTTTTCAAATACAAGCATTTAATACTGTACATTTCCTTCTCAACACTGCTTTAGCTACATCCCACAAATTTTGATATGTCGTATTTTCATCTGGTTCAAAATATTTTCTAATTTCCATGAGACTTCCTCTTTGACCCATGGATTATATGCTGATTGTGCTTTTGTTTAATTTCTAATTTAGGGAATATTCCAGATATCCTCCTGCTGTTAATTTCTAGCTTAACTGCATTTTAGTTAGAGAATATACTTTATTTAAATTTAATAAGGTTTGTTTCCCTGGAGAACGACATCATGCTTGGTAAAGTAGAGGATCAGTGAAAAAGAGGAAGACCCTCAACAAGATGGTTTGACAAAGTGGCTGCGACAATGGGCTCAAGCAAAACGACAATTGTGAGGATGGCACAGGACCAGGTGCTATTTCATTCCATTGTACATGGGTCTCTCTGAGTTGGAACCAACTCAACGGCACCTAACAACAACAGGTTTTGTGACCTAGTGTGTAGTCTATCTTGGTGCATGTTCCATGTACACTTGGAAAGAATGTGTATCTTGCAAGTGATGAGTGGTATTTTTACAAATGCTAATTAGGTCAAGTTGGCTGGTGGTGTTGCTCAAGTCTTCTATGATCCTGTTTTTTTGTCTGCTTGTTCTACCATTTGCTGAGAGAGTAATGTTCAGGGGTCCAATTGTAATTGCGGATTTGTCTATTTCTCGTCTTCTATCAGTTTTTGCACCAACTATTGTGAAGCTGTTCTCATTCAGTATTATGATTTCTTTGTAAAGTAACCCATTAATCATTATTTAATGTCCCTCTCTGCCTCTGGTAATATTCCTTGTTCTGACGTCTGCTTCTCCTCATGTTAATAAAGTCATGCTGGCTTTTTAAAAAAATTAGTGTTTGCGTGGTACGTCTTTTCCATCCTTTAATTTTTAATATGTTTATATCATGTTTCAAGTTAGTTTCTTGTAAATCCAACCCAGCAATCCTTGTCTTTAATTGGTGTGTTTAGACCATTTACATGTAATATAAATTTTGATGTGGCTAGATTTAATTATAACATTTTATTATTAGCTTTCTGTTTGTCCCTTCTGTTTTATGTTCCTGTCTTCCTTTTCTTGCCTTCTTGTAAGTTAAATAATTTTTAGAATTTGATTTTAATTTGTCTATTGACCATCTGATGATATCTTTTATATAATTTTTTTAGTGATTTAACCTAGGGATTAAATACCATGTTTTTGTGTAAGTAATGCGCACCTTCTACACCACGAGGTATTTCTGTAAGCGCTGCTATGCCAAATTTTCTTTACATATTGCTGTAAAAAAACAATTAGCATAGCACACTTATAAAATCTTGTAGGGGGAGGGAATGGCTGGCAAACAAATGTAGCAGGTGCACGTTATTTGTGTGAAAATATGGTATACATAGCAAACTTTACACAACCTACTTTTCTACTTCAAGAATTTTTTTTTTTTTTGGTTTGTGGTATGAGCTATAGGTTGAGGTTTTTTTTTTTTTTTTTTTTTTTTGCATATGGATGTAGTTCTTCCAAGAACATTCGTTGAAAGGACTGTCCTTCCTCCATTGAATTGCCTTGCAGCTTTAAAAAAAAAAAAAAAAAAAAAAAAAAAAAACCCAACTGATTGCACTTATATGGAACAATTTCCAGACTCTGTTCTGTTCTATTGGTCTATGTGTCTATCCTTTCACCAATACCACAACTATCCTTATTAAACTACTGATTTTAAAATCCTTTATAATACATTTTAAAATCAGTAGTTTGAGTCCTCCAACTTTATTTTTAACAACATTGTTTTAGATGTTCTAGTTCCTTTACTTTTTCATGTAAATTTTATAATCATCTTGTCTAAATCTAAAAATTATCTTCCTCGGATTTTAATTGGTATTGTATTAAATCTATAGATCACTTTTGGAGAACTGACCTCTTAAGTTATTGAGTCCCTTTATTTAGGTTTCCTTTAATTTTTTTTTTTTTCTTTCAAACAGTGTTTTGTCGTTTTTCAGCACACAGGCTGATCCTATATGTATTTTGTTAGATTTATACCCAAGTACTTCATTTTGGAGGCACCACTATAAATGGGGAACCCGGGTGGTGCAGTGGTTAAGACCTAAGCTACTAAACAAAAGGTCGGCAGTTCAAATCCACCAGGCCTCTTCTTGGAAACCCTATGGGTCAGTTCTACTCTGTCCTACAGGGTCACTATGAGTTAGAATCAACTCGACTGCACCTAACAACAACTGTAAATGGTATTTAAAAATTGTTCATAGGTTGTATAAAGAAATAATACTATATTTTCCCACATGTCTTTGATTAATTTTTAACTCATAATTAAGTAACCAGAGAATTATATTACTTAATCTGGCAATATTGAGGCCAATATGTCATTCAAAAAGAATCCCAACTCCAAGCTTTGGAGCTCCATTTCCCAAAGATAAAACCCTAGTCCCAATGCTCAGAGAGAAAAGGTTCTTTCCAAGAGACTGACAATGAACATTCACATAAAGGCCCTTAAAAAAAAACCCTGTAGTAACATAACCTGCTTAACTTGGTTTACCTAAGTATTTCGCAAACTAATTTGACTACAGTCCTTTTCTGACATCTATTAATCAGTGCGAACGTATGATGGGAAATGCTGTTGTAAAGTCGCATTATTCATTTTAGGATTTATGAGCACTGTTCTGACTGATCAAGAATAAAATAACCTAGAGGTTCTAATTTATTAGAGACCATAGTGGAAACCATCAGCGAAAGCACTCTACAACAATCTCTTCGTCAGAACTGAGGCACTGAAAGTTTCAAGTCACACAGCAAATGAAAGGTAAAACTGGGGCTAAAATACACATCTGGTGAGTACTGTTTCTCAAACTAGACCACAATGACAACATTTAGCAAAACCTGCTTCATCTAACTTTAAAGTTACACTAAATTAAAAAAAGAAATGAATTTTTTTTTTTTAAATTAAGCTATTATAACTGTAAGAAATATAAACCTCAACTGGGTTAGTGATATTACAATTCAGCCATGAGATGCAAAAAGGATCTTAAAAAATCATCGCAGGAAAAACATTTTAGTTGCTAAGACTGTTAAGTTTAAGGCTCTCTTTCCCCAATCAAAAGTTACAAGAACAAAAAACTTATTTTAATACAAACTTAGTATTTAGTAGGCTTTAAGAAATATGAAGATTCTGCTAGATATTACATAGGTCTAACACTCATCAAGAGCCCTGATGGTGGTGGTTAAGTGCTATACAGCTGCTGACCAAAAGCTCGGCAGTTTGAATCCACCAGCTGCTCGTTGGAAATCCTACCCTGTCCTATAGGGTTGCTATAAGTCGGTGTCAGAATCAACTCGATTGCAATGGTAATAATTCATCAACCTGGTCAATTTTAAGCCACTTTAAAAAATTGAGCTCATTTAGCTAGTGGCATACCCTAGGAAAAACTTGTTGAAATGATAATTTTTGGTTTCAATTAGCATTTACAAAAAAAAATCTAGCAGTAAAAAAATTCATTAACTTTATGTTACCTCATGTATACTTTTATCATCTCTATACTTCCAGGTGTACAGTTGTCTTATACTAATGACATTTTCTCAAACTTGATCCTCCCAACAAACTGGGGGGAAGAGGAGCTGGAAAGAATAGGTAGACAGGACAGGTTTTTTCCATGGAGGAACCTACGCTCAGAGAGGTTAATCGATTTGCCCAAGGTCACAGCCAACAAGTGGTGACTCTAACACAAGTTTTATAACTCCAAGTTCAATGTCATTTGCTGCAGTATACCAGATCATACTGGTGGAAAGGCTAAGCTCTGGGGTAGGGAAGGAGCAGCGGCACAAAGAAGCGTAACATTAATAAAAAGGTCAGCTCCAAATGCAAACATTTTCACACTGGTAACGTTTTGGAAAATTTTCTAGTTGTTTGGAACCATTCCCTTCTCACTCCCCACCCACCATGTTCTAGACCACCTACTTTATGCTTACCTTCAACTATGTCTGCAGTTCTGACTAAATAATTTTTATTTTAAGGCCCAGTCTTACTAGTTCATGATAGACCTTTCTTTCTGGGTCAAATCATGCAGACATCCTTAAATCCCAAAGGCTGGCATGAAACGGGCTCTACATAGTTACAATTAAAAAAAAAAAAAAATCCACGTTGCTGTCCAGTCAATTCTGACTGATAGTGACCCTACAGGACAGAGCAGAACTGTCCCATAGAGTTTCCAAGGAGCGCCTGGTGGATTCGAACTGCCGACCCTTTGGTTAGCAGCTGTAGCACTTAACCTCTAGGCCACCAGGGTTTCCACAGTTATACAGAGTAACCTAAAATTCTCAAAATCAGTCATGGAATAAAGATGTGAACTATTCAAGCAACATGAGGCTAGGACTACATTTGATTTAGTATAGTTGGGTTTGGTAATCCTAACATTAGAAAATAATTTCAATGGCACCTAATGGCAGCTTGAGAAAAAAGTTAAAAATAAATCCACAATTTATGGTATACAAGCCATTCGGGAAGCATTAAGATACAGTTCTATAATAATAACAACAACGAAATCACTTTAGAATCATGTGAAGATCAATAGACTATTATCTATCTGCTGCTTCCTAAAGCAGCAGAAACTTTAAATTACAAGTCCTACATGACAGAAACTGTATTTTTATTAATTCTGTAACAAACACACTCAAAGTTAGGTGTGGCCAGATGACCTGCTTTGGCAGCTAAGTGGTATTACTCCTGGGTTGAACATTTAAAGGGCAAGGTGTGCAATGCTATAGTCTCTCATCCCTTTCCCCTGGGGGAGGAGCAGCAACCCTTGAGATGGTGGCTGCTCCAACGGCCTGTGTCCCTGAACACCTAACAAGAAGAAATAAAGCTTGGCTGTTTTAACACTGAGATTTGGGAGTTTTTGTTGTTGTTACCACACCATGATTTAAGCTAATCCTGATTGATAATAGTGTCACATATCTAAGATACATTCAGGTATCATCAGTTGGTTCCAGTTCTATTTACATTACCCAACCAATATAAACGACGAAACTGTACTAAAAGGGGAACAAGATTAAACAGAGTGGTTTCATATTAATTTCAGATTTACCATCACAAAAATTACGTGCTTCTCACTTTACAGTTTCATATATGTCAGTTTATTTGTGTATCATTTGTAGTCTTTACAGGTATTGTAGATACGATTATAACCAGCTGCTAGAAGGGGAATCAGAAGCCTAGGGAGTGTAAGTGGCTTGTGCAAGATCACAAAGTGATTTTGTGGCAGAGGGTAATCCAAATTCAGGAACTTCTATTTCTGATTGTTGGCTTTTTTCAGTGTACTGCAGCTGAAAAGAGACTGTTAAAGGCAATTTGGGGTAGTTTACAATATGTGTTTTTACATTAAAAATATACTCTAAAACATTTTTGTATTCAGTTTATTGCAAAAGTATTAAAATTTCTATAAATTATTCCAATTGGACAAATGTCAAAAATATTCAAAACCAAATCAGCAGTATATGAAGCACTACGTTAGCAGTAGATAACTAAATGGTGCCTTTTCTTAAAAATTTAAGATGCAGAGAAGAATTACCTAGAATTCCAACTCAAAACCATCACCTCTGAAGATTTTTCTGGGCAGAAATCTCCAACAGAGTAACAGTTCTCAAATACTTGTCTCCCTGGATCAGTTTTCTAGGTTGTTGGTAACTAGGGGGTAGAAAAAAACACCCCTGAAATAACACAGCTTTTATTTCACATTTCCTCCCTCGTTAATCAGAATAGTTCATTAGCTGAATAAGGCAGGAAGAAAAAGGCAGTAGAGATACCTTAATCCATTTGCAAAACAATTATAACGGAACCTTTCTCAATGGGCCCAAAGGGAATACAAACTACTATTAATTAAGTTTAAAGATTAGAAAAGCTATATTTTATTTTTTAAAGCTAGTGTATATACACACAAATTAGCTTTTGAACTACAAATATAAATGACAGTGAATTTTTAGCCAAACACATTAAAACTATATTAGAATCTAACTGTGCCTTCTGAGTAGTAGACATCAACACCTTATTAAGAAACACTAATTTGGACAGTTATATTTTGTTATGCATACTAGAAATAAAGTCTCCGAACTCAGAAATCACGACTGATCTTCTGTAAGCGGAATGCCTCAAATAGTGAGGTGGCACTATAGAGTGGGAATATCTTTTATGTCAAACTGACTTAAATCCAAGTTCCATTATTCGAGCAAGTCACCTTTCCAAAGGTTAGTTTCTACATTTGTAAAATGGGGATATAACCAACTAGGCAAGATTAAATGGCACTGGTACAGTAACTAAGATAGTACCTAGCAAAGAGAAGATCAACAATTTCCTTCCTCCAAAAAATTAAAAGACACTGTACTTTAGGATTATTGTGAAATTGTTTCTCCTCATGAAATATGTATTTATTCTTGAATAGTGAATTTATATACAGCAAGTGTGTATAATAACACAATTTTTTTTGGATCAAATAGGTGTACACCGTATTTCAATTGTGTTAGAGCTTGAAAGTTAGTTCCACCTCAAGGAACTGGGAAAAAAACTGTCACAAGGATGCTTGTAAGACAAATTGAAACCATGTGAACTATTGTTAAAAAAAAAAAGTAACAATACACATTACCACTGGGATCAGCAGACACACAATGGCTCAATAAAAGAAAAAAAAAAATCCAAAATATTCTAGCTCAAGTGATAGCCAAAAGTAAGGTATATGCAGGACAATCCACCAGGAGTGCAGAAAAAAAAATTATAACTCCTATTTCCATTTTAATCTCATTATTTAAAATTTTTATATGTCTTATGTAAAACGGAGCCCTAGTGGTGCAGCTGTTAGAGAGCTTGGCTGCTAGTCAAAAGGTTGTCAGTTCAAATCCATCAGCCACTCCCTTGGAAACCCTATGAGGTAGTTCTACACTGTCCTATAGGGTTGCTATGAGTCGGAATCAACTCAACAGCAATGGGTATGATGTACAATATACTGGCACACTCATGAGGCTACAGAACACACATATACCATCAAAGAGTAACTAATGAAAATATTTGAAGATGCCCATTGACCTTAAACAGTAACACAAAACCTTAGGTTACCAGTCTTTGTAACAACTGAATTTATGACATTCAGTATTTATTTATTTTGTAGTTAGAAAGGACAGTTATAGGATTCTACTTTAATGCCTTTTTTAAACTGGATTATCAATGACCGTACAAACCGGAATAAAACCCATCGACTTAAGCCTCCTGGTAACACCTCTATGAATGCGTCTTGCAGGCAATACATTAAAAAATATAAATGTTTCCAAGTTTACAAAACTAAATCTTAAATCTATTGTCAGGTTTACTTTTGATTTTTACATTGTAAACCAAAAAAACCAGACCCATTGCCATCGAGTCGATTCCGACTCATAGCGACCCTATAGGACAGAGTAGAACTACTACATAGTTTCCAAGGAGCGCCTGGTGGATTCAAACTCCCGACCTTTTGGTTAGCAGCCATAGCACTTAACCACTACACCACCAGGGTTTCCTTACATTGTAAAGCTTCTTTGATTTAAGACTCTTTAGATCTTAGCTTTATTTTATACAGCACTGTTGGCTTCTTTTAAATGAGATGCGAAGTTTAAAAACCAAGCCCAATTCAACACCTACAAATGACCATACGCTACTGGGGAGAATAAATATGAGGTCAAACACTCTGCCGACTTTCATCACCATCAAAAGCACTGTTTCTTTCCTTTTCTTTTTTGAAAGGTACTGGAACCAGAGGCCATCTACATTGAGCTGCTTGTCTATATGACTCAGAATTCCATTTGTCCTACTCCTTCCTTCAGAGCTGAAGTCATAAATGTCTCCATCTGTGACATAATTATTTCCAGAACCAATTAAGAGATGTCATATAGAAAATTATGACTTCGGGTACTGAATAAAATAGCAAGAATGGGTAATTTTTTAAGGATGAAAGTTTAGCTCATTGAAACCAAACAACTAAACTAAATGATTTGCCCTGTTCTAGTCACTTTTTTTTTTTTTTTAGTCACTTAGGGAAAAGGGATAGGTACTCTCCCAGGGGGAAATTACCACACCATGGAGAGGATGCAACAAACATTAGAAGTAGCCTTACTCTCCAAAGGAGGAAATAAAAGACTTCACAGGTTTTATTGTGGTGTTGGCTGTGAGTGGGGGTGGCAAAGGGGTCAATGATCCACTAGTTGAATGGTTCAAAACAGGAAAAGGGCAAGACTTGCTGCTCTTAAGATAAGATAGAGAATGATGACATACTTTTAGCAATAATATGTCAACTCTGGGAAAATATTAAGTGCAAAAGGAATTGTCAGCAATTTGTCTCCATGTCCTAAGACATAAATATATCCACATTTTCTTATTAATAAGCACAGCCCTGAAACAGGAACAACAAAACAAAAAGACCACTAAGACTTCATTTCTTTTGCTATCACTTGATTAAAAAAAAGAAACTAAAATCACTTGATAAAAAAAAAATTTTTTTTTAGATGGTACAAAATAGAAGCCTGGAATTAATCCAGCTTACTTTTAACTAATGGATTTGTATAAAGATAGCAAGCAGATTGTGGAAAAAGGACAATTTCACAGTGCTTTAAAGGGTATAACACAGCGAAGTAAGTTTCTATTAAACTAAATCCACAATGCATATTATTAATTTGTCCCTTAATATAACTGTCATGTAAATGTTCTTCTTTTGTTATCCTAAACTGTCACCACAAGCTCACTGAAACAAACAAGGAGGTGGCATCCTAGCATGGCATTAAAGGTTCTTCATATCCTGGTCTGCACACCTTCCCGGCCCTTTTTCACACTCCCTTTTACAAATCCTAACCCAGACCCAGTGCTAGATACTAACAAAACTCAACACTACTTGCCAGTCACACTCAAGAGATTATTCCTCCACATCTTTCCTCTCATTGTTCTTCTGGTCTTTCTTCCACCTCCATGTGTTAAAGTCCTATCCATACTCCAAGGCCCTCCAAGGTCGAAGTTCTCATATGTACCACTTTTTCTTTGTCACACACTGTAGTTTGTGACACTAACTAGGTAACAGTTTAGTGCCCTTCCACTGTTTATTAGACTGATAGCTTTGTAAGGGCAGAAAGTTTGTCTGAATCAACCTCACATACCCAAGTGACACAAAGTCAAACGCTTTGGAACTACCAGCCTGACAGAGCCATTCTTCGACGTTCTCAAATGAATGGGCAACTCATTCTAGACCTACAAATTGAGATGTTATAATTTCATCATGTGTAGGTGAAACAGTTATTATCCTGTTGTTATGAGAGTCGATTCCAACTCATGGTGACCCCATGTGTGCAGAGTAGAGCTGCTCCACAGGATTTACATGGCTGTGATTCTTTAGAGGTAGATCTCCAGGCCTGCCTTCTGAGGTGCCTCTGGGTGGGTTCGATCTGCCAACCTTACAGCTAGTAGTCAAGGCTTAGGCATTTGTGCCACCCAGGGACTCCTTATCTTAAATGATGCAAACAAAACAAAATGGTACAAACAAACAGGAATGTGAAATTGACTTACCACAAACTATAGGAATAAACTCCTTTTTGACTGAATGGCACCATCTTTGAGCTGTGCTTTTAAGTGCCAAATCATCAGGGAGTCTGAAATAAGCTCTTTCTATCCAGATTTCAGATGGGGTTTCCTTATTAAAATCCTAGAGGTAAGAACGGCGCCAACTCTGATATCTGAAACCACCATTTCAACAGAACTCTTATTTATGTGTACTTTAGACCACTTGGGAAAGATGAGATCATTTAAGCAGCAGCGCCATCATCTATTTGACCCCCACGGACGCTCTCAACCTAACAGTAAAGAGCCGTGCAATAACGTGGCTAAACCATATTGTACATAAGAGGCAGCGGGTAATAATCAAGTAGGAAAACTACATTTAAGATCATAGGCTCTTTCCCCAAAATGTCAGATACAGAGGTACTCCCAGCATCCCCTTCCCCCACCTTCACAAATCTACTCCTGGAATCTGAGACATAGGTCCTTTGTCTGAACAATGTGGGAGGAGTCTGTCTGCAGTATTGGTGTGCTGGCAAGTGAAGAGAATTGACCGAAAACTGTAAAAACGCAAAGTTTCTTAACTCAATTACCTTGCTATCCAATTTTCCTTTACCGCGTACACGAAAGACAGTACAAGACAGCCAGTGTCCCTTTCTGAGACAGAAAATGTATCAAAAGGAATACAGTAAGCTCAGGCGAGTCAGGCTGCTCTTCAAAAGCCAAGTTTCTGAATAGCTGAGGGGAGGCGGCGGGGTGGGGGCTACTGACCCTTCCCTTTCGAATAAGCTTTCTACAAGACTCCATTTCTATCCATTTCTTCATCTGAATAAGCTGGGTAAGGAAAGCTAACAGCTTCTTCCTCAGCTTTTACAAAACTGTCTGCAGCACGAACTTACAATCTCGAGGCTTTTAGTTTACAGCCCCGAATCCACACTCATCTGATGCGACCTTTTACCACGTCGCTGAGGTTTCTGGTGGCACGCCAGTTAGTGTTCCACGAATACAGCCCGAGCAGAGAACCCCACCGAATTGGGTGGCTCAAGAAACTTAACATCTTTTATCACGCAAAAGGAGTGGAACAGCAGGGGTTTCGCAGGGTGACCCATCTTCTGGCCTCTTCGACTCTGGGCTCCTCCCAGACCCCCTGGCAGTGGACTTTGGGGGACTCGTCGTATTCGCCTTTCTTGCCCCGAGCTTGTTTCTCAGGTCTCCCCACCCACGCCCAGGGCCAAGCTCAGTTGGGCTCCCCTCCCCGCACTCACCCTGGCGACCGACAATCTCCGCGACATGCTCGGAGCTGGGCACCGGGACGCACTCGGTGGTGTTGACGCTCTTTCTCCGGAGCAGGGCTGCCTGCTCCCCGTTCAGGGCGGCCGCCGCCGCCCCGCAGCCGCTGGGGCCGTAGGCGTGGGACAGCATCGCCGCCATCATGCCCTGGGCATCGTCCCCTCCGTAGAGTACCCCCGCCGCCGCGGCCGCCGCGGCCGCCTCCCGGGCATCGAAGCCGGCGGCGGGCAGCAGCACCGACCCCAGGGACCCGCCCGGGGTCGGCGGGGTCTGGGAGGAGGCGGCCGCGGGCGGCGACAACAGCAGCAGGGACGGCCGGTCCTCCTCTTCGCCCTCCTCCAGCTCCTCCTCCTCCAGCAAGTCGCCGTCCAGCTCCGCTTCCTCCCCCTCCTCCTCCAGCTCCAGCTCGGCCTCCTCCCCGGCCCCGGGCCCGCCAGGCGGAGCCTGCTCCTCCGGAGGCAGCCCCGCCGCCCGCCGGGCCTGGCCCTGCACCGCCGCCGCCGCGGCCCGGAGCGCCGGAGCGCCGGGCTCCGCCGGGCTGGGCTCCTCGAGGCCTAGCACGGCCAGGCGCTCCCTCAGCAGGAGCCCGTCCCCCTCGAGCTCCGGGCCGCCCGCGGGCGGTGGCAGCGGCGGGGGCGGCGGCGGGGGCGGCTGCGGCTGGGGCTGCGGCAGGGGGGCCGGGGCCGCCGCCAGGGCCAGGGCCGCGGAGCTGCCGCTCGGCATCGCGGCGGCGTGCTGTCAATGGCGGCGGCGGCGGCGGCGGCCGGGTCAGGCGCGGCAGACGGCGAGCCCCATGGCGGACAGGGCCCGGCCCTGCTCAGCGCGCAAACACCTTTCCTCTGGGGAGGCGGCGGGGCCCGCGACCCAGGCTGGGGAGCGCCAGCGCCGCCCGGGTAGCGGAGAGGGCGGGGTGGAGGGGCAGGGGAAGGAGGCCAAGGTAGGTAACTAGGTGGGTGGGTGGGGACGGCAGCGGCTCCCTTCTCAGGCTTTCTTTTGTTTCATGGCCTTAACCAGCCCCCGGCGCGCGCGGCGGCGGCGGCGGCGGCGGCGGCGACGCCCCACGCCGCTCTCCGAATGAAGCCGGCGCGCTCTGATTGGCCGCTTCTACTCTTTGGGAGCCCGCCCTCTTTCCTCGCAGCCTGCTCGCTCCTTTCCCTAGCCCCACCCCCACCCACTTCTCGGACCCCGCCCCACCCCGTGCCAGAGCTCTCTGATTGGGTGTCCACGACCGGCCGGCCCCTGAAGGCTTCTCCTTCCGCCCTCTCTCCTTTCCCCCTCCCCTCCCTCCCTTCCCTTTACGGGCTCCCGAGAACAGGGACTGTGATTGTTCGGTTTACACGTCACTCTTTGTGACGTTACCCCCCCCGCTGGGGGCGGGGAAAAGGGACGAAGGCGCTGTAGCGGAGGAGACTGAAACTATGGGCCGGGCAGGGCCCTCGCGCAGGCGCCTGGAACATAAGCCCACACCTAGGCTAATTCCTTCTACCCCTCCCCGTTGCCCACCTGGGTCGGGTTTTTTAGGGCACTGTGCGAGCGGCCTTTTGAGTCGGAATCGACTCGACGGCAGTGGGTTTTTTTTGGGTGCGATTGGCCTAGGAATGGAACCGTGGGCATAGGCCAGGAGGGCGTTGTCTACCCGAGATACCCTCTATTCGGGTTAGGGCCTTAGGGGAGTCATCGAAGGAGGGGCCGGTGGAGTGTCCACCTTTCCAGTAGCCAAGGTGATTTCCTGAGCGGCGTGGCTCCTGGGCCTTCCCTGCAACGACCCAGGCAGCTCCTCCCCGGGGCAGGATCCTCCCACGCTCAGCTGGCCGGGTTTTCCCTGCGGGACTGGTTGGTTCTATCAGGAGCCTTCAAGTGCTTTGGGTTTTGGGGGCTTTGATAGGAACTCAGTTGTTTCCTAGCTGCGACGCTCTTCCCACAGTATGGCCCAAGTGATCTTAACACTCTTCTAGAGACTTACTTTTAAATGGCTGGTTAAAGAAGAACAGAGCCTGCTACTACTTTTCTCCATTTAAGGCTATGTCACACCCATTAGCTCCTTTTAGTGCCAGGTAGTGTCCCCTGGAGGAGCCCTGGTGGCGCAGTGGTTAAGCGCTTGACTGCTAACCAAAATGTGGAAGTTGCAACCCACCAGCCTCTCTGTGGGAGAAGGATGTGGCAGTCTGTTTCAGTAAAGATTTACAGCCTTGGAAACCCAATGGGGCAGTTCTACCCTGACCTATAGGGTGGATATGACTTGGAATTGACCCTATGAAAAGGTTTTAGTCTCCCCTGATTAGTCTTAACCACAGGTAGTTGTCCTGTAGAGATATAATGTGAGCAACAATCCAATTTTTAACTTTCTATTGACCACATTTGGGAAACTTGGTGGCGTTGTGGTTAAGAGCTACAGCTGCTAACTAAAAGGTCACCAGTTCGAATCCACCAGGCACTCCTTGGAAACCGTATGGGGCAGCTCTACTCTTTCCTATAGTTTTGCTGTGAGTCGGCATCTACTCCAGGGCACTGCGTTTCGTTTTTGGTGTAGTGATGCTGTTGGAGCCCTGGTGGCTCAGTGGTTAAAAGCTCAGTGGCTAACCAAATGGTCAGGGAATGGAAACCACCAGCCTCTTCTTATAAACCTTATGGGGCAATTCTACTCTGTCTTACAGGGTCGCTATGAGTCGGAATCTACTCGATTGCAGGGGGTTTGGTTTTTGCTTGGAGTGACCCCATTAAAAAAAGTAAAAAGAAACAAAGTTTTAATAAATATATCAAAAATATTCACATTTCAATATGTAATCAATATAAAATTATTAATGATATGTTTTACTTTTTTAATACTGAGTCTTAGAAATCTTGCGTGTATTTTACACTAACCAAACCAAAACACCAAACCTGTTGCTGTCAAGTTGATTCCAACTCTTAGTCTGCCCTATAGGACAAAGTAGAATTGCCCCACAGGGTTTCCAAGGAGTGTTTGGTGGATTCCAAGTGCCAGTCTTTCGGTTAGCAGCCTAACTCAACCATTACGCCAGCAGGGTTTCCTTTAAATTTACAGCATATCTGAATTCAGTTTGCTCTAGACTAGCACACTTCAAGTGCTCAGTACAAAACTGAAAACCAAACTCGTTGCCATGGAGTTGATTCTGACTCATACAGCTACTAACAACTCTAAACCTGTTGCTGTGGAATCTATTCCTGCTCATAGCGACCCTGTAAGAGAGAGTAGAACTGCTCCATAGGTTTCCAAGAGTGTATATCTCTATGCAAGCAGACTGCCACATCTTTCTTGCAGAGAGGAGCTGGTGAGTTCAAACCCCTGACCTTTTGGTTAGCAGCGCAGGGCTTAACCACTGCACCACAAGGGCTCCTTCTAGCAGCTCTAGACCGCCTGATTTTTGACTTATAACTTGGGGTCCTTTGTATATTGATTTTTTAAATTTACTGTATCTTGTCCTAAACCGGTTTCTTAAGAGTTAACCTTAATTCAACACCTACTTTTCTAAATTATCTAGGATGCTACAAAGACAATAGTCTAAATTGTGCCCATCTGGCCACTTGCACAATCCGGCTTCAATCTACCCTGCCCCTCCAAAAGGGTAGAGAATTTTAGCTAACAGTATGAGTTGATTCCGACTCATAGTGACCCTACAGGACAGAGTAGGACTGCCCGACAAAGTTTCCAAGGAGCTCCTGGTGGATTCAAACTGCCAGCCTTTTGGTTAGCAGCCATAGGACTTAATCACTAGGCCGCCAGGGTTTCCACTGATCAAGCAAGCTTGGCTGCTAACTGAAAGATTGGAGGTTTGTGTCCATCTTGAGGCACCTCAGAAGAAAGGCCTAGTGATGTACTTCTAAAAATTGACAACCTCATACAGCACAGTTCTACTCTGACATACATGAGGTTACAATGAATTGGAATTGACTTCACAGCAATGGTATTTTGCTACCCCTTTTCTGTTACCAGGTGTCTTAGTAATCTAGTGCTGCCATAACAGAAATACCACAAGTGGATGGCTTTAACCAAGAGAAATTTATTTTCTCACAGTCTAGTAGGTTATAAGTCGAAATTTGGGGCCTTGGCTCCAGGGGAAGGTTTTCTCTCTCTTTCGGCTCTGGAGGAAGTTCCTTGTCCTGTCTTCCTCTGGTCAAGGATCTTCTCAGGCGCAGAGACCCTATGTCCAAAGGACGCGCTCTGCTCCTGGTGCTGCTTTCTTGGTGGTATGAGGTGCCCAACTCTCTGCTTGCTTCCCTTTCCTTTTTATCTCTTGAGAGATAAAAGATGGTGCAGGCCGCACCCCAGGGAAACTCCCTTTACATTGGATCAGGGAGGTGACCTGGGTAAGGGTGGTGTTACAATCCCACCCTAATCCTTTTAAACATAAAATTACAATCACAAAATGGAGGACAGCCACAGAATACTGGGAATTCTGGCCCAACCAAATTGTTACACACATTTTTAGGGGGACATAATTCAATCCATGACACCAGGAAACCCTGGTGGCTTAGTGGTTAAGTGGTATGGCTGCTAACCAAAAGGTTGACAGTTTGAATCCACCAGGTGCTCCTTGGGAACTCTGTAGTGCAGTTCTACTCTGTCCTGTAAGGTCTCTGAGTTGAAATTGACTTGACAGCAATGGGTTTTCCTGTTACCAAGGAGCTCTGGTGATGCAGTGGTTAAGCGCTTAGCTGCTAACTTCGAGGTTGACATGCTGTGGGAGAAAGACATGGCAGTCTGCTTCCACAAAGATTATAGCCTTGGAAACCCTATGGGGCAGTTCTACCCTGTCCTATAGGCTCGCTATGAGTTGGAATCGACTGGACTGCAATGATCTTTTTTTTTTTTTCTGTTTATTCCAAGTTTCACTAGCCCTCATAAAACCCATAATGTTACTTCCCTGATAACTCATATTTGTAGCAATAAATTTTAGGGCAGCGATTCTCAGCCTTGGCTGTACCTCAAAATCAAGAAGAGATGTTATAAAAAGATAAGTGCAGAGTCAGGGAGAGGAAAACCCTCGAGATTTGGATTTAGTAGATCCTAGGTGGGACCTGGGACGTGCTTTTTAAAAGCCACTCAGGCTGTTCTGAAACTCATTCAGGTTTGAGAACATTGATCTAGAATTCCAGATTTGGGATTATGGAGGGAATCTTGCCAGTAACTCTACCAAAAAGTGATCCTTTCCTCCCTGCTACCTTCCTAATTAGGCACAATTTTCACTGATTTACTACATCTACACCCATTTTGTGATATGCTCCAATGATATTTCATGGTGCCTTAATAAAGCTACTGGATCTTTTTTTAACATACCAGTCAATAGCTTGTGTAACCAGACATTTACTTATAGAGTGTACAAAAATGCTTGCTGTCTGATATTTCAGTTTAATAATGGTTATTTGAAGGCTAGAACTTCTAGTAAAGCAAACCTGATCAAGGAAGAAGCCAAATGAAATATGCAGTGACCACTCCCAAGATGTGCTGGTCATTTGGAGAAAACACATAGAATTACAAGTGAAATACTTAGAAGTCCTCTAGACCTCTTTTCATAAGTTGTCATTTAATGGTCGGTCACCCCTTGGTCTTAAGTTCTCTTCCCGAGGACCCAAAGCAAAAGTTATAATAGGCTGATAGTTCTGCCACACAGTTTTCTCTTGAGAGCGGGAGATGTGAATAGATTCATCCATAAAATAAACAATAGCATACTAGAGGAATGTGCTCCTTAGAGCAAACAATTATATGAGACCAAAAGGGCAACATTTGCCTAAAAGCAAACGTAAGAAGCAGGAAGAGGGTAGAAAACCAGGACAAAAGTACATGGGGAAACTAGGACGGAGAGCTAACACATTGTGGGGAATGAAAGCAATGTCATGAACACTTTATGTATAAACTATCGAATGGGAAACTAATTTGCTCTTTAAACTTTTGCCTAATACACAATAAAAAATTAAAAAAAAATCTATAGGGACCAAATGGCAACATTTACCCTAAAGCAAAGATGAGACAGTTACAGGGGGTATGGCAGGGGGAGGAATAGGGAAACTAGATTAATGGAAACGGAAAAAATAGGAATAATGAGAATGTTGATACAATGTGGAAAATGTAACCAAATGTCACTGAACAATATGTATAGAAATTGTTAAATGGGAACCTAATTTGCTGTGCAAACGGTCACCAAAAAGAATAATATATTTTAAAAAGGGAATAGATTCATGTAGATAAGATCCAGAAAGATAAGATCTATTCAGCTAAGATAAAAAAAAAGCTAATGGTTTAATTTAGATGTCTATAATATAAAAATTGCTTTCTGCTTCATTTTCACATAATAAATGAGGTTTTGTTGCCAGAATTGAATAAGGTTCTTGCCTCTCACTGGTCAAGAATGAGCCGGTAAGGCACGAAGAGTTTTCCACATGAGCAAACCTTTATTGAAGAGGTTTGCAAGCGGAGACGAGGAGGGCCTAAGCAACACATACCCCTGTCTCCCAGAACAAAAGACTTGCCTGGGTTTTTAAAAGTTCCGGGGCAGGAGAAGATGCATGTTTATTCATAGGCATAGGTGGGAAAAGCAAAGATGTCACCTTGAAGACTAACGTGTGCCTGACCCAAGGCATGGTATTTTCAATTGCATCATATGCATGTGAAAGCTGGACAATGAATAAGGAAGACCTAAGAAGAATTGACATCTTTGAATTGTGGTGTTGACGAAGAATATTGAACATACCACGGACTGCCAAAATAATGAACAAATCTGTCTTGGAAGATGTACAACCAGAATGCCCCTCAGAAGCAAGGATGGCGAGACTGCGTCTTACACAGTTTGGACATGTTGTCAGGAGGGATCAGTCCCTGGAGAAGGACATCATGCTTGGCAGAGTACAGGGTCAGCAGAAAAGAGGAAGACCCTCAAAGAGGTGGATTGACACAGTGGCTGCAACAGTGAGCTCAAGCATAGCAATGATTATAAGGATGGCACAGGAGCATGCAGTATTTCATTCTGTTGTACATAGGGTCTCTATGAGTTGGAACCGACTCGATGGCACCTAACAACAACAGGCAGGATATGTTAGCTACGGTGCGCGTGCAGCAGCCTTCTAAGATGGCTCCTGTCCCGGAGGCTTCTGGGATCCATACCAGGAATTATTATGGGGTGTCACGCCTGCACAGTCTCTCACTCCTCGAGTTCAATTCCCTGGCTGCAGCTGCAGCCCCTCACTACCCCTGGTGAAAGGTCACACAGCGGTCACAGACGGATGTCCTGCACAAGTCTCTGGGGCTGGTTTTATCCAGCTGCTTCTGAAAGACAACTTTAAAGAAGTTTGTGGGCTCTTTTCTGATACCCTGCCACATTGTTCAGGGGAATGGCTCTGTTTCTGCGGCCTGGCCCATTTCCTGTTATTTTGTTTGCAGATTTGGGGGTCCCTTTGTTCCCTGTCTTACTCTCTCCTGAGAGACTTCAAACCCATAAATCTTTATGGGAATGTGAATGGAGGTCTCTGCTTCTGTAACTTCTTCATGCTGGACTAGGTGTTGTTTCTTGCCTAACCAAGTAGAAGTCTCTCGCTATCTGATCTAAGTTAGTGCGCACTATTGGGATCCCTTCTTGGGGAATCAGTTGGTAGCCTTGCATGACCAGGAGCTTGGCCTGAAATTGTCGTACCAAAAACTTAAATAGGCAGGTACCGAACATGAGTGGCTGTGGCTGCATTTTATACTATTCCCCAGGTCAAGGCTCTAGACACTACAGTGGCTACCTCCATGGCTAGGAGTGCCACTGATACCTGCCTTTTCCAGTGCAAGACTCCACTGGTGCCCTGGGTAGGAGTGGACATTACCCAGGGTACAAGGCAAGATAGATTATAAAGAGTGTGGGCTTGCTTCTAGGCTCAAATGAGCGACAGTCTCAGGGGGCACATTATTACCATGTTCTCTTAGGGCCTTCTGCACTTGTCCCAGATAGGTCTGTTGTTAAAAGGGCCTTCCATATAGCATTTCATATGGACTGAGTTTTAAATCTCTCCTAGTGGCAGCCCTAATTCTCATGAGGGCTATGGGTAACAACTTAATCCAAGTTTCCTGAGTTTCTTGGCACAGCTTTGCCAATGTCCTTTTTTTGAGTCTGATTCATTTTTTCTGCTTTTCCTGAGGACTGAGGATGCCAGGCGGTATGTAACTTGTAATTTATGCCTAAGGCTGTGGGGAGAGCCTGGGTTATTTTTGCTATAAATGCTGGGTCACCATCAGATTGTAAAGACCTTGGTAGTTCAAATTGGGGAATTATTTCAATTTTCCCACTTCTAAAGACTTTTCTGTTCTAGTGGAAAAGGCATCTACCCATCCAGTGAAGGTATCTACAAACACTAACAGGTATTTTAGTCCTTGCTTGGATGGCATAACAGTGAAATCTATTTGCCAGTCCTCCCCTGGGTATGTTCCCCAATGTTGGACGGGTCTAGCCAGAGGTGGGGGTATAGGGTGGCTTTGTGGATTGCTTTTCAGACAGATCTCACAATTATTGGAAATTTGTTTAACTACTTTGTGTAGCCCTTTTCCTTTTATACATTTAGACAATAGTCCTAGGAGGGCATCCCTGCCATAGTGTGTGGCATCATGAAAGGCTTATACTATTTTCCATAATAAATACTCAGGCACAAATAATACTCTCTCCTCATTCTTCATCCATCCTGTCTCATCATAAGAAAACCCCCTTCCTTTCCCTTGGGGCACGCACCAGGGCAGTTAGCTCAGCTTTTTGGGCTGATGCTCCTGGTGGTAAAGCTCTTGCCTCAAAAACACCAGTCTGGCTGACCATTGCATAAAAGTGTGGCAGGGTTCAAAGTTTGGTACACCTTCAAGTTTAACTCTGGGGTGTCTAGGAGGAAGGCCCCAAAAGGGTAGAAACCAAGTAATAGAGGGGAGTACTTCCCACACTACCCACCAAATATCTTGGCCTCCCCCTCTTTTGTTTCTCAATCTCATACTTTTTTTTTTTTTTTACATTTTCTGGCCCACTTCACAGAAAAGGGGAAAAGTAAAGTTCCTTATCTGAGGCTTCCTGTCAACCCCAATGACTGTACAGTCGCGACTGGAGAGTGGGCCTGGATTTTGGGTTAAAACAGAGAAGGTAGCTTTCATGCCTCGCAAAAATTCAGTTTCCTTACCTCCCACATTGAGAATAACCCAAGGCTCTGCTGCAGAAATAGCAATGGTCTTCTGGTTGGGAGCTGAGTGGACCTCTGGACCTTGTCAATAGGGCTGCTCTCCCTCTTCCTCCAAGAGGGACATTAGGCAGTGTGGGCCTGCCTGGACTGGCCTCCAGGAGAAGTCAACTGGGTGCCCTGTTTTAGTATGCTCAGGACACTCCGCCTTCCAATGGCCTCTCTTTATTTTGGGGGTCTATACTCACTGGCCAATGAAGAAATTCTTGTGGAGGTCTTGGTCTTCAGGATCCTGTAGGGATACCTTGAAGTGGGCCCTGAAGTGCTACTGCCAACACTCGGACCTTTTTTTTTTTCATTTTATCCTCTGCTGCCAGGTCCCTGTTGTTAAAGACCTTAAAGGCTTCTTCAACCAGTCATGAGAGTGGAGTCTGGGGTCCTGCCTCTATATTTTGCAGTTTCTTTCTAATATCTGCTGCAGACTGGATAATAAAATGCATAGCTAGCAAAGTCTTTCCTTCTGGGCCCTCAGGGTCAGTGTTAGTATATTTCCTAAAAGCCTCAGTCAGCCTGGTGAGGAAGACCACTGGGTTCTCTTCCACTGTCTGGGTAATTTCTTTCACCCTATCATAATTAACAGGCTTGGCTGCACACTTCTGAATCCTGCCTATGACACATGTAACTAAATGTCTGGTTCTTTCTTTACCATCCCCATCATAATCCCAATTTGGCTCCACATCGGGGACTGCTTTCCCTCCCAGTCTGAAAATAACATGTGTAGGTTGTGGGTGGTTAGCCTGTTCTCTAGCCTTAGCCAGGATTCTAGTCTTTTCGTTTGTACTACAACAGTGAGTTAAAAATGACCACCACATCTCCCCAGGTCAAATTAAAATTCAAGCTGAGTTTTGTGAACTCATCCTTAAACCTCTCAGGGTCTTCTGACACACTCGCTAACTTTTCTTTGCACTGGCTTAAGTCTGAGACTGAAAATGGTATGTGAACCCGGACTGTGTCTCTAGTCCCATGACAACTGATAAATTTCTTAAAGATTTCTCTAATTTATACCATAAATAGGAAGTTAGCAACCATATCCTGAGTGTTGGACCCATGGGCTTTTTTTGCACTCTTGTTTTACAGTGGGTAACAAATTTAACATTACCTTTTTAATATTTACTATGAATAAAAGACAATCCTAAAGTTCCTAAAGTGTACTGTCCACTCATTTATTAGGAATCTAAACAAGAAATTGTCCACATAAATGCACTATCAGCTGGAAAGGGATCATCTAAACTAGTATAGGTGGATATATCACATAAAAACATATCTAGAAGGAACACACAGTTTGTCTAAAGAAAACAGAAAATATAGAAAAACTTACATGTGACAACTAGGTTTTCATTAGAGAATTCATGATTCACAAGATAATACAGGATGGGCTTCTCCTGTTGGAGGTCTCCATTTAATCCAGCCAAAACACATTAAATGTTCTCCCTGATGGCAAGCTGTCCCTCCTTGGTTTACCTGTTAACAATCATGGGTCACTTTTTCAGAAACAGAAGTGGAACCTAAGACAAAATGGAGTCTGAGCCATGAGGTCGATCTCCTTTATATAATAGAAACACTAACAAATAATGTTAGGCCAATTGTTTGAAATAACCAATGAAACAATGACCCTAAGGTCTTTGAACCCAGGAAACAAATCTCATGAGGTGTTTGTTTATGCATAAACAGCATCAGCAACTGCTTTTCCTGTGTCTCAGCAGCAACTACATTGTGCAAAACCTCAGACTGCATATTGATATAAATACAAAAATCATAGTTCAAATTTCAGACACTTCTCTGGTTATGATATTTACAACTTTGCTAAGTTTACCAATAGGAACTTCTAATTCAAGTGTTACAATATCTAAACCTACCAGTTAGATAATTTAGGAGAAAAGAGGAAAATGGTTTCTTATCTCCAGAAAGTAGGACCTTAAAGCATTTCTTATTTCCAGAAAGAAAGACCTTAAAACATCAGCAATAGTCCCACATAAAACCTGTAGGATTTCGTTTACTCAGTCTTACGTAGTTAACTTCTATTCCATGTGATACTGGATCAACTGCAGTCTGTGAACCCACCAGCACCTGTGTAAGAGTTCTGGAAATCTTGACTGAGTCTAGTCACAGTCCCTTTCGTAAGTCCAATGTAGTCCATCTTTTTTTTTGTTGAGATATTCTGGTCAAATGTTTTCAGAAAATCAGCAAAGTAAAAACTTATCTGCAGATTACAAAACTTAAGAACTTCAAACGTAACACATAATAATCCTGAGACACCACACCATGCAGTCAGGGTAGACCAAGAACACACCAAGATTATCAAGTCTCTAAATACCTGAATAGTAATAAAAATAACTTCATAGGTAAATGATGTTAATGCTTTAATTAATCCATTGGCTTTGATGTTGCTAGATTCAAAAAATAAAGTTTCAACTACATTAGCAATAGAAATAATAAAATTATGATATGCATTTGCTGCCTAATATTAGGCAAAAACACAAGAGGAAACACTAACATATAAATTTTAGATCAAAGAGAAAGAATCAGGCACTTCTCATGATTTTAACAACATGTACTAAGTAATTTGTAACATGTTAAATAAACCTTTTCACAATCTTTTTTTTTTTATAAAAAAATTTTCGTGGCAGAAGTTTATCATAAGTTACCAAGAAACAATACTTCAGTTATTTAACCAAAGATCTTAAAATAAAAACTTTAGCTTTTTTTTTTTTCTTTTCCTAAAGCCACATGGCTTGGTTTCTGACTCAGGAATCTTATTCTAATGACAGACTGAACCTTTATCTTTGAAGCAGGTTACACAAAAAAGAGATTAACTCTTTAACTCAGTAATCAAAGAAAATTTTAACAGTGAGAAAACTAATTCTTTGCTTTATATGCTATTCAGCATCAAAGCTCTTAACAATTTCATAAATTAAACTACTAAAATTCAGTCAGACAGATATAACTTTTGACCATATCAAATAAATAAAATAAATAAATTTATTTTTAATAAACCTCTTAAACATTGTCTTTGTTGCATATCTTATAGTACATCCCTTTAAAATGGCAAAAATGAACTCACTCAGTTGACTTAAATATACACATATATGTATCCTTTCTCTTGTGGTATAAAAAGCAAAAATATATAAGATGAATATCTATTAACTCAATTTAACATCAGTAAGTTACCTAAAACATCTTAGAAATTATTTTAAGCCTGTATACCATAAAACATAACTAATTGAAATAAAGTTTCTTTAAATATTCCAAATTTTCATTCAACTTTTACTATTTTTCATATTTTTTCAATCTAATTTTACCCACTGGCTTTGGAAATCCCAAAGTCTCTGTTCAACTGACTAATTCAGTGATACGAATATAACCTTAAGTCTCTGGCTACTGTTGGAAACATTTTTCCAGGCCATTTCAGCTGTGTCTCATTGTGATTTCTATTTGACCTTGTTGGCTGAAGGCCGGGGGCTGAGGAGGCCTGATCTTGCCCTGCCCTTACTTACCTTTTAACTCAGGGTAGAAGGCAAGATTAGCCCATTCTGATTCATTTACATATGTTTAAATTGACAGAGGCATTCTGAAAGGCTATTTTCCCGGTAAATACTAAAGCTCTTTAGCAATTGTTAAAATGAACCCATCAGTTCTTAGCTAGGGAGACTGAGGGCTGGAGGGAGTCATCCCAATTAATTCACATATGTTTAAGTGCACCTAGACATTTTGAAAGGCAAAAGATAACAATTTCTCTTTTGCTGTTCTGGAACTGCTACTTTTCCTTTAAGACAAAATTATCATTTTTTCTTTAAACCATTTAGAGCAAAATATGACCAAATGCTCAGTAAACAGCCCAATCAATAAATTCTCAAGAGTCTCTATAAGTATGTTCTAATTTAACCTGAACTTGTTTTCACCAATTAATTTCTATGCAACACACACAAATTACACAATAAGACACAGACAGAGGCAACTGAGATAATCTTGCAGTCTCAACCTCCCAGACTACCCCAATCACAGATAAGACAAAGAGACAGCACTCAGGCCAGACAAGCAGAAAGGGAAAGGGGAAACAAGGACAATCTTAGTAAGGTCCAACACATTACTAGGAGTATCTGCATCTCCACTTTGATCTTGCAGATACATCTCATCCCCAATACCAGATGGAGGGGCTTCAATCTCTCAGTCTAAACAGAAAAAGCAGTCTACATCCATCCACCAGAAACAGGGTGCACCATCTAGAGACAGTCAATAACCAGACATACAAAAACGACAGCTGAAACAAGTGGCTGGGCAAAAGGTCAGCTTGAGAGGAAAGGAAAGAGGAGGAAAGGGACGGGTTGCAGTCCCTGTCATGAGTGCACTACCAGCTCACCAGAAATTCCCTATTCCCTGGGGTCAGAAAGAAGGCATCCCTTGGTCCCTAGCGTCAGAAAAATCCATCGCACTGGGGACCCTCCATAGACCTTTCAGTAGTAATTCTGGTGTGGAGCCCCTGAGTCCCTGAGGTTTAAGAAGGTGTCCCTTGATCCCTAGGGTTAGGAAAACCATCGCACTTGGGACCCTTCACCCTTCACTAGTGACTCCGGCCCCCATGGTACACGATACACCCATGTTGGGGGGGACTCCTGGGTGGCCTGACCAGGGCGAGTGACTCTTATCTGCCACTCGGTTATCTATTGAGTCCTCATTATTGCCCTTCACGTTTCCAAGGAAACGCAGACAGAATAGGAAGGAAAATTTGCTCAAGAGGAAAATGAAACTAAGGTCGGGCCATGAAGAGTAAGGGGGAGAAGTCCTTATCCGGTGCAGAAAAGGGAGAAGGAATCAGTCTTGGCAGCTTCTTCATCCGCTGGGTCCAGGCAATTCTCCTCTCCACAGTGCCTTGGGTCCGAGAACGGGACACAAAGGATCCCCTGTCTCCTGGCTGGCTTGCCAAATTTTGCTGGAATTGGGTAAGGTTCTTGCCTCTCACTGGTCAAGAATGAGCAGGTAAGGCAGGAAGAGCTTTCCACACGAACAAAGCTTTATTGAAGAAGCTTGCAAGTGGAGACAGAGGGCCTAAGCTATGCTTACCCCTGTCTCACAGAACAAAAGACTTGCACGGGTTTTTAAAAGTTCTTGGGTGGGAAAAGATTCACGTTTATTCATAGGCACAGGCCGGGATATGTTAACTATGGTGTGCGTGCAGCAGCTAAGATGGCTTCTGTCTCGGAGGCTTCTGGGATCCATAGCAGGACTTATTATGGTGTGTCATGCCTGTGCAGCCTCGCTCCCTGAGTTCAATTCCCCTCATTGCTGCAGCCCTTCATTGCCCCTGGTGGAAGGCCACACAACCATTACAGGTGGATGTCTGCGCATGTCCCTGGGGCTGGTTTTATCCAGCTGCTTCTGAAACACAACTTTAAAGAAGTTTGTGGGATGTTTTCTGATACCTTGTCATATTGTTCTGGGGCATGGCTTTGTTTCCGCGCCCTGGCCCATTTCCTGTTATTTTGTTTGCAGATTTGGGGGCCCCTCTGTTCCCTGTCTTAGTTTTGTAAGTTCCCATATACAAATGTATACACTCATGCATTAATTTATATTTGATCAATATTATGATTTATGAACAAGGCAGGAGATTTGAAGCTCACAAACCTTCGTACTTGGGTCTCAATTTATTGTTGTGTAGCAAATCTTGTTAATGAAGCAATTTTAAGATTTGCTTTTGCTCTAAATATTTTACTGGGATCCTTTCATTTGAATTTATTAAACAACTCAATCCCTTCTACCCTCCCCTAGCCACACAACACACTAATTTTCATCTGAGTAGGGTTTCTCTTTCATTTCTGTATCTCTTATTTATGGCATAAGTTGATACACTGGGTCTCAAGAGTTGCTTTATTGATGTTAAGACAAAGAGAAAATTATAGAATTGGCTACCCTTCATTAAATAGCAGGCCAACTGCTGAACTAGCCTTTTAAGTCTATTCAATTATATTGATATTAAGGTTTGGATCAATTTCAAAATAAGCAAACTTTAACAACATGTTTGTCCTAGTGAGAAGACCAAGATAATCAGACAATGATTTTGAAGGATTGCTGTAAAGACTGCCATGAAAATATGGGGAAAGATTCTGTCTTCCGTCACTCACATTTTGGTGTTTAAGGATCTATCTCCTCAATCCTTAACAAAACAAAACAATACAAATCTGTTGCCATCAAGTCGATTCTGACTCATGGTGACCCCACGTATTACAGAGTAGAACTGCTGCTCCATAGGGTTTTCTTGGCTGCAATCTTTCCAGAAGCAGATTGCCAGGCCTTTCTTCTGTGGTGCCACTGGGTGGGTTCAAACTGCCAACCTTTAGGTCAGTAGTCAAGCGCAAGCTGTTTGTGCCACCCAGGGATCTTTGCTCACTCCATACTCCCCACCTAGGAATTTTACTCAGTCCCAAGGTTGCCATTACTATGTTGACAATTCCCAGATCTCTGTTGCTATTCCTGATCTCTCCACTGAGATCCAGAAGCAGATATCTCACTGTTTTATGAACATCCCCACTAAGACAGCCGAAATTCAACCTCAATGTAAGCCTAATTTCTCAAACTGAAATCTCAGCTAAAATCTGCTATTCCTGCAGTGTCCTTTAGTTTAGTAAATGGCACCACTACCTACTCTGATCGTTTGGCCTAAAGCCTAGTAGACATTCTTCTCATTGAATACCCATAGCCAGTCAATGACTAAGTCCCCTAGGCCATACCTCCCAACTCCAAATCCATTTACCTTTTTGCATCTTCACCACCATTACCATAGTCTAGGCTACTATCATTTAGAACATGAGCTATTGTAATAGTTCCCAAACCAGTATTCTTACATCCATGTTTCTCCCTTCCAATTCCTTTTTCATGCTGCAGTTAGAATGATTCAAATTCAAATTAAATCCTTCCACTTCCCTGCATGAAACCCTTTTTGTTGACCTTGGGATAACATGCATATTTCTAAACATAACATAAGATCTTATGTACATGGGCTCTGCCTACTTCTTTAGCTCCATTTCATTCAACTCTTCCTCCTAACATTCTTGGCCTCAGCCATAGATGTCTAGAAGCACCTCTTCATATATTGTACAAACACTTATGCTTACAGGTCAAGAAAATGGCTCTCGTCTTCTGCCCATTCTTAGTTTAGCTAACTCTGATTTGTCCTTTAGGGCTGTGGTGTAATAAATTACTTAATATAGCCTTTCTCACCATGGTCTTGTAACTCCCACCCAGGTCATTGGGTGGGATTGTGTGATAGGATAATTTTGGCCCACCAAGGGGATTGGTCAGTTTTGCCTTAAAAGAGAGCCAATTCCAGAGCACAGAGGAGAATCCCAGCGCGACCGAGGAAGAATGGACAGGAGCCAGCACATCCTTCGGACCTGGGGTTCCTGTGTTGAGAAGCTCCTGGACCCAGGAGACAGAAAGCGAGCTGTAACCTTGAATAAGGTGAGAAGCAGTGGCAGGAGAGACTGGACGGCTGAGACCCAGCAGCAGGAGATGGTGCGGTGGGCTTCCCAACCCATGGAGAGAGAAAGTGTAGTGCCTTTGGGCAGAGACTGAGGGCCAGGGGGAGGCGTGCCTGCGAGCATGGCTAGGAAGAGGCTATCCTGATGAAAGAACTGTATATCCTGAGTGTTCCTCAGCCTGAATTATAACTGTTAATTCCCTAATAAACTCCATAATTGTAAATATGGTCTGTGAGGTCTGTGCAGCCGTTGCAATGAATTATCAAACCCAATAGACAGTGCTATAGAAGGGATGGTTGGTGTTGGAGCTGGTAAATATGGCAGAGAGAGGAGGCATATCTGGCCTCCACCGCAAAGGAATCAGCCTTGGGCTGTTGATCTTGATTCTCCCTCCCAGTTGTGAAGTTAGAGGAGGTCAGACACCTCCCCCATGCCTTTTTTTTTTTTTTTTTTTTTTAAATAAGTACTCAGCTTAAACATTGCTTACTGAAGGATGTCTTCCCTAACCTTGTAGGTAAGGGACAATGCCCTTACTGTAGGCTCCCTGAGTATCCCATACTTCCCTAATAACACTCATCAGATTTGGTTTTTTAACTGTCCTTATTCCTCTGTTTTCATCCTTAAAAAGCCTAGTGCCTGGCAAATAGGAGAAGCCAGTATGTACTTGCTGACCAACTAGGTGGATATTCTACCAAATCAACTCAGTACTTCAGCCAGTCTGAGCTTTTGGGCATTTTTCAAACACATGTTCTACAACACATATTCTAAACACATGCTTATCTTTGTACCTCTGCTCATGCTATTTTTTCTACCTAGATTGCCCTAGCTTCACCTCTCCCTGCTATCCTCATCTCAACCTGTTTTTAAGCCTCGGTTTAATGACACCTTTTACAACATGCTTTTAAAAAAAAAAAAAAATTTTTTTTTTTTCTTTTTTTCCGTAATCGATGCAACCATGTCTAGTCCGTCTCCCAGGAAAATGCACATGAAAGCAACATTTTGCGTATATTGGATGCTTGAGGGACCTCCTGAAGTCTTATCTACGGATACCCTTGAGTTCTTTAGTCCTTTGACCACAGACTGGCTAGATGTTCACTGGTCTCCATTGCAGTTTGGAGTAACCATAAGATGTAGTTTTAAGCGAAGAGATTGTGGGCAGAAGTGATGTGTACCACTTCCAGACCTGGACCACAAAAATCTCTTATATATCATCCTCTATGTTCCTTTCCCATCTGTAATGCAGGAGAACAGAATGAACTTGGAAGTCATATGTTAAAAATGGCAGAGTCACAATGTGAAACTAGTCTGAACCACCATATGGAACAGAAGTGCTCACCAATCATACACACCTGTTTTTAGACTTTATGTGAGAAATATATTTTTATTGAGTTAGAAGAATTATATATTTTTATGTCCACTTGTTACAGCAGCTAGACTATCTTCACTAATACAAGAAAGAGGTTAAAAACTCCTGGTTTGCACATTCATGATATTTAGTTTGTACTACACATATGCTGATCACAAGTGCCTAAAAGAATAATATGAGTAAAATATTTTCTACTAAATTATTTGATTCTTACAGAGCCTGATAATATTTACTTAGATGAGACTCAATCTACCAAGATGAAATATCAGTCCTAAATGTGTATGCAGCAAACAACAGAGCTTCAAAATACATAAAAAACAAAACCCATAACAGTCAAACAAACAAAAAGACAAATGAGAGTGCGGAAAGAAGAAATAGACAAATCCACAATTATAGCTGGGAACTTCAACGTCCTTCTCTCAGCAGGTGATAAAACTACTAGACAGAAAATCAGCAAAAATACAGAAGAACTGAACAACACCATCAAATAACAGGACCTAATATTTATATCAACAACAGTAGAATACAAATTCTTTTCAAATGCCCATGGGACATTCATGTAGGCATACTATACTCTGGGATATAAAACAAACCTCAACAAATTTAAAAGAATTGAAATCATACAGAGTATGTTATCTGACCATAACAGAATCAAACTAGAAATCAATAACAAAGAGAACAAGAAAAATCTCTCAGTACATAGAAGTTAAACAACACACTTCTAAATAATCCATGGGTCAGAGAGGAAGTTTCAAGAGAAATAAAACAAAAATACAGTGTATCAAAATTTGTGGGACACAGCTAAAGTAGAGTTGAGAGGGAAATTTATAGCACTAAATGCTTATAATTGATGTGAGCCCTGAGGGGGCAGTGGCTAAGATCTCAGCTGCTAACCAAAAGGTCAGCAGTTCAAATCCACCAGCCACTCCTAGGAAAGCCTATGTGGCAGTTCTACTGTGTCCAATAGGGTCGCTATGAGTCAAAATTGACTTGACGGCAACAGGTTTGGCTTTTTTGTTTGAAGTGCTTGCTTACATTACAAAACAGGGTATGCCTCAAATCAATCATCTAAGTTCCTATTTTGAGAAACTGGAAAAGGAAGGGCAAAATAAACCCAAAGCAAGCAGAAGGAAGGAACTACTGAAGAACAGAAAGCAGAACTGATTTCTGAATTGAAAATAGAAAAACAGTAGTGAAAATCAACGCAACAAGAAGCTGGTTTTTAAAATCAATAAAATTGATAAACCTTTAGCAAGAATGACAAAGATGAAAAGGGAGAAGACACAAATCACCGATATCAGGAATGAAACAGTATATCACTACATATCCTGCAGCCATTAAAAGGATAAAAGGGAAATGAACAACTTTATGTTCATAAATTCAAGAATTTGAAAGAAATTAACAAGTTACTTGAAAACCACGAACTACCAACCTCAACCAAGATGAAACAGACACCCTGAATAGTCCTACAACAATTAAGGAAATTGAATTCATAATTAAAAATTTCTGAAAAAGAAATCTCCAGAACCAGATGGTTTCACTAGAGAATTCTATTAGACATTTAAAGAAGAATTAAGACCAATTTTATGCAATCTCTTCCAGAAAATAGAAGAGGAGGGGCACTTCCCAACACAGTTTAAGAGGCCTATACAGATACTGGAAACCCTGGTGGCATAATGGTTAAGTGCTACGGCTGCTAACCAAGAGGTTGGCAGTTCGAATCCACCAGGTGCTCCTTCGAAACTCTAGCAGTTCTACTCTGTCCTATAGGGTCGGTATGAGTTGGTGGGTTTGGTGGTTTTGGTACAGATACCAGGAGCCTCGGTGGCACAGTGGTTAAGCACTCAGCTGCTAACCAAAAGGTTGGCAGTTTGAACCCACCAGCCACTCTGAGGGGGAAAGATATGGCAGTCAACCTCCATAAAGATCCTGCCTTGTAAAACCCGTGGGGCAGTTCTACTCTATCCTATAGGGTCACTATGAGTTGGAATCAACTTGATGGTAATGGGTTTGGCTTTTGTTTGTTTGGTACAAATACCAAAACCAGACAAAGACAATACAAAAAAATAAAACTACAGACCAAAGCCTCTCATGAAGAGAGTACGAAAAAACCAAAAACTCTCATGAACTTAGACACAAAAACGTCAACAAAATACTGTAGATGTACAGAAAATACAAAGTCAAATACAGCAATGTATAGGAAGAATTATACATCATGACCAAGTGGGACTTATTTTAGATATTTAAGTCTGGTTCATGTTTAAAAATTCATCAATGGAAAACATGTATTCACACAAAACTTGTACAGGAATGTCCATGTATAAATGTTCTAGAATTAGTGATAATGTTTGCAAAACTTTCTGAATATACTAAATACTAATGAACTGCTTACTTTAAAATGGCGAATTTTATGCTACATGAATTACATCTCAATAAAAAAGTCATTAATGTCATTAATATCACACACAAGTAAAATTTTACTAAAGATCATTCAAAAGCAGCTGCAGTAGTATACTGACAGGGCGCTGCCAGAAATTCAGGCCAGATTCAGAAGAGGATGTGGAACCAGGGATATCATTGCTGATGTCAGATGGATCCTGGCTGAAAGCAGAGAATAGCAGAAAGATGTTTACCTCTGTTTTATTGATTACGCAAAGGCCTCCGACTGTGTGGATTATAACAAATTATGGATAACATTGCCAAGAATGGGAATTCCAGAGCACTTAATTGTGCTCATGAGGAACCTGTACATAGATCAAGAGGCAGTTGTTTGGACAGAACAAAGAGATACTTCGTGGTTTAAAGTCAGGAAAGGTGTGTGTCAGGGTTGTATCCTTTCACCATACATATTCAATCTGTATGCTGAGCAAATAATCCCAGAAGCTGGACTATGTGAAGAAGAATGGGGCATCAGGTTTGGAGGAAGACTCATTAACAACCTGCATTATGCAGATGACACAACCTTGCTTGATGAAAGGGAAGAGGACTTGAAACACTTACTGATGAAGATCAAAGACCATATCCTTCAGTACAGATTACACCTCAGCATAAAGAAAACAAAAATCCTCACAACTGAACCAATAAGTAACATCATGATAAATGGGGAAAAGATTGAAATTGTCAAGGATTTCATTTTACTTGGATCCACAATCAACATCCATGGAAGCAGCAGTCAAGAAATCAAAAGATGCATTGCATTAGGCAAATCTGCTGCAAAAGATCTCTTTAAAGTGATGAAAAGCAAAGATGTCACCTCTAAGACTAAGGTGCACCTAACCCAAGCAATGGTATTTTCAATCGCATCATACGCACAAGAAAGCAGGACAATAAACAAAGAAGACTAAAGAAAAATTGATGCCTTTGAATTGTGGTTTTGGAGAAGAATATTGAGTACACCTTGGAGCACCAAAAGGATGAACAAATCTGTCTTGGAAGAAGTACAAGCAGAATGCTCCTTAGAAACAAGGATGGCGAATCTGTGTCTTACCTACTTTGGACATGGTGTCAGGAAGACTCAGTCCCTGGAGAAGGACATCAAGCTTGGTAAAGTACAGGGTCAGCGAAAAAGAGAAAGACCCTCAACGAGAGGGATTGACACAGTGGCTGCAACAATGGGCTTAAGCATAACAATGACTGTGAGCATGGCACAGGACCAGGCAGCGTTTCGTTCCGTGGTACGTAGGGTCACTATGAGTCGGAACCGACTCCATAGCACCTAACAACAACAACAACAAAAAAGTCAGTCAATGTAACCTATCATATCAAAAGCATAAAGGAAAAAAATCATATGATCCTATCAGCTGATGCAGAAAAACGAAATGACAAAATCCAATCACGATAAAAATTTTCAGAAAACTAGGAATAGAGGGGGACTTCTTCAATTCAATAAAGAATATTTACAAAAAATCTACAGCTAACATTTCACTTAATGGTAAAACACTGTATGTTTTCCCCCTAAGATCAGAAAGAAAGCAAGGATGTCCACTCTCACCACCCTTATTCAACATAGGACTGGAAGTTTTAGCCGATGCAATAAGGTAAGAAAACCAAACCAAACCTGTTGCCTCGAGTCGATTGTGACTCATAAAGGAAGTAATATTTATTCAGATGGAATGATCTGATACAAACAGGAAGTTGGCTAAGAATCCAAATGGGAAAGCAATCTCAAAAAAAAAATTCAGGTTTCTAAATAAAAGAACAGAAATAAGCACAACTGATTCCAAAATTTATAGGCTTGGAAGTTTCAATGTAAAGGAGTAGCTCTCTCTCTCTCTCTCTCTCTCTCTCACACACACACACACACACACAAACACACTGTCATTAAGATAACATTTAAGCACCAAAAAGTTGGAAAATTTAATTCGTTAGTCAAGCCCACTGAACACAAGGGTAAGCCTTGGCATATACTACATAAAATATATGAAACAGCAAAAGTTGGTTTTAAAAAAAAGGCCAGAATAAACTAAAGAAGGAAATAAAGTACAAGTTGTAGAAAACAAGGAAGTGAAAATACAGAAATTCATCTGGAACGAGTAAATTAACATGGGTGGATAGAGAGGCTAAGGAAGTCTTCAAAAGGTTAAGAAGGAAATCTTAATACATTAAACGAAACAATGATTTTGAAGCATTTTAGGTTATGTTTAATAAATATTCAATAATAAACTATATAAAGAACTTAATTGATAAACACAAGTAATTATAATCCTCTTTACTCTCTGCTGTCATTTTGAGTATCATCAACATGATTTGGGATTCTTCACTCTCCTATCTTCTACTCCACTTCTAATTAGCTACCTGTCTCTAAAACTTAATCGTTGTAAAATGTTGGCTTTCCTAATCTCTGAGATTTATCAATTCTGAACTCAGCCTTTCCACCACTGTATTCTAACACTGACAAAAACATCATTTTGCTGTAATAACCTAGCCCACAAAATGGCTTCCAGTCAAAGTGGGAATTATGCACCAAAAATGAGTTTGCTACTTTGTAGCTTGATAAGTCACTTATTCTATCTGGCCTCAGTTTCTTCACAGGTAATATATGGATTCATCCATTTGTTCATTCAACACATATTTTATTTTGTTTCTTCTATGTCCCAGGCACTGTTCTAAGTGCCCGAGATACATTAGTAAAGAAAAGAAAGATCTCTGCCCCTGTGGAACTTGCATTCTATAAGGGGGGAGGGAGACAGAAAAAATAAACAACAAATGTAATAAGTAAAATGGAATACTTCTCAGCCAGTAGAAGTGAAGTCTTGACACATGCTACAATATGGATGGAGCTTGAGGACATTTTGTTGAGTGAAATAAGCCAATCACAAAAGGACAAATATTGTATGGCCTCACTTATATAAAAAGACAAGGAAAGGCAAATGTATAAGGACCAAAGTTTATTAGCAGTCACCATGGTGGGAAGAAGGGGAGGGGAGGGGGATTGTTGCTTATGGAGTACTGAGTTTTGGTTACAGTGATGGAAAAATTGCATTGATTAAAGATAGGGTTTCACAGCTGATTACTGTAAGTGTTGTCAATAAGTTGCACACCTGTAAAATGTTGAACTGGCAAAAGCGTGATAGACATATTTACAACAATGAGAAATAAAAAAACAAACAAACTGCTGAGACTGCTTATGTACAACCAAACACCTTGTGGGATTTGATTCCTTGGTTTGGAGGTTTAACATCATGGTTTCACGGAATATTTCAGTTAATTGGTCTAACAGCATGCTTAGTGCTTCTGTTCTACCTCCTAGTTTGTTGCTTAATCCTTGAGGTCTTAAAAGTTTGTAAGCAGCCATCCAAGACACGACAATTGGTCTCCATTTGCCTGGAGCAACAGAGGAAGAAAGAATCAGGAATAGGAGGAGGAAATGGAATGTGTGGCTAAGTCGTCCATGAATAACTGCTTCCTTTGCCACGAGGTCAGAAGAACTGAATGGTACCTGGCTACAATTACTGAACAGTATAATCAAAGATTCTATAGAAGAATCCTGATCGAAAGGGGAAAATGCAGAACAGGATTTCAAATTTTTGTGGATTCTGGACATTCTGGAGCCATGCAAGATGGATGAATCTTTGAAACTATTGCCCTCACATAATCTTTAAACCATAAACCAAAAACTGTTCCCTGAAGTCTTAAAACCAAGTAATATAGTTTAGATTAATTGGTAAGAAAGATCTGCATTGAACATTATGTTCTTTTAAGAACTATCTATATGGAATCAAATTGACAAAAGCAACCCGGAAGATTATACAGGAACCTTAGGGGACAATGAATTTATGTTAATGGAGGAGGAGCAACTCAGAAAAGGAGGGTGAGAAGTGTTGCACAACTCAAAGAATATAATCAATGTCACTAAATTGTACATTCAGAAACCGTTGAGTTGGTATATGGTTTGCTGTGTATATTCTCAACAACAACAATGAAACTACTAAAAAATGTAGTAAATAAGTAAATTATACAGTATGTTAGAAGGTGATAAGTGCTGTGAAAAAAAAAGTGGAATACAGTAAGGAGGGTAGGAACTGCAGGGGGTATGGTAGGCTGCAGTTTTAAATAGAAGGTCAGGGTAGACCTAATTGGGAAGGTGATGTCTAAGCAAAGACGTGGAGGTTAAGGAGTTGGCCAAATGGGTATCTGGGGGAAGAGTGTCTCAAGAAGAAACCACGTGTAGAGCCAATGTCTAAGGTGGGAGAGGATCCTGGGGAGCTTTGTGTGCTATTTTAAAGGCTTTAGTTTTACTCTGTGTGAAATGAGAAGCCACTGCAGGGTTTTAAGCAAAGGAGTGATGTTTCAAAGGTGTTGAGAAATGATTGCAGGAGGCAGGAAGAGAAGCAGGGTGATCAGAAGTGGTAGGATTTGAGACATATTTTTGAAGACAGCACTAGCTGACTCCAAGGTTTTTAACCTGAGCAACTGGAAAGATGAGGTTGCCGTCAGCGGGGAAGGCAGTAGACAGAGCAGGTCTGGGATAAATATTTCTGGGGTTTCGTGATGACTGGTGACCGCTGACTGCTGTTGTGGCTTGAATCCAAGCGCTTCTTTTTTGATTTAGTGTTCCCCATCACCTCTCCTGCCCGCCTCTCCTTTTCTAACTCCTTGCTCTAGGGGAGGAAGGCCTGCATAATTTTCCATGAACCCTTTTGGCTGGTTCCATTTTACTTTTTCTGCTTAATTGTGAATCTCTGTTAAAAGTTCTTCCTCAGGGAGCTGGTCCCTGCAGGAATGTGAATGAATTTACCTTGTTGTTGTTTTTTAAAAAAAAAGCCTCCTAATACTTTAAGCTTTTATTTTTTTCGCCTTTAAATTATTTATATTTTATAGTAATTTTATTTTTGGAAGTGAAATTGATGTCATTTTGCCATACTTTTTTTTTTTTTTTTTTAGAAGGCTAGTTTTCCTAGAGGAGGACATGCAAGTATTTTTTCTTCCAGTCTTTAGCAAAATATTTGAACCTTGGCTGGGAAAAATCCCTTTTTAAGGCTGAGCATGGGATATGCTTTCTGTATCAGTCCAGTCCCTGACTTCTTTATTTTGGGTCATGTGTAGGAGTTGTTGAGTCTACAATAGATAGGAGAGAATGAGTTTTAAAATATGCCAACCATTCACTAGGGCCTGGGTTAAAGCAATTATTTTATTCGGGTACCTGAGTAATTGGGATAAAGGTATTTTGTCCCTCCAGCCAGGTTTGTACTAAAGTCATTGCATAGCAAAACTTCCCCAAGGCTACATTTTTATGTTTCATTTTCAGACTGTTGGTGCCACAGGAGCAATTAAAATGAGTGAATAATGCCTGTTTCCCCCTTGATAATTAATGTGGATAGCCTGCTGTCTGTTCATATTCATGGCAAGGGATTTAACAGGCTATTGTATTAGTAACAAAGTAGATGCAGATTGTAAACATTTATCTTCTCCAAAGTTTCATGCAATTTTCAAAGCATTGTCGGTTGAAACATGCTCTCATTCCCCCAAAACAAAGAAATCTTTAGATGATTTCTCAACAATTTCGAAATATCTTTCATCCACTAGTAACCTCTATTTATTATATAAAATAACATATTGGATAATGTACATAAAAAACCCAAACCAAACCCACTGCTGTTGAGTCCATTCCGACTCATGAGTAGAACTGCCCCCATAGAGTTTCCAAGGAGCGCCTGGCAGATTCGAACTGCTGACCTTTTGGTTAGCGGTCGTAGCACTTAACCACCACATCGCCAGGGTTTCCAGATAATGTACATAGTGTATAAAATTATATAAAGTAATAAATCTACTAGAAAATGAATAGTAATGGGTGAAAAGTCTAATGCCTCCTAAATTGATTTCCTATTATGAAGCCCTGCTTGGCTGCTAATCAAAAGTTTGGTGGTTTGAATCCACCCAGCAGTCCTGTGGGAGAAAGACCTGGTGCTCTGCTTCTGTAAAGATTACAGCCAAGGAAACCCAATGGGGCAGTTCTGCTCTGTACATGGGTTGTTATGAGTGGAAATCAACTCAATGGCACCCAACAACAACGAGGTGCTACGAACTACTATTTGTTGTTGTTAGGCACCATTGAGTCGATTCCGACTCACAGTGACCCTATAGGACAGAGTAGAACTGCTCCACAGGGTTTTCAAGGAGCGGGCTGTGGATTTGAACTGCCAGCTTTTGGATTAGCAGCCAAGCTCTTAACGACTACGCCACCAGGG
This sequence comes from Loxodonta africana, assembly GCF_030014295.1. Lineage (NCBI taxonomy): Eukaryota > Metazoa > Chordata > Mammalia > Proboscidea > Elephantidae > Loxodonta > Loxodonta africana. The sequence goes on along the minus strand of NC_087352.1, from coordinate 56,172,295 downwards.
CTCCAGTGAACTATTATTAAGGTATATCAGTAAAATCTGCCCTGTGAGGGAATTTAGTAGTAAATTCCCTCAGCTTCATTAGCGTGTTTATTCATTCTCTCCTATCCACATATATGCTAGTGAAAATTTCCCAGCCAATTTACCTACAATCTCAGTATTTTACAAATAATGTTATCTTCACCCGTGAAAATCATTGATCCTGATAGGAAAGTCTGAAGATTTGAATGTCTTAAGATCAAATTATTATTTTGCCAAGGAGAAAAACTCTTTAAGAATTACTATGACTCCTAATACAGCAGCTTAGAGGAGAAAGACATGGATCAATAAATACTAACTTCTTATAAGGACTTGTGCTAAGCATTGCAGGGGAATATAAATTAATATAAATCATGTACCTTACAGTCCAGTTGGCAAGATGGTAAAAAGTTTAAACATAAGAAGGCATAAAAGGTAATAATCTAATAATTGAAAATAGTAGCACATAAGCATATTTTAGGCATTTTGAGAAGAAAAAAAATTTTTTTTTTTTAGATAATCAGGAAAGATTTTATGAAAGAAGTCAAACCAAGCAGAGATTCAGGGGACATAAACTCTAAATAGGTGAAATGGAGAGGGAAGAGAATGTGTTGTGAGAAATACCACAAGTAAAATGCAAAAGAGAAGCTGGTGGATTTGGGGTGGTAGGATTTGGGAGGTGAGCATACGAGTTTGATTAAAGTGAAGGATAGTTATGCTGCAATGAGAGGAAGCAAAGCCTGGAAATTTGAAAAAGGCTAAGTTGTTTAGACTTGACTGAGGCCCATCTACTTTGGGGAGGGTAGTTTCTTGTGTAAAGACTCAGGCAGAATAGAGAAAATATCCCAGCTCTACTTCAAATGAACTATCTGCTATTTAGTGACTTAACTTCTTTGAACCTCAGCTTCCCTTCTGTACAATGGATATTATATCACCCAGGCAGAATTGTGAGGGTTGAGTGCAGTAATATTTCATTGTGATTCAGCCAAGTGTGCACCAGTCACAATGGCAGTCGCTACCTCTTTGCAGTAAGGGGCAGGGCAGGGAAGCTACACCAGGGGCTTTTGAAGAGAAAAATGAGATTATTCAACGGGTGGGTGTGGCATTTTGGAATATTAGTTTTGTGATGGTGCGCAGAATGAACTGAGGAAGGGAAACATGTGCTTGTTCCAGGTAAGGGGAACCCGGAAAATAAGCCCATCAAACCACACACCAAGCACAGGGCTCTGCACTAGTGTCCTGGTGATGGCCAAGCCAGGAGAAATGAAGTGACTATCAGAAGGAGGGAATAAAGGGATCTGGTGAAGACAGAGCTATATGTAAAAATGAAATCCAGAGGAAAAATTGATTAATTTCAGAAGGAAGAAAGACGACTCAAAACAAAAGAAAACCTACAAAGGAAAAGACCTATAATGGACATTTGCATTTCTTTTTTGGTCGGTTTGTTTCTGTTTTGTTTTCTCAGTGCCCTATCCCCCTCTTTCCTTCTGTTCTCAGTTTGATGACATGTCCTTTGTCTGGTCAGAGTACTTTGTTTTTTGGCCTCATTGCTTGGTCTGGAGGTGAGCATGTTTTAAGACTGTGCTAGTTAGAGCCCTGGCCCAGGATTTTTCAGCCTGGAGATAAATCTTCTTGCCTCTCTGGGTATAGAAGCCAGAAGGATATCAATCTGGAGAATGCTGCTGGCAGAAGTATATAGAGCCAAATGGAGACCACAAGACATCAGAGGAAAGGCAGAAAGACAGATTAAGGGGCTTGGTGAGAATGAGATTCATTTCATTTCCCAAGGTCCACAAAGTTGCCCCAATTCCCGCAGGGCATCTTTTTAGATTTCAGAGAGCTAACCATTATCGTTCCAATAAATCCTTTTCTATTTAAGCTAGGTTATGCAACGAAAAGAATACACAAAGTTTAAAAGTTCCTTCAAACCAAAATATAGAGAAAACCAAGTCAAACAAATTGGGAAGCATTGCATCAAATATAACATGACGAAATGGGTTATCCTTATTCAATGGACAATAAGGATATAAATCAATAAGAAAAAAACTTAACATTCCAATGGAAAAATAAGCAGAGACCATGAACAGACCATTTGCAGAAGAAGAAATAAAAGAACCAATAAATAAAGAGTCAGGCTTAATAATGAAGAAAGATACATCAAAACAGCAAGAAAAATATGGTAATTATACTTGAGCACAATGGGGGGACTTGTTCTGCATTTCTTGAGAGCTTTTCTCTGCTATATGTTTCAAAAGCCTTAAAAATATTTGTAACCTTTGATTGAGTCTTTCCACTTCTGGAAATTATCCCAAAGATGTAATCAAAGATGTGCCCAAAGATTCACGTACAAGGATGTTTATTGCAGTGATACTTATATTAGCCAAGTTGTAAATGTCTAATTGGGTGATGACTGAATAAATAATGAGGAATGAACAGCCATATGATGAAAAATTAATAAGTCATTAAAAATAATATTTTTGAAGTATACTTCCTCAACATGAGAAATGCTCACTATATAATACTAACAAAAAAGTAGGATGTAAAATGATGTGATATGATTCCAAATATTATTTTACATATCCATGTATACGTGTTTGTATATGTATTAGGATGTAAGATGAGACTTTTTCTATTATTTTGAGATTTTGACCAAAGACTAAAGCTGAGAATAATTGGTGACAAGTATTCGAACTTTCTCAAGAAAGGTATTAGACATAAAAAAAAAAAAATAGTCCCACATTATTTGCCATAAGTTAAAAAAAGAAGCCTAGTGATCACCATTACCACCTCCAGCAGTTTATGTAAGATATTTCTCAGAAAAGATTATTTGAAGTGAATGCAGAGGGGTAGAGTGTGCTTTTGGCATAAGCGCTGGTGCCTGACTCTGACCTGGAGATATTTAAAGGTGGAAAATTGGCTGAGCAGTCCACAATGGCAGGGCAAAGACAGAGAAAAGGCAACAGTAGGAACAGACCTCGCTTCTGCCCCTGGATAAGGGTGTCTGGATTTTCCCATGAGTGGGATGGGGTAAAGAGAATGAAAAACCAGACACTCCCTTCTTCTTCACTCTGGCCTCTGAGCTGTAGACAGGTTTGAGCTCACAGAAGGGACAGACATTGACTTAATTGAGACTGAACTGGACTTTTTAACTCCCACATATGAAACTGTGCCAATGGCTGGAAGTGACAGGAAAGGAATGGGACCTGCCTCAGTTACGTTGAGAAATAGGGAGTGGAGAACCGATAAAGTGTGCTTGGAGGCATTGATGGGGAAAAATCATGTTGCTTTATCTTTGTACCTCATCAAGTCCATCCTGTTTAATAATTCCTCCTAAACGCATAGATCAAGGTTGGAAAAAACATGTATCAAAATGTTATCAGAAATCATCTTTGGTGGTGAGAGTATAGGTACTTTGTACTGTCATCTTTATATTTTTTCTGTATTTTTCCAAGATATCCATGCACACACACACACATACATACATACATGCAGAAGGTGGGGAGGAAATGGGTAAAGAGAAAAGAGAAGAATCAGAAGCAAATTGTTTCCTATTTATGTCTGTTATTGTGTGCCATCCAGTTGATTCTGACTCGTAGTGACCCTATGGGACACAGTAGAACTGTTCACAGCGTTTCCTAGGTTGTAATCTTTTTATTTTATTTGCTGTTGTTGTAGAATATACACAGCAGAACATACACCAATTCAACAGTTTCTACATGTACAATTCAGTGACATTGATTACGTTCTTCGAGTTGTACAACCATTCTCACCCTTCTTTTCTGAGTTGTTCCTTCCCTAGTAACATAAACTCACTGCCTCCTAAAGTTCCTATTTAATCTTTTGAGTTGCTGATGTCAGTTTGATCCCTTATAGGTAATTCTTAAAAGAGCACGCCACTCAAGGCAGACATTCTTTACCAGTTAAGCTAAACTATTGCTTGGTTTTAAGAAGACTTCAGGGGATATTTTTGGTTTAAGGCTCAAAGATTGTCCCTGGGTAATAGTTTCAGGGGTTTATCCACCCTCCATGACTCCAGAAAGTCTAGGGTCATGAGAATTTGAAATTTTGTTCTTCCTTTTCCCCTTTTTGATCAGGATTCTGCTATACAATGATCAGATTGCTCAGTAATGGTAACTAGGCTATAATTTTTATGTCTACTGAGCCATATATTGGTAGTTTTGTTGAAATGCCATTTGTATCTCTCTCTTCTTTCGTTTTCATGCCACCACCCTACTGCTGACACTTAACAACTGTCCTTTAGGAAGCTGCGCTCATAATTGATGTTATGTTCCTCCTGTCAACCTCCACACCACTGACAAGTCTACCTTCCTAAAACACACTCTCCTCTCTGCACTCTCTTTTTCATCTCTTCCTGTCATTCCCAAATGACTTTTCAGCTTCTATGTCGCCAGTTATACAGTTATACAAGCCAAGCTTGGGTTCTTGTTATTTCCAAAGCCCAAATGGCCTTCCAGTGTAATTCCAGCTATAATCACTTCCTGTAGTTCCCCTTGTTTCCTACCCTTCCAGAAAGTCTTCCCTAGCTACTTGGCCAAAAAAATTATATTAAGGTCAGCACTCACACAATGAAGAACAGACATATTTGCAATTTTCACGGGGGCAAATACAGTAGAAATTTTTTGACTCAATTAGAACAGCTGAATAATTAAGCCAGGATAAAAATTATGCATTCTAAGCTGTACTGGAAAATAGACTCCCACCATTTAATCCAAATATGAGAAATATACAGTCCATCCCAATATGGAAGGGTGATGAAATAAACACAAATATAAATGGTAGACAATTTTTAGTACAATGAGAGAAGAAAGGGGTAAACGTAGGTCCCACCTAGGCCAGGGACTCAGACATTTAGAAACAATAAAGGTAAATTTCAGATTCAGCCAATGCAAAATTATAGTGAAAGATGAAAAATCAGGAACTATATACAAAATAAAAAAAAAAAAATTTTTTTTTTTATGTACATAGAAGGCTAAGTTTTCAGAATTGGCAAAGGAGATGACAGAAAGTCCAGGATGATTTAATCACCTTATAGGGACTTGAGGTTCTCCATCTCCTAGCCAAGGCTGGAGACAATTGCCCCTATGTTACCACGGTCATAAAAAAAGATAATGTAAAATTAGATAGCATATTAATGTTAATAGATATAGGATCACAAATAGCTATAATGAGAGAAAATGTATATAAAGATGAAAGAGACAATGATAAAGTTTATGTTAAAGGTCTAACCCATTGCTGCCAAATTCTTTACAATTCATAGCGACCCTACAGGACAGAGTAGAACTGTCCCATAGGGTTTCCAAGGAGCAGCTGGTAGATTTGAACTGCTGACCTTTTGGTTACCAGCTGAGCTCTTAACCACTGTGCCACCGGGACTCTGTTAAAGGTCTAGGAGGAAAGTTAATGGAAGGCATTTGGACTGCAAGGTTAATGGAAAGTACAGGATGGCTACAAATAAAAACTAAATGTCTAAAAAAAATTTTTAGTTGGAATGGATATATTAGCAAAACATACACTAAATAAACCAAGGGTACATGTAACTAATTCAGCAACAGCTAAATGGACATCAGTCAAATTGCTGAAAAGGTGATCAACACCATAACATAACCTAAAAGGTGAATTCGAAGAAATTATGAGTGAAATTATAAAATTAGTAGAGGAAGGAATAATTATACCAACAATTTCTTTATTTAGCAACCTTATATGGCCTATTACAAAACCTGATGGCTCTTATAGATTTTAGTAGACTTTAGAAATTTAAATAGAGCATCACCAAAGTTAGAAAGAGCATTACCTGATTCAGGCACACTAATAAGCAACATAACTACTAGTAAAGGCACTTGACATATGGTTATAGATTTAGGTTGTATGTTCTTTGCAATACCCATATCGAAAGATAGACAACCTATAACTACAGTCACATGGGAAGGAAAACAATACACATTCACCAGACTTCCACAAGGATATATGAATGGCTTAGTTACTGCACACAGTTTACTGACTCAAAATTATATAGATGGCGTAATACTAATTGGACAAGTGAAAAAAGAATCAAATCAAATTAAATTACAATATCATTTTTTACAGAAAGAGGCAGGACCATAAACCCAAGTAAGGTACAGGGCCCAGGCACGATTCTTGGGAATCAACTGGTCACCAGAGAGCACACAAATTATGAATCCAGTTCTAAACATTTTATTGCAAACACAGGCACGAAGAATTAAGAAATTAATAGGATTATTCAGATCTTGGAGTCAACATATTCCACATATGGAAATAATCTTAGAATTGATCTATAAAATCACTAAAAAAGTAGAGACTTTCATTGGGAAACAAAGCAGCAAAAGGCTTTAGAGGAAATGAAAAAGGCAGTGCATGAATTTCGTACATTAACACCAATAACAAAAAAATGCCAAATTTAGATTAGAATTATTATAATGGTTATTCCACAGGGTCATTAGGGGCCAAACAAACTATAGTTCCTAAATTTAAACCACTTGGTTTCTGGACTAAAAAATTCCCATGGGCAGAACGTAATTATTTGTCAACAGGAAAACAACTTTGGGCTTTGATCGAAGCAGTCCAGAGTACAACCCCACTGACAGAGAAGACAGTCCTAACAAGTGGAACTAGTCAGTGTCTGTTGCAATGGAAACAATAAACTACCAACACAAAGAAAAGAGTTCTGAACATGCCACTTAATTCAATCAAATATACGAGACCAGATGGGCAACTACTGCCCAAAAGCAAGATGAGAAGGCAGGAACTAGATGAATGGACACAGGGAACCCAGGGTGGAAAGGGGAAGCGTGCTGTCACTTTGTGGGGATTGTGACCAACGTCACACAGCAATATATGCACACATTTTTGAATGAGAAAGTAACTTGAGTGTAAACTTTCCCCTAAAGCACGATTAAATTACACCAACAAACAAAAAGCCAGAAGAGTTCTGAGGGTCCTGTCCTGGAAATGGTATATTTCTGAGTGGGAGATCCAGGCTAAGGGTAAACCATCTGCATTGATAGAGGAAAGATCTTCTATGCTTCCTCTGCCAAAAATTCTGAGGGGAGAGCTTATTCAAGTTCTACCTGTGGTGCCATGGAGGCCTCCCTGGTCCTCATTGCTGAAAAACACCTGGGTCATAGACGGAGGAGCAAATGGAACCCCAGCTTGAGGACTCTAGGAGGCATCAGCCAAGAGGCTTGTAGACAGAAAAGCCTTAACAGAAGAAAGTAAAGGCATTATGCTGAATTAAAAGTTGTGCTGGAACAAACAAAATTAGAAAATAGAAACATAGCTTACATTGTCACAGACTCTCTGGGAGTAGCTAATGGACTAGCACTATGGTCAGGTAATTGGAAAAAAAAAAGATTGGAAAATTGGTAATAGTGAAGTTTAAGGCAAGGTCTTAGGGACAAAAATAGACAAATATGGCAAAAATATAACTATTAAATTAGCTCAGGTTTCAGCACATCAGACAAATGATAAGGAAAGCTCTAGATGTAATAACGTAGTGGCTGCACTAAGATAAACACAGATATAGCAAAACACATCAAAATGATATTTCAATCAAAAAACAAAACCAACACAACAAATGGCAAACCAAACATGGACAATTACATTTATAGGAAATACCCACTTAGGCACATAGGCATAGGAACACGCTGGACATAGTGGAATACATGGCACACAACTCTGGTTACAAAAAAGAAACATACCAGTTAAAAACCCCAAATTAAGCCTATTGCCATTGAGTCAATTATGACTCATAGCTACCCCATAGGACAGAGCAGAACCACCTCATAGGGTTTCCAAAGCTGTAAATCTTTATGGAAGCAGACCACCACATCTTTCTCCCACAGAGCAGCTGGTGGGTTCCAGCCTTTTGGCTAGCAGCAAAGCGCTTTAACCACAGCACCACTAGGGCTCCTTACATACCAATTAACACAAATATTAAAAACAACAATTAGCAAATGTACATTATGTAGAACAATTAAGGGTAAAAATATACAGGCATACAATCAAATAAACTGAAAGCAGACCATTCCAAATAATACAGACAGAGTATATAGGACCACTTCCAAAATCCGAAAATAAAGTATATTACACAATTGTGGACTAGGATTATTCTGTGCATGCAAAAATAAATAAAATAAAATAATTAAAAAATACTACTAAGGGATTAGAGCAATGAATAGCAGGTTTGGAATACCTAATAGGATCAGACCAGAGAAGGCATCTTACAGGAAAAGAGGTGCAAAGATAGGCAAATAATTTAAATATTTCATAGAATTTTCATTTGCCGTATAATTCCACAGCTGCAGGTTCATTACAGAGACATAATGGCCTATTTAAAACAGTATTAAAATTGCTATGTTGTTGCTAGTTGCCAGGGAGTCAGCCCCCAACTCATGGCGACCCCATGTGTTACAGAGTAGAACCGTTCCATAGAGTTTTCAAGGCTATAATCTTTGGGATCAAAATATGAGAGGCTGGGCCCTTAACATTATGAAAACAGCAAGAAATTTAAATAATATGGAAAGACCTAAAAATTGAAGTGATTTTGTACCTCTCAGCCCCAACTGTAACCACGCAAGCAAAAACTAAGAATTACAAGAAAATAAAGAGTATTGATAAGATACATCAACAATTCAATTAGTAAAAGAGAATTTACGGCTCCATCCAACAAAAAACATATTGGGTAACTACCAAAAAAAAAAGAAAAAAAAAAAAAGAATCTTGTAACAATACAAAGATTTCTCTCTCTTTCCATTTTAGATTTGTCCCAGAATATTGGCAGGGATTTCGGCTTTATTGCTAGTTTTTTGTATCTTCATCATCTTCATCCTGGTGGGCAGCCAAATCCACTGCAGACCTCAGGCCAGCAATAGCATGGACAGCATCAATGACACATACAGTGGAACCATCTGCACCATTGCCAAGTTCTTTCACCTCCTCTAAACCATCCAGCTATGGAGCAAAGATTTCCTAGTGGCATCATGCTCACTTCTCGTCTTTGAAAGGCTGGAGAGACAACATCCTTCCACTCATTGACGACTCTTCTGACCACTCTCCATTCAAAGTCTTCCACCCCTAAGCCCCTGGTGTGATTTGTGTGATACCCTACCCCCGCCAGCTCAACGGCCACAAGGTAATGTTAATGTCACTTTACCCACCTTTCCAGAATATGCTCTGGAAAAGTGTTGGAATACATTTGATGCTATTCAGCAGGCTTGTGAGAATCACCCAGAATACATACTGGATTTCCTCTCTGCCAGCAGAGTAATACAGTAGATGGGCAGCTGGCCTTCCTGCACCAGTAGTGCCACCTACAGACATGGCAAGAAACCTGTTCAATCAGGTGATTGCTGCTCGTGTTGCACCCATTTAGGCATTATTAGATTACATTTCTTTGGCAGACCTGAACATTACAAACTTAGAATTTATATTTTGTTACATGCATATTTTAGTGTGTGTTTTATGCAGTCTGTTAAGGCTAAGGGGGCTTCTGATGCTAAAGTAACAGCAGTACTACAAAGGAAAGACATTAAATGCTAATGATACTTTGTCACTGAGATAAAGGGAAAATATCTTGCATATGTCAGAGATAAAAAACAGGTAATTGGAATAACAGCCAATCCAACGTACTCTTATATGGTAAAGTGGAATTGGAAAATGATTTCTTAACAATTTTTGCAGGTTATCGTGACCAGCATTATTTACCTGGGTATAAAAAGAATTAAGAAATTGAACAGATATCCACTGCATTACCCAGAATCTGAGCATCTGGAGAACTGGACTAAATACAACAAGATGACGGACTATTTTTGTTCCATTGATTCCCATGCACATGGGGCATACCAAAATATGAACGTATGTGGGCATACCAAAATATGAACATATGTGCCTCAGTTCGAGGTTTTGCTATGAATACATGGTATAACTTAGCAGGATCCAAAACAACATTTTTATGTAATCACAAATGTAAAACCCTTAAGCTTAGACAATCCCAGGAATTGTGAGTAGTGGCTAGAAGTTAATAGTAGAGGATTATCTCATCTAATGCAATTACAGTGGATAACTAAATGGGAGAAAGATAAGGGATTCAATTTAGAGAAATTAAAAAAATAAGCTGGGGGGGAACACAGTCCACATCTCAGACAATTACATATACCGAAGTGCAAGCCAACGTTGTCACACCTACAACTAGCACTAATGCTATACTAACATTGTATATTATTATACCATATAATGAAACTTTAATTAATGCCACAAAATAATGGCCTGCCCGACAAATATCATCAATACTTATACCATACTCTACCCATTGAAGATGGGGCATGTCATAGGATTACAATATCACCACAGACAATGAGATTAAATTAATGGTAACAGAATGGCCTAACATGTTCCATTATGGAAATTTTATAACTCATAACAATGAAGTAGCAAAAAGTACTTTCTCAGGGCTTAATCCTGAAATATTTTGTCAAGCACATATAGTTTAATTTTTACAGTACACAACTGGCAACATAAAATATTTCTCTTAGTCTTGATGCAAGTAAATTTTATGTCACATAAACAGAGTTTAAACTTAAGTCCAGTGCTAGACCTAATTAATAAATTAAAATATACATATGAAGAATTTGCTAGAAGCGAAGAACATTTGAATAGGTTATGTTTAACAGCACCTGGTACCTATGCAATAAATTTGACCATAATATTTGTACTATGACTAAAAATAAAAAGAAATCTATAACATTCACTCCATGTCACACAGCATGCCAAATAGTTGTCATAAGTTCTCATGGACACACAGTGAAAAAGGATTACTAATATGGCCAGATTGTTAATGGGACAATTAACAATGTTTCTAGTACACCCAGTACATAGGCCCATTTATGCCAGAACTTAAAGATTTTGTATGACTTACGTGGTACAATAACAATACCCATACAAGTACCTCAATACCAGCTGTAACACTTAATACCAATATTATGTTCAACACATCACACATAGCCCATGAAAATATACTGATATGACCAAAACTTTGTGATGACCCACTCCTATACTTCTCTATTATTGAACATATAGATAATGCCTTGAAAAAAGTATCAGTAGAGAGGGCATTTAGATATTACAATAATAATACTTTGCAAACAGGCTGTAAAGCAAAAAAACAAAAACAAAAAAACTCTACCACCAAAAGTGGAGGTGTACACTACATTAGGTTATATTTTCAAAAGAATGTTACTAACCTAAAGGATTGGACTAACACCACTCTCATGTGATGTTTAAGAAAGGATTGAGCGGAAAATTATAAAGAACATCAACACCCATTCCACATGCCAGACAAGAGATAAAAGGTTACTGGAAAATTCAATCATGTAAATGATTTTGCAAATTGAAATCTGGCACTCACCAAACCTTTAACTGGAGACAGTTCTATGGCATGTGATGTACTTACTCCTAATCCTAGACAAGACACATGGGCTAAGCTATCATTAACAATACATAGACTAAAGCTAGAACATCTTTTACAGAAACAGCTTATATCATTCAGCCCATACGCACCAGTAAAGATCATGATTTAAGACCCACGAACCCTATGTCCAGACTTCGAAAAAACAAATATCCCCACTAAACCTACAGAAGACACATAGGAAGTATTCCATTAACACTTATCGCTACTCCTGGTAGTATACAGCAAATTATGCATTAAAGACAAAAATTAAAGAGCCAAGGACATGGGAACCAAAACTTTTATCTCCACAATTAGTAATAATTAACCCAACTATGGTAACCTATGGAGCCTTGGTTGTGCAAGTGGTTAAGAGCTATGGCTGCTAACCAAAAGGTGGGAAATCCTATGGGGCAGTTATAGTCTGTCCTATAGGGTGGGATCAACTCAATGGCAACAGGTTTGGTTTTGGTTATAGTAGCCTGTACAATATCTTTTAGTATAGATGATTGTAAAACACAAAGAACACCTATACGTAGTAACTAAACGAAATCTCCATATATATCAGTTGTGTCAAGAATGCCATTAAGGAATATTTTATAAAGATTTGTAGCAAGACTATCAAGTGAATTAATGGGAACTTTACTCACTTAGTAATTGATGGTTTAAGAATTAAGTTAACAAACAAACAAAAAAAATTACATCCTCACCCAATGGCACTTCACACTTAGGTATACAAATTTCTGAAATATATATTATTCAAGACATTAATAATTGCACTGTTAAAGTAACTAGAGCTATGGATATCCTTAAGGATGCTATTAAAACTAATGCTAGAAATAATAGGAAAATTAAAAAAAAAAAGCAGGGATTGTTTATGTTTTTACAACGCCAAAATTTACAAACTAACTTATTAATAACATGGAAGTCCCTCAAACAGGCAATCATCACAGGTAAATATTGAACCCCAGAGTTAATCAACAACTTGATCAAATCCAAGGTAGACACAATGTGTGAAAATGGTTGCAGCCCCGTAGATAACTGTGAGATCAGAATTCTAGCCCTACTGTGGAACTGACACCATAACTGTACACCATTTCCGAAAAAGCAAATGGATGTCAAGAGCAGAACAGTCACCATTGTCAGCATTAGGAAAATTAGAGCCTAGAGGGCAATTAACAGAATGGACACATAGCATCTGGGGCCTACCTCAAAAATTGGATGTAGAAGATGTATAAATTTCAATGACAGTGGCAGCAACGCCAGAGAAAACTTTGTTATATAATTTGGCTCTGAGTTCCAAACAATTAACCAAAAATCATCTTAGTATAGTGGTAATCTCAGGGGCACAGGTCTAATTTGCTTGTCTGCTGTGAATTCAAACAGATGTGAGCCCCTTTGAAGGCCTCAGCCCACTCTACCCCCACTCCATACCAAAGATACCTTAGATGTTTGGGAAACCTGGAATTTCTTTAGAATGAGCCCCCAAAAGGGAAATAACTGCCCTGATGGGAGAGAGAATGAAAATGAGCTTGGTGCATGCAAGGACCATGAATGAGGGCTGGCAGGGAAGACAGGAGGCTTAGGACAGGTCAGGGTGGAGGTCTTCCGAAGGTCTTTTGGCCCAGCCCCTAGGGGCTTTAACAGTGCTTGGCAGGAGGGTTCTAACAAAAAGCGAAGCAAGCAAAGAACTGTATCTTCAAAGTTCTCTAAGAAATGGAGACCAGGAGTAGAGTTATCCTGTTTCCCAGCAATAGAGTACACCACAGGATGTGTGTGTGTGTGTGTGTGTGTGTGTGTGTGGTATTCTACTGTTCAATTGGAGCAAAACAAATTGATAACTATAGCTATGGTCACACCAAGAGATGTGACGTAGCAGCAGGGAAAGCAGTACCCCTTGTGAAATAATGAAAGAACTGGTGGCCACCATAAGGTGGGAAAAAGAATGAACATGGCCATTTTGTGAATCTGCATGGGATTCCGATTCCATAGTATCTGAGGCAAGAGATTAATGGGGACTGGGATCCAGGGATTTAGATGGAGGGTTCTGACCTAGATTTACCACTAGGTAAACCTTGTTCTTGCCACTGTTTTGATTGTGCCTTGGGGAAACTTGGCTGCTTTTATATTTCCCTTGTTGCTTAGTACAGTGTCATACGTAAAGTAGCCCTCAATAAATGTTGACAGACTAAACAAAACTAAATAAAGTATAATTAACATGTAATAAAACTAAGTACACATATATATAGAGTTTCAGACAAAGGGCAAAAAGTATTATGTGTGGTAATACTGAGGACTTGCTGTGCAGATTTGGAGGCTGATTTTACCCTTTGTTGACTGTGCCTATTTCTTCTTTGCCTTCAGATGAACTCAACAGAACAATGAAGAGAAAGAAGCCTTAACTGTGACAAAGTTTGCTTTAAAATCTTTAAAAGTGATCTGCCAGGGTGCACCAATGTTCATTTCAGTGTTAGTCATAGTAGCCAAAGGGTGCGAACAAGCCTCTCTCAACAGATTGTGGTACATACATACAATGGAATATTATTCAGCCACAAATAGAAATGAACTTCTGATACATGCTACAACATGCAGGAACCTTGAAAACTTTATGCTGAGTGACATAAGTCAGAAACAAAGGACAAATATTGTACGATCCTACTTATATGAAATGTATAGAATAGGCAAAGGCACAGAGACAAAGGTTTATTACTGGTTACCAGGGCCCGGAGGGAGGAGGGAATAGGGATTATTGCTGAAGGGGCACTGAGTTTCTGTCTGGGGTGGTGTAAACCTTTTGGAAATAGATAATGGTGATAGTCACACAATATGGAGAATGTAAATAATGTCCCTTAATTGTACACTTAAAAATTGTTAAAATGGCAAAACTTCTGTGATATAATATGTATATATATTTTACTATAATTAAAAAAAAAAAAAAGAAGTGACCTGCCAGGGTCTGAGTCTTCCCACTCAACTGAAGATGTGGTGGGTGATGATTTGGAGGGCAAGTTAGTAGCAGAATCTCAGTGGTGGCAGGGGCAGCGGTGGAGGGGGGAAGAGTATGAAAGAATTATTTTTTAAATTATTTTTTTGTACTTTAGATGAAGGTTTACAGACCAAACAAGCTTCTGATTAAGTAATTAGTAAATTAGTACACATATTGTTTCATGACATTGGTTGCCAACCCCACGACGAGTCAACACTCTCCCCTTCTTGACCTTGAGTTCCCTATTACCAGCTTTCCTGTTCCCTCCTGTCTTCTAGCCCTTGTCCACGGGCTGGTGTGCCCATTTGGTATTTTTTGTTTTATGGGCCTATCTAATCTTTGACTGAAGGGTGAACCTCAAGAGTGACTTCATTACTGAGCTAAAAGGGTGTCCAGGGCCATACTCTTGAGGTTTCTCCAATCTCTGTCAGGTCAGTAGGGCTGGTCTTTTCTTAATTTTTTTTTTTTTGGTGAGATAGAATTTTGTCCTACATTTTTCTCCAGCTCTGTCCGGGACCCTCTATTGTGATCCCTGTTAGAGCAGTCAGTGGTGGCCGGGCACCATTTAGCTGTGTTGGATTTAGACTGGTGGAGGCTGTGCTAGTTGTGGTTCATTAGTCCTTTGGACTAATCTAGGAAATAACTTTTTGATGGGAAGAGTAAGCTGTGTTCTAGTCCTTGATGACTGTAGTCAGAAGGAATTCTCCCAGGGAGAAAGTGGAACATGACTGCAAAATTTGGACCTCTGCCAAAAAAATTCAGCCTATATGTAACATATTGGGCCAAGAAGAGGCGAGGGCTGCCTTATATAATAGACAAAAATGTGCACAACCAAGGTACTTCATAAATGCCAAATTATCTTACTCTTGAAAAGTGCCCATTCATCATCTTTTTTATTTAACCCACATTTGTTGAGCTCCCATTATGTGTTAATTATGGTTAGTCCTCTGGTGGTAGTGGAGTAAGTTTCTGTGCTTTTATGACTATAATTCCTCAAGAGAAGGGACTTGGACTATCATCATTCATTTTCTGATTCCTGTGGGGTCTCTTCTCTGTCACTCTTCAATGCTGGTGTTCCCCAGGGCTTCACTTCCCTTGCTCTTCTCACTCTACATGCTTCTTGGACCATCATATATACTTTCTTCTGTGCTGATGACACCAGCACCTTCAGCTCTGACCGCTCCCCTGAACTTTAGGAACATGGGACCAGTCATATGATGAATTGTTCTACTTGGCTGTCTTCAAGCCCAACCAGGCTGTAGTAGGTACCTGTAGACAAAGTAACGCTCCCCGCTCCAAAGATGTTCACATCCTAACTCCCAGATTATTCTGTTTTATTATAGCTTTATTATATATTACTATATATATTTTTTACAGTATAGTAATATTATATCCTATATTATTATTATTATTTTTTATATTATTACATGGTATCATGGATTGAATTATGTCCCCCACAAAATATGTATATTAACTTGGTTAGGCCATGACTCCCATTATTCTGTGGTTGTCCTCCATTTTGTGACTGTAATTTTGTGTTAAAGAGGATTAGGGTGGGATTGTAACACCCTTACCAGGTCACATTCCTGCACCACTTTTTATCTCACAAGAGATAAAAGGAAAGGGAAGCTAGCAGAGAGGGGAGACCTCAAACCACCAATAAACCAGTGCCGAGAGCAGAGTGTGTCCTTTGGGCTCAGGGTCCCTGCACAGAGAAGCTCCTAGTTCAGGGGAAGATTGATGAGAAGGCTGACAGAGAGAGAAAGCCTTCCCCTGGAGCTGACACCCCAAATTTGGGCTGTTAGCCTACTTTACCGTGAAGAAATCAATTTCTTTTGTTAAAGCCATCCTTTTGTGGTATTTCTGTTATAGCAGCAGTAGATAACTAAGACACATGGCAAAAGGGACCTTGAAGATGTGATTAAGATAAGGATCTTGAGAGGGGAGAATGGGAATTCCACTACACTTAATTGTGCTCGTGAGGAACCGGTATGTAGATCAAGAAGCAGTTGTTTGAACACAACAAGGGGATACTGATTGGCTTAAAGTCAGGAAATATGTGTATCAGGTTGTATCTTTTTACCATACCTGTTTAATCTGTATGCTGAGCAGATAATTCGAGAGGCTGGAATGTATGAAGAACCGGGCAGTAGGATTGGAGGAAGACTCATTAACAACCTACACTATGCAGATGACAGAACCTTGCTTGCTGAAAGTGAAGAGGACTTGAAGCACTTACCGATAAAGATCAAAGACCACAGCCTTCAATTTGGATTAAACCTCAACATAAAGAAAACGAAAAATTCTCACAACCAGTCCAATAAGCAATATCATCATGATAAATGAAGAAAAGACTGAAATTGTCACGGATTTCATTTTATTGGGATCCACAATCAACACCCATGGAAGCAGCAGTCAAGAAATCAAGAGATGCATTGTGTTGATTAAATCCGCTGTGAAAGACCTCTTAAAATGTTGAAACGCAAAAAGACGTCACCTTGAAGACTAAGCTGCACCTGACCCAGGCTATGGTACTGTCAATCGCATCATATGCACGTGAAAGCTGGACAACGAATAAGGAAGACCAAAGAAGAGTTGACGCCTTTGAATTGTGGTGTTGGCTAAGAATGTTGAATATACCATGGACTGCCAAAACGACGAACAAATTTGTCTTGGAAGAAGTACAACCAGCATGCTCCTTAGAAGCAGGGATGGCGAGACTGCATCTTACATACTTTGGGCATGTTATCAAGAGGGATCAGCCCCTGGAGAAGGACATTATGCGTAGTAAAGTACAGGGTAGGCGGAAAAAAGGAAGACCCTCAAGGAGATGAATTGACATAGTGGATGCAACAATGGGGTTAAGAATAACAACGATTGTGAACATGGCAAAGGACCAGGCAGCATTTTGTTCTGTTTTGCATAGGGTCACTATGAGTCGGAACTGACTTGACAGCACCTAACAACAACAACAACTTGAGAAGGGGAGGTTATCCTGAATGATCCCAGAATGTAATCACAAGTGGCAAGAGAGGGTCAGAGAGAGAATAAGATGTAATGAGGGAAGTGGAGGTCAGAGTCAGAGAGAGATTTAAAGAGGCTACATTGCTGCTTTGAAGATGTGCAGCCTCTAGAAGCTAGAAAAGGCAAGGAAGCAGATTCTCCCCTAGAGCCTCCAAAAGGAATGCGGCCCTGCTGAAGCCGTGATTTCAGGACTTCTTAAAAGTCCTAAAGTTCTTTAGAGTTGCAAGATAACGAATCTGTGTTGTTTTAAGCCACCAAATTTGTGGTAATTTGTTACAGCAGCAATAGGAAATTAATACATAGCCTGTTGCTTGTGTCAACCAGGCATCCCTTTCCCCACTTCCCCTGGTAATAGCCCCTCTTTGCCCTCCCAACTGTTCCCTTTCACTTCGTGAGGTTCCGGGAGGCTGCCATTATGGTACCTCCTTTCTCCCTCTGCCATTGGGGTGAAATTACAGCCCCAAATGGCTTAATCAGAGTCCTTTCTTAGAATTTTTGAAAGTGGCTGTGAAAGGTGTAGCTCTTTCTTCTGATATTCCAGAACTGCTGAAAGATATTTTACCTGCCACTTGGAAGGCCTTGAGAGGAAGAGCTCAAATTATAGGCAAAAGCCAAGTGGAGAAGTAGAGAGATAGAATGGGAAAGAAAGAGACAGAGAGTAGTACAGACAGCGAGCCCTCATGCTTTAAAAATTTTGTCTTGAGGTCCTCTCTACCCCTGCCTTCCCTCATTTGGTTTTATAAACTTATAAAGTCACCCGAGGTAGTTTGTGATGGGTTTTCATTACTTGAATTCAAAGAGCCCTGATTTATACAATGTTCAACACTGAACCCATCATCTTCCTGTCCTGTACCTTCTCCTGTGTCCTGGTTAATGGTACTTCTCTCCACCTAGTCCTGCCCAGTCAGAAACCTGGGAGTCATTCTAGAATCTTTTCTATTCATGACCTATGACATCCAATGATAATCACCAAGTCCTGATGATTCTGCCTCCTATATATACCTTGAGGAAACCCTGGTGGCATAGTGGTTAAGTGCTACGACTGTTAGCCAAAAGATTAGCAGTTCAAATCCGCCAGGTGTTCCTTGGAAACTCTATCAGGCAGTTCTACTCTGTCCTATAGGGTCGCTATGAGTCGGAATCCACTCAACGGCAATGGGTTTGGTTTTTAGTATGCATCTTGATTGCATTGTGGTCAGAGAAAATACTTTGTATGATCTCAATGTTTTGGATTTTGTTGAGGGTTGCTCTGCAGCCTAAGATGTGGTCTATTCTGGAGAACATTCCATGTGCGTTGGAAAAGAATGTGTACTTTGCAGCTGCTGGGTGGAGTGTTCTTTACATGTCTGTGAGATCAAGTTGGCTGATTGTTCTCTTTAGCTCTTCTGTATCTTTGTTGAGTTTCTTTCTAGATGTTCTGCCCTTTATTGATAGCGGTGTGTTGAAGTCTCCTACTATTATTGTGGAACTGTCAATTTCTGTTTTCAGTGCTGTTAGAGTTTGTTTTATGTATTTCGGAGCCCTGTCATTGGGTACGTAGATGTTTATTATGATTAAATCTTCATGATGGATTGTCCCTTTAATCATTATATAGTGCCCTCCTTTGTCATTTATGGTGGATTTTGTTTTAAAGTCTATCTTATCTGAGATTAGTATTGCCACTCCTGCTCTTTTTTGATAGTTATTTGCTTGATATATTTTTTCCATCCTTTTTTAATAAATTTACGTCTTTGTTTCTAAGGTGTGTCTCTTGTAGACAGCATATTGATGGATCCTGTTTTTTTATCCACTCTATCACTCTGTGTCTCTTTATGGGTACATTTAAGCAATTTACATTCAGTGTATCATTGATAGGTGTGAGTTTATTGCTGTCATTTCGTAGTGCTTTTTTTTTGTGATGTTAACATTTTCTTTGTTTCACTTACTCTCCTGTGCTGAGTTCCTTTTGTTTGTGGATTTCTTTTGTTTTTGTAGATTTTGTTTTTACTGAGACTTTATGTTTTTCTTCTTTATTTTGATGAGTAGGTTTGTTAACTTTCTATGTGGTTACCTTGAAATTTACCCTTATCTTCCTAGGTTTGAACTCATCTGTTATTACTTGGTATCGTCTTACCTCCTTCTCCATTAGAAATATGCCTTGGTGTTTTTCTTTTGGGGTCTATTCTATATGTGGTTCATTGAGCTTCTTGGTTGGTCAGCTTTTCATCACTCATGATATTAGGGAAGTTTTCTGTCAGCAATTCTTCAGTGATCCTCTCTGTTTTCTTTCCCTGTTCTGAAACTCCAATCACTCACAAATTTTTGCTTTTGATTGTATCCCACATAATTCTCAGGGTTTCTTCATTTTTCTTTGTTCTTTTTTTCTGATTTTTCCTCAGAGTTGTATCCAAGTGTTTGTCTTCAATTTTGTTGATTCTGTCTTCCATTGTTTCAAACCTGCTCCTCAGCCCTTCTAGGATATTGTCCCTTTCTGAAATCTTGTTGTTTATCTTTTGGATTTCTATTGTTGTTTTTGAATGATTTCTAGTTGTGAATTTATTTTGCCTTTTTAAGCCTGTATTATTTTCCTGAATTGTTCCATTTTTTTGTCTTATTTTCCATGAATTTGTCTGCCTTTTCCATAAAGTTGTCTATTTTTCCCGCATTTTTGTCTGCTTTTTGCTCAACTCTTGGATTACTCTGAATATTAGAGATTTCAATTTCCTTTGAGGTAGTTCTAGTGGTTTTTCTTCTACTGCAAAGTCATCTGGTGTTTTATTTTGAACACCTACTGGAACCATCCTGTTCTGTTTTTTTAAATATGTTTTGATATTGTTTACTGTCTTTGGGACATTCAGTAGTTGTTTTCTTCATTTCTTGGTTGTAGATTTGTTTGTTTCATCCTGCTTTTTTGTTTTATTTGGTTATGTCTAAACAGTCAGGCTGTGCATTCTTTGTTGTTTGCTTATCTGTAGTCATGGTACTTTTTACCTCCCTGTCCAGTGGGCAGGGCCAGTCATTCTGCTATGGTGCAGGAGGGCAGATCCAGATGAAAGGGAGGGGCTGGGATGGGTTGATTGTGGCACTTACTAGAGCCAATAGGGCGGGCCAGGAATCAGTGCTGGGTAGGTTCTAGTAGGCCATGCCTGTGCTGCTCAGGGGTGTGATGCTCAGTGCATGTTGAAGGTAGGCAGAAAAGAGGGGGGCAGGTTGTGATGTGTGCAGCTAATGGGGTATGGGGAGAGGAAAGAGAAGAGAGAGAAACAGGAGCCAAAAACAAGCAAACAAATAAAGAAAAAAAAAAAGAGTGCTACAGGAGCTTGCCATTGGAATGGATAGATGAGAAACCAAGAAATGGAGAAAAGCAAAAAGGAAAAAAAAAAAAAAAAGGGAGGGGGGAAGAAAAAATAACTAGCTAAAAATTTATAAAAGAAAAGCCCCCATGAGTCCCAGAGCCCCACTGGTGGGGCTCCTAAGACAGAAGTGGCTCCTAGCCTGCACAGTATAGCCTGGCTAGGGTGGGTATAGATGTCACACAGCACCAGGTATTCAGGAAATAGGAAAAGAAGATAAGTGTAGACAGACGAGAACTGAGAAATGGAGAAAGGCAGAAAGGGAAAAAGAGGGAGAGAAAAAAAGAAAGGGGGGGGAAATAAAAAAATGCCCCCAGGGATCCTGCCTATGCGGCTGTGCAGATTGGGGGAGTGGCTCCTAAGGGATGCAGTGCAGCTGGGCTAGAACGGACTCCCAAGCTGTGGAAAAAACAAACAAAGCAAAGCAAAACAGAACAAAGCAAAACAAGAAAAAAAAAAAAAAAAGCCCCAGGGATCCCACCAGCATGGTGTCGCAGGCCAGGGGAATGGTTCCCCAGCTGAGCATGGCTTCACAGCCTTTCAAGAAGAAGCAAAGATGGCACATGGAGCCAGGTGTTCTAGAGAAAGGAGGGGGAGGTGGTAGGAGGCACAGAAGAAACCGAAGGAGAAGGAAAGAATGGACACCAGCTCAGGGGCCCAGCCAGTGTGGGCAGGGCAAATGCAGGCAGCCTGAGGCCAAAGCAGTTGCTTTCTGGTCAAGAGACTGTGGCTGGCGAGAAGCAGAGAAGGGTGGGGGGGAGAATCCGAGGGTTAGAAAAGCCTATACCGCTTGCGACTGGGTGTTCTGTCTCCTGCTGGGAACTTCATGAAGCTGCTTTCTCGTACTCCCTGTCCGGTGATTTCTGACGTGGGTGGGGCGAATCCAAGCAGCAGGGTCGCTGCACTTCCAGACAGGCCAAGCCACTGCAGCCAGCCAGGAAGCTTGGAGGTAGAGCAGTGGGGAGAGAATGGGGTGTGGGAAAGTGTGTATTGCTGGTTACTGGTGCTTTATCTCCTGCTGGGAGTTTCACAAAGCTGCTCCCGTGCTCCTTGTCTGTGATGCCCAACAGGAGTCCAATATGGCGGATCCATGCTGCCTTAGATGATGGGACCCTTCAGCACAAATCTCTCCTTGCTCTCTGTCCTCTGTCAGTTTCTTATTCCATTTGGTGCTTGGCTGAGTTTTTTATCTCTTCATTTGACACTTCGAGCTCCAGAAATGACGTTTGTGTCTGTTTTACTTAGTTTTTCAGATTTTTCCTGTGGAGGGACGGTGTGGTGCTTCTGTCTATGGCGTCATATTGGCCAGAAGATCCTGTATATACCTTGAATCTACCTCCTCACCATTCCTGTCCTCACTAACTCAGTACAGGTCCTCACCAACTCTTGCCTGGGTTTTTGCAGTAGCTTTTTACCTGGGCTCCTTCTAGTCAGTCTCATCCTTACTAAACCCACCTTCCACATAGCAGCTAGAGTAATACATCTGAATTGCAAATCTATCTTTATCAGTATAATGCCCATGTTTCCCATGATCTTCTTACCTTTTCACTTACTTTTTCCAGTGTCTCACCTTTCCTTTTTACACTGTGTTGAGCAACAAAAATCTTATTATTTCACACACAAACCAAGTTCAGGCTCTTGTGTCAGTAGCTATGGCGACATTGATACTGAGGAAGAGAGGTGGTCTGTTTCCACTGAGTTCCAAGTCTTCAATACTTCGTTTTGTACAAAAGGAAGTCCAAATTTTTTAGGTTGGCATTTAATGGCTTCCCTACCTTTTCAACGGCCCCCAACACCCAACTAAAACTCTACAAGAATAGTTTCTTCAGCCAGAGTATTCTATGATACCAAAAAAAAAAAAAAAAACCCATTGCTGTTGAGTTGACTCTGACTCATAGCGACCTTATAGGACAGAGTGAAACTGTCCCATAGGGTTTCCAAGGAGCGCCTGGTGGATTTGAACTGTCAACCTTTTGGTTAGCAGCTGTAGCACTTAACCACTGAGCCACCAGGGTTTCCCTTATAATACATTTAACAGAAAACCTCTTTCCCCCTCTGGTTGTTTGTTTACACAGATCTTTCTACCTCCAGAGCCCTTCACTTCTTTTCTGTCCACTTAGTACCCAGCCCCAAGGCATTCCAAACTGCACTGATTTCTTTTTCCTCTGGCCTCTGTGTTCTTATTGTTTATACTGCTCTTTTATCACTTATTGGAGACTCTGGTGATGTACATGGTTAACGTGCTTGGCTATTAACAAAAAGTTTGGAGGTTTGAGTCCATCCAGGGGTACATCAGAAGAAAGGCCTGGGATTTACTTCTGAAAAATCAGCCATTGAAAACTCTGTGGAGTGCAGCTCTATTCTGACATACATGGAATCGCCATGAGTTGGAATCAACTCAATGGCAACTGTCTTTTTTTTTTTTTTGGTTCTTACTACTTATTATATATTGCTTTATATTGATATTTGAGTATGTTTCACCTCGTGAGTATGTTTCACCTCTACCACAAGTATCCAAGCTCTGTGAGGGCAAGGACCATGCCTCAAGACTCTGGGCATGCCCAGCATGCTGCCTAGTATGTGGTGGGTACTCAATAGATGTTTGTGGATTTCCTTGTGTGGGATCCATTCTCTTCCTTTGAGTCACAGCACCACGTTTTGGTGAGTTCTTACTAAATGGGTACAGAAAAGACAAGGCCAGTAAATTTTAACTTCCAAACTTAAAAGTTATTCAAGGTCAAATTCCTCAAGTCCCACAGAAGGGAAGAATCATTTTTGTGAGGTACCTAGCTACAATCTTAAATTCTATTGAACAAGTCCCATGAGCCTGTAACTTCTGTGTCAATGAAAATTATAATTACTGAGTACAATTACAGTGCTGTGGAAATCTTGAATATTATAATTCATGCATCTGTAAAATGTCATTTCAAGGCTCATGAAAGATACAAGCTCAAGACCAAGGAGAACATGAAAACCTTGGAACAGGTTTCTGGTCACAATAAAGAAGTTATTTAAAGACAGTCTGGTATTATAATTTTTAGTTGTCTTTGCATATTTACATATATTCCTATTTTATTTCTGAGTGTTTCACCTTAAATTGCAGCTCATGAGCATAGAGATTCTTCTGGTATTTGTATTTTATTTTTCTGCTCTTAAAGTTCTCTTATCTGTTTTCATGGCTTATTACAATTATGATGAGAATTTTAGTAAACACCTTGATCATCTTGAGGCATTTTTCTTCCAAAGATCTTAGACACAGATTACAGTTCATTTATCTCCCTCTAGAACTTAGTACTGTTTCCACTGTAAGTGACTAAGCGCTTATGGAAAAAGGAAATTATTTGACTCCTTTAAGCTGAAAGTCTAAGGTTAGATCAAACTTTAGGAACATCTGGAGATAGAGCTCAAAAGAGATCATAAATATTTGGTGTCTTACCATCTTTTTCTTCTGCCTTCCAAGTGTTGCCTTTCGTCCTAGGCTTCATGTAGAATCGGAATGGTAGCAACAGCTCTAGGCCCTTCATTCCTTCAAGTTTCAAGACAGTGAGAAAGAGTGATACTCTCTTTCCTAGAAGTCCCAGCCCGTGCATCTCATTGGCTCTGAGTGGTTATATGCCCACTGCTAAACCAATACTTGGAGCCCTGGTGGGGCAGTGGTTAAGAGCTCAGCTCCTAACCAAAAGATTGACTGTTCAAATCCACCAGCTGATTCTTGGAAATCCTATGGAGCAGTTCTACTCTGTCCTATAGGGTTGCTATGAGTTGGAATTGAGTTGATGGCGACGGGTTTTGGTTTAAACCTATCACCTTGGCCATGTCTGACTTAAACTTGGGGTTTAGGGGACTATGATAAGTACTACTTGGCCTCAAGTGCATGGATTGATACTGGGTATTTCAAACATGTACTTTGCCAACCCTCAGGAGCAATCAACCCTGTTGACAACATCCTCCTTTAATAATAATTTCCTTGGCTTTTGTGATGCCTCAGACAATAGGTCTTTTATCTGATCATTAGCTCCTTTATCTGGTCATTAAATATGAAAATCCCTCAAGGCTAGATCCTAGGCATTCTTCTTTTCTGATAGGACTCTCCCAGTGATTTCACTCATGCTCTAGGCTTTAATGACCACATAAAAACCAATGACTCCAAAATTTCCCCTGCAGCCCAGAGGAAACTCTGCACTCCGTACTTCTATTTCCAGCTGCCTGTTTCACTTTCCACTTGGTTCTCTCAAAGCCACTTCAAACTCAACATGTTTAAAACCTCATCCTCTGCCCCCAAAACAAACCTCAGTACGATGTTTCCTGTTGCAGTGAACTGTACTACTTGAGGTGTCATACTTATTCAATCTGATGCTGAGCAAATAATCCAAGAAGCTCGACTATATGAGGAAGAATGGGGCATCGTGATTGGAGGAAGACTCTTTAACAACCTGCAATATGCAGATGATACAACCTTTCTTGCTGAAAGTGAAGAAGACTTGAAGCACTTACTGATGAAGATCAAAGACTACAGTCTTCAGTATGGATTACACCTCAACGTAAAGAAAACAAAAATCCTCACAACTGGACCAATAAGCAACATCAGGATAAACAGAGAAAAGATTGGAGGTGTCAAGGATTTCATTTTACCTGGCTCCACAATCAATGCCCATAGAAGCAGCAGTCAAGAAATCAAAGGACATATTGAATTGGGCAAAACTGCTGCAAAAGACCTCTTAAAAATATTAAAAAGCAAAGATGATACTTTGAGGACTAAGATCCAGGACCCAAGCCATGATGTTTTCAATTGCCTCATACACATGGGAAAGCTGGACAATGAATAAGGAAGACTGAAGAAGAATTGATTCATTTGAATTATGGTGTTGGCGAAGAATATTGAATATACCATGGACTACCAGAAGAACAAACAAATCTGTCTTGGAAGAAGTGTAGCCAGAACCCTCCTTAGAAGCGAAGATGGTGAGACTTTGTCTCACATAGTTTGGACATGTTATCAGGAATGAACAATTCCTGGAGAAGGACATCACGCTTGGTAAAGTAGAGGGTCAGTGAAAAAGAGGAAGATCCTCAACGAGATGGATTGACACAGCGGCTGCAACCGTGGGCTCAAACATAGCAACGATTATGAGGAAGTCTCAGGACCAGACAGCATTGCATTCTATTATACATAGGGTTGCTATGATTTGGAACTGACTTGTCAACACCTAACAACAAGACCTCTACTTGGAGTCCCTTGCCGATTGTTATTGCCCTCAGCTACTAACTGAAAGGTTGGAGGTGTGAGTCCACCTAGAGGCACGTCAGAAGAAAGACCTGGAAATCTACTTTGGAAAAAAAAATCAGCCATTGAAAACCCTATAAGCCCAATTCTACACAAAGTTCCACACACATGGGGTTGCCATAAGTTGTAATCAACTTGATGGCAACTGGTAGGTCTCTAATTTCCTGATGAACTGTTTAAAGGGAGATGGGGCAGCTTGGCTGGGGTAAGAAATAGACGATTTTTACTGTGTTAACAACACCTCTGCATTTGAGGTCATACATCTGCACCTTTTCAGCAACACACACCTCTTCTCAACTTACAAAATGCCATCCTTTCATGTAGCTAATGTCTGCTTCTGAACCCTCGCTTTGAGAAAAATTACATATAGATGCAGGCAAGCCAGTGACTTCAGGTCTTTACTTTGAAGACCCCTGAAGCAGTCACCACTGCCCATCTGACTAGTGATGTTGTAAGGTCTGTGTCATTAGAAGACACACTGGGGGACTTTGCTGGTCCAGCCCTGCCACTCTGCCCCTCTCCCAATGGTCTCCCCAGGACTCACACAAGCCAAACCCGGTAGCTTATTCCCATTCATTCCATTTTTACACTTTCTTAAGTGCGATGACCTACTTAAGTTAAAGGGAAATACAAACCCCTAAGGAAATTTGCTGACAGCTGTTTCCTGGGTAGAATTAGGTTGGGCATGTGTAAGAGAGAAGCTTGTAAGCGGTAAGAATCATTTTGGCTGGAGACGGAAGTGAAGAAGAAGGGGCAGAATGTTAAAAAAATAGTGTCAGACGACAAGTGTTCCTGGGGAGGTAGTTGGAGACTGACGGTGGCAGGAAGGATTGGGTGAGAAATCATTCCTCAGGGGTGGATTGAAACTAGAATTTAGGTTTTCTGTTGAGTCCTCTCCCTCAGTTTCCTGCTTGGAGGCTATACTCCTAAAGTAAGGTAGTTGTTGGGTGCCATCCAGTTGATTTCAACTCATAACGATCCCACATGACAGACTAGAACTGCCTATAGCATTTTCTAGGCTGTAATCTTTATGGGAGCAGATTGCCAGGTCTTTCTCCCATGGAGCTGCTGTGCGGATTTGAACTGCCAACCCTATGGATAGCAACTAAGCATTTAGCCCTTGTGCTACCAGGATTCCTTTCTAAGGTAATAGCTCAAAAGAATATAAGGGTACACATAGAGCAGATAAAGCCAAACCATTACTGCAAAATCAAAAACAAAACATACTTGGTGGTGGGATGATAATATTCTCACATGTAAATGACAGCACAGTTTTGAAGATAATCCGAGGACAAAAGAGGACGGGTGGAAACAGCTCTTGACAGAGAGCTGGAACACCTGGATTTTGATCTTGAATTGACCAAGAACTGGTCATGTACCTTAAGCAAGTCACTTTAATCCTCGTTTTTTCTTATTTGTACCATGTATAGTTTAGGCGATGCCTAAAATGTCTTTCAGTTTTTAAATTCTATGAAACATATACAATTAGTTACCTATTAGCTAAAAAATAATCACCCTTATTTAGTAAAGTTATTAACAAGTAGTCAGACCGATTTGTCTTTTATTTTTATGGTGGAGGAATTTTGTAGAATGGCCCAAAGGTGGGGCATGGAAAAGACCAAAGATCTAAATCAGCCCCCCAACCAGACAGCTGGCTGTCCCAGAGCTTCTGAATCATGGACAGCTATTGGCTATGGACTGTGGAGTTCCTTTAGAGTACACTCTGGTATGAGTCACAGGCCTCACTATCCTAGGCATACAATCCCATGATGCAATCCCCTTCTTATCTATTTGTATGGTACGTTGGAAGGCCAACTACTTCCATGACTAAAAGCCCAGAAACTCCTGATTAAGCCCTAACATGCACTTTATATGCTGTCTTCACTCAATTGTAATGATGTGAATACAGTGGGCACTAAGTAATATTTGGCGCTTGAATCACATAATAAACTATCTGTTGTTTATTAGAGGAACCATCACAACAAGTCAGAGTGGATAAAGTACTCCTAGGTCAGTTTATAAGCGTAAACTTAGAGTGCTATAGAATTTTAGAGTTAAAAGAGACTGGAATCCACCTACTCTAATACTAATGCTTTAGCGATAAGAAGAAGATGAAATGACTTGTCCAAGGCTACAACTTAATTAGTGCAAAGTCAGGACTAGAAAACTAATCACCAGATTCTCAGGTCTGTGGTTTCTCTACTATACTACATTACTCATGCGAGATGCAGAATTACTTCTTAAATACAATTAATTAATTTAAAATATGTAACGTGTGCATGCACTACAAAATTTAAAAGACACAAAGGGTTTACAGTGAAAAGTTAGCCTTCTATTTGCTACTGTCTCTAACCACTTAAATCTCTTCAGTCTTTGATCAGTCTACAATTTATTTTAATGTAAGTCATGAGGTAAGGATCCAACTCTATTTTCTTTCAGATGGCTATCCAGATATTTTACTAACTGTTAGGGTATATATCTGTTATTTGTGCTTATCTTTTGGCATTTTTTTCATTGATTCTTGCTTGTTTTTTATTCTGCATATACTTGAGAATCAGCTTGCTCATTAAAAAAATTCTGTTGATCTCAATCAGTTGGCATACTATATTTCATAAAGTTATGTTCTACATCCTAGTTTGGTGAGTAGTGTCTAGAGTCTTAAAAGCTTGTGAATGGCCATCTACAATATTGATACAAATATTAGTTCCTACTTGTCTGGAGAAAAGAAAACCAAAGACTCAAAGAAGAAATTAGTCTATAGGACCAATAGTCTACATGAACCATAGCCTCATCTACACTGAGACCAGAAGAACGAGATGGTGCCCAGCTAACACTACTGACCGATCTGATCAGTTCCACAATAAATGAACTCTGATAGAACGAGACAAAAATGTGGAACAAACCTCAAATTACTAATTAAAATAAATAAAAAAGCAAATCTGCGGACTGGTTGAAACTGGAGGATTCCTTGAGACTATTGCCCTGAGATACTCTTCAAACCTTGAACCTAAACTAAGGCCTGAGGTCACCTTGTAGCTAAATAACAAATTGGCTCAAAAAGTAATGAATAGCGCCCATAAGTACCATGCTCCTTTGAAAAATCTCCTATATGAGATCAAGGGGCTAACAATTACTTTAAAACAAAGATGAGAATGTATGGGGTCAGGGAAACTTGATGAATGGAAACAGAACAACCAGAATGGAAATAATGAGAGTTTTCACACATTGTGAAGAATGTAACTATGGAGAGCAAGCCAGCTGAATGCGAATGTAGAAGTAAACAACATGTGAAGAAAGGAGATAAGGAAGATGATGCAACCTAGAGAAGAAAAACAACCTTATCAACAGAAGACATCGGGACCAACTAAGTCACAAACAAGGACTTATCAACACCAACCAAATGGGCTCAAAGAGCTCCAACGTGTATAAAAGAAGGGACACTAAGACTCAGCTTTGCTCAGAGTCATAACCAGAGCCAACTAGGTCATACATTGTGGAGTGGGAAGCAGTGGGCTGCGGCAGCTTGCCCGGGCTTACTCCCAAGTCCTAGAGACGTTGTTTATCTTGGTCATATGTTGAGGATTAGGGCCCAGGAGGTTGGGAAGAGGTGGGATGTGGCAGCTCGCCAGGGCTTATTCTTGACCCTCTTCCTAGCCTAAAACACGTTTCTTGTTGCTCTGCTATCTCGGTCATATGTTGAGGGTCGAGACTCTGAGCTAGGAAGCAGTGGGCTACGATAGCTTGCTGGGGCTTACTCTTAGTTCACTCCCGACCCAATACACATTGCTTTGGTCATATGTTGAGAGCTAAGGGATAATAAGCCCTTGTGCTCAAGAGACATGACAGAAATCCATGAGAGATTCTCGGGGACCGAGGCTGATTTGACATCCATGCCATCGACAACAGCGTGCTCAAGAGTTGGCCTGGACCAGAAAACAACAACGCCCAAACACCACCCTCATTTGCCATAAGCTTGCTTGCTTTCCCTCTCCTTTTCCCTGGTGAATTGAGATCTCTGGCATCCGGGGTAGCCAAGAACCTGTGTGCCTAATAACTATAAAGACATTGTGAAAAGACACAAATCATTTGGAGTAGTCATTGCGACCTCCTCCTCACGACAGTAACCAGTGTCACCAAACAACTTGTGCAGAAATTGTTGAATGGAAACCTAAACTGCTGTGTAACCTTCACAGAAAACACAACTAAAATATTATTAAAAAATTCTGTTGATATTTTTAATGGGATCGTATTAAACATAGAGATTAATTTAGGGAGAACTGACAATCTTATGAAATCTACTTGAGGACTTCAGGACATATTTCCTTCTCTGATAAAAAGAAACATGGTAGAAGACACTGTCCTTTCTGCCTTTAGAAGAAGGTTGTGTCAAAGTGTGGTGTTTGAAGTTGTAACAACCATCTTATGATACAAAAGAAGAAACTTTAGGACCAAACCCAATAAGCTAAGGATGACAGAGTAGACAATTTTCTTTGAAGTATGGTTACTTAGGAATTCTCATGATTGTAGTCTCTGGGTTCTCCAATTTTTTTTTTGTTTGTTTTACTTAACAACAATAGCAACAAAATTAAAACCATTGCTGTCAAGTCGATTCCGGCTCATAGTGACCCTACAGGACAAGGTAGAACTGCCCCATAGGGTTTCCAGGGAGTGGCTGGTGGATTTGAACTGCTGACCTTTTGGTTAGCAGCCAAACTCTTAACCACTGCACCACCAGGTTCACTATAAGTCATAATTGACCCGATGGCCGCAGTTTTTAAAATAAATATAGCCATATTATTTTGCATTTACATATTCAGAATTAAGTTAATTATCCCAGGAAGTTATTAAGAACAAATCATCCTACACCATACATTTCTTTCAAAACAAGTTTCAGTGAACTTGAGAGTTTGGGTAACATTGCTGCGATTCTCTTCCTTCCCTATTTCCTTTTGTTCTTCTTCCCTTCCTCCTTCTACTCTCTCCTTTCTTTGAAACAATTAAATCTTTGCCCTGGCTTTAACTTATTTTTTGGTGTAGGCACATTAAAACAAACACACCGTAAACTATGTATTTTCCTTCTTGAATGCTCATGCAATTTAAATCTGTAACTTCCTTGCCTCATAGATGATAAAACTGAGGCCAGAGAAGTTCAAGTGCCCTGCCCACTTTCCTTCTTACTGGACAGTCAGAATTAGACCCCAGATCTCCAGTGCCCTTCCCATGACACCACTGCTTCTAATCAGTTTTTCCCTTGTTCTACATTTCCTTCCATGCCTTTTTCTCCCCACAAATAAACAATAATTTTAAAATATGTGCCTGTCACTGTTCGAGGTGTTAGGAGATGCGAAGATGAACAATGCAGTACTTGTTTTGTAGAAATTTACAGTCTAGCGAGGGACACAGACAAGTAAAGAAATAACTACAATACAGCGTGGAGATGGTAGATATAAAATGTGAGAGAGGGCAACAGAGAGGAGGACAGGGCACTAAATGTGACCAGAGGGTCAGGAAATGCTTGGCAGAGTCTTCGGCTTAGAGACCTGGCAAAGAGGATTCTGCTTATAGTTGCTAGTCCTTGAGCTCAAATGTTCTGTCAAAATCACACATATCTAAGAATGTTCTCCTTACAGGAAAGCTACTTCTGACTTGAGAACGTTGTGGTGAGAGCCCCTACTTCCTGTGCTACAGAGATGAAGATGTTTATTTTTATGTTTAGAACAAGGGACCTCTAGCAATTGGTCAAACCTTGTCCATTTAGTGCACTGAGGCTAACACTATTGATTTATCTAGTCCAAGGAATTTCTCAGTTTATTTGTTTAATCATCATTCCTTAAACTCATTTTTTTTTTTAATTTAACACTTTATGAGTGCCTACTGTATGCTTATCTCTGGATAAGGTATTGTGGAGGATACAAAGAAATTGGAAGACATGCTTCTTGATATAGGTGAGGAGACAAGACAAATGTAAACAAAAGATAATAAAGCAAGGCACTGTGTAATGCTTCAAAAAGGTGGTCTAGACAATTATTACTACTGAGCCCAAGAGAGGAAATGATTGCTCTGGAATACAGCATTTTTACTTGCCACAGATTTGCCCATCTTCAAGCCCCCAAAGTCTTATCCTTCAGGCTCTTTCTACCTGTCCCTAAGGTAATAAAACCTAAGTCTAGTATATATGTATAGATGTTCCCCATGAGACGTAATCTCATTCATTCACAAAAAAATTTATTAGCTAGCTATTAGTGTGGTGAGTTAAAACTGTGGGCTTTGAAACCAGCCTGTTTGTTTTCATTTTCTAGTATGAGCCTCAGTTGTCTCATCTATGGAATGGGGATATTAATAGTACCACCTTTTATGGTTGTTTTGAAGAATGCTTGAGTTAATAAAAACATATTCAGTGCTTTGAACAGTTTCTGGCATGCGGTTAGCGCTCAATACATGTTAAAAAACAATACATGTTAGCTATCTTTATTGCAACTACATACCAGGGACACTGGGCTTGGCTTCATAGAAACAATGATAAGTGTTAATACAGCATTAGCCCTTCAGTTGCTCACGGTCTAGTTGGGGAGTGAGAAATAAATGTACAGTTCCAATAGGGTATGCTGGGAATAATGACGGAGGTGTGCACAGGGCCACAGGCTGTTCAGAGAGGTACGGAGTTCTGGCATGTGCCAGAACTCCTTGCAGATGAGGAGAGTCTGTTGTTCAAGCTTTGAAGGCAGAGGGAATAACCTGTGGGGAGGGCAGATCTGAGAAACTGTGCTGTATTCAAAGGAACTATTTGGCTGAACTGAAGATTGTGATGGTGAGCTGGTGGGAGGTAGGCAGAAGAGATAAACCTGGGGCCAGATGTTGGAGGGCTTTGTTTGCCAGAGAAAGGGGTCTGATTTTGATTGTGCTGGTACTGAAGATTTCCATCTCCCCCAAGGGTTTTAAGCCCTTTAAAGCATTCTAGAATGGGAAGCATTGTGATGAAACAAAGATCCACATGAATAAAAGAATAAATAAATAAATGCATGGATTTTTTGGAGAAAGAACAACGAGTTGACCTGACTTGCTGGAGTGTGAAGTTCCTTTAGAGCAAGTTCACAATGGGGAGTGATTTTGCCCCCAGGGGATATTTGAGACCATCTGAAAACATTTTTGGTTGTCATGATTGGGGGTAGGGTGGGGGTTGCTAGTGGCGCATTGTGGGTAGAAGCCAAGGGTATTCCTGACAAAGACTCATCAGGTTTAAAACGTCAATAGTGCGGAGGTTAAGAAGCTCTGCTGTAGAGAAATTTGGTAAATAAGATTGGAGGAGGAGGAGGTGGTGAGTACCTCATAAAAAAACAAAACAAAACAAAAAAAACCTGCTGCCGTCGAGTCGATTCCGACTTATAGCAACCCTATAGGGCAGAGTAGAACGGCTCCATAGAGCTTCCAAGGAGTGCCTGGCGGGTTTGAACTGCCAACCTCTTGGTTAGCAGCCATAGCACTTGACCACTACACCACCAGGGTTTCCAAGTACCTCATAGCAAACCTTTAATGTCCCAGTAAGTACTTTGGATTTCACTCTATGAGCCATTAGTTAGGAAGCCTTTGAAGGTTTCTGAGTGAAGAGTGATAATGAAGGTCATGTTCAGGATTAGCCTGGCTGTTGTGTGCAGGATACATTGGAGGCTGGGGGGAAACTAAGGGCAGGAGAATTATGTAGAAGGCTATTGTGATTTTTCATACTTCAATGTTGGGAGCCTAAGTGTTGGGAGAAGATGGAGGGGAAAAAATGAAAATTGGACATAGAAGCCTCGAGAGGAAGCTACTTTGGAGGAAGTAATTTTTTTAAACATTCAATTTTAAAGTTAACAGTGCAATTCATACAGAATATCCCTTAGGCAGACAGATGTGTGCTTAAGAAAGAAGACAGGACTGGAGATACGGAAGTCAACTGCCTAGAAGTGATGGACAAAATATTGGTAGTGTACTCGTACTTTGGGGGAAAATGGTGACAGACTGAGCACTGAGTAAGGTGTCTTTCTTTGTTCTAATTTGTTTTCTTTAAGGAATCCCCATATTCCAGCAATGTTCTAAATGAGAAGAATGGAGACAGATGTTGTTCCCAGATATTCAGGCTTCACTGGGGTTCAAGGCCTTCAACAACTGTTTATTGAGTTGATTGGTCAAGAGTTTTCCAGTAGCTTGGCTCTAGTGGATCTATCCAATCACACTAGTCACTGAAAGTTAGCCTGATTGTCTCCATGTTTCTTGCTACTGTGGTCCTATTTGACAATAAAGAGAACATTGGCTAGTTTCCCTCTTGGTTTCGTGGCATTGCATACAGGCTTAGAGATGTTTTTCTGCATCACACTTTTACTGAATCTTGATCACTGGTCTTTCAGATGTGGGGCTCTCACATATGTTACCAGTATTTTTCTCTCCCACATACCATACGAACCACTTAATTCTAGAGTTTCTAAAAATTGAAAACTTGATCTTCTGTGTATAGCAACACAGTGAAGGAGAGGGCATTGAAGAAAACAGAGAGACCGATTTGTTTAGTTAAAAAAAGCAGAAAAGACATTAAAATGGATTTTTTAAGTCAAGAATTGTATCAATCTTTGCCTACTGGCATTTTGCGCTGGATAATTGTCGAAAAGGCTGAGCCTAGCAGTGGGGCCCAGGCCTTCTTCCTTTTTAGTTGGTGATTTCTGTGGAGGGGCCTTGTGTATTTTCAGCAAAAGCTCGCAGAGCCACCCCTTCCCCATCTGTCTGGTTCTCGCAGTAGCACCTCCTCTACCTTCCCCAGGGTTGGCATTGCAGATCAAGAGGGACATGGGGCAGTATCCAGGTATGGATGCAAGGAGTGTTAGAAGTGGAAAGTTTCTGATGTTTTTTCACTTCCCATCCCTGCTGTTGTCATAGGCCTTCCAGTATGTATCTGTCTCTTGGTAGCTTGTAAGAACTACTTGTCTGATTCTGTGCCTTTTGCTGTAGCTTCCCTCTTCCCAAAATACACCTCACCTCTCCCACCTTGTGTAACTTCTAATTGTCCTTTAAACATAACTCAAGCACCACCTCCTCTGGGAAGCCTTCTTGCCGTCTTGGGCTGAGTTAGGAATTTCCCATCTGTGTTCCTCTAACAGTCCTGTGACTTCCTTCTTTTGAAGGGCTTGCACTATTTAGCCAATGTCTATTTCCATGTTTATCTTTCCCCACCATTTGCTGAACTCCTTAAAGGTAGAAATAAAAGTTTTATCTTTCTCTGTATTTTCAGGCCTCGGTCCACAGTAACCACCAGTTGCTGTCCAGCGGACTCTGACTCATGGTGGCCCCATTTGTCAGAGTAGAACTGTGCTCCTCAGGGTTTTCAATGGCAGGTATTTTTGAAAGTAGATCACCAGGCTTTTCTTCTAAGGTGCCTCTGAGTGGACTCGAACCTTCAACCTTTTGGTTAGTTGCCAAACATGTTAACTCTTTGCACCACCCAGGAACTCCTGTGGCTCATAGTAGCTCCTGAATAAATATTTGTTGAACAAACGAATAAAGAGCATTTGGTGGGGGGGGCCCATCAGAATCTATAAAAATATACAATGGTGGTCTCAACCCAGAGGTACAAATTCTCTAGGTCTTGGCTGGGAGCCACTGCCCTGTGTTTTGAAAAAGCCGTGTAAGATTTTGAGACTCACCCATGGTAAAGAGCCACTGATATAACTGAATCTACTCTTCCCCCCATTTGGTGGCTCAGAGAGATGAAAAGACTCGCTCATCATCATGCAGAATTAAGCTCAGCATTCAGATATCCTTACTCTTAATTCAGTGCCCCTTCTTTGGTGTCTTATACCTTCTAAAGAAAAACAGAGATGTGCTGGGTTTGAAGATATTTGATGAGAGACAGGAAACAAAATATCGGTATGAGATAAAAGTCCTCTGTTTCTTCAATAACAATTATTATCATTAATGATGATCATTCCCATTGTATTTGGAAATATAGACATTAGTACTGCTGTTGCAGATGTTTGAGAGAAAAAAATGTGGCAACACTCAGCTGGTGGTGGTGTGGGGATGGCTGAGCACTGATGAACCCAGCTCCCGTGCTTGTGAGAATACAGAGAGCATCTGCTAAAGCAAGCATCCTTACAAAGGGCCACCATGGGATTGTTGGACAGGGCACGATGCACAGAGCATTTAGTCTAGTGCCCTCATTTTAGAAATGGGGAAACTGAGGCTCAGAGAGGGACAGTGGCTTTCTCAGGTTCTGCAGCAGTTAATGAAAAAGCTGGGCCTGGAATCTAGGTTTCCCGACTCTTCATCCAGTATACTTGTTGTTAGTTGCCATAGAATCGATTCCAACTCATGGTGACCTCACATGTGCAGAGTAGAACTACTCCATATGGTTTTCAAGGCTGTGACCTTTTGGAAGCAGATTGCCAGGCTTGTCTTCTTAGATTCCTTTGGGTGGGTTTGAGCTGCCAACCTTTCAGCTAGTGGATGAGCACTTAGTCACTGTGCCACCAAGGCTCCTTTTACCCAGTATACTAACCCAACCCCAAACCACTGGTTATTCCTGAACAATCAACTTAACTATTCCTAGGTTGTGGGGTAGTCTAGTGATTCCCTTAGGAGTCCCCAAAATGTCCCAATCAGCCCAATCCATGCCCCAACTTGACCTGCCTAATCCCATTCAAACATTTTCTTACCTTTGTCTCCAGAGTTATTTCTCTAAACATAGTGATGGCCTGGAAAACCTGGTAGCATAGTGGTTAAGAGCTATGGCTGCTAACCAAAAGGTCGGCAGTTCGAATCCACCAGGCACTCCTTGGAAACACATGGGACAGTTCTACTTTGTCCTGTAGGGTCGATATGAGTTGGAATCGAATCAATGGCAAGGGGTTTGGTTTGGTTTTTTTGATTTAGCAATGGCCAGTGCCTCCCTCCCCAAGACAGAAACTTATGCTGGTTCCTGATGATTATACAATAAATACCACACTCCTCAGTAAGAAATGAAGGCCAAGCTTGTCTTCTGACATCCTCTTTTACCCCATCTCCATAGCTATGACCTGCACTGTTGCTTGCTTGCCCACAATCATTCCCGACCCTCCTTTTCTGTCTGGCAGAGCCCACCACCTATCAGAGGGGTTGCAAGTGCCAGATAGTCACTTTCCCAGCTCCCTGGGACCTAGGGCATAGGCTTGTGAGCCGATGCTGGTGGATAGTATGATGCCCGTAGAAGTCTGTTATAGGGGGCGAAGGGTCGTGCTGGTAAATATTTTTCTCTGTCTAAAACAGAGACGGAGTCCCTGAGTTGTGCAAAGAGTTAACACACTCGGCTGCTACTTGAAAGGTTGGAGGTTTGAGTCTACCCAGGGGCACTTTGGAGGAAAAGTCTGGCTATCTGCTGCTGAAAAATCAGCCATTGAAAACCCTATGGAGCACAGTTCTACTCTACACACATGGGGTCACCATGAGTTGGAATTGACTCCTGGGCAACTGTTTGTTTCTTAAAATGGAGAGGCCCTTCTATCTTTCTTCTTTTGGATGACGTAGCAAGAGCACATGGTAACCGAACTGTTGTAGCTATTTGCGCACATGAGGGGGAAGTTCAAAAGAATCACAAAAAAGCTGACCCACAGCCCAGACAACATTAAACCAACTCAACCATCTCTGGAACTTCCCACATCTGGATTTATTCTTAGATATAAAGATATTATGTAATAATAAATGACTAAATAATAGACTTAAAACCCCACAATTATTGAGTCTTCCATTACCTGCATCCTGACTGACACATCCTGACTGATACAATAGCTGTGCTTTGATCAAACCAGGCCTGGGGGAAACAGCAGCTCCCTCCCTCAGCTGACTTCCCAGAAAATGGAGAGGAGAGAGACAACTACAGAAAAGCTCAAGTCTCCTCTGTCTTGCTCCCATGGTTTCTCCTCAAGCCTGCCATTTTTAAGTTTCTATGGGAGTCATTTCTGTTTCCACAGGGCCACTGGACATTCCAGAAAAGAAGCACCTCAGTGGCTCTTGAATTTTTCATTACCCCACACCTCACAACTCATTCCAACCAGCTCTTCGCTCTTCCAGTCAGGGACTTCACTTCCTGTTCTCTTGTTTTCTTTTTATCTAGCAATTTGGGTTTGACAGAGCCTGGGTTTCCCCAGCAATGACTTTGAGTCCCTCAGGAGTCATCAATTCATGAGATATTCTGCTGTCCCACTCCAACAAGACCTTCTTGGACCACCTGAGTGGTGGCCTTCCCAATTCTACTCTATTTAGGGATTCTCACTTGTTTTGCCCCTGTTCTTCATGACGGAAGGTAACATTATCACCTTTCACCAGAGACTAAGCCTGGAGGAACAAACTCTTCACTCCCATCAAACCAGTTTACTTGCATGCTTTGTTCCAACACCTCCACTTACTTTGATCCTTCCCATCCTTGAAAACCTCAGTTTACTTGCATGCTTTGTTCCAACACCTCCACCTACTTTGATCCTTCCCATCCTTGAAAACCTCACCCAAGTTCAAGTCACCTGTGAGGTAATCCTTGACTATTCCATCTCTTTCCTTTGTGTACTTGCAGGAGTATGTATAGTCTATCCCAATCATGTGATGTGTGCCACCTTGCTTTGTTTTGGGGCTGTGAACGCGTGACTCCCTGCTGGACTATAAACTCCTGGGACCAAAGTTTACGTATCTTTTTATTCTCTGCAGAGTAGGTGCTGAAGGGCAACTCAAGTTGACAAACATTTCTTGTGCATGTGGTGCTATTTCAAGGCTTCTTGTTATGGGGAATAATAAATGTACTTATTGTTCAAAGCTGCTTTTATTTGCGGTTGCTCTTCCTTGTAGCCAAAGATACCATAACTAATACAGACACCAACCAGTGAATAGTCGTGGGAGTGGAACAAGGGTTTACTACATTTTATTTCAACTTGGAGGGTATATGAAGGGGAATGTTTGAGAGAAAGGGAAGAAGTGAGTGTGTATGTGTGTGCGTAAAAGCACAGAGCTAAAGGAGACAAGGAGTGAATGTGTATATGTGTGTGGGGTGGGAAACCTGCAGGAGGTTTACTTAGAAGCACAATTAAAATAATGAGTTCCATGTACTGTATTACCTTCATGTTGTTGTTGTATGCTGTCTTATAGATTAGTAAAATCTAGATTTCTTTTTCAACAACAAACAATTTTTGAGTGTCCCAGGTATTCTGTTCTCTAAATAGCACCCCAGGTATACTCTATTCCCTAAAATTTAACTCACCTCAGGCAAACCAATGCTTCCTATCATGAAATTCAATTTTACTCTCCACAGATAAAGAAAATAGTTTTTTATTCTCCATTTGGGTCAAAAGCAATTTTGGCAGCAGTTCAAACACTGCTTGGGGCACCAAGAACAACTAGAAGCTTATCTTTGTGAATGTCTGTTCTGGTATTTTTCTCTCTCAAAGTCCTTTGAATTTTCTTTGTCTCTTTTTTTTGATTTTGCAGTTTTCATTTATTTTTCATCACATCTCTTTTCTGTGACATCGCTTCACAGTTTCCTTATCTATGCCTTCTTTTATTCCTTGCTGGGATGACAATAATATTTCTATAATTCATATTAATGGGGGTGCAGGAGCTGGGGTCCCTAGTAGTAGGAAAACGGTTTGGTAAAGTAGAGGGCACCTTAGACCAGGGTGCAAGAGACCTGGGTGTTTGTGCAGGATTTGTCACAAACTAGGGGGATGATCTTGGCCAAATCACAGCTTCCCGTAATCCTTGTGCCCTTATCTCTAAGAAGGACTTGACCAACGTGATCTCTAGGCACTAACATTCTGTGACTTTTATAAGCACTGGCTTTATTATAAGAAGTGAGATTTGTACTCATATTTGAAAACATGGGTCTTCAGTGGTAATTAACACACTGGATCTGAAAGTCGTTTTCTATTCTGCAACTTTGTGGTTACTTGAACCTTATAAATGAGGGCTGGGATTTGGGGCCAGCCTTTCCCAGGTTGTCATCAATCAAATGCTGGATACTTTTCCAGATAGGAACCAACTCTGAAGGAAATTGGGAGGTTGAATAGTAATGGTTCTTGACTCGTGTTCTAAATGAGAAAATTATTGGAGTTTGTTACAAGATAGAATCAAAATTCACATATTTTGACTCAACACCCTGTGCTGCTGTTGCTGGTAGTTTATGGTGCCCTTGCCAATGCAAAAAACTCTTCGGTCAAATTGGTCTAGTACCCACTCACACCTAAGGATGGCTCTCTATTACTTGATTATTCATTTACTATTACTCAAGAGGAAACCCTGGTGGCGTAGTGGTTAGCCACGGCTGCTAACCAAAAGGTCGGAAGTTTGAATCGACCAGGTGCTCCTGGGAAACCCTATGGGGCAGTTCTACTCTGTTCTATAGGGTCACTATGAATAGGAATCGACTCAATGGCAATGGGTTATGGGTTTTTATTACTCAAGAATCAATGCCTTCCTGATTTGCTGGGAAAATTTCTATGCACTATGGATTATGTGCTAAGTTTGTCAACCACTGAACATTTACAATGCTGCAGTTGTTTGAACAATCTTACTTCTGGAATTGTGTTCTCAATCAAGTGTCCTATGGAATTTTGTTGGTCTGGAATGCAGTATTCAGCTTGGAAATTTCCTAGGCCCTGCTTGCTTCAGAGGCAAAAATCAAATAATATGGTTCATAATAACAGTAACCAAGGCAATCACTGCTAAGCGACTTTATTTCCCACTGAAAAACAACATTGATTTAGGGTGGAGCTGGCCAGAATAGTTTGTTCTAGCAATAAAGGACCGTTTTCTTTAAGGTCTGTACATCCTTTAACTGTTTTGTTGTTGCTGAAACCACACATAGACCTCCCCAAACACATGATTCGAGCACTCCATTTGCTATAGCCTTCAACACTTCGGTTCTGAGAACTTTCCCAGCAG
Source organism: Loxodonta africana (assembly GCF_030014295.1). NCBI lineage: Eukaryota > Metazoa > Chordata > Mammalia > Proboscidea > Elephantidae > Loxodonta > Loxodonta africana. The sequence goes on along the minus strand of NC_087352.1, from coordinate 56,131,253 downwards.
GGAGATAAAGGGCTATAACTCGCACAGGTGGGGGTGGATTACCCAATAACTAACCTGTAGTGACAATTTCACCTGTTTTTCAGCATATCTTTGTGAAATTGTACACTACAGATTAGTAAGTGATGAGCCCCTTGGCGCAGTGGTTAAAGCGATTGACTGCTAATAGAAAGGACGGCAGTTTGAAACCACCAGCCGCTCTGAGGGAGAAAGATGTGGTAGTCCGCTTCCGTAGAGATTTACAGCCTTGGAAACCCTATGGGGTCGCTATAAATTGGAATCAACTGGAGGGCAGTGGGTGGGTGGGTGGAGATTAGTAAGTAAACACAATTAAGCCGGTGAGCACCTTGCTTACTGGTTAATCTGCCCCCGCGAACAGGTCGTATATTTCTTGTGGAGCAGAGGCCTTCATCACTTCTGCCTATATAGCAGGCCTCTTCATAACATCACCTGCACCACAATATAGCAGTAACCACACCTGACATCTCAGACCTTCGCAAACAGGCCAATCCTCACAGGACTTCATGGAAAGTCAGTGGCAGGAAAATACCCAAATCTAACAGGAGAAAAAAATTCCAGTATAGATTTAGCCAAACAAACAAGCCAGCTTCGATAAGCAAATTGCTTGACTACATCAAATCTACAGCATACCTAATGGCAAATCTGTTAAAAGTCATAGGATGGGTCCTTTGATATCACCTAATCCAACTCCTATCTTGAACAATGAAGTGATTTCGCCGTGGGTGAGGGGTATAGGAATGGTCATGGCCATCATGTGCCTTTCTGGTATTTTCTTCTTGGCATCATTGGGGCTGCTTTTAGCTGCAAGTAACAGAAGAACCCACTAAATATTTCTTAAAGAAAAAAAGAAAATTTGTTGTTTTGTATAGAAAGACTGGAGGTAGAGAGACTCCAGAATTGGCTAATTTAAGGTCTCAATAATGCTGTCACTGATTCAGGCTCCCTACCTTTTTGTCTTCTAAGTTCCTCCTTTAAACAACAGGCTTCTGCTGTCATTGGTCCATAAAGGTGAATTGGTTAATAGCTCTTGTTATTACCTCTGTGTGTGTGTGTCCTTAACCTTAATTTGTTATGGCCTTCATATGGAAGCCCATGTTTTGTAATTCCTCTTATCAGAGTCTAAGTAGGGATTTCACATCACACCTGAAGTCTTCAAGCTTTTGGCCACTAACAGTGCTGCCTTATCGCACAACTCTAGAGGGCACTGTTCACTTATATCCTGTGTGAATGGTGCCTCCTGGAGTTGGGCGGTAAAAAAAAACAAGAGCCTAAATACCAAGGCTTCCTTGTGAGTACAAAGGCCTCGGGGTCATTTTTCTCCTGGCCAATTTACACTTTAGTATATATGTTTTGCATGGGCTGTGGAAAAGATCAAAGAAGAATCAAGAATAGAACCCTTGCCCCTCTGTTCCAAATTAGCAAGGTGATCCTTGGTATTTTGAAAAGATTTTCACAGTGATTGGCTAATAAGGGAGCCCAAGGAGATAAATAGCATGAGGAAGATTTCAAAGCTAATGAAATCCTAGTTTTCTGTTGCAGCCCTTCCTCTCTAGACTTCTAAATGATATGTCAATTTTGCAAGCTGATATAAACCATTCCTTCTCACCTGTAATGCTCTTCCCCATTCACTCTGCCTGTTTAAATTTCTCCACATACATGAAGGTCCAGCTCAAGTCCCACCTCCTTCATGAAGTCTTCCCACTTCTGCCCACGATCACTGAGCTCCCTTCTGAATTGGGTATTACCTACCCAACAAAGTCTACATTTTACTATTAGCATTTGCCATACGCGGCTATGCACTATTAGCTTTCTTTTTATATACATGGAATGGGATAATAGTTTGAGATATTATCTGGTGTAATTATCATTGCTGGTAATTTCTGCTGCTCTATAGCCCTCTTTTCCCATTGAGGCCGAGACACCTACCGATTCAGGGGGTTTCACAGAATCCAGCTAGAGGGTAGAGATTGATTTCACTTCCTGGCTTCCAAGGTAGGTTCTCAAGGTACATTTCAGAGACGACAATTGTGATTTTCATTTGCAAACATTTCACGTGCAGAATCAGCTTCTTTGAGAGAAGTGGGATTTGTGGGTTCATTGGGAGCCAAAACTGGAGGACTAGGGCTTTGCGTTGATCAATATTAACAATAGAAGAGGGAACTCTGTTGGATGTGATATAAGGGCAATTTCTCATGACACAAGAAGGCAGTAAGTACCCCTTCCTGGGCTGAGAGGAGGAGCTTGGGAAAGAGAGAGCGAGAGGAGAAATGAGAGAGGCTTTGGCTGGATCCACCTGTGGGCTGGAAACCAGGGGTAGAGGGTGGGAACAGAAGCTCCCCAGATGCATTTGAGGACCTGGGTGCAGAAGGGACACTTGCCCTTTTTTCTGCCTGGAAATCTTGGAGAAGACCACTTCACAGAGTGACTCACACCATGTCTATGAAGAGCTGTCTGGGTTGTAAGCAAAGAACATCCCTGCATCAGAATGACTGTGTGGAACCACATGCATGTCCATTATTATGCTGCATCATAAGTAAACAGAAGCCTGTCCGCATTAATGGCAAGGCTTAGGCCATTTACACCGTTTCTTGTCTTTCTTGGTTAGTTGTCTAATCTATGAACTAGTATAAAACCAAACCAAACCAAAACCAAATAGGTTGCCATCGAGTCTATTTCAACTCATAGCGGCTCTGTAGGACAAAGTAGAACTGCCCCATAGGGTTTCCAAGGAGCGCCTGGTGAATTCCAACTGCTGACCTTTCGGTTAGCAGCCATAGCTCTTAACTGCTACGCCACGAGAGTTTCCTGAATTAGTATAGTTGAGGGCAATTTTTATCTAATCATATCTGAGTATGTCTTCTTTGCTCAAACTCTGACCTCACATCACTTAATTGATTAAACTCCACACTCCTTTTACTAACATTTTATCTTCAATTCCTTCTACTTATACAGTCTGTTGTTGTTAGTTGCTGTTGGTTTGATTCCAACTCATGATGACCCCTTGTGTACAGAGTAGAACTGCTACTCTCTGCTAACAAGAACTCAGCAGTCAGTTCCTGAATGTACTTTCCTGTCTCTGCACCTTTACTTAGGCTGTTGCTTCTCCCTGGTCTGCCTTTTTCCCGTGTCCATTTGGCTTACATTTCTCTCCCTCCAGGAAATCTTCCTCAACTTTCCAGACTGGAGGTTTGCCTCTCTTGGCACATTGTCATTACGTCTGCTACAGGATTTAGCAAATGCTGCCATTTGTCATTATTATCTGACGCAGATCATCTCCTATACCTGAGTGTCATCAATTCCTTGAAAGCAAGCATGTCTTAGTTTTCTAGGGCTGACATAACAAAATACCACAAAGGGGTGGCTTTAAAGAACAGATATGTATTTTCTCATAGTTCTGGAGGCTAGAAGTCTAAACGAGGGTATTGCTGTGTTGATTCCTTCTGTAGGCTCTGATAGAAGACCTATTCCATGACTTTCTCCTCCGATCTGGTAGAAGGGAGGCACCTGATGGATGCCTGCAGTGAAAATCACTAGGACTTGAGTTGACATGATTCCATCAAGGCAGCTTTAGGAAATAGCTTTCTCCCTCTTGTTATCGGTCTGTAGGAAGGAGAGAAGACAGCCTGTTCAAGGAGTTTTCTTCTCTAAGGCTGTTCTTAATAGAGGTGTGAGGGGTATTACAAGAAATTTGGTACCCATAATAGTTAAGTATAACATAAATAATTTACTTTTTATTCTTCAGAATAGACTCGGGGATATCTAGATGATAAAATAAACTCACTTGTACTCTGACATGTTTCTTGCCTGAGAGGCCAGCCTGCTGAAAATTGTGTCTAACTTACCACTTGGAAGATCCACACAGCATAGTGAGCCATTTTCTTGATGTACCATTTATAATCAAATTACTCACACACTTATAAAATGCTCCCATAACTCCCAAGCCAGAAAAAAAGAAAGTTGGCAGGACCACTTGGGGTCTTACCAAAATCCGGTTCTGTCTGTATCCAGAAATGTATTCTGAAATATATTCAGGCCCCCTAACTCCCTTCACTCAGAGTGTGGTGGTGGACAAGGTGGGGTAATGCTGAGAGTTAGCTCTGAGGTACCTGAGATGAGGCTGAGGTATGTGAGATGGGGCTGAGGTACCTGAGGTGGGGCTGAGGTATATGAGATGGATACGCCAGAGAGGAGCATGCTGGTGGGAGTCAGTACAGGGGAGGGGTCAGGGAAGGGGCCAGGCCTTCTGTCCCAGGAAGGTGGTCAGAGGCTTGGAGGCCCCTTCCCCATGCTCTCCAGAATTATCCCCTGTGACAGTGCAGAGTAACCCTCAATGTGCCCCACCAGGGAGGGAGACTTGCAGGGGCTGCTTTTTAGTTTGTGACCCTGGCTTATTGGGTGGGGCTGGTCCCCAGGACTTGGAAGGAGTAACTAACTGATCACAGAAATCATGTGAGGGTCCCTGAAGTCTAGGGTCTCAGGGGACAACATGGAGTCCTTAACCCTGTTCCCTCACAGTTAGGCCTTGGAGAGCACGTTGTCAGCAGGGAGATTTCCTCCAGGCAATCTGAAGGTTGTACTGCCTTGCTGTTCAGTGCTCTAAAGGTCAAAGTACGTTTGGCTTGTTCCACATTGGAGTCCCTTTGCTGCTGTCCTTTGTCCTGTCCTAATGGCCAGAAGGAAACCCTGGCGGCACAGTGGTTATGAGACAGAAGAGATTGGGCTGGCTAAATTAAATAAGGGCTACATCTTAAAGCCCTTTGTGCTTGACCAGCTATAATTAAATCTAAACCTAAGTGCAGACCACCGTGTAACTTTTACTGCTGGTACCCGAAAACTTCTCGTGATTAACAAACTAGGCGCTCAGACAAGATAAGGGGCCCCATTTCAAAGCCCTGTGTGCTTGACCAGCTATAAATTACTGATAATCCTCTTGAGTTGTTTTTCAAGGCCTCACCAGGTGCAGAGCACGCGCACTAAAGATCAACGTGGACTATGAATGACCTTTTGCATGAGGCAAACATGAACAGGGACCCCTTGCTGGGGCTCGAACCAAGATCCAGAGGCATCATGCATGCACAACATCCCAGAATAAGTCCTGTTCGACATCCCAGCAGCCTTTGTAACAGACTCTATCTTGGTTCCAGCAACCTCTGCGAGGCATTCCATCTTGAATTCTAACTGTGCGCGCATTTGATTTTCATAATACATCCCCTTCTCCTGGAAGTGTCCACCCATCCAGTGAATAAAGACAATGCCTACCCCCCTCCTCGCCTAAAAACTTTTATAAGCCCTAGGGAAACCTTTGTTCAGGGAGAGACTAGAGGCTAGCATAGGTGGAAACCCCTCTTCCTATCTCCCTTGTGAGCCTTTTACTTTCTTTCTGTCACTAATATATCTTTGTTCGTGTGGAACGTCTAAGCCTTTCCTGGTCATTCTGGTCAGAAGAAGGCAAGAACCTAGGCAGTGCTTAGTCCCGAGCTAGGAAGCCTTGCCCTGTGACAGTTAAGAGCTCCAGCTGCTAACCAGGAGGCCGGCGGTTTGAATCCACCAGGCACTCCTTGGAAACTGTATGGGGAAGTTCTACTCTGTCCTATAGGGTTGGCTATGAGTCAGAAGTGACTCATTGGCAATGGGTTTGGTTTTTTGGTTTTAATGTCCAGAAAGCCCTGAGGCACCAGTGAGGTTTTAAAGAATTTTGTTTTCCTGACACCAGAGAAGCCTGGCTTTTTTTTTTTTTTCTGAGTAATGGATTTTATTTTTTAGTGCAGCTTTAGATGTATAGAAAAACTGAACAGAAAGTAGAGTTCCCATATATTCCTTCCCTCCTGCCCACAGTTCCCCCTATTATCAACATCTTCCATCTGTGTGGAACATATGTTACAATTGATGAACTAATATCAATACATTATTATTAACTAAAGTCCATAGTTTACATTAGGTTTCACTCTGCGTTGTAGCATTCTATGGGCATGATGTCATGTACCCACCATTATAGTATCATACAGAATGGATTCACTGCCCTGAAAACGCTCTGTGCTTCGCCTGTTCATCCTCCCTCTTCTGCTTCATCCCCACCCCCAGCTCCCGGCAACCACTGATCTTTTTACTTTATAGTTTTGCCTTTTTCAGAATGTCATATAGTTGTATTCATATACTAGGCAGCCTTTTCAGACTGACTTCTTTCACTGAACAATATTCATGTAAGTTTCCTTCTTGTCTTTTTGAGACTTGATAGCTCATTTCTTTTTATCACTGAATAATTTTCCCATGTAGGTATGTACTACTTTGTTTATCCATTTATCTATTGAAAGACATCTTGGTTGCTTTCAATTTTTGGCAATTATGAATAAAGCTGCTATAAACATTAGTGTGTATGTTTCTTTGTGGACGTAAGTTTTCACTCATTTGGGTAAATGTGAGTTTCAACTCCTTTGAGCACGACTGCTGGATTGTATGGTAAGACTAAGTTTAGCTTTATTAGAAACTACCAGACTGACTTCCAAAGTAGCTGTACCATTTTGCATTCCCACTAGCAATGAATGAGAGTTCCTTTCACTCCACGTCCTCACCAGCATTTTGTGTTATCAGTGTTTTGGATTTTAGCCATTCTGATAGGTGCCTAGTGGTATCTCATGTTTTAGTTTGCAATTCTCGAATGACATATAATGTTGAGCATTTTTTCATATGCTTATTTGCAATCCGTGTATCTTCTTTGGTAAGGTGTCAGTTCAGAACTTTCATCTGCTTTTTAAAAAAATAATATTTTTTTGTGTTTTTGGTGAAAGTTTACACAGAAAATTAGGTTCCCATTTGACAATTTCTAAACAAATCTTTCAGTAACATTCGTTACACATCTATCACAATGTGTCAATATTTTCTTTAATTGTGTCTGGTTGTTCCATTTTCAGCACTCTAGTTTCCCTGCCCCTTATGCCCACTTTTTTTTTTTTCATGTTCAATTTTTTATTTTTTAATTTTTATTAAGCTTCAAGTGAACATTTACCATTCCAATCAGTCTGTCACATGTAGGTTTACATACATCTTACTCCCTTCTCCCACTTGCTCTCCCCCATTGAGTCAGCCCTTACAGTCTCTCGTTTCGTGCCAATTTTACCATCTTCCCTCTCTCTCTATCTTCCCATCCCCCCTCCAGTCAAGAGTTGCCAACACACTCTCCAGTGTCCACCTGATTTAATTAGCTCACTCTTCATCAGTATCTCTCTCCCCCCCACTGACCAGTCCTTTTCATGCCTGATGATTTGTCTTCGGGGATGGTTTCTGTCCTGTGCCATCAGAAGTTCTGGGGAGCATTGTCTCTGGGATTCCTCTAGTCGCAATCATACCATTAGGTGTGGTCTTTTAATGAGAATTTGGGGTCTGTATCCCATTGGTCTCCTGCTCCCTCAGGAGTTGTCTGTTGTGTTCCCTGACAGGGCAGACATCGATTGTGGCCGGGCACCAACTAGTTCTTCTGGTCTCAGGATAATGTAGGTCTCTGGTTCAAGTGGCCCTTTCTGTCTCTTGGGTTCTTAGTTGTCGTGTGACCTTGGTGTTCTTCCTTTGCCTTTGCTCCCGGTGGGTTGAGACCAATTAATGTATTTTAGATGGCCGCTTCTTGGCATTTAGGATCCCAGGCGCCCACAATTCAAAGTGGGATGCAGAGTGTTTTCATAATAGAATTGTTTTGCACATTGACTTAGAAGTCCCCTCAAACCAAGTTCCCCAGACCCCAGCCCCTGCTTCGCTGACCTTTGAAGCTTTCATTTTATCTCGGAAACCTCTTTGCTTTTAGTCCAGTCCAATTAGGCTGACCTTCCTTGTTTTGAGTGTTGTCTTTCCCTTCACCCAAAGCAGTTCCCATCTACAGATTGATCAATAAAAAGCCCTCTCCCTCCCTCCCTCCCTCCCCCCTTTGTAACCACATAAGTATGTGTTCTTCTCCGTTTTTTCTATTTCTCAAGATCTTATAATAGTATTATGCCCACTTTTTAATTGAATTGTTTTGTTATTGTTGAGTTTTAAGAGTTCTTTGTATATTTTCTATGCAAGTCCTTTATCAAATATGTACTTTGCAAAATTTTCTCCCAGTCTGTGGCTTGTCTTTTCATTCTCTTAACAGTGTCTTTCTCAGAGCTGAAGTTCTTAATTTTAATCAAGTCCAGCTTACCAATTTTTTCTTTCATGGATTGTGCTTTGCTGTTGTATCTAAAATCTCATCACCAAACTCAAGGTCACTTAGATTTTCTCCTATGTTATCCTCCAGAAGTTTTATAGCTTTCTATTTTACATTTATGTCTATGATCCACTTGAGTTAATTTTTGTGAAAGGTAGAAGGTCAGTGTCTAGATTCTTTTTTTTTCACACGGATGTTCAGCTGTTTCAGCACCATTTGTTGAAAAGACTATCCTTTCCCCTTTGAATTGCTTTTTCACCTTTGTCAAAGATAACTTTATCAGTGTAAGTCTATTTCTGGACTCTCTATTCTGTTCTGTGGATGTATTTGTCTATTCTTTTAGCAATATCACACTGTTTTGACAACTGTAGCTTTCAAGTAAGTCTTGGAATCAGGTAGTGTCAGTTCTCCAACTTTGCTCTTCTTTGGTATTGTGTTGGCTATTCTGGGACTTTGCCTTTCCATATAAACCAGAATCAGTTTGTTGATGCCATGAAATAACTTTTTGGGATTTTGATTGAGAGTGTGTTGAATCTATAGGTCAAAAAAACAAAACAAAAACAAAAAAACGGTACCATTGAGTTGATTCTGACTCATAGTGACCCTGTAAGTCAGGGTAGAACTGCCCCATGAAGTTTCCAAGGAGCACCTGGTGGATTTGAACCGCCAACCTTTTGGTTAACAGCCATAGCACTTAACCACTACACCACCAGGGTTTCCTCTATAGGTCAACCCAGAAAAACCCCTCTATAGGTCAAGTTGGGAAGAATTGACATCTTCATAATGTTAAGTCTTCTTATCCATGAACATGGAATAACTGTCCATTGTTTAGTTCTTCTTTGATTTGTTTCATGAGAAATTTGTAGTTTTCCTCATATACATTTTGTACATTTTTAAAGATTTATACCTACATATTTCATATTTTTGGTGCTAATGTAAGTGGTATTGTGTTTTTATTGTTGTTATTATTAGTTGTCATTGAATCTATTTCAACTCAAGGTGACTCCATGAGTACAGAGTAGAACTGCTCCATAGGCCTTTCAAGGCTGTGGACTTTCAGAAGCAGATTGCCAGGCCTGTCTTCCATGGCACCTCTGGGTGAGTTTTAACCACCTTTTGGCTAGTAGTTCGGAGCTTAGCCTTTTTCGCCACCCAGAGACTTCTCTGGTGTTGTGTTTTTAATTTCAAATTCCAGTTGCTCATAGCTGGTCTATGGGAAAGCAGCTGATTTTTGTATATTAACCTTGTATCCTGCAATCTTGCTATAATTGTTATTAGTTCCAGGACTTATATGTGTGTGTGTGTGTGTGTGTGTATATATATATATATATACACATAGATATGTGTGTGTATATATATGTATATATATACATATATACACACACATATCTATGTATATACATATATATACACACATATTTTTTTCTTTAGATTCTTTGAAATTTTCTATATAAACAATGTCATCTGTTAACAAAAAAGGTTTATTTCTTCTTTCTCAATATGTAAGCCTTTTATTTCTTTTTCTTGTCTAATTGCACTAACAAAAATTGCACTTACAGTATGATGTTGAGTAGGAGTGGTGGGAGGGAACAACATTGTATTGTTTCTGATCTCAGGGAAAGCATCTAGTTTCTCACCATTAAGTACAATGTTAGCTGTAGGTTTTTTTTGTAGATGTTCTTTACCAGATTAAGGAAGTTCCCCTCTATTTCCAGTTTGCTGAGAGTTTTTATTGTGAATGGGTGTTGGATTCTGTCAGGTGTTTTTCTGCATCTGTTGATATGATCATATGAATTTTCCTCGTTAGCCTACTTATATGATTAATTACATTAATTGATTTTTAAATGTGGAACCAGCCTTGCATACCTGGCATAAATCCCATTTGGTTGTGGCGTGTAATTCTCCTTATACATTGTTGTATTTGATTTGCTAATATTTTGTTGAGGATATTTGCATCTATTTTCATGAGAGATATTGGACTGTTATTTTCCTTCCTAGCAGTGTCTTTGTAAGGTTTTGGTATTAGGGAAATACTGGCCTCCTAGAATGAGTTAGGTAGTGTTTCCTCCTCTTCCATTTTCTGAAAGAGCTTGTAGAGAATTGGTATCATTTCTGCTTTAAATATTTGATAGAATTCACCAGTGAAGCTATCTGGTCCTGGTGCTTTCTGTTTTGGAATGTTGTTAATTGTCGATTTAATGTTTTTAATAGCTATCCCAAACCAAAACTCACTGCTGTTGAGTTGATTCGGACTGATAGCAGCCCTATAGGACAGAGTAGAACTGCCCTATCGAGTTTTCAAGGCTGTAAATCTTTACAGAAGCAGACTGTCACATCTTTCTCCCGTGGAACAGCTGATGGATTCGAACTGCCGACCTTTCGGTTAGCAGCCTAGTACTTAACCACTGTGCCAGTAAAAGGGCTCCTTTAATAGGTTATAGGCCTATTTAAATTATCTATTTCTCCTTGTGGGAGTTTTGGTAGATTGTATCAATTTCATCTAAGTTATAAATTTGTGGACATAGAATTGTTCGTAGTATTCCTTTATTATTTTTTTAATGTCCAAGGGGTCAGTTGTAATGGCCCAGCTTTCAGTTATAATATTAGCAATTTTTGTCTTCTCTCTTTTTTTCTTTATTAGCCTGGCTGGAGGTTTATCAGTTTTCTGTTTTCAATTTCATTGATTTATGCGCTAATTTTATTATTTATTTTCTTCTGCTTGCTTTGGATTTAACTTGCTCTTTTTTCCCCTAAGTTTTCTAAGGCAGAAGCTTATTGACGTAAATGTTTCTTCTTTTCTAATATATGCATTTAATGCTGTACATTTCCCTCTAAGTTCTGCTTACACACACCCCACAAATTTTGATGTTATTTTCACTGTTGTTTAGTTCAAAATATTTTAAAATTTCTCTTAAAACTTCTTCTTTGACCCATGTGCTATCTAGAAGTGTGTTGTTTCATCTCCAAATATTTTGGGATTTCCTAGCTATCTGTCTGTCACTGATTTCTAGTTTAATTCCATTGTGATCTCTGGGAGTATTAGAGCCTGATAACAAAGTAGTTGGGGGTGTGGGCTTAGCAAACTGCCCACAAAGGAGGATTGAGAGTTTTTTAGCCATGATCTCAAAACTGGGTCAAGACAACACTTGTAAAATATACTACATCCCTGTTGGCCAGAGCCTCCATTATAGGTGTCAGTCTGCTGGCAGTCTGACTTGCGGCATCAACAGCTGTTCATCCCTTCTCACTGTCTCCTTGAAAAGCTGTTGTCCTACTGCACCTGAACCCCAGAGCTCTATCCCCTATCAGTAGAGTGGGAATCCTGTCCTTGGGCAGGATGCTGACTGAATTCATGAGGCCTTTGTTGGACCGAACTCATTGGGGTCTGGCAGTACCCAGAAGCCTAATTTTGGGGGGGGCAGGTAGGGCGCATGCCCTGGGTGCCACTTGAGGTGGGTGCCAATCATCTATTTCTATCGGCTTTCACAGCTTCCATCACCAGCTGTGAGAGATCATTCAGCAATTTAACACTAATTGGCCTAGGTACTATTTTTGGTTGTTAGGCCCCTGGCAGCATCTTATCTGGTTTCTCTCTCTGGCCCCCTTACTTGTGAGTCGGAGAGACCATAATTTATAACAATAACTTTCCCTAACTCAGGTGGGTGCACTGCTGTGATTCTTCTCACAAATGGGTTGATTTCCAGGAGAGCTTGTGTGAGCTTCTCCATGTTGCATTTCTGAGTCACCAGCTATAATTACATCTGACAGTTTATACCGGAAACCCAAGTGTGATTAATTAAATAGAAGTCTGGAAATAAGCAAAATAGAACTGGTACAATGCATCCACAGTGCTATCAGGCACCCACAGTTCAACTTTCTCTCCGCTTTTCCATCCATAGTGTGACTTTTCTCCTCAGGATTGGAAGATGACTGCTTCACCTCCAGGAATCACATTATGGTTCAGGCAAGAAGAAGAGAAGTAGACTAGCATAAAGGGTAAGACTTTTTTTTTTCTTCTTTTAAAAATAAACAATTAAATTTTCCTAGGAGTTCTGTCCTGGAACCTTCTACTTATCAGCCAGGACTAGATTATGTCACCATTTCTACCTCTACCTCTCGAGTCCCTAATCCAGGCACTGAGGGATGCAAGCAGACACTTCTCTCTCCTCTGTTGAGTACGATGCCAAGTTTGGCCACTGGATGCCAGACAAGAATTGTGTCTCTCCAGCGAGTATCCCGTGTTTCGAAGCGACCAGGCAAGAGATGCATGCTTGTGGCTCACAAGGAGTTAATGGGATTTTTGGAGAATGTGTTTGAACAGTGTGCAATCCTTTTGAAAGGTTGCTGTAGGAGGAGCCATAGGCCCTGCATCTCCCTGAAGGACTGATGCCATCCCAATCCTCCATCTGTTCACTTCACACATGTGTGTGGGATGCTTGTTTTCCCCGTTACAGATGGCTGGACAAGTTAAGTCAACTTGACACAGCTGGGCACAAGCCTGCTCCCTGTCCTGCTCCATCCGTCAGGAATCTTGCTGGTGATAGGTGAAGGCAGTGAGCCAGCTGGAGAGGACAGGCTTTGAGAGGTTTATGGCAAGACAGTCATATATCCATGTCTGTGCCTCAACTCTTTTGAAAGGTTCTAAAGCTGCAGAGGGGAAAGATGTGCATGATATTGAAATACACTTGGAAGGGAGAAGGTGTCTGCTGGGGAGACTCCAAATTAATCAGGAATAACTATTAAGATTTTACATTATTAATAACCAGTTACATTTGTCTAGCGAGTTACACCTTTCAACATGCTAAACAGACTTGATCTCATTTAATCTTCACAAAAGTTTTACTGTAAAATCGATATTATGTATTTAAATATTTACAACTCTTTACCACCTAACAATCTGGTGAGGTGTGATCATGATTATCATTATTATCCAAGGTCGTACATTTAAAAGAAGCAAGGCAGACACGGGCTCAAGTCTTCTGACTCCAAACTGTGCCCTTTCAACTAGCCCATGAGAACTTCCTTACGTAACACGATGTTAAAATGGAAGTTTCTATGCAGACACCAAATTATGACAAAACCAAATCACCATATAGACAATTTACAAAGAAAATGTCCCCGAACTGTCCCAAGGTCACTCGAACCCCTCATGTACTTCAAAATTTTTTTTTATACAGTTAAGAGAGGAGAGAAGGACAGAAAACATGTGAGGAAATTTCCTTGGGCAAGAACAGTTGCCACTATGTAAATTCCTACTCCCCTCTGAAGTCCAGTGAGGGGAGGTGGCTTCAAGGGCACCACTCAGAAAGCTTGCAGGAGTCCCTGCAGCTAAGGGAAGAGCTGACTTGGTAGTGGCTGATTCATACCTGAGGAAGCTACAGAGGCCTAGGGGCAGCAGGCTAGATGAACTGCCTGCACTTCCAGGGATCTAGGGAGCTAAGGATACATGAGGGTTGCCCGGGGATCAGAGATTGGCCTCATGGGATTGAGAAATGAGATTTGCCCCTAAAGAAGGGGAGGGAAGAGCAAAGGGGCTCTGACTGTAAGAGTCTAGGTGGAGTGGACTGCAGGCTGGTGAGGGGAGGCCCCCTGAGGCGCAGCATGTAGGGCCCAGATACTTGGAGTGTGGCTAGAATCCATTTCCAGTGAATCAAGAAAGCACCTGTGGGGAAGAGAAGGCGTCCACTCTCAAAGTCCACCCACCTAGGCCCTGAGAGCTGAAGCTATCATCCACAAAGAAATTTCCTTGTCTCTCCTTCCCTTTTCACCCCCCATGGGCCAACCCTGGAGAGAAGTCTCATCTTTGAAGGCGTCTTACCATTTAATTTCTAAACTGGGACTCCGTAACCTAAGAATGAGCAGAAAAGTCCTAAGACCTGACCATATTTCATCTAGAGATGATGGAGTTTACTCCTACATTGTAAAGGGAAAGTGGGAGACAAAATAAAGTGTGTTTTTATTATGTCGCAAGTTATACTTGTTCAGCATACAAGTTATACCCTTTAATTGTAAAATGTCCTATAAACCTTAGTGACTCTAATCAATAAATCCTTTATCACCATCTCTTCTCTTCTTGCATACTAAGACTGTGGTTCTTAAACTTGAGTATGCATCGAATGGCCTGGAGGGTGTTTTACAACACAGACCCATGAATGGCTGGACCCTACCCCCCGAATTTTCAATTCAGTGGGTCTGGGATGGGGGCTAATAATTTGTATTTCTGACATATTCCCAGAGTGTGGTTCTCAGGATAACACTTTGGGAACCACCACTCTAAAACCCTGGTTGTCAACCTTGGCTGCGCATTGGAATCACCTGGGAAGATTTAACAACTACTGAAGCTTGGCTCCCACCTCCAGAGACTTGATTTAATGGAAATGGCCTGTGCATCATGGGTTAAAAGCTCTCCAAGGAATTAGGGATGAACTATTTATATTTGTTTTTAAAGTCTGTGGCTTACCTAATTGAGGGTGGAGACTTCGACGTTCTACCTCAAACATTTCAGTATTATTTGAATTTTTATCAGTGAGCATAGTCATAACTAACAAGCAAATACTTGACTTTATTCTTTCCATTAATTGTGTCCCTTTTAACATGAACCTTAACTCTGAAATCTTAAAGGATGTGTGGAGGTTTCTTCCCTCCATCATTGCACTGATTATTCTTTAAATATCTCTTAATCTAGTAAAATCTAACTCCACCCAAACTCTGCCAAATTGCTTATACATTGAGAAATTAATTTCAGCTCTTACTATGAAATATTGAAGATGACTATATCTTATACCTTAGACTTCATAATCTCTAGTCTTTCTCACAATCCAGAAAATTCTACCAGTTCTCTTTCCTTTCTAATATGTACATTCCAGGCACATGTATGCAAATAAATCATCTTTATCCATAGGGTCCGTTGTCTTAGTCATCTAGTACTGCTGTAACAGAAATACCACAAGTGGGTGGTTTAACAAACAAATTTATTCTCTCACAGTCTAAGAGGCTAAAAGTTAGAATTCAGGGCACCAGCTCCAGGGGAAAGCTTTCTCTCTCTGTCGGTTCTAGGGGGATGGTCCTTGGTTTAGGAGCTTCTCAGCATGGGAATCCTGGGTTCAAAGGACGTGCTCCCCTCCTAGTTCTTCTTTTTTGGTGGCATGAGGTCCCCCCCCGCTCCGCTTGCTTCTCTCTTTTATGTCTCAGAAGAGATTGACTCAAGATACAATCTGATCTTATAGATTGAGTCCTGCCTCATTAACATAACTGCTGCTAATCCTGCCTCATTAACATCATAGAGGTAGGATTTACAAAACACAGGAAAATCACATCAGATGATAAAATGTCATACAATACTGGAAAACATGGCCTAGCCAAGTGGACACATTTTGGGGGGATACAACTCAATCCATAAAAGTCTCTATGAGTCAGAACTGACTCAATGGCAACAGGTCTCATAAATTGTAGAAACACTTATTGAAGTCTTACAATGTGCCAAGCACTGTGACAATTATTTCCATTTTACAGGTATGGACAGGTTTAGAAGGTTTCCAAATTTATACCTAAAATGTAATGTGGCTTTATAGATCTCTTTTCTGCCCCAAAATTTATTGACTACAATCAGTAAACAAAAAATATGTTCAGTTTCTGATTAGACTGGTAGCTTGATTTTCATTAATTCTTTAACTGGTCTTTTCAAACTCTACTCAGAGATACTATTTATTATAGGTTGAGTTTTGATGACTTCCCAAGTATAACAAACCCAATACATCTTTTAAAAAAGACTCAATTGAAATATTCTCATATAAAGTAAAGATTACTTTTGGGAAGCAGTTACAAATTTTGTTATTCCCAGGTTCCCATTCATATGCAGCGATTTAAATATACCTCTGGCAACTGAGATTTTCTTTCTTTCAAACATCCTCATTTTGTATATTAAACAAAATCCTACTTCTACATGATTCCCTTTCCCTATTATTGACTGGTGGGAAGACTCCTAAACCCACTCCTTTTATGTACAACACAGCTTTCTCTGGGCATTAAGTTTTATTTCTTGTACTAAAATCACATCCAGTTTCTTTTCTCTCTGGGCCACAATAACTGTGACTTTAATGTTTTTCATTTTACTATTTTTATATGTTTCTAAATCGTGCTTTTTCTATATGGATGCAATTTTACTAAGACCTACAAAATATCCTTTGATATCCCTCTCCTCCTCCTTCCCAATCTTTGTTCTTCTAGGACTGAGGTACCACTTTGGACCCGAGGGTCTCATTTTCTTTGGGTTTTCTCTTACTTAATTTCTCTGTTGCCTTCTTTTCTTCCTCTCTTGATTCATTCAGACAGTTGACTGTTTCCTTTTCTTTCTTCAAGTTAGATTTTCTCTGAAGCTTTTTTCCCAAAAGATTTTACTATAAAAAATTTTCCAAATACCTAACAAGCTTTAAGAATTTTATAGCGAACACCTATATACTCACCACTCAGATTCCACCTTAACATTTCATTAGACCTACTGCACACGTCTATCTACCTGCCCATTTCTTTTTTCCATCCATCAAACTACCTTCTTTTTTGATAAATTTCAGATTAAATGGGAGACATAAATACTCACCACCCCTAAGCACTCAGCATGCATAACATTAGAGTTCAAATTGGTTTATGCTTTTTTCCTTCTTTTGAGATAAAATTGGTATATAATTAAAAGCACATATCTTCAATGTACTATTTGATATGTTTTGACAAATAAATACAACTGTATAACCTAAATCTTAACGCCTCCACTCTTGCCAGAGGCAACCAATGTTCTGATTTTTATCCACTATTAGTTCAAATGTCCAATATGAAGTGTATACTTTTCTGTAGTTCAAATGTCCAATATGAAGTGTATACTTTTCTGTGTAAGGCTTCTTTTATTGAGCATTGTGTTTTTGAGGTTCATGCATGTTGTCGCAAGTTTCAGTAGCTTGTTCCCTTTTATTGTGAAGTGGTATCCCACTGTGAATATACCACCACTGACTTGTCCATTCACCTGTTGTTGGACACCTGGGCTGTTTCCAGTTTTTGACTACTATGAATAAACCTGCAATGAACATTCTTGTAGAAATATTTTTGTAGACATATGTTGTCAGTTTTTTTTTTTGAAAAATACCTAGGAGTAAATTGCTGGGTCACCTTGAGGGCTGTTTATGTTTATTTTGTACATCACTTTTCACCGTTTTCTCTGCTCTATTTTCATTATCCTTTTCCTTCTACCAATACCAGAAATCCATCGTCTTCCTGACTCCCACTCCCTGATCTCATCTTGAAGTCCCAGAATGCTCCCTGCCATCACTGGGGTCACATATTCTAACCCTGTTGTTTTCCCCTCTCTTTATGCTGGATCCTTGAAGTGTTCATGATAGCTGCTGCTCTGTTACAGCATTATGTTCCAGGGCAGAGTACTAGTTAATTATTTCCACAGTAGCATTGGGTAACAAAGCATCCTAAAATCAGTGACCTAAAACAAAGATTATTTATTCTAGATCACAAGTTTGTGGGATGGCTGGGGCAGTTCTGCTCTATAAGTGTGTATTCTAGGGCAAAGGCTGAAGAGGCAGAAGTACCTTCTTGCAGTGATGGCAGATGTGCAAGAGAGCAAGTGGAAACGTGATGTCCCTTAAGGCTCAGACTCAGAACTGTCATGCTGTCACTTCTACCCATATTCTATTGGCCAAAGAAAGCCACATGATCAAACCTAACAGCAGTGAGGTGGAGAAATAGATTCTACCTCTAATGTAGACAATTTATATAACTTGGCTCCTTACCTTCACCAAGATATATAGTATGTGTGCATGTATGTATGTATATATTACACAATTCTTCTTTCACGGAAGGCTTTGCACAGCCAGTATGCTTTCTGATGGCATCTTTCTTTAAAATAATAATATGCTGGTTATGTACTTTTGGCTTCTAAGAAGTAGAGAAAGGCTAAGCTAATCTTGGGCAACAAAGTTTGATTGTGAGGAGGAATGGGAAACTACCTCAGCTACCTGTAGCCTGACCACACAGGCTAGGAACATTGTTCCGGGTACACAGTGGCTCTCCCGACCAAAAGAAAAGTTAAAATATACAGGAACGAACATAACAAAAATGTGCAAAACCTGTGTCTGAGGCTGGGTTCTCTAGACAAGCAAAACCAGTAAAGCATATAAATATACATGTAAAGAGATTTGTGTCAAGGAAATGGCTCACACGGTTGTAGAGGCCGGAACGTTCCAAGTCTGTGGATCAGAATAAAGGCTTCTCCTGATTCATGGAGCCACAGGGGCTGGCAAACCTAATATTGGCAGGTTGGAGAGCAGGGTTCTTGCTCACAGGCTGTGAAGACAGATGAATTCCAAGACTGGTAGGCAAAACTGCAGGTAAGTTGCTAGCTCAAGTCCTAAGAACTGGAGGTCAGAAGAACAGGAGCTAGCTGTGGGATCCAGAGCAAACAAAAGCCAGAACATCTGCTTATATTCACACGCAGGCCACGTGCCCAAGGAAACTCCCTTTCAAATGACTGGCTACTCACAGCAGATACTATCATGGGGACGATCACATATCAAATCTCAGCAGGGAAGTGACCACATTATATGACTGCCAAAACACTGAGAATCACGGCCCAGCAAAATTGACACACAATCTTAACCACCACAACCTATATGAGAAAGTTTAAAATATTTCTGCTGACATAAAATTAGAAGTGAACAGATAGGAAGCTATACCATGTTATTGGTTGATAAATAAAAATAATAAGAGATAAAAATCTAAATTCCCCTAAGTCATCAAATGATAAATTTACTACAATTTCAATACAATTACCAACTGGCTTTTTTTTTTTAGGGGGTGGGAGTGGAGAACTATATAAGCTTATAAGTTTCGTATGGAAAAACTCATCAAGCAAGAATAGCCATGGAAATTCTGAAAAAGAACAATTAGGGAAAAATACTCCAATCAGATTTTAAACCATAAAAAGCCTCAACTGTTAAAACTATAGAACTGACACATGAATTCACAGACAGACCACTGAGATAGATTAGAAAGTCCAGAAATATACTGAAGCAAATATGGGAATTTAATAGATATTAAAGACAGAATCTAAAATTAGTTGGGTAAAGAGAAAAAAAAATTTTTTTTTGAGAGATTTTTAAAAATAGTGTTGCACAATTGAGTAAACTTTTAGAAAAAGATAAAGTTAGATCCATTCTTCATATCATTCTTCAAGATAAACTCTAAATGTACCAGCCCAAGTGTGAAAAAGGAAACTGCAATTACCACAAGAAAACATGGGTGAATTCGTATACCATATTGAAGTGGAAAAAAGTGTTTCTAATTATGGCTCAACATTGAGAAACTATAAAAAGACCATTACATTCAACTACATCAAAATAATAATAAAAAAAAACTTTTGCACGGCAAAATATCATTAACAGATGACAATGACACAAAGTCAGAACATAAATTACCAACCGGAGAAAATAATTGCAATTCCTATTGCATTCAAGGGGCTAATACCTCTAATATGTAAAGAATTTCTAGAAATCACTTCTAGGTGAGTGAGTCAGTCATGTGTCTACTGGGAGGAAGAGCCTTCCAGGCTGTGGGAAGTGTAAGTTCAAAGGCCCTAAGATGGAAGCGTGTCTGGTGTTTTCAAGGAACAATAGGGAAGCCAGAGTGTCTGGAGTCCAGAGAGTGGGAGGAGGATGATAGGTGAGGGAGGTCTGAGAGGCAGCGGGGAGGGGCAGATCGTGTAGGACCTGCTGCTACTCCTGCTGCTGCTGTTACTGTTACTGCGCCTGCTGCTGTTACTATTACTGCTCCTGCTCCTGCTGCTGCTGCTGCTGCTGCCGTTGCTACTTCTGCTGCTGTTATTATTACTGCTGCTGCTGCGGCTGCTGTTACTGCTACTACTGCTGCTGCTGCTGCTACTTCTGCTGCTGTTACTATTGCTGCTGCTGCTGCTACTGCTATTGCTGCTGGGGCTGCTGTTACTGCTGCTGCTGCTGCTACTTCTGCTGCTGTTATTACTGCTGCTGCTGCTCTTGCTGCTGCTGCTGTTACTGCTACTACTGCTGCTGCTGTTACCATTGCTGCTGCTGCTGCCACTGCTACTACTGCTGCTGTTGCTGCTGCTGCTACTTCTGCTGCTGTTATTACTGCTGCTGCTGCTGCTGCTACTACTGCTGCTGTTGCTATTGCTGCTGCTGCTTCTGCTGCTGTTACTATTGCTGCTGCTGCTACTTCTTATGCTGTTACTATTACTGCTGCTGCTGCTAATACTGCTACTGTTACTATTAGTGCTGCTACTGCTGCTGCTGCTACTACTGTTACTATTACTGCTGCTGCTGCTACTACTACTGTTACTGCTACTATTACTGCTGCTGCTGCTGCTACTACTGTTACTGTTACTATTACTGCTGCTGCTGCTACTACTGTTACTGTTACTATTACTGCTGCTGCTGCTACTACTGTTACTGTTACTATTACTGCTGCTGCTGCTACTACTGTTACTGTTACTATTACTGCTGCTGCTGCTACTACTGTTACTGTTACTATTACTGCTGCTACTTCTGCTGCTCTTACTATTACTGCTACTGCTACTTCCGCTGCTGCTACTGCTGCTACTTCTGCTACTGTTACTATTACTGCTGCTGCTGCTACTAGTGGTGCTGTTACTAATATTGCTACTGCGGCTACTACTACTACTGCTGCTGCTACTACTACTACTGCTGCTGTGCTATCATTGCTGCTGCTGCTACTCTCACTACTACTGCTGCTGCTGCTAATGCTGTTACTACCTCTACTGCTGCTAATGCTGTTGCTGCAACGAGTGCTGCTGCTACTCCTTCTACCATTACTTAGGGTATCAGGAAGACGGAGAGAGATACGGTAAGCAGACATAAAATTCACAAACAAGTTTGTGTTTTACAGTCTAATTCTTGAACTTCTTGCCTTGGGTCTCTTGGTCTTTGCAAATTACAAAGCCCTGGTTGCCATTTGAAAACCTACCACCTAAAATCAGTGCTAGATGCTCCATCAACAAGGAATAATGGAATAAATGAGAGAAAACTCACTGGCCACTGCTGATGGGCTCCTCACTTTACCAGCTCCTGGGTGATCTGAGTACAAAGGCGTAAAACATGGCCCCTGACTTCAAGGAATCCATAGTCTGGTCGGAGTGAAAACTAACAGACAGGAAATCATCAGAACACCATGTACTACGAGGCTCTGCGTTACCGGGTCAACACAAGAGGTAGGAGGGCCTGGGGGAGGAGATCGGAAATGGAAGGTCGGGGGGGCGGTTCCTGCAGGAGGCAGGCCTTGTGCTGCACCTCGAAATGTGAATGGGCAGAGGGAGGACTTCCAGTCAAGGGGGAAGAAAGCGTAAACGAATGCTAGGGACAGAAACGAGCTTGCGCTTGGGCGTGGAGTGCAGGATGAGGTCACTCTAGGCAGGCCAGGGAGGACCTTGAAAGCTGAACAGGGGACTTCCGGCAATGAGGGATCTGTTTCCTCTTCTGAGAGTTCAAGGAGGCCCGCTGGTATACCACATGCCTTGAAGGAGAAGAGACTGGCCAGAAGCCCACCTGGTCCTGCTGCCAGTGGACGTTCCCTTGGAGACCTGCCGTGAGCAGCATTATGCTGAAAGGTGCTCCCTAATGCTTTATACCAGCCAAAAGTCCCGTTTCCTCTCTGGCGCTGTCAGGGAGCCATCTCTAGCTGAAATAAGTTAGACTGTCGTCAATCGCATGAATCCTTCTTAAACAAGTTACAAAATGAGAACTTCCAGAAATGGCAGGGGATAAGGCTGCAGCCATCCTGTTTTCAGCAGATTGAGGGAATTCAGAAAGACAAGAAAATCTGTTGTCGAAGACTGAGAGCTGCGGTTAGAATTAGGCCTGCCGCACACCAGCCCCCCTGAACTCAGAGAGTAGCCTCAAGCAGAAACTTCTCACCAGTCTTCCTCAGGTTTACTCTGTCATGATTCTTCGTGACTCTTGGGGGCCCAGTGAACCCTTCATTTCTTTCTCTGTAGTCCCAGGGGTCTAATTTCTCACCTACTCTGTCTGTATCCCAGAGACAGGGGACACATCTCTCCAGCTTCCCATTTATTTATAAATTCTGTTTTTAAATCTCTCCAGGAAAATCATCCAGATGAACAAAGATAATCCTTGTGGGGGAAGTTTCAAGGTTACTGTTACTACCTGGTCCACAGGTCCCAGGGCTCCTTCTTAACCTGTTCATAGCCTGTCTCCTGACTGCCTGCTCTCCTGTGACTCCTTGTCTTCTACTTCAGCCACAACAAACCTCTTAACATCCTGCGTTTTCATAAATACACTTATTATGCTTAGAATATGGTTCTTTCCCTCTTCACCAGGTTGAGGCCTGGTCATATGGCCATACTCAGCTCAGCTTTCCTCTTTTATGGAAGAGTTTTTCAACCCTAATTACACATTAGTCACCTAAGAGGCTTTCAAAAACACCAATCCCCAGGCTTCACCCCCAGAGAATCTGATTTTATCGGCCCAGGCATTAGTATTTTTTGAAAGTTGCCTGGTGGCACGGTAGTTTAGTGCTCGACTGCTAACTGAAATCTTGGTGGCTCAAACCCACCAGCAGCTCCTCAGAAGAAAGATGTGGCAGCCTGTTTCCATAAAGATTTACACCCTTGGAAACCCTAGGGGGCAGTTCTACTCTGTCCTACAGGGTTGTTGTGAGTGAATATTGACTCTACGGCAATGGGTTTGGGTTTGGTTTTGGTTTTTAAGTATGAGTCACCTGGGGATCTTGTAAAAATGCATATTCCAATTTAGTAGATCTTTAGGAGACTGATATTCTGCATTTCTAACAAGTTCTCTGCGTGGTGCAAAAGGTTAGCCCACTCAGTTGTTAACTGAGCTTCAGATGAAAGGCCTGGCACTCAACTTTGGAAAAATCAGCCATTAAAAACCCTGTGGAGCACAGTTCTACTCTGAACACATGGGGTCACCATGAGTCAGACTTGACTTGATGGCAACTGGTGTTTTTTAACAAGCTCCCAGGTGATGCTGATGCTACTGGTCCCTACTTTGAGAAGTGAGGGTTGGGAATAGATGATTCTTAAGTGCAGCCAGGGCTGGCAACCCCTGTTCTACAGGACCCTTCAGGCATCTCTGCCATTGATTGCCTCCAGCTACCCACTCTTGTATGTACCGATTTCCAACCTGTGGACTTGTGGTTCCTGACATTTCTTATCACAATAAGACTCCTCTGATTTTGAATGCAACCTTTGGCAATAATGCATCGAGCTGCTTCGAGAGGTAGGAAATTCCATATGCCTCTTTACTAAGCAAACACTTTGGCACAGAGATATAATTTCTCTTTCAAATGCTTATGAGTAGACTGGTAAGACATCAAAGACATTTTCTCACAGAAGCAAAGAGAGGATGATTTATTTGCTTAAGAAACAGAACACATTGGCTTATTTGAAGTATTTGAAGGAAGCAAATACAGGCATAAAAAGAAACACTGAAGAGTTTGCAATATAAAAGCAATGATAATAATTATGATAATAGCTAATACTTATTGAGCATTTATTATCAAGGCATTGTTCAAAACACTTTATATGTGATAACTCAATCCTAAAATGACTGTGAGGTTTTAGGTTGTTGTTAGGTGCCTTTGAGTTGGCTCTCATAGTGACCTTATGTATAACAGAACGAAATGTTACCCAGTCCTGCACCATCCTCACGATAGTAGATATGTTTGAGCCCTTTGTTGCAGCCACTGTGTCAACCCATCCTGTTGAAAGTCTTCATTATGAGTCAAAATTGACTCAATGGCACCAAACAACAGTCCTATGAGGTAGTTACTACTAATTATCCCATTTTACAGGTGAAAAAACTGAGACACAGAGATGGTAAGTATTCAGCTGTGTGAACGGAACAAATTGCTTAACTGAGACAAGTGAGTTAATAGGACAAAGTATTTAGAAGATCTAGAATCATCCAGTGGTTGGAGACATTATTTAATTAACACCAGTGAATGAAGGAACAGAGATCTTGAAGAAGCCCTCAAGGAAGACAGTGTTCCCCAGCATTTATAGGCTTTCAGTGGTATTAAAGTTAAAAAAACCCAAACGCCTCGCCGCCAAGTTGATTCTGACTCACAGCGACCCTATAGGACAGGGCAGAACTGCCCCATAGGGTTTTCAAAGAGCAGCTAGTGGATTCAGACTGTCCACCTTTTAGGTTAACAACCCAGTTCTTAACCACTGTGCACCAGGGCTCCTCAGTGGAATTAAAAAAAAACCCACACCAAATTCGCAAAAAAATTCTTTCGAGAAACGTGACCCCTAATTTGAATGCAGTTTGAAGATCCTGGAAGCAGTAAAAAATACTTACTCTTTCTTCAGGGAGATTTACTAGGAAGAGATAACCTCTTTTTGTCTAAACTTTATTGGATTCTTATTTTAAGGAAAGTCAGCCAGTCTATTCCATGCTGAAAAATTCTCCTAACAGACGTTTTCAAGGCTACTTTTATGTTAAGTATTTGTTTTGAATACTTAATAAGTATTTATAAAAGCATATGCTTGAAGTTGTATATAGCGTATATATCTATATGAAAAAAAATTTTTTTTAATCTATCTATCTTATATGTATACACACACACATACTATAAACCAAAAAAAACCCTGTTGCTGTTGAGTTGATTCTGACTCATAGAGACCCTATAGGACAGGGTAGAACTGCTTATAGTGTTTCCAAGGAGCACCTGGTGGATTTGAACTGCCGACTTTTTGGTTAGCAGCCATAGCTCTTAACCACTATGCTACCAGGGTTTCCACATATACTATAGTAAATATGTATACTATATATATGTATGTTATTGTTGTTAGGTGCTATTGAGCTGCCTTTGACCCACAGTGACCCCATGTGACAGAGTAGAACTACCCCATTGGGTTTTCTAAGCTGTAACCGTTACAGGAGCAGATTGCCAGGTCTTTCTCCCATGGAGCTGCTGGGTGGGTTTGAACTGCAACCTTTTGTTTAGCAGCTGAGTGCTTAACCTTTGTGCCACCAGGGGTCCTTTATATGTACTTATACTATATACATACTCTATCCATATACTATTTACATATATACGGTTTTCTAGGAATGGAACCTACATTTATAAATCTTCATCTGTAGGAAATAAACATTCCACTTTTGATGATTTGTCAACTCTCCTTCCAACTGTTGACCAAAACCTAATAAGGATGTAAGGGGGCTTTGCACAGATGGATTCCTCAACACTTTGTGTACGTGTCAAGGGCTAGGATTTATTAGCTGGATTTATTCATCTTTCTATCCAGTGCCTAGAGTAAAAATATTTATTGACCCAATAAACTAGTATCAGTAAAAAAAAAAAAAGTATCAATAGCTAATGCATATTGAGTGCTTTCTCTGATTCTCCACAGTGCAAAGTGCTTTGGTAGGAATTACCTTGTTATAAACCCTCCACAAAGCCATGCGGTAGGCATGCACACCCAGGGCCTCTTGGCTGGGGCCACCCTCTTGCATGCTAATTTTAGTGGTTCTTCATATCTGTGGTGTGGCTTGGGCTGCCTTAAGGCCACACACTCTTCCAGGCTGTGTTACAGCTGCCACCTCTGACCGGTGTCAAAGACTTCTCTCTCTTCCTGAACTATTTGAGGGACTTCTTTATTACACAGCTCAGGAGCTGGGCAGACAAGGTACCAACACACCCTGAGCCCAGGAATCAACACTGCATTTTATCTACATTCTAGGATGCTCGCTGAATCTTAAGTCAGATATAGTTTTCAAATCTGAATTTTTTAAAAATTAATAAGTTACCTTCACATTCTAAGATTCTCTCTGATTCCTAATTCAGAAATTTTCCCAATTTCAATTTTAAAAGAATACTACTAAAGTTTTATATTCAGACTCAATATTTAATTAGACACTGTCGTAAATATGGTCTCCCTTGAATTACCAAAAAGCCTTATGACTTAGGTAGTTTCTCCATCTCCAGATGAGAAAATTGGGGTATAATAGTGCCTCATCCATGGTCACACAGCTTGTAGGTGACAGAGAAGAGTGAATTGAGGGCACTCAGCCACAACTCCATTTTTCTTTTCCGACATGGCAGTCCATACATATTCACAGTAGTGTGTGACGCTGTACTTCCTTGTTTTCGGAGTTCTTCCATTTCAAATGACCCTCACGGTCATCTCTTAAGTAGCAACTCAGGTATTATTAACCCCACTTTACGGAGATAATACATAAGGACATGTTTGGCTGCTAAGTGAAGGAGCCAGAGCTTCACCTCAGACCTCCTGACAAATACCTGGATTTACAGAAATGATGGCAGATATCAGGGGAGAGAGATCACTTTCTCTCTGATGTCCTTTGATTAAGGCCTTCAGACTACTTTGCATACTTGAGCTGTGCTTTTTACTATTCCCAAGGTGGATTCTGAGGCTGGGAAACGTGGTGAGGGAAAGAGGAAGGCAGTAAAAAGGACCACTTCTCATGCCTTCCCAGAATTTGCTGTGTACCTCTGCCCTGCGCCCATCTCCATGTTTTACAGATGGGAAAACCAGGCCTGGAGAGGGGAACCGATTTGTCTGCGCAAGGAAGGGAGGCACTGCCTTTGGGGTTTAAGTAGTGTTGGGGTATGCTTGCTCGTAAGACCCATCAAGCCTGACCTGAGGCAGGGTAGCACTGTTCTTTTCATTTTGATGGGTCCTGCTATCTCTTTCAGGCATCTCCTTCTTCAGACCACTGGTTTGGTCTAGAACTTACAATGGCTATGTCTTAGTCATCTAGCGCTGCTATAACAGAATACCACAAGTGGATGGCTTTAACAAAGAGAAATTTATTCCCTCACAGTCTAGTAGGCTATAAGTCCAAATTCAGGGCGTCAGCTCCAGGGTAAGGCTTTCTCTCTCTGTCGGCTCTGCAGGAAGTCCCTTGTGATGTGTCAGTCTTCCCTTGGTCAGGGAGCATCTCAGCACAGGAACCTCAGGTCCAAAGCATGCGCTCTGTTCTTAGCTTTGCTTTCTTGGTGGTATGAGGTTCCTGTCTCTCTGTTCTCTCTTTTATATCTCAAAAGGGATTGGCTCAAGACACTATCTAATCTTGTAGCTGTCATCAATATAACTGTCACTAATCCATCTCATTGCATCGTAGTGGTAGGATTTACAACACGTAGGGAAATCACATCAGATGACAAAATGGTAGACAATCGTACAATACTGGGAATCATGACCCTGCCAAGTTGACAGATGTTTTTGGGGGACACAATTCAATCCATGACAGGCTACCTATAAACTTGAACTCTTCTTTTGACTATCTGTTACCCCATAGCCTGGCCCCGTCCTACCCCTCTGTTTGTTATGTCTTGTCCTTCCAAGAGACCCAAGTACACACAGACACACTCAGAGGGTATTTGGTCCTAGTCAGTCCTGCCTTGCCTCTGCCCATGTGCCGCACCTCAGTGACTTCAGGTGAGATGTCTGCCCTTTTCTCTACCTGACCACATCTTCCCCATCCTTTAAGAGCTAGCTTAGCTCAACTCCCAACTTTCCCATAAAGCCTTTCCAGCTAATTAGTTGCCTTCCATTTCTGTCTCCTTTAAAAACAGCAAATTAGCACTTAAATATGTAGCATCTTGTGATATTTGCTATTATCTCATGTGTCTTGTTGTAATCTACATTCTTAATAATAATAATAACCAGCTGTATTTTTGAGCATTTACTATGTGCTAGGCTCTTTTCTAAGTGCTTTTCATTTATTCCATTTAGCAACCCTATGAGAGAGGGACTAATATTATCATTATGCTACAGACTAGGAAACTGAGGTGAAGAGATGTTAATTACTTGCTCAAGGAAGTCTGGCTCTAGGGCCCACCCTGAACTACCTCACTAAACTGCTCTCTTTAGAAAGTAAGCTCCTGCAACCAGGGACCATGTTTCCTCCTTTCCTCTCCCAGATCTTAAACTCTCTGAGGCAAAGACTCCCCTTTGTTCAGTAGAGATCAGGACACCTGTCTTAGTTACCCAGGGTTGCTATAACAGAAATACCACAAATGGATGGCTTTAACAAAGAGGAATTTATTCTCTCACAGTCTAGTAGGCTAGAAGTCCAAATTCAGGTGTCAGCTCCAGGGGAAGGCTTTTTCGCTCTGTAAGCTCTGGAGGAAGGTCCTTGTCATCAATCTTCCCCTGGATTAGAAGCTTTTCCATGCAGGAACCCTGGGTTCAAAGGACATGCTCTGCCCCCCACACTGCTTTCTTGTTGACATGAGGTCCCCCTGTCTCTCTGCTGATTTCTCTGTTTTATATCTCAAAAGAGATTGGCTCAAGACACAATCCAATCTTGTAGATTGAGTCCTGCCTCGTTAACGTAACTGCTGCCTACCCCACCTCATTAACATCATACAGAGGAAAATCACATCAGATAACAAAATGGTGGACAATCACACAATACTCAGAATCATGGCCTAGCCAAATTGGTACACATATTTTTTGGGGACACAATTCAACCCATAACAACACCTTTCCAAAGGGTGGTCTAAGATGGTGCCTTGTACATGGTAGGTATCAAATATGTGCAGAACGAGACTTAGGGATACTTCACTTCTAGCTGCTGTGGTGTTAAGAAAAACCCAGCTGCTCTTGGACAAAAACGAAAATCTCTAAACTGTGTGTCGTGTACATCAGTCAACATGGTGAATATAAACAGATTTACTTTAAGGACAAAATCTTGAAGATAAAACCACCTACTACAATCAAGCAGAAAGTCAACACTCAAGGTCCAACTCAGCTGAAGCAAGTGGCAGCTTAAAAATGCGATTCGTTTCATAATCTATATTGGTGTCTGTTCAGAGATGCAGTCTGCAGAGTCATGGAGAGACAGGGGCCCACAAACTTGGTTAACCTAGTTCCCAAATAGAAAAGCAGTAAGGTCTTTATTTCAGGTAATTTAGCAGAAACAATTTCTTAGCAAAATTGCATAGAATAATGACCATTACAGATATATTTGGGTTGCCTCCTTTTCTGGAAACTACTTTCCCCCCACTTATAGCCTCAGTTGAAGTGGGGGGGAGGCCTAAGGGCCAAGTTTGTACCATGCACTCTATCCTCCCAACCACAGCCCATTGGACCTGTGATGGATGCCTGGCCAAAGACTGCCCAATCAATTGGCTGGCCACCAACCAATCAGGTTCTTTCTTGGAAAATTTGAACTGAGAGGCAGAGTGTGAAGCAGTACTGAAAAGTCTAGTAGACATAGGCTTGTGGCTAGAATGCAGAGGAATCCAGCTCAAAGAGAAATAGGAGAGAGAAAGAGCTGGAAAAGAACGCACTGCTCTTGAGAGGTGGAGGGTCTCTTTCCATGTGGGAATTTTTGTGCATCCTTACACTTCCTTTTTGCTTGGGTTGATTTGAGTAGATTTTTGCTTATTGAAACCATTGTTCCCTGAGACAGCGGTTTTGACCTTATGATGCTCCCTGGTTGTGAGAGTCTGTGTTGGCTTATACTCAGCACGTTAATTGATGTAAATGGCATACAGTTTAGAGATTTTGATTTTCTTTTTTGTGTCAAAGTGCAGTTGTGTTTTCCTTGGTAAGATAGATGACTTGAAGTGAAGTTCCATAGTAGAATCCCTAATTCTTAGTTCAGCAAGTATTTGAGTACCTACCCCATGCCAGAAGAAATCTCCAGTGGTTGGACACATCAGCATGACCTTCAGGCAGCCTCGCATCATCCTTTCTATGTAGCTAAATCCTGATATAGTCACCATTATCCCTCTTCTGGATGGCTTATATTTCGAGGCTCCTCTCTTCCTGCTCTGACTGCATTTTTTGAGTTCACTGCCCTAGGTACGTACTCTTGCCACTGAATGGAGGAAAGAACAAAGGTGATGCGGGGAAAACCAAACCAAACGAAACAGAAAAAGCAATCTTTCTTCACATTTTGAGTTCTAGTTTGAAGTTTAGTGGAGGAAAATGTCTGTAGGTTGACAAAGAGAATGTTTATTTAAGAAGTCTTTTTCTCTGAATCCTCAGCCATGTCTCCCTTAGATCCTGTGTTCCATGGGGGCAGCAGAATGTGGTAGGAAGGATCCTGGCTCAAGGCCTGTGTCCTCCCCAGCTGTGGCTTGGCTAACTGGGGGACTTGGGCAAGGTCCACTTCCCATCTCCAAGCCTCTGTGTCCCCATCTGTAAAAACAGGGTCAGTGATGCTGCTCTATCCAGCTCACGAGGTGGTTGTAGGATCAAATGGGGAATCAGATGAAAAGAAGTTTTCAATCATAAGGAATAAAGAATGCACGGGGGATCATTAGTGAGGCTGCAGTGAAGAAATGGCTATGTTTGCACAGCACAAGTCTCAACCTGCCCTGACTTGTAGCTTCTCCAAGATTCCAGACTTCTGGTCTCCCTGCTACCCTCCTCCACCCCAACCCAGTGACTTCCTCAGGCTTCTTTTGTGTTAACCTGTTCTCTTCTGTTGCTCCCTTTGGGAGGGATGAAAATGCTACCCACGGGGACTACTGAACACAGAAACCAGACTTCAGTTTGGAATACTTAGTAAAGTGTTTCTGTTGAGGATTCTGGTTTAAAGGTAAATCTCATTTATATTTTCGTCAATTTGAGTAAAAGTCATTGAACTCCTTACCCTCACAGACTGGTTGAGAAAATGTTGAGGGGGTCTAATATGGACCATGTCTTCAGGGGCTATGCATCAGAATGCCCAGGCCCCCGCGACTCTGCTTTGATTGGTCTGGGGTACAGCCTGCATTGGTATTGTTAGAAAGTTCCAAGCATATTCTAATCCACACACAGAGTTGAGAACTTACTGATTTTGTCTAGACCTTCAGTTTACAGATGGAGGCTCTGGTTTCTCTTAAGCTACTGTCCTCCATTATAAATTCCTGTTGGCCTCTTCTGCATGTTCAGCCAGCACTGGTATCTCAAATGTTCTAAAGTGGAAAATGTTCATTTCCAACCAGCTTAAACCCTTAATGTCATTACCATCATTATCCCTAGCACTTTCCTGGAAACCTCAGGCATCTTTAATATTGTCCTTAACCCCAAGGTGAACTCTGGCATTGGAGGAAATTTGTTTTGTTATGATTCTTGCTCCAGCCCATTTCTTTCAGTTTCCACTGCCTTCATGCTAACTCTTGTGTTATTAGCT
This sequence comes from Loxodonta africana, assembly GCF_030014295.1. NCBI lineage: Eukaryota > Metazoa > Chordata > Mammalia > Proboscidea > Elephantidae > Loxodonta > Loxodonta africana. The sequence continues at coordinate 56,099,873 of NC_087352.1, read as the reverse complement.
CCTGTCTGCCCTCATCCATAGCCTCCAAACTGATCTCTTTGCTTTGTTCTACCCAAAACACCAGGCCTGATGGAGGATGATGTCTTGACTCTTCAGCCTGACCTCGAAAGGCTCCTATGTATCAGTTTTGCCCTATCTTTCCAACATTATGGCACCCTGGTGATGTGGTGGTTAAGTATTTGGCTGTTAACCAAAAGGTTGGCAGTTCAAACCCACTAGCCGCTCCTTGGAAACCCTATGGGGCAGTTTTACTCTGTTGTATAGGGTTGCTGGAAACCCTGGTGGCGTAGTGGTTAAGTGCTATGGCTGCTAACCAAGAGGTTGGCAGTTCGAATCTGCCAGGCGCTCCTTGGAAACTATGGGACAGTTCTACTCTGCCCTATAGGGTCGCTATGAGTCATAATCGACTCGACGGCAGTGGGTTTTTTTGGGTATAGGGTTGTGATGAGTTGCAATCGACTCAACGGCAATGGGTTTGTTTGGTTTTCTAACATTATGCGAGCTCAGCTGGACTAGACCTCTGCTTTCTGAACATATTCCAGAAGACACCATCCTATGCGTAGTGTTTGCTCTTGATTTTCTACTCGCTTCTCTGCCTAGTGCATCCCCAGCTTGTCTTTCCAAGTCCAGCTGAGGTGTGGGCTCTTCTACTCAAGTCCTCTGGAATCCCTCCTGCCAAAGAGATCTCTGAATTCTGGTAGCATTTTACTAGTGCTTGACTTTGGGAACTTAGTAGATGCTGAGCTTTGCACTGAGGCTGTGATCTCAGCAGGACCAGGGCCCTGCTCTATTCATCTTTGTGCATCCCTACAGGACACCTAGCACTCTCGTCTTTGCCATGGCAGGTGTATAATACATATTTGTTGCATGCATGAATGCATGATTGGAATAGAAAAAGTTAAGTGGCTTTTGCCAGGTCTTTCAATTTGATTAATGGGCAGAGTTGGAAGGGAATCCACATCTCCTGACATCTGCTTCTGCACGCTACACCTTTTCAAGAAGCCCATTCACAAATAACCCACTTTAAAAAATTCATTTTTTTAAAACTCGTATCTCTTCAAGAACATTTCTTTTCTAATTTGAAAAAAATATATATGAATAAGAAAAAGGTTAAACAAAAGGTTAAGCAAACCTTGTGAGTAGCTCAAGCAAAAATTTTGTTTTGCACTCAAAAATCCTAAAAAATCCCAATATTAAGATTTGTGGAGAGCTACATTTCCCTGGCATTCTGGGGAAGGTCTGAGAAAATGGGGAATGGGGGTGGGTGGGGCCAAGAACAAGTTACTTCCAGAAGATTAGGTGCCCCTGGGTTTTTAAAAGCAACCGTTCTATGAGGCGCTCTGTTATTCCTGTACGATTTTGACAATGCGTGATGGATTTGGTTTAGCAAGGGTTAGGACTGTTACTTCCCCATTATCACCTCATTACACTTCTGAATGCTAAGATTTTGCTAGCTGACTGTATTAGGTTTAATCTCTCCTGAATTCCACACATTTCACTTAAGCTGCACAGTTAATCACCTAAGGGGTGGTTGAAAATGCTGCATGAAATGTGTGGTGAATGAAGGCTATTATACAGACCTTAAGTTCTATATTTCTGATGAACTCTGAGCTTAGAACTCATTAATGGCACTCCCTTTGATTACCAGCATTTGGTTCAGGCCAGTGAGTTAGTCTAAGCATGTGCTTTTTAGAATCTTAACTGCAACCTGGATCTCTCTCTTCCCACTTTCTCTCTCTCTCACACACACACTTTCCTCTTTGCTTTTCTTGGGATAGTGGATTTCTCAAACCATTCATTATCTTAAGAAATGGACTCTTTTTAAATGAAGCCTAGAAAGCTGATTACTTGGCCTTGTCTGGTTTGGTGCGGGTGAGTGATAGGTGTCAGGAAGCACCACAGTGTTTACTTGATGCCCTGGTTTCCCCTCAGGTCCCTGCCCCGCTGTGCATGGAGGGGCTTTCTGGGTTATGGAGGAAGCACATGGGCCCCTTCCTGGTTCTTCAGTTCTGTGATGGTGGTCCTGAGGGTGCTGGTGGGCTCTTTGTGCACAGCTTAGTATTTAACTGCCAAGCAGGGCTTTATATGCATGTAACCTTCTTTCTCCAGATAAAAGTGGGAAACAAATCCTTGTTGTTTTTGTTTCTTTAAAATGAAGTTTTCACATCTGTGAGGTCTGGTTCCTAAGGTAACCCTGGTACCAAAAAGCAGTATCTGTGTTTCTGCAGCCACGGCCTCTGATTCCCTGCTGGAATTTTCCAGAAACACTCAGCTGAACTGAGCTATGTGAATAAACTCATAGAAGATCCTTGATGAATTATTGCACCAATTGCTTTTTCCTAACTATTTTCATAAGATTGTACAATATGGAATGCTTATTCAAATCACAGAGTTACTGGGTAGTACAAATGGTTAACACACATGGCTGCTAACTGAAAGAGTGGAGGTTTGAATCTACCCGGGGTGCCTCAGAAGAATGGCCTGGTGATCTACTTCCAAAAAATCAGCCATTGAAAATCCTGTGGAGAAGAGTTCTACTCTGACACACATGGCGTCTCCATGAGTTGGAGCTGACCTGACGGGAGCTGGTTTTTGGTTTTACTAAGGCTGAAGTGCGTGACGCTGGGTAGAGACATGGGGCAGTGGGGTAGAAAGAGCTTCGGGCTGAAGGTGGGGGCCCAAATTCTGGCCACAGCCCTCTTGCTGATTATCTTGGGCATTCGTGTAAGTCGCTCACTGTCTCTGGGTCTCGTTTTCCCCAACTCCCAACCATAGGAGCCTGTGGTTTATGAAGTTTCTGACAGGGTTTCGAACTAGTTCATTGCAGTTTGATTCCCTGCTGAGAGTTTTAATTTCTATTCCGGATATACTGAATCAGAGTCTACATTTTAACAAGACCCCCAGGTGTAAGAATCACCCAGGGATTTTGTTAAAATTCTTATGTATATGTAAGAATTGCCTGGGGGAATCTTGTCAAAATGTAGATTCTGAATCAGTATATTTGAGGTGGTGTCATGAACTGAATGGTGTGCCCTCAAAATATGTATTAACTTGGCCATGGTTCCTAGTATTGTGTGGTTGTCTTCCATTTTGTGATCTGACGTAAATATCCTCTATGTGATTGTGAAGGTTGGGCCGTGATATTCAGTGGTTTGGCAGTTATGATATAGTTTGGCAGTCATATAATGATTTAATCACTTTCATGATAAGATCTGGTATGACGTGATCACCTTCATGAAGGAATCTGCTGTGAGTAGCCAATCAGTTGAAACAGAGCTTCCTTGGGGGTGTGGCCTGTGTCCAATATAGACGAACTTTCTGGCAAAGCTTTTGCTCACTCTGGATCCTGCAGTTGGCTCCTGTTCATCTGACCTCTGGTTCTTGGGACTTGAACTAACAGCTTACCTGCCGATCTCTGTAGTCTGTGATCCAGTGGCCTACCGCCCTACCTGCTGGTCTTGGGATTCACAGCCTCTGCAGGCTGTGAGCCAGACACCTGTTGTATGACCTCCTGATCTTGGGTTTGTCATTCTCTACAGCTACTTTAGTCAGGAGAAGCCTCTAGTCTGACCCATGGACTTGGGATTTTCCAGCCTGTACAACCACATGAGCTATTTCCTTGATATAAATCTCTCTCTGTATATATAGACACTTCTCTGGTTTTGCTTCCCTAGTTGTGTTTTTTAGTGAGCTCAGCCTAAGACACTCCATTTCGTGATGTATTATAAATCCTAACCTCTATATGTTAATGAGGCAGGGTCAGTGTGGGGTGTATCTTGCGTCACAAGTCACACCCTTACTTAAATCAAACCCTTACTTAAGTCACACCCTTGCTTCAGTCACATTTTTTATCTTACAAAAGGTAAAAGGAGAGAGAAGAGGAACCTCACTATCACCAAGAAAGAAGAGCTGGACCAGAGTGCGTCCTTTGGATCCTCCCTGCAGTGAGAACCTGTTAGACCTCGGGGAAGATTGATGCCAAGACACATGGAGAACGCCAAGGAATGCTGGGCCCTCAGATGTTGAAAGGAGGCAAGGACCTTTCCCCAGAGCTGACAGAGAGAGGAAGACTTCCTCTAGAGCTGGCCCCTGAGTTCAGGCTTTTAGCCTCCTAAATTGTGAGAGAATAAATTTCTGTTTGTTAAAGCCATCCACTTGTGGTGTTTCTGTTATAGCAGCACTAAGTAACTAACACAGGTGGAAAGGAAGATTCTCAGGAGGGAGTTCAACCAGAAAGAATTGGTTTGAAGCCCTGGTTTCTGAAGCATCATTCTAGTGCTCAAAAACCATGTGGAAATAAGGCAGCAAGGCATGGACTTCCAGGGCCAAGAGATAGAGCTGTAGGGCATATAATAATAAAACCCAGTCATGTTTAAGCCACAGGAGCCGTCAACATCAGCCAGCTGATCTTCATTAATCTATCACCCGATTTAATTGAGTCCTATCCATTCTTTGCCAAATGATTTCATTCAAGATTGGTTATTCTAGATGTATAAATATTTCCTCCTCTGTTGTGGGCTTAAGTGTCCAGAGCAATTGACTGGTTGTATAGGGTAATGGTATTCAGCTATATGCATGTCCTCCTAGTGGAGTTGGCTTTTCCCCGAAGCATGCGGGGGATGAACTTGGGATGGACTTGGGCTAAGGTACAAGGCTGGGAGTGGCGTGACTGGGCTAGTGGCCAAGGCTGAGGAATGCCTTAGCAACAAGAAAAAAACATCTGGGCCTGGATGTGAAGTTCCTGGGAATGCTGGCTGCCCAAGGAATTGGGAAAAAAACAGATGAGCCTTAGTCCCATCTGGAACAGTATATAAGTTGTATCTCCTGCTAGGCCATTGCAGGGTGCTGAACTGGCCCAGCCACCGCCCAGGGCCAACTGTCCCATAAGTAAGCTCTCTGAATAAACCATATGTCAAGATTGCTGGTTCTGGAGCCTTTCTTTGGTTTCTTGGAGGTATGGCCTATGTTGGGTCCAGGTCCTGCTGGGCCGTTACACAACATTTGTTATTAAGAAATACAGATAAAATAAATAGCTCTTCCCAACAAGGAAAAGCTTAACTAAGGTAACAGATGAAATATCTAATTAAACAGGCTATCAGAGTCTACTTTGAGCCTAAATAAATAGGGCTTTGAACTGACCCCTGCTGAGAATTTTCATTTCTAAGAAGTTCCCATGCTGTACTAATACTGCTGGTTGGGGACCAAGTCTGAGAACAACTAGTGGAGCAGTGGTTCTCAAAATTTATTATACATCAGAATTACCTGGGGATCTTGTTTTAATATAGATTGTGATTCAGTATATCTGGGGTGGAAATGCAAATTCTCAGCAGGGGTTTGAACCAGAACGAAGCTGTTTGAAGCCCTGAAATAAATTTATCCTTTAACTTGGGTAACCTAAGAGGTTAATTAGAAAGCAGGGGATATGACTATACCTGCATGTTCCCTGAGGAGTGCAGGGTCTGGCACACTCCACATGGGCTTTAGAAGGCAGGTGGGAATTTTTTTCCAGCGTCCTGTGTGGTAACCTAAAGGACACAGGCTTAGCACTGCTCACGCTGTGATCCACACAGTCGGCAAGTCTCCAGTGAGGGTATTTGCTTCCTGTGAATGAAGATCACTGCAAACACAGAACTGAGGGGAAGGACAGGAAACCTGGAGGGAGGTTTTTCTGTGTCTGTGGGTAATGCTGGTGAAGACAGTGATATGAGGACAGAGGTGTGATTTGGGCTTAGTCGCATTTTGCATTATGTTGGGGGAAGGAAACACTTAACCCTAATAGCTCTCTTCTTCCCATCCCCAGCCTACCTACAATCATTTATTTAGTCCTTTCTTGTGATCTACATTTTTATATATTTGGAATATAGTTTACAATCTAGTCAGGAAGAGGACACTTATCAACAGGAAACCTTTGTGCTGAACTGAGGTTCCAACTGTAATTTTATACAATAGGAATTAGAAGAGCATCTTTATCTCCTCCTTTGAACACTTTTCCCCACAAAAACCCATGTCTTTGGAGACTTACACCCATACATGTGCATGATACGGGACAAATTCAGGTGACATGACTCCCTGTTTATTTAATTCAACCCAGTTTACTAAATATTAAGTGTTTTAGCTACCACTGTGCTCAGTGCTCTGGGAAATAAAAAAAGCAAAAGGTTAAGAGATAATCCTTGATCTGGAAACATGTGAGAAGAAAAGCTTTATTGACAAGAGAGTCAGAGAACCGTACTGGTCAATAATATGTTGTTGTTGTTATGGTGCTGTCGAGTTGGTTCTGACTCATAGTGACCCTATAGGACAGAGTAGAACTGCCCCATAGGGTTTCCGAGAAGCGGCTGGTGGATTTGAACTGCTGACCTTTTGGTTAGCAGCTGAGCTCTTAACCACTATGCCACCAGCGCTCCTGCTTGGTATATAATCAGCATTAAATTAAATGTAGTCAAGTTACAACTTAATCAATTGGAATAATGCGTTGGATGTTGGGGAAAGACAGAGCTTAATTGTCATGGCATAGATGGTTACAGAAGGTGGGCCAGGAGGGAGGGATGGGATAGAGAAAGCAGAGAGAAGGTTGAGAACATTTGGGGGGAGATAGGGAGGAATACAGGTACCAAAATGAACATCCTGCTCTCTTCCCAGAAACAGGGAGAATCCTGGATCAATTTACCAGCTCAGTTTGGTGACCACCTTGACTGTAAGTCCTAGGTGAACACCTGTGGTTGCCAGATTCCCATCCCCCTGAGGGTGGGAAGGTACACACCTAGACCTTGGGATTGGCCTTGCCTTCACTCACATACCTTCCCTGCCTTTCTTTACTCTTCCCCTTTCACATACCCATTGAGAAGTTGAGTTTTTGAAATGCTTTCTAGATCTGTCAGACTTCTTTCCCAGAAAAATAATACTTTGAGGAAGTTCTTCTCCCCTGATTATTAAGAGTCAGGCTGGCCTCTCTCAGGGACCCTCTCCTAACACCCAGCTATAGAAACATAAAGAGAAAGAAAGGAGGGCGGGCTCACTGTGGGGCAGCCATTGGTTGCTGACATAAAAGCATTTCAGGCACCTGGGTGATCTCATGGTTTGTCTTTAAAATTCAGAATATGTTAGTCCTTCTATCTTGGTGGAAAATTGTTTAATCAAAATTTATAAGTACAAGCCCTGTGGGCTCTTTGTTTTGGTTTGTGAGAGAGGAAGGTAGGGAACAAGATATGGAAATACTGTTTTAAGATTATGAAGTGCCACATTTTTATTTATTGTCCAAAGTGCTCTTTTTGAGAGGGTGGCTTCTTTGCTTGTAAGATTAGCTGTTTTATAGAGCAAATGGAATCTAATTATGTGCCCACACTTAACACATCTTTCAGATGTGGTAGGGATTTGACCCCACCATATACTGTTGTTTAGAGGAGCCCTGGTGGTGCAGAGTTTCAGCGCTCAGCTGCTAACCAAAAGGTGGGAGGTTCGAATCCACCAGTTGCTCCTTGGGAGAAGGATGTGGCAGTCTGCTTCCATAAAGATTTACAGCCTTGGAAACCCTACAGGGCAGTTCTGTGTTGAGCTATAGGATCTCTATGAGTAGGAATCGACTTGATGGCGAGGGGTTTGGTTTTCGATTATATGGTGGTCTGTTGCCTTCAAGTCGATTCCAACTCACAGTTGCCCCATGTATGCAAAGTAGAGCTGCTCCATAGGGTTTTCAAGGTGGTGGCTTTTCGGAAGCATATTGCCAGGGGCACCACTGGGTGGGTTTGAACTACCAACCTTTCGGCTAATGGCTGAGCAGTTAACCATTTTGTGTTGCTTCTAGCTGAGCTTAAATGTTGGGTCAAAAAGAGGAAGGTCTTTCTCGTGACTCTGAGTATCTCTCCACTTCCCCACCCCCCATGCCAGTAACCCTGGACAAAACCAGGGTATGGAACTTATCAGACTAGTGCTTGTTTTGTCTTTTCTTTCCTTTAAAACATTTTCTTTTTAAAGGCAGCCCAAGGTTAAAAATGGATAATTTGCCGTTGTTTGCCTGGAGCTGCTCTTTCCAAAGGCTGTTTTCCGGTGGTGTGCAGTGGAGGCTTGATAATGACACTGCTTTATCTTTGAAAGCAAACGTCCCTTCTATCACTGGGCACCTAAAACCCTTTCCAGGGTTAATTAACGTAGCTACAAAGTGAAAATAAGGAATGACAGCAGAGGGGCAGGAAGAGCAGCTCCAATTCGCTAGCAAAGGAGAAAAGATGACACCTCTTCTATTTCAAAGGCATGCCTGGCAAAGCTAGTCATCCCAGGTGCAACGGGAGCTGTGTTGCAGCCAATTTAAACAACTACTAAAAAGCCAAACAAAGATACATCTAGGCACCAATGTGTTCAGGTCCCTACTGGTGTTACAGTATAACAATAACAATGATGATCTTATGGCAGCTAACAACATAGAATGCGGTTCACGCACCAGACATTTTATTACAAGCTCTACATTAGGCCTCTCAACCTCAGCACTACTGACATTTGACACTGGATAAACCCTGATGGCGTAGTGGTTAAGTGCTACAGCTGCTAACCAAAGGGCTGGCAGTTTGAATCCACCAGGCGCTCCTTGGAAACTCTATGGGGCAGTTCTACTCTGTCCTATAGCGTTGGTATGAGTTGGAATTGACTTGACGGCACTGGGTTTGGTTTTTTGAATTCTTTATTAAGGAGCGCTGGTGGCACAATAGTTAAGTGCTAGGCTGCTAACCAAAAGGTTGGTGGTTCAAATGCACCCAGATGCTCCGCAGGAGGAAGATGTGGCAGTCTGCTTTCTTAAAAATTACAGCCTAGAAAACCCTATGGGGCAGTTCCACTCTGTCACATGGGGTTGTTATAAGCCAAAATTGACTATTGTGGGGGTTGCCCTGTGCATTGTAGGATGTTCAGCAGCATCCTTCACTTCTACTCCCTTGATGCCTGTAGTACTTCTCTTCGCTCCCAGTTTGTAGAAACCAAAAATGTCTCCAGACTTTGCCAAATATCTGCTGAGAGGTAGAACCACTACTCTACTTGAATTATTTCATTTAATTCCCCCAACACAGTGTGAGAGGGAGTATTATTATCTCCATTTTACTGTACTGAAGTGGAGAGATGGAGAGATTAGATGGTTTGCCCAAGGTTATAGGTAGCATGTGCAAGTTAGGCATTGAGGGTCTGTCTTAGTCTCCTAGAGCTGCCATAACAAAATACCACAAAGTAGGTGACTTTAAATAACAAATTAATTTTCTCACAGTTCTGCAGGCTGGAGTTTGAATGCAGGGTGTCTGCAGGGCTATGTTGTCTCTCTGTCCACTCTAGGAAAAGATCCTTGTTTGATTCAGCTTCTGGCAGGCTTGGGTTTTTCTTGGTGTTCCTTGGTTTGTAGATGGATCTTACAGAGTTCCCTGTGTATGACTCTGTTTCCCCATCTGTTCTTCTTTTACTTGCAAAAGATATTAGGATTAGGACCTACCCTACTCCAGTATGATGTTATTTTAATCGAGACCATCTGCAAAGAAAAAATGTATTTCTCCAAACAAGGTCATATTCACCAGTGCAGGGATTAAAATTCAACATATCTTTTGGGGGAGCACAATTCGATCCATAAGAGGGTTCTAACCACAAAGCTAAGTGGTCTATTATGACAGATTTGTGTCCTTTTCTTGTGAATAAATAGCCATTCTTAGCAGTGGCTATCTTACCAAACAAATCCTAACCATTTATAATCCTTTTTCATGCTTTTTCTACCCCACAAACATTAATATGTGAGGCAGGAGATGTCCTGAAACTTTTCCTGATTCGTACTTTTTGTATATAAGAAAATCTTTCAAATATATCAAGACATACAAAGTATAATGTGATAAATGCCTAGATACAAACCACGAGGTTTAACTTTTCTTAATATTTGCTTTAGAATTTTTTTAAATTAAAAAGAAAATATTATGACATCTTCCAGTTCCTGTTCCACACTCATGAATTTTCTATGTTAAAAAATTTTATTATGTGTAAATAAGAAGAGTTGGTCTCTCCTTTTATTATTTTTATAACACTTAATTCTTTTTCTTGCTTTATTGGACTGGGTGGGTGGGATTTCCAACTCATTATTAAATATAGTTCTTTTCCAAATATTTTTAAAAATAAAATACTGATTTCTGACCTAATATGATAGAGACCAGAGAACATGATTTATCTTATAGTGATTTATTGAAATTTGCTGAAAATTCCCTTTAAATTCTGTCTTTTAACCCAGCCTCCTACTTTGATACTCTTACTTTCACATCTTCTTTTTTGTATTACTGTTTTCAGTTTCTTTGACTATGTTTCATTCTTTGAATGAAGCCCACAGCAGATTAGTGGCCACGGTTTTCTCAGAGGTTGAGACGCGCATCTGGGGAAACACACTATAGGCGACGACTTATTAATCAAGGCAGAGACCAGGGACAATGGAGGCTGCCTTGTTTAGACAAATTTCCCTCCTGAATGCCTTGTAGACATTAACGTTCTCCCTCATTCACAGGTCCCATAGGATCAACACAATCACATATGATATGTCTTTCCATCCTTAGAACTTCACCTCCTCTGAGAAATACTTTGATTTCTCTGTGTATTTCTATCTTTCCTTCTTCATTGGGATAATTTGCAAATTATCAAGTTAGAATTGCATTTCTGAGAGCATTCCAATCTTTTGGAGCCATCCTCTCCTTCAGAATCTCTTCTCGTGGAATCATATTCATCCTCTCTTAACTTACTGAAATCTAAAATTCTGCGACAGGTATCTGACTATGGCTAAAGTTCCCCTGACGGTTCTAAAATGAAGGGTACTTTTTTTTTTTTTTAAATCAGAAGTACCACACCCAACTGCCAATTGCCTTCTTTCCATGGAATAGAGTTAGATGCAAGGCAGCAGTTTCTTTAACAGCTCTCTTATCCTCTGGGGGATAAAATACTAAACAAGTCAGCTGCTACATTTTTATTTGAATAGGATTTCCACCTTCCGCATATCAGAAGTATGCTGTGACTACTGCCTATTTTCTTTATGGTCTACCTCAGGACTGTATCATCCATCTCACCATCTGATCAGGAAGGAAAATCAGAAATTGCAGGAGAGGTGATTTGTAACTACATGAGAAATTCATACCAAGGTTCACATCCACGAGCAAGATGTTGAGCAAATATTTCACATGGGAAGAGACAGAAAGGAAGAAATTGGAGAGTACTGCACTTACCTGCAAACATACAAATCAGTACAACTTTCTTCTGCCTTCCAAAAAAGGCTCAGCTCTGTAAGCTGAGGTGCTGCTTGTCCTATAGTCAGTACAACATGTACAAAGACATGGTTTGTCCTGCATTATCCACATTCCACTTTTATTCCTGCTCCTCGGATAAGGAAGGACACACATTTTGAGATGGTTGCATTGGGGGTGTGTAGAAAAGTTTTCTCTCTGTGAAACAATTGGTGGTTATTTTTAGGGTGGGGAGGTTCTCTGTAGTTCTATGACTGGTCGATTATGGCACCTTTTTATCCAGTAACTCACTCTCCTCATATGTCGGTTCCTCTGCTAGACTATGGTTTCATTGTCCATGAATTGATATTTGGATCTGGTTGGGCTATGACTTCTTTCTCAGTGGACCTTGCCTCACCTTTCCCTATCTCAGCCATGAATTGAGGAAATATCTTTGGCAAAGTAGGAGACATAAAGAAATGTCCTACCTTGCCTTTAAGGAGAAAAACATTTCTTTAGATTGGGGTTTCTAAACCTCTATACCACTGAATTTTGTACCAGATAATTCTTTGCTGTGAGGGGTTGTTCTGGTCATTGTAGAATGTTTAGCAGCATCCCTGGTCTCTACCCACTAGATGCTAGTAGCAACCCTGGCCCCTCCCTCCTCTGCCTCAAGTCATGACAATCAAGAGCGTCTCCAGACATTGCCAAATGTTCCTTGGGTGGCAAATCTTCTCCCACTGAGAACTACTTTTTTAGATGCTTTGAAACTTTGGAAATTTGAAAATCAGTGTATATGACCAACATTCTGATATTCTTATAATTCCTAGGGGTATATTAAAAGGAACCGTGGTGGTACAATGGTTAAGCACTCAGCTGTTAACTGAAAGGTTGGCAGTTTGAACCTGCCCAGCGGCTCTGTGTGAGATACCTAGAGATCTGCTTCTGTAAAGATTACAGCCTAGAAAACCCCAAGGGGCAGTTCTACTTTGTCACATGGGGTCACTATGAATTGAAAATCAACTTGATAGCACCCAATAACACCACCACCACCACTCCCAGGTGTATATTCAGACTAATCTCATGTAGTGCTAAACGAATTAATTTGTATTTGAAAAACGCTTGAGATCCAGAAATGAAAGTAGTTACAAAGCACAAAACCCACAGGTCTATCAGCTTGTCATATTTTGGGGGCTTGTGTGCTGCTGCGATGCTGGAAGCTATGCGACAGGTATTCAGATACCAGCAGGGTCACCCATGGAGGACAGGTTTCAGCTGAGCTTCCAGACTAAGACAGACTAGGAAGAAGGACCCAGCAGTCTACTTCTGAAAAATATTAGCCAGTGAAAACCTTATGAATAGCAGTGGAACATTGTCTGATATAGTGCTGGAAGACGAGCCCCCCCAGGTTGGAAGGCACTCAAAAGATGACTGGGAAAGAGCTGCCTCCTCAAAGTAGAGTCGACCTTAATGACCTGGATGGAGTAAAGCTTTCGGGACCTTCATTTGCTGACATAGCATGGCACGGCGTTTCTCAAGCTGAATGAAGAAAAAATTCAAACCTCAAGATGTAATAGTGAAGGATTCTATGGGGAAAATACTGAACGACACAGGAAACATCAAAAGAAGATGGAAGGAATACAAAGAGCCATTATACCAAAAAGAATTAGCCTGTGTTCAACCATTTCAAGAGGTAGCCTGTGATTAGGAGCCGATGGTACTGAAGGAGGATGTCCAAACTACACTGAAGGCATTGGCGAAAAACAAGGTTCCAGGAATTGATGGAATGTCAATTGAGATGTTTCAGCAAATGGATGCAGTTCTGGAAGTGCTTACTTGTCTATGCCAAGAAATATGGAAGACAGCTAGCTATCTTGCTGGCTGACTGGAAGAGATCCATGTTTATGCCTGTTCCCAAGAAAGGTGATCTAACCGAATGCAGAAATTATCGAACAATATCATTAATATCACACACAAGTAAAATCATTCAAAAGCAGCTGCAGCAGTATATCAACAGGGAACTGCCAGAAATTCAGGCTGGATTCAGAAGACGATGTGGATCCAGGAATATTATTGCTGATGTGTCAGATGAATCCTGGCTGAAAGCAGAGAATAGCGGAAAGATGTTTACCTGTGTTTTATTGACTATGCAAAGGCATTCGACTGTGTGGATCATAACAAATTATGGATAACATTACAAAGAATGGGAATTCCAGGACACTTAATTGTGCTCATAAGGAACCTGTACATAGATCAAGAGGCAGTTGTTCAGACAGAACAAGGGGATACTGAGTGGATTAAAGTTAGGAAAGGTGTGCGTCAGAGTTGTATCTTTTCACCATATCTATTCAATCTGTGAAAACCCTGGTGGAGTAGTGGTTAAGTGCTACGGCTGCTAACCAAAGGGTCGGCAGTTTGAATTCGCCAGGCGCTCCTTGGAAACTCTATGCGGCAGTTCTACTCTGTCCTGTAAGGTCGCTATGAGTTGGAATCGACTGACGGCACTGGTTTTTTTGGGTTATTCAATCTCTATGCTTCGCAAATAATCCCAGAAGCTGGACTATATAAAGAAGAACGGGGCATCAAGATTGGAGGAAGACTCATTAACAACCTGCATTATGCAGGTAACACAGCCTTGCTTGATGAAAGTGAAGAGGACTTGAAGCACTTGCTGATGAAGATGAAAGGCCACAGCCTTCAGTATGGATTGCACCTCAACATAAAACAAAAATCCTCACCACTGAACCAATAAGCCACATCATGATAAACAGAGAAAAGATGGAAGTTCTTAAGGATTTTATTTTACTTGGATCCACAATCAACAGCCATGGAAGCAGCAGTAAAGAAATCAAAAGACGGCTGCATTGGGCAAATCTGCTACAAAAAAAAAGGACCTCTTTAAATTGTTGAAAAGCAAAGACGTTACCGTGAAGACTAAGGTGCACCTGACCCAAGCCATGGTATTTTCAATTACATCATATGCATGTGATAGCTGGACAATGAGTAAGGAAGACTGAAGAAGAATTGACGCCTTTGAATTGCGGTGTTGGCAAAGAGTGTTGAATATACCATGGAGTGCCAAAACAATGAACAAATCTGTCTTGGAAGAAGTACAACCAGAATGCTCCTTAGAAGCAAGGATGGTGAGACTGTGTCTTACATACTTTGGACATATTGTCAGCAGGGATCAGTCCCTGGAGAAGGACATCATGCTTGGTAAAGTACAGGGTCAGCCGAAAAGAGGAAAACTCTCAATGAGGTGGATTGACACAGTGGCTGCAACAATGGGCTCAAGCATAACAATGATTGTAAGGATGGCCCAGGACCAGGTAGTGTTTTGTTCTGTTGTGCATAGGGTCTCTATGAGTCAGAACTGACTTGAAGGCACGTAACAGCAACCTAACAACAACCTAACAACAACACAAAGCACAAAATATGTTACAATGATTTATTTGCATCCTATTATTTAATGTTATGATACGGCTGAGGCTATGCAATTTATTATCATAAGGCAAAGGAGAACTCATTGCATGCCAAAATGAAAATATACAGTAGATACAGTACTATATCTATTACACATATTTTAACAGGAAGCTGCCTGCTTGCATTTATCACCTGTGTTATGTGAGGGTGAGTTATGAGGCCTCACAAAAAAAGGTGTATCTCTTTTTATGTGCTCATAATTCAGAAATAGTGGCTGAATGGATTTTGGAGAAATTCTCTCTCAAAATAACAATAATAAAGAGCACCATAGGACTTGGATTAGCTCTGGGATGTGAATGCCCAGAACAATTTCTCTGACTAGGAGAGTACTGAAGTGAACTAATCAGAAAGCTGATGCAAAGTAGGAAATGGTAAAACTTGCCTGTGTTGTTGTGGGCTAGAGTTGTGAGCCAAAGAGTCCGAAACTAACATGACTATTTTGAGGTTTCATGCTACTTGAACAGAAAGGTCTTTTTTTTTGTGGCAGATTCCTTCATTATTCCCATTTCACAGGTTGAAAAACCCAGCTCGAGGGAAATTTTTCATCTGATACCTGAGCTAGAAATTACATCAGCTCTAGTCACCCTAGCACTAATCACTAAGCATAATAACCACTGTAGTATTAACCATGTAAATTACGTAGTTCAGAGCCTGGTATATGGTGGCCATATTGATATAATGTTAGACATTGTGCTAAGAGCTTTATAGGGATTACTTCCTTTGATCCCCACAATAACCCTAAGATTTAGCTCCATTTAAAGCACCAGTTCTAGTTGCCCTCGAGTCGACTTTGACTCGTGATGACCCCATGTGTGTCAGAATAGAACTGTGTTCCATAGGGTTTTCAATGACTGATTTCTGAGAAGCAGTTGGCCAGGACTTTCTTCCAAGGGGCCTGCCTCTGGGTGGACTCAAACCTTCAACCTTTCAGGTAGCAGCTAAGCATGTTAACCATTTTTACAACCTAGGGATTCCAGCTCCATTTTGGAAATGCAGAAGTTGAGGCACAGAGAGGTTAAGTTAGCCAGTGATCAATCAGAATGCAAACTTATGTTCTTCCGATTGCAAAGCCTGTGTAATTAACCACCAATTCTCTTGTTATTAGGTGCCGTTGAGTCAGTTCTGACTCATAGCAACCCTATGTACAACAGAGGAAACACTGCCCCGTCCTGCACCATGCCCACAATTATTATGCTTGAGCCCATGATTGCAGCCACTGTGTCAATCCGTCTTGTTGAGGGTCTTCCACTTTTTTGTTGACTGTACTCTATGAAGCATGGTGCCCTTCTCCAGGGACTGATCTCTCCTGACAACATATCCAAAGTATGTAAGACATAGTCTCATCATCCTTACCTCTAAGGAGAATTCTGGTTGTACTTCCTCCAAAACAAATTTGTTCATTCTTTTGGTACTCCATGGTATATTCAATATTCTTCGGCAACACCACAATTCAAAGGCGTCAATTCGTCTTCTGCCTTCCTTATTCATTATAGAGCTTTTGCATACATATGATGCGATTGAAAATACCATGGCTTGGGTCAGGCACACCTTAGTCTTCAAGGTGACATCTTTGCTTTTCAACAATTTTTTAAAGAGGTCCTTTGCAGCAGATTTGCCCAATGCAATGCATCTTTTGATTTCTTGACTGCTGCTTCCATGGGTGTTGATTGTGGATCCCAATAAAATGAAATCTTTGAGAACTACAATCTTTTCTCCATTTATCATGATGTGGCTTATTGGTCTGGTTGTGAGGATTTTTGTTTTCTTTATATTGAGGTGTAATCCATACTGAAGGCTGTGGTTTGTTCTTCATCAATAGGCGCTTCAAGACCTCTTCACTTTCATCAGGCACGGTTGTGTCAACTGCATAATGCAAGTTGTTAATGAGTCTTCCTCCAATCCTGATGCCCCATTCTTCATATAGTCCAGCTTCTGGGACTGTTTGCTCAGCATACAGATTGAATAAGTATGGTGAAAGGATACAACCCTAAAGTCACCTTTCCTGACTTTAAACCACTCAATATCCCCTTGTTCTGTCTGAACGACTGCCTCTTGATCTATGTGCAGGCTACTTATGAGCACAATTAAGTGTTCTGGAATTCCCATTCTTCGCAACATTATACATAATTTGTTATGATCCACACAGTCGAATGCCTTTGCATAGTCAATAAAACACAAGTAAACATCTTTCCGCTATTCTCTGCTTTCAGCCAGGATTCATCTGACATCAGCAATCATATCCCTGGTTCCACGTCCTCTTCTGAATCTGGCCTGAATTTCTGGCAGTTCCCTGTCAATATACTGCTGCAGCTGCTTTTGAATGATCTTCAGCAAAATTTTGCTTGCATGTGATATTAAGATATTGTTTGGTAATTTCCATATTTGGTTGGATCAATACAGTAGACACTAGGCGCATGTGAGCAGGGAGTAAATACTTAACATGTGTCTGGTCAGAACTATAGCACAGAATTCACTGTAAGTGTAAAATACACACCAAATTTCAGAGATATTGAACAAGCAAAAGTAAAATATCTCATTAATATTTCCAAAATGCTGATTACATGTTGAACTGATAATTTTTTTTTGATAAATTGGGTTAAATGAAATGTATTATTAAAATTAATCTTAATATTTCTTTTTAATTTTTTTTTACCCAAGTGGAATTACTTTTTTTTAAAGTTTTTGTTGTGCTTTAAGTAAAATTTACAAATCAGCCCCTCATACAAAGATTTACACACATCTTGCTGTATACTCCTAGTTGCTCTCCCCCTAAAGAGACAGCACACTCTTTCTCTCTACCCTCTATTTCAGTGTCCATTCAGTCAGCTCCTGTCCTCCTCTGCCCTCTCATTTCTCATCCAGACAGGAGCTGCCCAAATAGTCTCAGGTGTCTACTTGATACAAGAAGCCCACTCCTTACCAGTATCATTTTCTATCTTACAGTCCAGTCCAATCCCTGTCTAAAGAGTTGGCTTTGGGAATGGTTCCTGTCTTGGGCCAACAGAAGGTTCTGGGGACCCTGACCTCTGGGGTCCTTCTAGTCTCAGTCAAACCATTAAGTCTGGTCTTTTTATGAAAATTTGAGGTCCGCCTTCTACTGCTGTCCTGCTCCTTCAGAGGTTCTCTGTTGTGTACCCTGACGGGGCAGTCATGGGTTGTGGCCGGGCCCCATCTAGTTCTTCTGGTCTCAGGCTGATGTAGTCTCTGATTTATGTGGTCCTTTCTGTCTCTTGGGCTCATAATTACCTTGTGTCTTTGGTGTTCTTCATTCTTCTTTGCTCCAGGTGGGTTGAAACCAATTGATGCATCTTAGATGGCTGCTTGCTAGTGTTTAAGACCCCAGACGCCACTCACCAAAGTGGGATGCAGACTGTTTTCTTAATAGATTTTATGATACCAATTGGCCTAGATGTCCCCTGAAACCATGGTCCCCAAACCCCCGCCCCTGCTATGCTGGCCTTCGAAGCATTCAGTTTATTCAGGAAACTTTTCTTTTGGTTGTTCCAGTTGTGCTGACCTCTCCTGTATTGTATGTTGTCTTTCCCTTACCTAAAATAGTTCTTGTCTACTATCTAATTAGTGAATACCCTTCTCCCTCCCTCCCTCCCCACTCTCCTAACCATCAAAGAATATTTTCTTCTCTGGTTAAATTATTTCTTGAGTTCTTATAATGGTCTCGTACAACATTTGTCCTTTTGCAACTAATTTCACTCAGCATAATGCCTTCCAGATTCCTCCATGTTATCACATTTCACAAATTCATCATTGTTCTCTATCCATGTGTAGTATTCCATTGTGTGAATATACTGTAATTCATTCATCCTTTCATCTTTTGATGGGCACCTTGGTTGCTTCCATCTTTTCGCTATTGTAAGCAGTGCTGCAATGAACATGAGTGCACATATATTTGTTTGTGTAAAGGCTCCTATTTCTACAGGATATAGTCCAAGGAGTAGGATTGCTGGATCGTATGGTAGTTCTATTTCTAGCTTTTTAAGGAAGTGCTAAATCAATTTCCAAATCGGTTGTAGCGTTTTACATTCCCACCAGCAGTGCGTAAGTGTTCCGGTCTCTCCACAACCTCTCCACCGTTTATTATTTTGTGTTTTTTGGATTAATGCCAGCCTTGGAGTGAGATGGAATCTCGTAATTTTGATTTGCATTTCTCTAATGGCTAATGATTGTGAGCATTTCCTCACTTATTTGTTAGCTACCTGAGTGTCTTTGTCAGTGAAGTACCTGTTCATATCCTTTGCCCATTTTTTTATTGGGTTATTTGTCTTTTCATTGTTGAATTTTTGCACATCATTTAGATTTTAGAAATCAGATACTGATTGGAAATATCGTAGCTAAAAACTTTTTCCTAGTCCGTAAGTAATCTTTTTACTCTGTTGGTGAAGTCTTTGGATGAGCATAGGTGTTTGATTTTTAGAAGCTCCTAATTATCTAGTTTGTCTTTCTTTTCAACTCTTTTAAAATATGGCTACCAGAAAATTTAAAACTACACGTGTGGCTCACATTGCATTTCTATTGGGTAGTGCTGCTAGACCCTGCTGTAACTCCCTCTTGGATTTCTTACCACAGTTCTCTGTGTGCAGTGAGTGCTTGGCATGGGCTGACTCACCCATCCTTTATGTGGACATTAGTTAGAAGCCAGAGAATAGGAAGAATGATAACATGAATTGCGAAGTGATTCCTCTTGGCATGAGTAGGATCCTGCTTAAAAAACATAGAAGAAAGACTGCACAGTGGCAATTTTGGGGCTCAGGGCCTCATCATTCCTTCTTCCCCGCTTCCCTTCAACAACAGGCTATGAGCACTTAGTATATGGCAGGCACTGGGCAAGATCTTAGAAGTTACAAGGATGAATAAGATCCAGTTGTTAAGGAGTTCCAACCAGAGGCACCTCAGAAGAAAGGCCTGGCAATCCACTTCCCAAAGATCATCCAAACAAAACCAAACCCATTGTTGTACTCAGTGCGAGCCTATAGGACAGAGTAGAACTGTCCTATAGAATTCCCAAGGAACAGCTGGTGGATTCGAACTGCTGATCTTTTGGTTAGCAGCCAAGCTCTTAACCACTGAACCACCAAGCCTTCTCCAAAAAGATCACAGCCACTGAAAACTCTATGGAGTACAGTTCTACTCTGAAACACTGTAACGAATGTCAAACCTAACCCAAGTGTATATTAGCCAATAATAATACAGAACCATCATACTCAGCGAGATATTTAGTAGGAATATTATTTGCTGCTTCTTTGTTATCTCTTTTAGAACTATTTTGTTGTATTTTATAATATACATATTATTAGAACAATGGTAAACCCATGGCCTTTGAGTCAATTCCTACTCATAGCAACCCCATAAACATAGGGTAGACTAAAACTGCCCTATAGGGGTCCCAAGGCCATAAGTCTTTACAGAAGCAGAATGCTGCATCTTTTTCCCTCAGAGCAGCTGATGGGCTTGAACCTCCGTCCCTTCAGTTGGCAACTGAGCTCATAACCACTGTACCACCAGGCCTCCTTAGAACAATAGTACCTGTACATAATTTATAAATAAATTATATAATTAGGTAATGCATGTTCCAAATTTTCCTGAAAGACGTGCAATTATAAAATTTTGGAGCCCACCATATTGGGTAATGAGAAATTGAAATAAGTGCACGGGCTCCCTATAAAGTCCTGCTTGCTCTCTGGATGAACTGTGTTTTTCCATGCTTGACTAATAATCATGGAATGATTAATAAAAATGTAGTGATTATTAGTTCACTCTAGTCTCCCTGCCCTGGATACCCTCAGGCACTCAGTGTGGCTTGTAGATACAGGCACAGAGCTCCCTTCCATAATGCCCTCCACTCCAAGAGGTGTCTAGTGGTTTCCATGGACTGAACCCTTGTGGGAAAGGTCTTTACAGTAGTCCAATGATGTAGCCTGTGAAGACGAGGCACAGACAGAGCTTTGCTACATTTTGCAACAGCCTGGCCAGTTGGTGAGCTCCTTGGGTGCAGGCTAAGTGATGCTCCCATCCACCCATGGACAGTGACCCAGGGAGTGTCCCCAGCCTAAGTGGCCAGAGTCAGGTCTTAGGCTTAGCCTGGCTTCGGGGCACTTGGGTAGTGTCCGTCTCAGCAGTTTTTCTCCCTGCCTGCTCACTCTGACTCTCCAGGGAAGATCCTACTGTCAATCATCTGGATTTTGATCTAGAGCCTCTTCTACTTGGATTCTCCCAGCTCTGGTTGGTTCCACTCAAATTTGCTTTACTCCTCCAACACAAAAATCCCTTTCTTTATTTTCTACCACATGGTTCTTGATGAGGTATCTGAGATGCTTAATGGCCCAATAGACAGAGCTCCAAATCATCAGCCACGTAACAGTGGCTTCCCTTCTTCATGTGTAAGACAGGCTCAGTGTTTGGAAATACGATGCCGTTCTTTTTTTTTTTTTTTATTGAACTTTAGTTGAAGGTTTACAGAACAAGCTAGTTTCTCATCAAACAGTACACACGTTGTTGTATGACATTAGTTAAGAACCCCACGACATGCCAACACTCTCCTTTGTCAACTCTGGGTTCCCTATTGCCAGCCCGATGCCATTCTTCGCAAAGGAGTGAGGGAAGGAGGGAGGAAAGATGCTACTATTTCCTTTGATGTTACCTCCAAATCCTTGTCCAAGGTGGGATAAAATGGCTTCTTCTACCACAGAAAGAAAATAAGAAAGAGTAAGGGAAGATGCATTTTATAGGAAAAACACAACTGAAAAATCTGGTATACTTTTTATTTTGCTCCTGGCAGATAGTCCTTTCAAATGATACCTGCCTCTGCCATTGCCTCCTCTCCTGACCTTGCTTGCTATGGCAAGATGTGCTCCCAAGTTTACCAAAATACAGTGGGGATGTTGCTTTCTCCTTGGCCCTCTGTCATGCCTTCTCGGTTCCAGATGGAGGTGAGCCTACCAGGTGCTCAGTCTGCCAGGTCTATTCTGAGCTCCAACTTACCCAAGCAGCAATCTGAATCAGACAGGACTCTTGGTTGCAAGTGGCAGAAACCAACTTCAAGTGCTTTTAAGCATGATAGGGACTTTATTGGCTCACCTAACTGGGAAGTCTAAAGAGCGGAGCCAGGTTCCTGTGTAGATGGACCTTGAGGCTCATGAAGACTGAGCTTTTCTCTTGGCTGTCCTTGAACATTCTTTGGCTTCTTTCTCACAAAACTTTTCTTTAGGAGCTTTTCCAAGCCCATATTATAATTCAGCTCCCAGTCTCAGAGAAAGAAAGATCTTCATTCTCCTAGAATCTTCTGGATTCTCCCAGAATCTATACATTAGCTGTCATGGAGGAAATTTTGATTGGCCTCGCTAGGGTCACCTCCCCATCCTAGAACTCATTACTGTGGCAGTGACGGGAAACTCTGATTGGCCCAGACCTGGTTATATGCCTACCCTGTGTCTGAAGGTAATTGTGCCTCCTATCCAACCACCAGACTGGATTTCCCACAGGAAAGAGTGGTTCCATAATTAGAAAAAGAGACACATGGCTAGGCCAAAACAAGAGCTGGAAACCACAGACAGGGGCCACTTTGTCACACTTTGTTACCAGCAGGGAAACCATATTAGTAATAAAACTATCATAAAATATTAGCATCGTGTATTACCATGTGACAGGTATTTTGCCAAGCTCTTGATGCATTACTACATTTAATCCTTAAGCAATCCTAGGAGGTACACAGTACCATCACCTCCATTTGACAGGGAGAAAGTGGAGGCTTGCAGGTGAGTGGCTTCCCTAATGTCACACTCCAGTACTCGCTGATTTACAGAGATTTGAGTAAAAAATTTTTTTAGTTTTTACTTAATCCCTCACCTCCTATTATCATTATTATTTCCTATACTGTCCTTAAAGCTCAGGCTGAGCTGGATGGGCTGAGTTTGGCTTGGAGACAGTCTGAGAGACAGATACCATGATATACTCAAAATCACCATGCTTTTCTGACCCTTCGCCTCAACACCCAGACTCTCTCCTTATTTAGGGTAAGTTATTACTTGGGGCTTCTTGGTGATTTGAGAGTGAATACTGCTATGGAGCCCATCACCCCACTAGCCCCTGCTCCTCCAAGTAGACTTGGAGGGTGGAGCCTCCTGGGCTCTGTTCTCAGTTCTCTTATTCTTGAGCTATTATATACACTCTACTCATTGCTGCTTTTTCCAGATGAGGAACTGATGCTCAGAGAGGTAAAGTGACTGGCTCCAGGTCACACAGCTGGTTTGTGGCAGAGGTAGGGCTTGACTTTGTCTAGTCCACCTTCACCTTCTCCATTGTCTGTGTACTGTAATGTGTCCCAGGCCTGTAGTAGGCACAGGGAATGAACCCTGACTCCCCTGCCTGCATG
The DNA here is from genome assembly GCF_030014295.1 of Loxodonta africana. NCBI lineage: Eukaryota > Metazoa > Chordata > Mammalia > Proboscidea > Elephantidae > Loxodonta > Loxodonta africana. Next base: position 56,076,788 of record NC_087352.1, on the reverse strand, counting down.
CCCCTGTTGGCATCGTGCAAAGTCCTCTGGATTTGGATTTGGTGCCCACTGAGAGACCTTGGACTAGTCCTTGTACATCTTGGAGCCTCAGGATTTCCTCACCTAAAAGCTGAGTTGATAACATCAGCTCTGTCTATCTGAATGTCTTTTTGAAAGGGTAGAAATCAGGTGAAATAATGAATGGGTTTTGGAACCTGTATTCTTCTCTACAAATGTATGGTAGTATTTTAGTGTAACTCACTGTTAATTTTCAACAAACCTTTCCTTATTAAATGGATGCATGCAGAGTGCTTCTTTCTGAAACAGCTCCGGTGCCCTGCAGCAGTGCCCAAATGGTATTTTCTCTGGTTTTGGCTGATAATAGTTATTCACTTGTCATTCTCAGGTGGTAATTCTGAAGAGTTATTTAAGTTTTTTCCCCACAGTCTGAAGGTAGATTACTGCATATTTGTTCAGAAAAGGCATATGTAACCCACAATAATAGGGCCAATGTGTTTTATAGGCTTTTCCTGATTGAAAATGTTAACTCATCCAGGAACCTGTGCAAGTCAACGGGGGGCTAGGCCCTGCTGGTGGCACAGCAGCTTTAGCACCTAGAAGAGCAAAATTTAATCTGTTCTTGTGCAGAAGGAGCTGAAAACGAAATTGATCCTGTGTCCTTTGGGTTTTTGTATGTCATTGAGTTCTGGAAACGTGTCTTTAAGACACACTGTGGAAACTGATGGTTTGGCTTTAACTCCTTGTTTGCTCTGTGCTCAGGCCTGGATCAGGTCAGGTCTTTGTTATCCCACTGAGTTTCTGTTTACCGTGACGGAAATTTTGCATTGATTAAGGGTAACGGTGGCACAGCTGATTAATGTAATTGATGTCAATAAGTTGTACACCTGTAAAAAGTTCGAACTGGCAAATGTGTGATATATATATCTACTAACAACAACAAAAAAAACCAAACTGCTACAACAGAAAAAACAGAGCAGCTGCTGAGGCTGCTTGTGTATAACCAAATACCATGTGGCATTTGGTTTCTTGGTTTGGAGATTTAGGGTCATGGTTTCATGGGACATCCTCCCATTAATTGGCCCAATATTGTATTTAGTACTTCTGTCCTACCTCCTAGTTGATGCATGGTGCCTGGGGTTTTAAAAGCTTGTTAAGTGGCCATCCAAGGTGCAACAATTGGTCTCTATTTGCCTGGAGAGGAAGAAGGAGTGTCAGGGATAGGAGGAGGAAATGGAATGTGTGGCTAATTGCCCCCATGAACATCTGCCTCCTTTGCCATGAGACCAGAAGAACTGGATGTGGCTACAGAACATTTTTTAAATTTTATTGTGCCTTTGGTGAAAGTTTATAGGGCAAATTAGTTTCTCATTCAAAAATTTATACACAATTTGTTTTGTGACATTGGTTGCAATCCCCACAATTTGTCAGCACTCTCCCCCTTTCCACCCCGGGTTCCCTGCATCCATTCTTCCAGTTTTCCTGTCCCTTCTTGCCTTCTTGTCTTGCCTTTGGGCAGGAGTTGGCTATTTGTTCAGGTATACTTGAATGAACTAAGAAGCATGTTCTTCACACGTGTTACCGTTTGTTTTATAGGCCTGCCTAATCTTTAGCTGAAAAGAGGGCTTTGGGAGTGGTGTCAGCTCTGATTAGCAGGGTGTCTGGGGGACATAGTCTTGAGTATTCCTTCAGTCTCTGTCAGTCCAGTAAGTCTATTCTTTTTCTGTGAATTTGAATTTTGTTCTACATTTTTTCTCCTGCCTAGGGCCCTCTATTGTGATCCCTGTCAGGGTAGTCGGTGGGGTAGCCGGGCACCATCTAGTTCTTCTGGGCTCAGGCTGGTGGAGGCTGTGGTTCATGTAGTCCTTTGGGCTAATGTTTTCCTTATGTCTTTGGTTTTCTTCATTCTCCTTTGCTCTGGATGGGATGGGGCCAATAGATGTATCTGAGATGGCTGCTTGCTAGCTTTTAAGCTCACCAAAGTAGGACGTAGAATGTTTTCTTTATGAGCTATGTTAAGCCAATTAACCTAGATTACTGAACATTTTGATCAAAGATTCTATGGAAGAATCTTGATTAAAAGATGGAAAATGCAGAACAAAATTTCAAATTCTCATGGAATCCAGTCTTCTGGAGCCATGGAAGCCGGATGAACTGAAATTATTGCCCTGAGATAATCTTTAAACATTAAGCCTTATGCTTTGAGACTTATTAAGCTGTATTTCTCTTGCTTTTAACCAAAACAGTCCTAATGCAAGTTGGTATTTGTTGAATTAGTAAGTCTGTTTGGAGGAAACTAAGTAGTATAAATAGACAGATGGACAGAAGAAGTAATAGTAACTGCAATAAGAGTTTAAAGAATCAAAGTCTCTATAAGTTATAGCTGTTAGACATACTGTCAGGGAGGAGGTAGAATTTGAAGACCTCTAAAAAAAAAAAAATTTTTTTTTTTTTAAGGGTAAATACCATCACCTGCTGTCGGTTTGTCACACTGTGGTGCCTTGTTTGTTGCTATGATGCTGGAAGCTATGCCACAGGTATTTCAAATACCAGCAGAGTCACCCGTGGTGGACAGATTTCAGCAGAACTTCCATGGTAGACAGACTAGGAAAAAGGCCTGGCAATCTACTTCTGAAAATTAACCAATGAAAACCCTATGGATCACTACAGAATATTGTCAGATATGATGCTGGAAGATGAACCCCCTAGGTTGGAAGATACTACACAATAGCCACAGCAACGGACTCAAATTTACCAGTGATCATGAAGATGGTGCAGAACCAGGCTACATTTGTGCTGTTATGCATAAAATCGCCATGAGTTGGAGCCAACTCGATAGTAACTAGCAACAACAACAACAAGAAGAATAAACAGGATCTGAAGAGGCCAAGGGAGGTGAAGCTGGAGAAGGAGAGGGACACACACCTGAGGCAGAAGGAATCAATGTCAGCAAAGATTCAAGAGAGGATGTGGAGTATTTGCATATCAGAGAATAGACCTGGTTAAGCTGGAGCTGAGGGTTCATGCAGAAGATAAATGGAAGATTAATGTTGGAAAGGTAACTTGAGCCAGGTGCTTGAATTTCTCAAATACTAGATTAACGTGTTTAAACAATTTCAAGACACTGAAGATTCTTGAACAGTGTCATGGATTGAATTATGTGCCCCTCCTCCGCAAAATGTGTGTATCAAATTGGTTAGGCCATGCTTCCCAGTATTGAGTGGTTGTCCTTCATTTTGTGATTGTAATTTTATGTTAAAAGGATTAGGGTGGGATTGTAACACCACCTTCACCCAGGTACATCCCTGATCCAAGGTAAAGGGAGTTTCCCTGGGGTGTGACCTGCACCACCTTTTATCTCTTCAGAGATGAAAGGGAAGCAAGCAGAGAGTTGGGGACCTCATACCACCAAGAAAGCAGCACCAGGAGCAGAGTGTGTCCTTTGGATGTGGGGTCCCTGTGCCTAAGTAGCTCCTTGACCAGGGGAAGATTGAAGAAAAGGACCTTCCTCCAGAGCTGACAGAGAGAGAAAGCCTTCCCCTGGAGCTGACACCTTGAATTTGGACTTTTAGCCTACTTTACCATGAGTAAATAAATTTCTCTTTGTTTAAGCCACCCACTTGTGGTATGTCTGTTATGTCAGCACTAAATGACTAAGACGAACAGGGACTGGTGTGATGAACACGGAATTTGTGGGTGAAATATCTTGTAAAAGTGTACAGTATGAATTTGGAAGCAAGGTTGGAAAGAGGAAGAGGACTTAATCCAAGGAAATGATTTTGAAGCTTTTTTTTTTAATTTATTTTTTTTGTTGTTGTGAATAAACACAACAAAACAGATACCAAATTCAATAATTTCTGCGTGTACAATTCATTGACTTTGATCACATTCTGTTCTTCAAGTTGTGCAATCATTCTCACACTCCTTTTCTGAATTGTTCCTTCCCCACTAACATAAACTCACTGCCCTCTAAATTTCATATCTAATCTCTTGAGTTGCTATTATAATTTTTATCCCATGTAGATAGTTCTTAAAAGAATACAATGCTCAAGAAAGACATTCTTTACTAATTTAGCTAAACTATGTTTTATTGTTTGGTTTCAAGAAAGCCTCAGTAGATATTTTTGGTTTAGGGTTAAAGATTGTCTCAGGGTAATAGATTCAGGAGTTCACCAAGCCTCAAAGGCTTCAGAAAGTCTGGATTCTATGAGAATTTGAAATTCTGTTCTACATTTTCCCCCTTTTAATCATGATCCTTCTAAAGAATAGTTGATAAAAACATCTTCAGAATTATTTTTAATTGGGGGAAAATCCACTCATACTTCAAAACAAACTCAACCCCAGGATTACTAGTTGTTACTATTAAAATTCCTTCTAGTCCCTCCCAGTGATGTCTGCCTTTTGTATTGATGTTTCCCTTGGGTTTTATGGTCTAATCTTACAACTCAAGTATATAAAGACAGTTGTCTTGTATCCTTTGCAACATCCCACTTTCAGGTTGAGCACTCCATTTCTATACACTTCTTCTCATATGACATGTTCCCAAACATTTTTCCATGTTGATTTTTCTCCATTTTTTTTTTTTATTTAACTGAAATGCTGTCTCTAGAACTAAGCAAATTTTTTGGGAAGGAGTAATGGGGTAAGTACATTATCTCCTTAGTTTCATACACTGTAACCCATTCATATACTATACGTTTATTAATTTAGCCCAAAATTTCATTACACTGTTTATACAACCATGCCATTATATAGATTGGTAAGTAATATGGGTTCTTAAAAGTATGAACTAGCAAAAATTAGACCCAGCATCCATTTCTCACTCCTTTAACTCTTGGTGGTTTGCAGTACTCAATTAAGTAACTCAGTCAGGCCTCAGCTCTCAGTCCTGCTGAGTTGCCTAGTAATTCTTCCAGCAGCTAAGTAGGCACTGACACACAGAAGAAGCTGACAATCCAGGTTCCTTGATCACTTCTGAATGTCACCACAGTGCTGTCCCTTCCAGATCACTTTAATTTAGTCTGCCTGACCTTCAGAGCCAGGAACCAGGAATGACCTTCTCACTTAGTTTATATTCCAGAGAAGGTAAACTCATCTAGGCATAAAACCAGTTGCCAATGAGTCAAGTCCAACTCATGGCGACCCCATGTGTGTGAGAGTAGAACTGTGCTCCATAGGGTTCAGTGGCTGATTTTCAGAAGTAGGTTGCCAAGTCTTTCTTCCAAGGCATCTATGGGTAGACTTGAACCTCAAGCCTTTCAGTTAGCAGTGAGCACACTAACCATTTGCACCACTCAGGGATTCTCATCTGGGCATATTAAAGAACAAATCATCAGACCAAATTAAGGTGTTAGTTTGCATGTGGAAACCCTGGTGGCATAGTGGTTAAGAGCTATGGCTGCTAACCGAAAGGTTAGCAGTTTAAACCCACCAGCTGCTCTGAGGGAGAAAAATGTAGCAGTCTGCTTCCGTAAAGATTTACAGCCTTGGAAACCCTATGGGACAGTTCTACCCTGTCCTCCAGGGTCACTATGAGCTGGAATAAATCGGATGGCAAGAGGTTTTTTTTTTGGTTGCACAGGTGTGTAACGGGGATAGAGAATAATTACAATCACACGACAGGAGATCTAAAGTGGAAGAACTGGAATTCTTAATTGAAACCCAGAGTAAAGATTTAATCCAAGCTAAAGGCAAATGCCGACCACTCCAATGCTTGGCACTGGATTCTATTCCCCGTTCTTACTTCTAAAGAGGTCAACCCCCACACTATCCTGCAGAGTCAGAGAATCAATGACAGAAAGTTTGCACCTAAAAAGGAGCTTTTCAAGGCACCAAGTCAACCCAAAGAACACATTAAGTAAAGTCTCTTACTTAATATAGGGATGACGGAATAGCAAGTGGGTTTGTCAGGTTTGTCAGTGACACTGTGGACATCATTAAATAGCACACAAATCATTAACTAGTAATGTAGACAGGGTAACCAGACTTAATCATTTTTATTCCCACCCTGGGTACACCTGGCAGCATAAATGCCCTCAACTCTGCCATGAGGAACTGCTCTGAAATGCAAAGTTTGACTCAGGCAGCAAAGGAAAAGAAACTGTAATGGTCTCATTTCTATCTTTTTGAGTAATGATATGCCAGTTTCCCAATAAATTGCATAAAGGTGAGGAAGAAAAATAAGTCATTGACCTTTCTTGTTTATAACCGCACTTAGATATTTCTTCTCATATTTTATGCTGGCCACAGAACTTTGCATAGCAGAGATTTAATTTCCTGCCGCTGTGGGCATGAAAATGGATAGGACCTTCCCTTCTCCCCTGCAACCTGCAGCCTTCTACATGGCCCATCACTCAAGGCATGGGAAGGCATACAACCTAAGTGAGGGGCATTTGCAGGTGAAATCCTACCTTTCTAGGCAAATGGTTCCCACCAAGGAGAACAAACAGGTGCCTGATAGGGAAAATTGCCTATGCCGAGTGTGTGGAATATGGCAGTCACATCCTCTGGGTAATGGATATCTTTAATTCTGATAAATATACTTATAATTTGTTAGTTTAATTACTGTTTTGCAAAGTCTTGAGCCAGTAACTCCTTTCTCAAGAAATTAAAGGCCTTAAATAATTCTGCGGAAAGACTCATTCCTCTCTCTGGTTTTTGGACATTTCTCTGAAACATATCTCCTGAACTCAGCACAGTGCCGTTAACAACTCGAGGCTATTACTCTGGTCGCATTGTGATCTATAAACATCTCCTTGGAGTGGCTTCTGCATTTCTAAGCATGAAGCATAAATTTCTTTTCAGTAATTACCTTCTAAGTGAAGTAAGTCAAGCATATAAGGACAAACATTGTATGATCCCTCTGTTATTGGAAGACAAGATTAGATAAATGTAGAGAGACCAAAGTTCCTTGGTGGTAACCAGGAAGAGGGAAGGGTTGGGGAAAGTACATTTTTGATAGTAGAGACTAGTTATTTTTGATGATGGGAAAATTGGCACCAATGGTGGATGTAGTGAGCACAGCACAGCCAAATAATAATGAGCAACTGAACACATATGGATGGGTATAGGCAAATTGGAGTATGGGCTGGTACAGGTATGTACATAGCTGAGAACAGATAGAAGTATCTGTAGGTACATATATGTACAAATACATGGTTGCAGGCACATATATTGATGACACAAATACAGATCCTCCTCAGACATAATCAAACACCTTCCAGCATTGGTTTTCTGGCTCTTAAGGCTTAGGACCACAGTCTCACAGAACAACTCAATTGGCATATTTCATAAAAATCATGATCTACATCCTAGTGAGGTGAGTAGTGTCTGGGATCTTAAAATCTTGCCAGCAGCTGTCTAAGACACAACTATAGGTGTCAAATTGCCAGGAGAAAAACAGTAAAAAGGTAACCAAAAGCACAGAGAAGAAACAAATTTACAAGGGCCACAACCTCATCTACCCTGAGACCAGAAAAACTAGATGGTGCCCAGCTACCACCAGTGACCTTTCTGACTGGGGTGACAGTAGTTGGTCCTGGATAAAATGAGAGAAAAATATGGGGCAGAGCTCAAATTCTTACTTAAAAAAAAAACAAAAAAACCAGACAAACCGGAAAAGTAGAGAACACAGGATCCCTTGAGACTGTTGCCCTGAGACACTCTTTAAACCTAGAACCAAGCCTATCCCCTGAGATTACCTTTTAGTGAAACAGCAGAGTGGCACACAAAATAAAGGGTATTACCTGTAAGATCGGTAACCTATTTAAAAGCCATCAGCATAAGACCAAAAGACCAACAATTTCTCAAAAGTAAAGATGAGAAGATAAGGGGGTAGGGAAATTAGAGTATTGGAAAGGGAACAAAAAAGAACACAATTAAAGAGAATATTGACACATTGTGATAAACGTAACTAATGTCACTGAACAATTTGTGTGGAAATTATCAAATGGGAACCTAATTTCTGTGTAAACTTTTACCAGAAGCTCAACAAAATACTAGAAAACAAAAATCCTTACAACTGGACCAATTAGCCACATCATGATAAATGGAGAAAATACAGAAGTTGTCAAGGATTTCATTTTACTTGGATCCACAATCAACTCCCATGGAAGCAGCAGTCAAGAATTCAAATGACATTGTGCAAATCTGCTGCAAAAAACCTCTTTAAAATGTTAAGAAGCAAAGATGTCACCTTGAGGACAAAGGTGCACCCGACCCAAGCCATGGTATTTTCTATCACCTCATATGCATGTGAAAGCTGGACAATGAAATAAGGAAGACTGAAGAAGAACTGATGCTTTTGAATTATGGTGTTGGCCAAGAATATGGAATACATCATGGACTACCAGATGAACAAGCAAATCTGTCTTGGAAGAAGTCCAGCCAGAATGGTCCTTAAAAACAAGGGTGGTGAGATTTTGCCTCAAATGATTTGGAACTGTTAGCAGAAGGGGACCAGTCTCAGGACACCATGCTTGGTAAAGTAGAAAATCAGCAAAAAAGAGGAAGACCTTCAATGAGATGGACTGACACGGTGGCTGCAATAATGGGCTCCAGCATAACAACGATTGTGATGTTGACGCAGGACCAGGCAGTGTTTTGTTCTGTTGTGTGTAGAGTCACTATGAGTCGGAACCAACTCAACGGGACTTAACAGCAATAATTATCTTCCCCTGCCTCCCTTTTGGGATGTGAGTTTCCACCGTTTCTAAATAACCAGCAGTCTTTGCTCTAGAAGAAAGTGAGTTCTTCCCTATCTGTCCCCAGTTCTGAGTCACCAAAGAGCGTAAGGTGAGGATGCACTGACCACTGGGTCACATCAACCGCTCCTCATCCCTGCCTCTTCCTAAGGATTGGGGTCTGGAAGGTTCAAAGTTCACATTTGTCAAAAAATATACGCTTTCTTCCCTACTTTCTAATTCCTGCTCATTTTCTCTATTTTGCTAATGTCTTTTTCTCTTCTCAAGGGAGAGCTGGTTTAGCTGGCGTTCTGTCATTAGGAAATCTCTGCTAACAGGCGTTTTTCTTCTTTGCAAGCAGTGTGATAACTGATATTCATAATGATATTCTGGAAGGTTCTGTGAGATCTTGAAGGGTCTCATGAATTCTCAAAAATGATTGACTTCTGTGCAGTATAATTTTAATGTCAGGCATATTTCATGCTTTTCTGATCCACTGTAAATTGGATGCCCATGTAAACTGGCGGCACAGTGGTGAAGGCTTTTGGCTGCTAACGGGAAAGTTGGTGGTGGCTTGAACCCACCAGCTGCTCCGTGGGAGGAAGATGTGGCAGTCTGATTCCATAAAGATTTACACCCTTGGAAACCCTATGGGGCAGTTCTGCTCTGTCCTATAGGGTTGCTATGAGTTGGGATCCACTTGATGACAGTGAGGTTTTTTTTTTTTTGTAGCTCTCAAGGCTCCAAGCTTATAACCAAGGGCTGTTTTCAGTCCTCTCTAAGTGCAGAGTTTTCCAACTCAATATGCTTTTAAAATTAAGAACTGTCAATATAAAGCTTTACTTGGTAGGTATAACACATTTAAATAACTAGTTCAGTTTTATATTCTTATATATCATGTATATTGGGGGAAAGTGAAAATATTGGAAATGCAGAAGAGGGAGAAAGACTGACAAAAGGATGGAAAAAGAGACGGCAGAGGCATACAAAAGAAAAGGGAGCTAGAGGGTGAAGGATGGAGAGGAAGTAGCTAAAAGACTTGAGGCTATTTAATGATCACTTTTATTAATAATAAGTACTAGGATGCTGTTGGGCACTAATAGCTTCTTCCTGTCTACCCATCATTCCTTTGCTCCTTCCTGGCCTCAGTACCCCCTTCACTCCCTTTGGAAAATGCCCTTCCCTCACTCCAGCCTGGTAACTAGGGTGTTGTTGACAATCACACCACCTTATTTTTATGGCCATGAGGATTGGCCCATGGGGTGGACACTTGAACCAACTTGGCTAGTTAGTGTCCTTCTCTAGGGTTTATACATTCTTTAGAGTAACAAAACGAAGTCATCTTGAGCGAGATCAGCTTGCTTTCTACGATTTTTAGTGCAACCTGGCATGGACAGAATAGCCATATCTATATTCCTAGAAATTATCTTGGCCATGCCCTCCATGCTCACATATCCTGCCATTTCTTTAGTCATTATTCATTTATTAAATATTTAATGATCACTTGCTGTGCACTTGACACCATAATACAGTCACGGTTCTTTCATCGTAGAGTTGGCAGTCCGGTGTGTGACAACAAAGTAAACAAATGACTGTGAGTTGTTTCAAGTGTTTTGTGGTCTACTGAATACCCCGCAAAGATGTTCCACACCCTAATCCCTAGAACCTGTGAATCTGTTACCTTACATAGCAAAAGGGACTTTGCAGATGTGATTAGCTAAGCATCTTGAGTTGGGGAGATTATCCTGAATCATTTGAGAGGGGTCCAATAGAACCATGAGGGCCCTTATAAAAGGGAGGCAGGCTGGTCAGAGTCAGAGAATGCGACGTGATGTTGGATGTAGTGGGAGAGAAGGGGATGTGACAACAGAAGCAGGGAGAGAGAGAGACAGAGGGGGTTGGAGAGAGAAGAAGGGAAGTTGATGAGAAAGTGCCAACCTTGTGCTTTGAAGATGGAGCTAGAGGGCCACAAGCAAAGGAATACAGTAGAATACTCTGCAAAAGGCAAGGGAATAGGTTCTCCCCTAGAGCCTCCAGCAGTACTGCAGCCCTGTCTACACCTTGATTTTAGGACTTCTGACCTCCACAACTGTGAAGAGAATACAAATTTGTAGCACTTAAGCTACTAAATTTGTGGTAATTTATTGCACCAGCAGTAGGAAACTATTATTGTATTTTTATGAAAATTACACACGTTTTCTATGTTTGTTTGCCAACTGCTTCCCCTCACCCCCCAGATATTTTTGTAAACACCACTATGCCAATTTTTTTTTTAACATGTTGCTGTTAAAAAAAAAAAAAAATTAGCATAGCACACTTAACTAAAATACTTTGAAGGGGGAGGGAGCGGGTTAGCAAACAAATACAGAAGGCGCATTTGCCCAAAAATACAGTACAAGCTTCAGGGGAGGAGTGGGTGTATGAAAGAATCATATGAGGAACCTAATTATGGTTAGGGGGTCAGGGAAGGGCTTTCTGAAAAAGTAGTATTTCAACCAAGACCTAAAGGAGGAGAAGGAGCCAGCCTTACAAAGGGTGGGGGCATGAGAAATGTGTTCAAGAAACAATGTGGGGGAAAGACCTTAAGAAAAGAGAGTTCTAAGTCTGTTACAGCAGCTAGAGAAGATTGGCGGGGTGAACGAGAAGAGAGTGGCGACAGGTGAAGTGGGTTGATTTATAGACATTAGAGAAGTTTCATCCCTCCCCTCTCTTTGACTTTCTAAATCCTCCCATATTCTCATCTACCTCCACCCACATTCTTGACCCAATATTTCTATGACCTCAGCAGCTTTTACTTATTCCAGCCTTTCATCCAAACTAGGCTCTATTCTTCAAGCCAGGGTCCTTGGGCCTCTGGGGATCCACAGCTGTATCCTTGAGGAGGTGTTCTTAGAGGTTACAAGAATGTGTTCATTTCAAGGATCAATTAAAAAATAATATAAGCCTAAATGGTCATCTGGATGTGTTTGCTTGAGTTTCATTTGAAGATTTCAGTGCCTTTGTGGTACCAGTTGAAGGCCAAATAAATGCCCAGGCAAGCCATATAAACAAAGGGTTTGAAGTAGCTTAAATAGAAAATGCTGCTGCCATCCAGTCAATTCCAGCTCATTGTGACTCTATAGGACAGAGTAGAACTGCTCCATAGGATTTCCAAGGAGCAGCTGGTGGATTCTAGCATGCCGACTTTTGGTCAGCAGCCTGAGCTCTTAACCACTGTGCAATCAGGGCTCCTAAATAGAAAAAAGTGGAGGGAAAATGAAGTTATCGGAGAGCAAACAGCTGTGTGAGACCCTGAACAGTCAGGTGCAGCCTGTCTGGGGTGTTTTTGACCTTGCGAGAAAAGTTATGTGAATTCTTTCTTTGTATGTAACAACTTATAACAGCGCACTAATAGTGAATGGATTTGTCTTAAGTAGGCAATTGATCTTCAGTTTTGTATTTTCCATTAAGTTGATTAGTGGTAAAAAGTGGGTTCATTGAAATAAAGCACAGTGACATTGACAGTGGACAATACAATGACTCAAGTGATGACTCATCACGTTCAAAATCAAAAGAGTCATACCGGTAACAAGTAAACTAGAGGACGCTCAAATACATTTTCCCACTGTTAGGTCTGATACTATCAATCAAATTTAAGTAAAACATTATCAACTGTCGCATTAATGTTATTGTAAATGTTATTGATTTTGTATTTTTATTTAATTTTTACATTTATTTTGATTTTATAGTAACCTCTAAGCATAAGGAGTTTATAACTAATTTCAAGTTTGCACAGATTTAAGTAACATAATAAAAAATAATTTAAGTCAACACTGGGGATTTGTGAAAAAATTTTCCTTTAAAAGGGGTCCATATATTTTCCTGGTTGGAGAAACACTGATTTATAATATTCATATTGATATATGTTTTTCAATTATTAGCTCTTGAATTGTTAATTAATCAGCGTGAGTATGTGTATAACCTCTAGAGAAGATGGAAGCTCTTTCAAGGTGAAGGCCATTTGTCTATTAGTCGTTTGAGGATCCACAGGCCCATGGCAATGCTGGGCGCATGAGAGGTACCCAATGCATGCTTGTTGAGGGGGGATAAATACATAATCATTTTGTTCTGGACTTGCTACATCAGATGTTGCTATTTACCTACTACCAGGCACCCAAATAAATACTTGGGGTGGGGGGGGGGAGATAAACCCATAATCACATTGTTCTATACTTTCTATGTAAAAATGTTGCTATTTGCCCACTTTCATGAATTGAATTGTGTGACAGCTTGGCTAGGCCATGATTCCCAGTATTGTTTGGTTGTCCTCCGTTTTGTGATCTGGTGTAATTATCCTATGTACTGTAAATCCTAACCTCTATGATGTTAATGAGGGGGCCTGGTGGAGCAGTGGTTAAAACAATCGACTGCTAACTGAAAGGTCGTGGCTCTGAGGCAGAAAGATGTGGCCTTGTGCTTCCATAGAGATTTATAGCCTTGAAAACCCTCTGAGGTCAATCCACTCGACAGCTGTGGGTTTGGTTTGGTATGATGTTAATGAGGCAGAATTAAAGGCAGTTAATGTTAATGAGGCAGGACACAATCTACAGGATTAGGTTGTATCTTGAGTCAATCTCTTTCGAGATACAAAAAAGAGAAGTGAACAGAAAGAGAGCAGCACTAGATAACTAAGACACCCACTCTCAGAGAAAACCTCTTGTTAGTGGCGTAAGTGTATTTGTATAATTTCACATGAAATGTAAGATCCTTCAGGGTCAGGTGAGTATGGATTCGTGCTGAGCCATTGACACTTTCAGTACTGAGTCTGTGACCATGAACAAGTTTTTTTTTTTTAATTGATTTACTAATTTTACTTTTGTGCACAAAACAGATCACCTTAGAGATTCATTTTGCAACTCTATCTGCAGTAGTTTCATGTTTTTGCTAACTGAGCTCTAGCCCCAATTTAACAATGGCATCGTATTCAAAACACTCCACACCAGTAGTGAATTCCAGCTCCATACCGGTCCCTTTCCTCTCCCTAAGGAACCCACTGTGTCGGCTCTATCTGGTACTCTCTGTTCTCAGGACTCAGTTCAAGTCCCACCTCCTCCTAGAAGCCTGCCTTGATCTCTCCAGCCCATCGTGTTCTCCCTCTTCTTTGGGCTCAAGCACTCTCTGCTTTTCTTCTGTATCTTCCCATCAATGGAAAGTGTTACTTGTTTTCTTCGTTGCGTGGTTTCAACAAGTGTTAATTGAATCACCAAGCTGCTCTCTTCCTTTACCCCCAGCCCCCACCCCAACTCCTATTCCTGTCTGGGAAACTCCATCCCATCAGTGCAGGTCTTGAAATGTTAAAGACTGAGCTACACAGTGGAAACAAATTGATTGCACAGTAAACGTCTCATGGTTTTCATTTTAAAAAATCTTGTTGGGAAAGTGTCCTGCGGCCTCCTCTGGTCACTGATTATTCTGATTTGTATCTACATTTCAGATTTCCAGATCCTACTGGAGTTAACAGGAGAGGTTTACAAGTGTATTTGTCAAAAAGGACAGCCTCTCAAAATCAAGATCTGGCTTCTCATAAGTAATATCAATCACCTGTAAGCTGCTTCCCTTAAGAATTCCTAAAGGGGCATTAAGCTTATCACCCCGGCAACTTGGATTCAAATTGTCCTTTAAGCTCCCCTGACTTTTTCTACAGTTTACAGGTAAAAGGTACCTAGGCATGGGTTCAGATGACACCAAATGGAAGATAGTTTTTGCAGAGCTGGCGCCTACAGTACATGTGCCAAAGGCTCCTGTCAAGATGATTTTCAGAGGTGATTAGAGGTAGTCATGATTGGGATCCTATCTGTTACTGCTACTGCAATTTTGCGAGTTAGAGCTGCCTGTCTCAAACAGCCAGTTCTTGAGACAGGGATGAGGTGGGTAGCAAGAGCTTTATTATATATCGATATATAGGAGACAGAGGGGAATAATCTCCTAAACCTGTCTCCTCGAACTGGAGACCAGCTGGGGTTTTATTGGGAAGGGGACATGGATTTTAGGAACTCGTGGAATGTCCATTCTCTTTCTGTGTGGTTTCAGTGGTCATGTCTCAAACATGTTGATATTTTCCTGTCATTATTCCATCAGCCCAGGGGGTGGCTTGTGCCATCCTGGTTTCTGTTCACAAGATGGGTGTGTTGTCCTGTTTGACAGGCTTAGATCAATATCACTTGTTTTTCCATAGTCCTAGGGGAAACATTGGTTAACTTCTAACTTTTAGAGGAACTAAACTACAAAAACAGCAAAATCATAGTTGGTGATAGAGACAGGTTAGGGAAGGAAAAATGGTACAGGTTCTGTTCAAGATATGGCTGAGCAGCCTGTTCCGTTACTCCCTGCTTAAAACTCCCAGTTCCCTTTGCCATATGATTCAATTCAATTTTAGTTATTTTTTAAATTAAGCCTTTTTTTTTTTTTTGGTTGAGATAATTCTAGATTCACATGCAGTTGTAAGAAGCAATACAGAGAGATCCCTTGTACCTTTTACTACATTTTCCCCAATGGTAACACCTATAGGGTCGCTATGAGTCGGAATCGACTTGACAGCACTGGGTTTGGTTTTTTGGTTTGGTAACACCTTGCAAAATTATAGTACAATATCACAATCAGGATATTGATTTTGATACAGTAGTTCTTTATTTTCCTCTCTAGTCTGAACTGTAATTCACATATTACAGCTGGCTTCAGATAGTTGTTGAATAAATTTGGACACATTTAAACAATTTTTGTTGGGAGATACCTTATTTTTAAAATTGTGATATAATTTACGTAGAGTAACGTGTACAAATCTTTGATGTAAAAAGAAAGACGTACACCTTGATAAATTTTACATATGTATACAACTGTTCAACCACCACCCAGATGATGGATGGAACAGTTCCAGCACCCAACAGGTTCTCTCGGGACCCCTTTCATTTGACACACCATCCTCCAAGGTAATTGCTATTCTGACCTCTATCACCATGGACTGTTGTTGTTGTTAACTGCCATTGAATCTTCCTAGATTTATGGAAATCTCAAGTGTTATAGAGTAGAACTTCTCCATAGGGATTTCTTGGCTGTAATCTTTATGGAAGCAGATCACCAGGGCCTTGTCTTCTGTGGAGCCGCTGGGCGTGTTCAAACCACCAACCTTTTGGTTAGCAGTCGATCACAAACCACTTGCACAACCTAGGTGCCTCACCATGGATTAGTTTTGCCTATTATTGAACTTCATATGAGATAGTGTAGAATATACTCTTGTATCTGGCTCTTTTTTGTTCAGTGTTATGCATGCAAGGTTCATTAATGTTTATGTACAGAACAGTTTTTCTTTTTCACTACTGTGTAGTATTCCATTTTATGAATATAAAACAACCATTCTTATGTTGGATGTCTTTTAAATATATGTTATACACTTTCTTATCAAATGGAGAACATGGAGAATAATTTAACTTCCTGTAGTTGTGTTTTGTAGTTTTCCTTGTATAAATCTTTCATGTCCCTGGTTAGATTTATTCCTAGGTCTTTGAGGGGCTATTGTAAATGATATTGTTTTCTTGGTTTCCTTTTTAGAGTTAAATTTGGCTTCTCTTGATGAGTCAGTATAATTATTACGGGTATCAGTCACTGTATTCCTCATTCATTCATTGAACAACTATTGATTTAGCATCCACTTTGTGGCAGGCACTATATAAATGCTGGGAATGAAATACAACTGTGAATAGTCATCACTGATGCTTATCTTCATTAATGGACATTCACAGAGCAACTACTATGTGCTGGCAACAAACCCGCTTTGGGCCCTGCCTCCTCTTTTAGATGACTCTTACAGAGAAAACAGAAGTTACTCATGTGGAAACCAACAAACTCCCCTGCTGTGAATTCTAAGATTATCTATACACAGTGTCCTGTCCTGCCTTAGAGAAAGAAATAATCTTCCCCTCCTCCATTATAAAACTGATCTTTCAGCTGGTGTGGGCCTCATCCCTTTTTCTGCCCACTCAGGCCTCAACCTTGCACTATTCCCTTTCTCTGTGACTCAAAAGTTCTCTATTTATTGTTTCCTTCTCTTAGACTAAAGGGGCCCTGGTGCTGCAGTAGTTAAAAGCTATGGCTGCTAACCAAAAGGCCAGGGGTTTTTACCCACCAGCTGCTCCTTGGAAACCCTATGGGGCAGTTCTACTCTGCCTTATAGGGTCGCTATGAGTTGGGATCAATTTGATGGCAACAGGTTTGATTCTCTTTGACTATAGGCATAATTATGTGTCTCAGAAACAGAACAAGACCAAACCAAACCACTTTCCTTCAGCTTTATCACCACCTCTAACTACTGCCTGTTTTGTTTCATCTTGAAATGGGCTGTCTACATTTGCCAGTTCTACTTACTCAGTTTACATTCTCTTAATTATTTGAAGGAAACCCTGGTGGCATAGTGGTTAAGAGCTTGGCTGCTAACCAAAAAGTCGGCAGTTTGAATCCACCAGGCGCTCCTTGGAAACCCTATGGGGCAGTTCTCTTCTGTCTTTTAGGGTCACTTTGAGTCAGAATCAACTAGACGACAACGGGTTTGGTTTTGATTTTCTGGTTAATCATTTGAAAGGAGTCCTTTCCCTTCTTTTCTCTTCTTCCTCTTTACTTTCCTCTTCTCTTTTTCTATTCCTATATTTTTCCTTCTTGTTTCCTTTGGGACTGACAGTCATACCCACCAGGAAGTTTAGCCTTGTTGGAGGTCCATAGGTTCTGACCCCAGAACTTGCACCAAGTGCCCCAAACTGTGCTGTGGCCTTCACAACACTTATATTTCCCTCTTCTGTTCAAACTTCTCTTCTAGGCATTAACAACTATTCTTGCCCTGGGAGAGAGTTCTCCAGCTTACACAGTCTTCTTGTTGGGACTTTTCTATTTGAAGGCTTTTCGTGTAACATTGTCAACTGATTAAACTTTAGGCCCGAAAAAAAAAAAAAAGGACTATCATACCTGTATAATTTTCAGCTGTTTTCCACTGAAGGCTGCATCAATCATAGAAATGTTGTTGACTCCTGTTTGGTTACTGCACCAAAAATTGAGTATAACTTTCTAAGTTAGAGGGAGATAATGGTTTCTTGGGGTAATAAAGCTGTCAGGAGGAGGGAGACTTTCATCTAACTCGATAAAAAATGAGAAAGAATTGGGTGGCGGCACAAGGACATTGAGGAAGTGGCAACATCTGGAGAATCTACAGGCCCAAACGGTCTTGTAATTGATGGGCCTGGGAGACACGCACTGGGCCAGGGGCCTGGAAACCTGGGTTCTATTCTCATCCCCGCCACTGACTTCCCCAGTGACCTTGGGCACATTACCTGACCTTTCTGTGCTTCTTTTATCCATTGTGTAGGCAAGAAAAAAATTAATAATGGTATTTATCCATTTGTTAACCAAAGAGAGTTTTTATTTCTCTTTTTTTGGATGGCTAAATGAGACACGCTCTCTGAAGCTGTTGCATAAATTCAAGGTCTTATTCTCATCAGGCTTTTATTTATTTATAAAGAGTTTCATTTATTTTATTAGGAATTCATCATCCCTGGGATGCCAAGAAGTTTAATGTTGAGACCATGTCACTTTTAAAGAGGAAGGAGGTGCAGCTCAGGGAAATTGGTATTTTCAGCATCGGGCCTTTAAGATCCTATCAATCACACTGGTTTTCTCCCGTTTAATCGTAGACCCGCAGGACGAAAGAGAAACTTTTGCAGATAAAACCGGAGGCCTTTTGAAAATACAAAGATTTGTATTTAATTGTTGGAAAGTGGGTCCTATTCATTGTGGGACAGCAGTGAAGTCTCCACAGTCCAACTGGGTGTCATGGAGCAAAGTTAGGGCTCAACTCAAGTCCCTCTTCTCTGTGCAAACTTCCTAAGTCACAATACCACTTACCTGGATACTTTTAACTCTTAATCACCTGTAGCATCTATTTCTCAGTTATATTCTTGTCATGGATTGAATAATGTCCCCCCAAAACGTGTATATCAACTTGGTTAGGCCATGATTCCCAGTATTCTGTGGTTGTTTTCCATTTTGTGATTGTAATTTTATGTTAAAGAGGATTAGGGTGGCCTTGTAACACTCTTACCAGGTCACATCCCTGATCCAATGTAACGGAGTTTCCCTGGGGTATGGCCTGCACCACCTTTTATTTTACAAGAGGTAAAAGGAAAGGGAAGCTAGTGGGGGCGGCAGGGTGGAGGGGGGACCTCATACCACCAATTAAAGAGTGCTGAAACTCTATGGGACAGTTCTACTCTGTTCTGTAGGGTTGCTATGAGTCGGAATCTACTCGACAGCAAGGGGTTTGGTTTTTGGTTTGGGGAGTAGAGTGCATCCTTTGGACTTGAGTTTCCTGCACTGAGATGCTCCCAGACCAAGGGAAGATTGACAACAAGGATCTTCCCCAGAGCCAATAGAGAGAGAAAGCCTTCCCCTGCAGCTGACACTCTGAATTTGGACTTGTAGCCTACTAGACTGTGAGAAAATAAATTTCTCTTTGTTGAAGCCATCCATTTGTGGTATTTCTGTTATAGCAGTACTAGATGACTAAGACAAATCTATGTTTGAAATTGCTTTATGTTATTGTAATTTAACTTTAAATGGATGGTTATTCCTGTTGTTACAAATTCACTCATTCATTCCGCAAATGAGTGCCCATGAAGCATCAGTCACTGTGATGGCCTGGGTGCTCCTACAGTGGTGAGCACGGCAGATGTAGCTCCTGCCTTCATGGACCTTGGGATAGAGTGTGGACATAGACATCAAAACATTGCCATGCGGGTGTCTAATTGCCGTGGTGATATTTGCTAAGGAACTATGTTAATAGAAATGGCGATTGTCCGTTATCTGATTTCACCTGGCGTTGTTACGGCTCCCAACACCCGTCTTCCATCTTCCTTGAGGCCATTCCACCTGCCCCACCAATAGCCCCGATCCCTCACTGTGGTGTGCGTGTGCATGTGTGTGTATTATATTTGGTCTCTGTTCTGACTGTAGTCACACTGTCTCTGGCCAGTGACACACCTGGTGGTCTGTGCAGGGCCTGTCTGATCTATTTGCTTATTTATTTTCTCCCTTGGGATGATTGTGCCAAAACCGTGATGCACTTCCCCTTGTTTTTTCCTCTTTCCTGACCCACTCAGCTTAGCTAAGAACTTTCTCCGCCCCCTTAAAAAAACCATTTGCCATCAATCCGGTTCTGACTCATGGTGGCCCCATGTGTATCAGAGTAGAACTGTACTCCATGGCGTTTTCAATGGCTGATTTCCAGGCCTTTCTTCTGAGGGACCTCTGAGTGGACTTGAACTTCCGACCTTGTGGTTAGCAGCTGAGCATGTTAACCATTTGCATGACCCAGGGACTCCAAGCCTCCTTTGGGCAATCTCTGTTACTAAGGTACATACGCATTGTCTTTTCTGGTTCTCAATTCATTGAATCACAGGGTCCTAATTATGGGAGACAAATGTATATAAGAGCATTATAGATAACTTCAGTATAAGAGAAATAAAAGCTCTTTGTTTAAAAGTTAATGCAGAAACTGTAATGATGAGAAAAAGTCAGTGCCATCAACCTCCAATCTCTAGGAATGCACACAACTTCCCCTCCGACTTTCCCCAAGCCTCCCTTGCTTCTCAGCCTGCCTTTAATTAGTTGTTTTCCTCAAACTTTAACATTTGAGGTAATGAAAAAGGCTATTTCTTATTCAACTGTATCATTTTTCTGTGCTGTTTCATTAATAGTTTCGAAACATGCTGCTTTCTATTTCTCATTGCAAATGTGCAGAATTTCAATTGTGTTAAGATCCCTTCCAGCCCTGGAATGCAATAATTTTACATGATAGAACAAATAAGCCTTTTGAGGGCTAACTTATGAGCTTAACCACAGTTGATAACTTTTTTTTTTTTGTCTTTATGGGGGAAATTTTCCTTGAGACTTGAATTTTAACTAATGACTTGTAAATATTCAGAATGTAATTCTTTTGGAAATAGGATCATCCAGCTTATAAAACTTGTAGGTACTTAACTGTTTTACATATAATCATTTTTTCCAAAGTGTCTATTATAACACCTTACACAGGAGAGGTGGTCCAAGGATTTTTGTTGAAAGATAGGGAGATTCCACAGCCTTTCTGAGCAATTCACTTTGATATTTTACAGCTTCTTTTGTCTTCTATAGTGCAGCTGAAATCAATTTCTACTTGCTTTGTCCTTTGTTAAGCTAGAAACAGCTGATCACCACTTTATTTTAAATGTAATTAGATTTTTCTTTTTTTGTAAATTATGAAATGCTAACCATACAGAAAAGTACAGAGAATAACATACCATGCACCCACCATTTAGGCTGAACAGATATTAACATTTTACAATACTTGTTTCAGATACTTATTTTTTTCCCTTAAGAAATAAAATGGTACAGTTAAAATTTCTCTAGAACCATCCCTGTCTTTGTCCCTTCTTCTTTCCCTTATCGGAGATAACCAACATCCTGAAATTGGTTTGTTTCATTTCCATGCATAATTTTGTATTTCACTGCATTGTACATATCATAAGGGACCGGTCCTTGGAGACGAACATCATGCATGGTAAAGTAGAGGGTCAGTGAAAAAGAGGAAGACTCTCAACGAGATGGATTGACATAGTGGTTGCAACAATGGGCTCGAACATAGCGATGATTGTGAGGATGGTGCAGGACCGGGCAATGTTTTATTCTGTTATACATACGGTTGCTATTAGATGGAAGCGACTCTACAGAACCTAACAACAACATACATGTGTATTGATAAATAATATAATTATTATTTTGTGCATTAAAAGTGTTGTTCATGGTAGAAAACTGTATGTATCCTTTTGCAATTTGCTATTTTTACTTAACATCGATTTTGAAATGTAGCCATGTTGATACGTATAAATCTGTTGCCGTCTTTAGGTGCCGTTGAGTCGATTCCATGGGTCCTATTTTGTAAATATAAATATATATAAATTTTTACATTTGTAAATATAAATAAATCTAGTTCATGTATATTAACCTTTATATAGAATTTTATCATGTGAGTAGAATGCAGTTTATTTTTCTATGCTTCCTTAATGGACAGTGTTCCCCAGGAAGACAAACCTTTGACCAAAGCTTACATGGAGGCAAAACCTTATCACGAGGTTATGGTCCCAGGGAAGCAGGGTGCCAGGGAAAGGAAGGGGCAGTAAGACAGGAAAAGGGAGGGAACGCTGATGTGAGGATGCTGCTGGCCACTGCTTGTTATAAAGTGCTGCTGATTGTCTTGACCTTGTGGGACTATCTTCTTCGGTGCCTCAGGGCAGTCCTCAGGGATGGGGATTGGGGCTGGAGGAAGAGAAAATTTAAGCATTTCTTCTCTCCAACTTGTCAAAAATTTGCCCCATGGCAAAAATCTGTGTCATGAATTGACCAGTGTTCCCCCATATATGTATCAACTTGGCTAGGCCATGATTCCCAGTATTGTGTGGTTATCTTCCATTTTGCGATCTGCTGTAATTTTCCTATGTGTTATAAACCATAATCTCTGCCTGTGGCAAACGAAGCTAGATTAGATTATGTTAAAGGGGATTAGGGTGGGATGCAACACCCTTACTCAGGTCACAGCCCTGATCCAATGTAAGGAGAGTTTCCCTGGCTTGTGGCCTGCAGCACCTTTTATCTTACAAGAGGTAAGAGGAGAGAGAAGCAAGCAGAGAGAAGGGAACCTCATGTTACCAAGAAACAAGAGCCAGGTGAATAGTGGGTCCTTGCACTGAGAAGCTTCTAGAGCAGGGGAAGATTGATGACAAGGGCCTTCCCCCAAAGCCGACAGAGAAAGAAAGCCTTCCCCTGGAGCTGGCACCCTGAATTCTGACTTTTAGCCTCCTAAACTGTGAGTGAATAAATTTTTCTTTGTTAAAGCCATCTACTTGTGGTATTTCTGTGAGAGCAGCATTAGATAGCTAAAACGTGGGGTTTCCAGATTTCGCAAACAAAACTACGGGATGTCCAGTTAAATTTGAATTTCAGATTAAACAACAAGATTTTTTACGGTAAGTATGTCCCATGCAAGATTTGGGACACACTTATATTAGAAAATTATTTGTTGTTTATCTGAGATTCATCTAACTGGTGTTATGTGTTTTATCTGGCAACACTAGCTCCACGGGGTGTTAATACCCTGCATTTCCAGACAGTACATGTGGGCATGCTGACTGTCTCCTAGCATAATAACCTTCATATTGTGGGTCACAAATCTGAAAGGTGGAAGGCACTTTAAAGGCTATCTCTAAGAGTAGTTCTCAATTTTTTCCACTTCCTTGCTTCACATTCTCACTAGTAATAATGGCTAATAATAATAATTAATGGTACCAATAATTCTCAACTGGTGATCGTGGGGTAGGGGTGTGTGTGTGTATGTACATTTGTGTGCGAGAGAGAGAGAAGATGAAGGCAGCTGGGAAGCACGTTATTTTGAAAAATTCTCCAGTCAATCCAGATACGTCTTCCTATGGTTGTGTACCCCAAGCCCCCCACCAAATCCTTGATCATGTTGGGAAATCATGGAAAACTTCCCTAAGGAAGTATCATTCGAGGTAAAGTCTGAGGCTCCATTAAGTAATTAACCTCATGAAGAGAAATGGTATTGAAGAGAGAATTTCAGGCAAAGGGGACAACTTTTTCAAAGGCCTCTAGGTGGGAGAGGGAGCATGGTGTTGTGGGAAACCTGAAAGATGGTGAGAGTGGCTGAGCAAAAGGAAACAGACGGATGAGGTTTGTGGCTGGAGAGGCGGGTGGAGTCCCCACCGGTAGGGCTTCAGACATTACGTTAAGGAGAGCCCAGAGACCAGGACTTCTTCTGAACCGTAGCTAGTTAATCTGACAAACTAGTTCTTGAGCATGAGATTGCTGTGTTGATGCGTTGCACTCTCCCAGACAACGATGGAGCCCTATGGATAAATGCTTTACCCAAAGGAGTGGCTTTGAGAGAAGAAATTTAAGTCATGTGGCAGGTTTGGGGAGGGATATTTGGGCAGGCAGGGCTTTGTGGTGCCTTCTAAGTCACACTAGACTAGAAGCTGACTTGGTTCTACATATATAAGAGCTACTCTGTTGCATCACATATAATGTGTACTAGGCAGAGTTAGCAGAGAGACACTGCAATTCGTGAGTTCATGAGATCAGCTAAGTAGACTGTAGTTCTCTCTGTTATCTGGTTTTTTTTTTTTTGAGAAAGACAAGAGGAAAATAGGCAGATATTGAAGTTTTTTTTTTTTTTTTTTTAATAAAGAAACTCTTAGATAGCCTTGTTGTGTCAATACGGGTTTACCACAAACTTCTACACATTCTTCACCTTCTTCTACAGCCATAGAGAGTAATCCCTGGGGATTATCACGGTGCTACCATTTTATTGAGGGTCTTACCTGTGTCAGACACATGGAACTGCTATGAAATGCCCATGATATACTGCCATTTCACAGATAATAAAAATATGAGACTCAGAGAGGTTAATCTGTATAATGTCACTTAGCTCGTGAGTGATAGACTGAGGGTTTTTTTTTTTTTAGATTTTTTAAAAATTGTGCTTTAAGTGAAAGTCTAAAAATCAAGTCAGTTTCTCATACAAAAATTTATATACGCCTTGCTATGTGCTCCTAATTGCTCTCCTCCTAATGAGAGAGCATACTCCTTCCCTCCACTCTCTCTTTTCTAGTCCATTCGGACAGCTTCTGACCCCCTCTGCCCTCTCATCTCCCCTCCAGACAGGAGATGCCAACATAATCTCATGTGTCTACTTTATCCAAGAAGCTCACTCTTCACCAGTATGTTTTTCTGTCCCGTAAAAACCAAAAGACCAAACCCAGTGCTGTTGAGTTGATTCCGACTCATAGCGACCCTATAGGATAGAGTAGAACTGCCCCATAGAGTTTCCAAGGAGCAGCTGGTGGATTCGAACTGCTGACCCTTTGGTTAGCAGCCATAGCACTTAAGCACTATGCCGCCAGGGTTTCCAAAGTCCTATAGTCCAGTCCAATCCCTGTCTGAAGGGTTGGCTTTGGGAATGGTTCCTATCTTGGGCTAACAGAAGGCCTGGGGACCGTGGCCTCCAGGGTCCTTCTAGTCTCAGTAAGATCATTAAGTCTGGTCTTTTTACGAGAATTTGGGGTCTGCATCCCTCTGTTCTCCTGCTCCCTCAGGGGTTCTCTGTTGTGTTCCCTGTCAGAGCTAGCCTGAGGATTTGAATGTACGTCTGACTCCCCAAAGAGTGCCACCTCTTACTCACTATACTACTTCTCTTTAGTGTTCGGGATGAAGAAGCTCCCCCCAAATCTAGAAGAAACTGAATCTTAAAACAAAGCTTTCATTCTGCTCTCCAGAGTCCACTTTGAAATACAGGAAAGTGGACTCAGATGTTTTGAGACTTCGTGGAATAGAAAGAGTTGTTAGCAACAAGCCTTCCTTTAACTAGAAAATTCAATTAACTAGAACACTCCATTCCCCATATGCTCCTATTAATTGCAATTTTACAGTGAGTGCCACAGGGAAAAAGTGAGGGATTGCGCTGGGAAAAGAGAATGAGCAGGAAAAATTCTGGGTGTCCCATGGGTTTTGAGGATCAAGTATCTGATTAAGATTGGGGCTCTCTCTTCTTGCTTGAGGTTTTTATTGACTTTGAATCCAAATCAGATGCCTCACATGAGTTCTTCACATCAGTGTAACGGGGTGGGGAACCGCCTCCAGTGACTTTCAAGCTACGTTTGGCAGATTTCCTCTGTTATATTGGGCTAGTCAGCTTTCTCATTTATTTCCTTGATGCTCTTTTGGGCCCAAAGTCTGACGGGTCTTTATTTCACCTTGCATTTAGACCTGAGAGATCCTTGTGTAATTATGATTTCATTGTTTGAATAGCCTTCCTCTTAATAAAGGAAAGAAAGAGGTAAAAATGTCCAAACCCTTCTGAGTCAATGCCCCACCTGCACGTATATTTTGTGTTCTTGCGGTTATTTTAAAACAGGACTTTCCATGGAAAAGAAGAGTGAGGACAAACACCCTGCAAGGACATGCCTGCAGGGGTCACTTTAGAGCAGTGAGAGGTCCAGGGTCTTTGAAGTCATAAAATCTGGAGATGCTCCAAGGCGTAAACTGTCCAGTAGAAGAAAAAGATACCTGCTGTATTGTCAGGTCACAGCAGCAGCTTTGAGGAAAACCCAGTTACTATTGAGTTGATTCTGAGCCCTGGTGGAACAGTGGTTAAGAGCTTGGCTGCTAACCAAAAGGTTGCCGGTTCATATCCACAAGCTGCTCCTTGGAAACCCTATGTATGGGGCAGTTCTACTCTGTCCTATAGGGTCACTGTGAGTCAGAATCGATTAGATGGCAAAGGGTTTTGGTTTGGTCATGGTGACTCAATATGTGTCAGAGTAGAGCTATGCTCCATAGGGTTTTCAGTGGCTGATTTTTTTAGAAGTAGATTGACAGGCCTTTCTCCCCCAAGGTTCCTCTGGGTGGACTTGAACTTCCAACATTTTGGGTAGCAGCTGAGCATGTTAACCGTTTGCATCACCCAGGGTCTCCTTGAGGAGAACATGTTCAGAATAATAAAGCGACCTATAGCATCAACAAGATTCCCTGGTGGTGCAATGGTTAAGCACTTGGCTGCTAACCAAAAGGTCAGCAGTTCAAACCCACCAGCCACTTTGCTGGAGAAAGATGTGGCAATCTGCTTCCATAAAGATTATAGCCTTAGAAACCCTTTGAGGGAGTTCTATTCTGTTCTATAAGGTGGCTATGAGTCAGGATAGAACTGATGGCAATGGGTTTTTTTGGTTTATAGCACCAACCACCAAAATTCCTTGTGCAATCGCACCATACCAGGCGTGGCTCTTAAGTGGTGGAACTAGCATCCAAACTCAGGTTTCTCTAGCTCTGGATCCCATGTCTAAGGCGCTTGGCGACGCTGCCTTCTAAAGGGCCTTCCCTCAAGATAGGGGTGTTTTTTGAGCCTCGTTTCCAGGAATACAAGCTGAAAATTTCTCAGCTGAGCCACCTGAGAAAGGAATCTGGACTTGGAGACGATAAGAACTTTAGTAAACTCCACATCTCCTCTTTGTTAGCTTTGTTGCCCCTTGTCTGTTTCAGCAGAGAAATTGAGAGTAAACTCCTTTAAAATGGAAAGGGCTTGTGTGCTTGTCTTTGGGAGCAGAAGAGGGCAGGCAGCTCCCCTGTCTGCAGCGAGGATAGGGGAAGAATAGGAGAATACAGAGGGTGGGAGTGGCCAAAAGAGGGCAGGAAGGGGGTGGAGGATGTGGGCCTGAAGCTTCAAGGACCTGCAAGGACCTGGATGTAGCTGTGGGCCTAAGTAGGGGCTCAGGCAGTAGAAAGCCCATTGAACGCAGGGCCATCTTCATGGGTATGGGATCCGTGTAGTTGCAGGCTTAGAAGAACACTTAGTTTTCTGCTCTGCTTTCACAGCCTTGAAATTCTTAATATTTTTTGACCCTGCATCTTTATTTTACATTTGTTGGGGCTTGTCTTAGTCATCTAGTGCTGCTATAACAGAAATACCACAAGTGGATGGCTTCAACGAAGAGAAATTTATTCTCTCACAGCCTAGTAGGCTAGAAGTCCAAATTCAGGTCAGCTTTAGGGGAAGGCTTTCTTTCTCTGGGGGAAGGTCCTTGTCATCAGTCTTCCCCTGGACTAGGAGCTTTTGAGTGCAGGGACGTTGGGTCTAAAGGATGCACTCTTCTGGCTCTACTTTCTTGGCGGTATGAGGTCCCCATGGATTTCTGCTTGCTTCTGGCTTTTATATCTCAAAAGAGATTGGTTTAAAACACAATGTAATCCTGTGGATTGAGTCCTGCCTCATTAATATAACTGGCTCTCATCCTGCCTCATTAACATCATAGAGGTAGGATTTACAATACACAGGAAAATCACATCAGATGACAAAATGGTAAATGATCACAAAATACTGGGAATCCTGGGCCAGCCAAGTTGACACACATTTTGGGGGGACACAACTCAACCCATAACAGGGCCCTAACTCATGGGGGCCCCATGCAAAATGGAATTGAGCTGTTGTGATTTGTAGGGTTTCCATTGACTGATTTTTCAGAAGTAGATTGCCAGGACTTTCTTCCTAGTTCATCTTAGTATGAAAACTCTGCTGAAACTTGTTATAGCAACAGGAAGTCCCTCACTAGCAGATAGGAAGTAGCTGTGTGTGAAGTGCATTGGCTGATAATCGAACTTAAGTCTCCCACATGGAAGGCAGGAATTCTACCACTGAACCACCTCTCCCATCTTTATTTTACACTGGGCCTTGCTAATTATTTAGCCAGTCCTGAGTGTGGGGTTTCCAAGCACCTTATTTATCCCACAGTGCCCACTGATGGCCCCTCTACTGGTGGAAATTCAGAAGTGCTTTTCAGCCCTGTTAGCTTCAAAGTACTTTCCCACCAGGGGTGGGAAGCAAAACAAGTTAAGATTTAAAATGCAAATTCCTCTGGGAGAGAGAGTGGGCATTTAAATTCCTACTGAATTTTAAAGAACCAAATGTAAGCACTCTCTTCCTTAGGAGCAGGCTTAATGAGATTACTCAACCATACCTGGAGTTTAAGGTGGGAATGATGGACTTGGGGGGGCGGGGGAGGGGGAGGGCAAGTAGTACCAGCCCAGGGGAAGCAGGGCTTCCAACCAGTTTGGCTTGACCCCCTGCTGAGAATTTGCCTTTCTACCCCAGATATACTGAATCAGAACCTATAGTTTAACAGTATCCCCAGGTGAGTCTTATGTATGCCCTGGGGAATCCGTTAGAATCACCCGGGGAGCTTGTTAAAATGTAAATTCTGATCCAGTACATCTGGGGTGGAAAGGCAAATTCTCAGCAAGGGCTTGAACCAAAATAAACTGGCTCAAAGCCCTAGGGGAAAGGACCAAATGTAGAAGCTGCCCGTATGGGAGACTTTTGTGAATTTTATTTCATTGTTTCTCTGACAGCTCCTCTGACATCCAATTAAAAAAAAAAAAAAAAAAAGAAAGGATAAAGTCTGCTATCTTCAATATCTTTCCTGATTTAAATTCTCTTCCCCAAACTTCTTTTACTCTGAGTCTTGGCCACCTTTTGTATAATGGAGGTAGTATTAGAGAACTCAAAGGGTTAAAGTGAGATTAAATGATCCCACATGTGGGAAACATTAGCTGACCACTGAGCACGGCCATGTCCTCAACAAAAGTCCATTTCTTCCTTTTTTTACACCAAGTGAACTTTGAGTTCTAGACGAAAGGAAAAAAAAAAACAAAAAACCAAACCCATTTCCGTCGAGTCAATTCTGACTCATAGTGACCCTATAGTACAGAGTAGAACTGCCCCATATGTTTTCCAAGGAGCACCTGGTAGATTCAAACTGCTGACCTTTTGGCTAGCTGCCGTAGCACTTAACCACTATGCCAAAAGTCTCATTTATTTATCTGAGTATTTTGGGCCAATATCTACTACTGAGGAGCAAGTGGAGTTTGAGTATGGATTACCAGGTCCAGAACTGTACATGATGATGTTGACATTCCTAACAACACCTTTGTGACCTTGAATGCAGAGCTTCCAATGGTAAGTTTGTTCCAGCTGACAAAGAGATTTTTTAGGTCGTAAGAGTTTCTGGAAGGATCCCTTGTGGTGCAATGGTTAAGTGCTCAGCTGCGAACCAAAAGATCAGCAGTTCAAATGCACCAGCTGCTGCAAGGGAGGAAAATATGGCAGTCTGCTTCCGTAAAGATTACAGCCTTAGAAACCAGATGGGACAGTTCTACACTGTTTTATAGGGTCGCTATGAGTCAGAATCAACTCCACGGCAACCCGTTTGGTTTGTTTTGGTGTAATAGTTCCTGGACAGCCTCCATGAAATTCCTGTAGAAGCTACAAGGTGACTCTCAACAGACTCAATGGGTTTAATTTAACCTATGTCAGCATCTCCTGGGGGATCTGCTTCTTTGATCCACCTGTGCTACACTGGCTATTGCACTGAGGCCTGTGCGTGTGTGTGCATGGGTCATCTTTCCTCTTTTATTGTTTATTTTCAAAATTTGTCATTTGGATATAGACAAAGAAAAAACAAGATGTAATAGATTTCCTGTTCTTTCACAAGCAGATATTGCAACAAGCATGTTCTTTATTTTACTCACTATTTATAATTTTCTCCAGGAGTAGGGCTTTAATGTAAGACATGTAGATGAAGATAGGTCCCCTGGGAGATTCATCCCAATCAGTCTCCCTTAGTCTTCCTTAGTGGTGAGGGGTGTTTTTGACTAGTACATTCCTCCTGTTAAGAGTCAAAATTTGGCTCATTTCTCAGCTAACACTGGACTAGAATGTATATGTTATATGAGTTCAGATAAAACCCAAACCCAAACAAAGCAAAACAGAAATTGTTCCAGTTTTTCAAGTTCTTATTTTTACTTAAAAATTATATAAATAATTCCTATGACATTTCTGATCAGTGCGTGATCTCTAAAATCTACGTGATACTGCAAAAACTCAACTGCAAAAAGACAAATAACCTAATTAAAAAATGGGCAAAAGATATGAATAGACACTTCACTAAAGAAGGCATTCAGGTAGTTAACAGATATATGAGGAAATGTTCACGGTCATCAGCCATTAGAGAAATGCAGATCAAAACTGCAATGAGATTTCATCTCACTCCAACAAGGCTGACATTCATCCAAAAAACACAAAATAATAAATGTGGGAGAGGCTGTGGAGAGATTGGAACACTTCTACACTGCTGGTGGGAATGTCAAATGGTACAAGCACTTTGGAAATCGATTTGGCGCTTCCTTAAAAAGCTAGAAATAGAACTACCATATGATCCAGCAATCCAGCTCCTTGGAATATATCCTAGAGAAATAATAGCCTTTACATGAACAGATATATGCACACCCATGTTCATTGCAGCACTGTTTACAATAGCAAAAAGATGGAAGTAACCAAGGTGCCCATCAATGGATGAATGGGTAAATAAAATGTGGTATATTCACACAATGGAATACTACGCATAGATAAAGAACAGTGAGGAATCTGTGAAACATTTCATAACATGGAGGAACCTGGAAGGCATTATGCTGAGTGAAATTAGTCAGTTGCAAAAGGACAAATATTGTATAAGACCACTATTATAAGAACTTGAGAAATAGTTTAAACCAAGAAGAAAACATTCTTTCGTGGCTACAAGAGGCGGGAGGGAGGGAGGGTGGGAGAGGTGCATTTACTAATCAGTAGGTAGGTGAAAGGAAAGGCAGCACACAGTACAGGGGAGGTCAGCACAATTGGACTAAACCAAAAGCAAAGAAGTTTTCTGAATAAACTGAATGCTTCGAAGGCCAGTGTAGCAGGGGCAGGGGTCTGGCGACCATGGTTTCAGGGGACATCTAAGTCAATTGGCATAATAAAATCTATTAAGAAAACTTCCTGCATCCCACTTTGAACATGGCGTCTGGGGTCTTATACGCTAGCAAGCAGCCATCTAAGATGCATCAATTGGTCTCAACCCACCTGGATCAAAGGAGAATGAAGAACACCAAGATCACAAGGTGATTACGAGCCCAAGAGACAGAAAGGGCCACATGAACCAGTGACTACATCATCCTGAGACCAGAAGAACTAGATGGTCCCCGGCTACAACTGATGACTGCCCCGACAAGGAACACAACAGAGAACCCCTGAGGGAACAGGAGAGCAGCGGGATACAGGCCCCAAATTCTCATAAGACCAGACTTAATGGTCTGACTGAGACTAGAAGGACCCTGGTGGTCATGGCCCCCAGACCTTCTGTTGGCCGAGGACAGGAACCATTCCTGAAGCCAACTCTTCAGACATTGATTGGACTGGACAGTGGGTTGCAGACAGATGTTGGTGAGGAGTGAGCTTCTTGGATCAGGTGGACACTTGAGATTATGTTGGCATCTCCTGCCTGGAGGGGAGATGAGAGGGTGGACGGGGTCAGAAGCTGGCGAAATGGACACAAAAAGAGAGAGTGGAGGGAGAGAGCAGGCTGTCTCATTAGGGGGAGAGTAATTGGGAGTGTGTAGCAAGGCGTATAGGGGTTTTTGTGTGAGAGCCTGACTTGATTTGTAAACTTTCATTTAAAGCACAATAAAAATTATTTAAAAAATTATATAAGTAATTCATTTTTGGTGATAAAATATTAGAAAGTATAAATTAACAAAAAGAAAACAAACAAACAAAAAAAAACAGGAGCAAAAAAACCTTATAATTTCTTCCCTTCCCTTAACCCCACTTCATCTGTTTGTGTATGTATAAAAATGACATGGCGAAGGTGTCTGACCTCCTCTAACTTCATGAGGAGAATCAAGATCAACAGCCCCAGGCTGATTCCTATGAGGCAGTGGTCAGGCATACCTCCTTTCTCCAACCTTTTTACCAATTCTGACAAGCAGCCGTCCTTCCCGCTGCACTCTCCACTTCTCTGCTGGGTTAGAAAATTTGTTGCCTTGGCCACACAGAACTCTTAGACCATACTCACAGTTATGAGGCTTGTTGGGGAAGTAACAGGGTACCTACTACCTAGTTAATGATTTTTCCCCACCCCTACCTTCCCTCATAACCATCAAAGAGATTTTTTTCTGTATGTAAACCTTTTCTTGGGTTTTTGTAATAGTGGTCTCATACAATATTTGTCCTTTTGTGATTGACTTCTTTCACTCAGTATAATACCCTCCAGATCCATCCATGTTGTGAGATGTTTTGAGGATTTATCATTGTCCTTCATCCTTGTGTAGTATTTCATTGTATGTATGTTTATCCATTCATCTGTTGATGAGCATTTAGGTTGTTTCCATCTTTTTGCTGTTGTGAATAGTGCTGCAATGAATATGGGAGTGCTTATGTCTATTAGTGTGATGGCTCTTATTCCTCTAGGATATTTTCCTAGGAGTGGGATAGCGGGACCGTATGGTATTTCTATTCCTAACTTTTTAAAGAGGCACTGTATCATTTTCCATTGTGGTTGTACCATTTTACATTCCCATTAGCCGTGCATAAGAGTTCCAATCTCTCTGCAACCTCTCCAACATTTGTTATTTTCTGCTTTTTTGATTCATGCCAGTAATGTCAGGTTGAGATGGTATTGCATAGCAGTTTTGATTTGTATTTCTCTAAGTAGCTAATGATCGCAAGCCTTTCCTCATGTGTTTGTTTGCCACCTGAATGTCTTCTTTGGTGAAGTGTCTGTTCATATCCTCTGCCCATTTTTATATTAGATTATTTGTATTTTTGTTGTTGAGGTGCTGAAGTAGTCTATAATTTTAGAGATTAGACCCTTGTCTGATATGTTGTAGCCAATACTTTTTTTTTTTACCAGTCTGTAGGTTTTCTTTTTACTTTTTTGGTGAAGTCTTTTGATAAGCATAAATGTTTAATTTTTAGGAGTGTGTCTGTCAGTTTGTTGTACCTTGGGGGATTGTGTGTTGCTGTGATGCTGGACGTTATGCCACGGTATTCAAATATCAGCAGGGTCACCCATAATGGACAGGTCTCAGCTGAGCTTTGAGACTAAGACAGACTAGCAAGAAGGACCTGGCAGTCTGAAAAGATTTAGCCAGTGAAAACCTTATGAAAAGCAGTGGAACATCATTTGATATGGTGCTGGAAGATGAACCTCTCAGGTTGGAAGGCACTCAAAAGACAACAGGGGAAGAGCTGTCTCCTCAAAGTAGAGTCGACCTTAATGATGTAGATGGAGTCAAGCTTCTGGGACCTTCATTTGCTGATGTGGCACGACTCAAAATGAGAAGAAACAGCTGCATACATCCATTGATAATCAGAAGATGGAATGCATGAAGTATGAATCTAGGAAAATTGGAAGTCATCAAAAATAAAATGGAACTCAAAAACATTGACATCCTAGGCATTGGTGAGCTGAAATGGACTGGTACTGACCATTTTGAATCAGACAATCATATGGTCTACTATGCCAGGAACGACAGCTTAAAGAGGAATGGTGTTGCATTCATTGTCAAAAAGAACATTTCAAGATCTGTCCTGAAGTACAACACTGTCAGTGATAGGACAATATCCACATATTTACAAGGAAGACCAGTTAATACGACTATTATCCAAATTTACACACCAACCACTAACGCCAAAGATGGAGAAATTGAAGATTTTTACCAACTTCTGCAGTATGAAATTGATCGAACATGCAATTAGGGTGCATTGATAATTATTGGTGATTGGAATGTGAAAACTGGAAACAAAGAAGAAGAATTGGTAGTTGGAAAATATGGCCTTAGTGATAGAAACAATGCCAGAGATCACAAAGCAGAATTTTGCAAGACCAATGACATCTTTATTGCAAGTACTTTTTCTCACCAACATAAACAGCAACTATACATGTGGGCCTTGCCAGACAGAATACATAGGAATCAAATCGACTACATCTGTGGGAAGAGACAGTGGAAAAGGTCAATATCATCAGTCAGAACAAGGCCAGGGGCCAGCTATGGAACAATCAATTGCTCATATGCAAGTTCAAGTTGAAACTGAAGAAAATTAGAACACATCGACAAGAGCCAAAGTATGGCCTTGAGTATATCCTACCTGAATTTAGAGACCATCTCAAGAGTAGATTTGATATGGCGAACGTTAATGACTGAAGACCAGACGAGTTGTGAAGTGACATCAAGGACATCATACCTGAAAAAAAGCAAGAGGTCATTTAAAAAGATAGGAAAGAAAGAAAAGGTCAAAATGAGTGTCAGGAGAGACTCTGAAACTTGCTCTTGAATGTCGAGTAGCTAAAGCGAAAGGAAGAAATGATGAAGTAAAAGAGTTGAACAGAAGATCCCAAAGGGTGGCTCAAGAAGACAAAGTATTATAATGACATGTGCAAAGACCTGGAGATGGAAAACCAAAAGGGAAGAATACACTTGCCATTTCTCCAGCTGAAAGAACTGAAGAAAAAATTCAAGCCTCAAGTTTCAACACTGAAGATTTCTATGGGGAAAATATTAAAAGATGGAAGGAATACACAGAGCCACTATTCCAAAAATAGTTGGTTGACATTCATCCATTTTAGCAAGTACCATATGAGCAAGAACCAAACTGCACTGAAGGAACTGGCAAAAAATAAGGCTCCAGGAATTGACAGAATACCAATTGAAATGTTTTGACAAGTGGATGCAGTGCTGCAAGTACTGATTTGTCTATGCCAAGAAATTTGGAAGACAGCTACCTGGCCAACCCTCTGGAAGAGATCTATATTTATGCCTATTCCCATGAAAGGTGATCCCACCGAACATGGAAATTATCAATCAATATCATTAATATCACAGACAAGTAAAATTTTGCTGAAGGTCGTTCAAAATCATTCGGTATCGACAGGGAATTGCCAGAAATTCAAGCTGGATTCAGAAGAGGATGCAGAACTAGGGATATCATTGTTGATGTCAGATGGATCCTGGCTGAAAGCAGAGAATACCAGAATGATGTCCATCTAAGTTTTGTTGACTATGCAAAGGCATATGACTCTGTAGATCATAACAAATTATGGATAACATTGTGAAGTATGGGAATTCCAGAACACTTAATCGTGCTCATGAGGAACCTGTATGTAGATCAAGAGACAGACGTTTGAACAGAACAAGGGGATACTGTGTGGTTTAAAGGTGTGTACCAGGATTGTATCCTTCCACCATACCTATTCAATCTGTATGCTGAGCAAATAATCTGAGAAGGTGAATTATATGAAGAATAATGGGGCATCAAGATTGGAGGAAGACTCATTAACGACCTGTGTTATGCAGATGACACAACCTTGCTTGCTGAAAGTGAAGAGGACCTGAAGCACTTACTGATGAAGATCAAAGATTACTTACTGCCTTCAATATGGGTTACACCTCAACAGAAAGAACAGAAGTCTTCACAACTAGACCAATAAGCAACATCAAGATAAACGGGGAAAAGGTTGAAGTTGTCAAGGGTTTCATTTTACTTGGATCCACGATCAACAGCCATGGAAGCAGCAGTCAAGAAATCAAAAGACGCATTGCATTGGGCAAATCTGCTGCAAAAGACCCCTTTAAAGTGTTGAAAAACAAATATGTCACCTTGAAGATAAGGTGCGCCTGATCCAAGGCATGGTGTTTTCAGTTGTTTCCTATGCATGTGAATGCTGGATGATGAATGAAGAAGACTGAAGAACAATTGATGCCTTTGAATTGTGGTGTTGGTGAAGAATATTGACTATACCATGGACTGCCAAAAGAATAAACAAATCTGTCTTGGAAGAAGTACAACCAGAATGCTCCTTAGAAGCAAGGATGGCAAGACTACTTCTTACATACTTTGGACATGTTTTTTTGTCAGGAAGGATCAGTCCCTGGAGAAGAACATCATGCTTTGTAAAGTGGAGGATCAACGAAAAACAAGAAGACCTTCAATGAGATGGATCAACACAGTGACTGCAACAGTGGGCTTAAGCATAACAATGATTGTGAGGATGGTGCAGGACTGGGCAGTGTTTTGTTCTGTAGTACATAGTGTTGCTGTAAATTGGTACCAACTCAATGGCACCTAAAAACAATAGTTACTTAGTTTCTCTTCCGGTGTTTGTGCATTGTTTGTTATGGTTTGTATTGTATTTACGCCATTTTTAGGGCTCCTAGCCTTGTCCCTATTTTTTCTTCCATGGTCTGTATCATTTTAAGTTTTATATTTAGATTTTTGATCCATTTTGAGTTAGTTTTGTGTATAGTGTGAGATATGGATCCTGTTTCATTTTTTTTTTTTTTTCAGTTGGAAATCCAGTTTTGTCAGCACCATTTGTTAAAAAGGCTGTCTTTTACCTGTTTAATGGACTTCGGTCCTTTGTCAAAGATCAGCTGACCATAGGTGGATGGGTTTATGTCTGTTCCGTTGATCCATGTGTCTGTCATTGTACCAGCACCAGGCTGTTACAAGTACTGTTAATGTACAGTAGGTTCTAAGATCAGGTAGTGTGAGGTCTCCTACTTTGTTGTTTTTCAATAATGCTTTGCTTATCTGGGCCCTCTTCCCTTTCCATATAAAGCTAATGATTAGTTTTTCTATCTTGTTAAAGAATGCTTTTGGTATCTGGAGTGGGGTTGCATTACATATGTAGACTGCTTTGTGTAGAACTGACATTATCACAATGTTGAGTCTTCCTATCTATGAGCATTGTATGTTTTTCATTTATGTAGGTCTCTTCTGGTTTCTTGCAATAGTGTTTTGTAGTTTGTCTAGGTCTTTAATGTCCCTGGTTACACTTATTCCTAAGTATTTTATCTTTTTAGGGGCTATCATAAATGGTATTTTATGATAGCCCTGGTGGTGTAGTGGTTAAGTGCTATGGCTGCTAACCTAAAGGTCAGCAGTTCAAATCCACTAGGCGCTCCTTGGAAACTGTATGGGGCAGTTCTACTCTGTCCTATAGGGTCACTCGATGGCAATTTTTTTTTTTATCATAAATGGTACTGTTTTCCTGGTTTCTTTTTCAAAGTTGTCTTTGTCACTATATAGGAATCTGACTGATTTTTGTGTGTTTTTTTTTTTTGGGTAGCCTGCTACTCTGCTGAATCTATTAGTTCCAATAGTTTTCTTATGGAGTCTTTGGGGTTCCCTATATATAGGATCATATGATGTACGAATAGGGATAGTTTTGCTTCTTCCTTTTCAATTTGAATGCCCTTTATTTTTTGTTCTTGCCTTATTGCTCTAGCTAGGACTTCCAGAACAATGTTAAACAGGTATGGTGATAAAGGGCATCCTTGTCTGCTTCCTGTTCTCAAGGGGAATACCTTCAGCCTCTCTCCATTGAGAATGATGTTGGCTGTTGGTTTTGTGTAGATGCCGTTTATAATGTTGAGGGATTTCCCTTCTATTCCTACTTCATTGAGTTTTTATCAGGAATGGGTATTGGACTTTATCAAATGCTTTTTCTGTCAGTTAAGATGATCATGTGGTTTTTTTCTTTTGTTCTACTTATGTTGTGGATTATGTTGATTGATTTTCTAATGTTGAGCCACCTTTTCATACCTGATATGAATCCTACTTGGTCGTGGTGTATTTTTTTTTTTATATGATGCAGAATTCTCTTAGATAAAATTTTGTTGAGAA
Organism: Loxodonta africana; assembly: GCF_030014295.1. NCBI lineage: Eukaryota > Metazoa > Chordata > Mammalia > Proboscidea > Elephantidae > Loxodonta > Loxodonta africana. Next base: position 56,038,934 of record NC_087352.1, on the reverse strand, counting down.
TTTTTATATCTATATTCATGAAAGATATTGGTCTGTAATTTTCTTTTTTTTTGTGGTGTCTTTGCCTTGCTTTGGTATCAGGGTTATGCTGGTTTCATATAGTTTATATTTTTTATAGTTATAGTTTATAACATCCATTGGCAATTTATTTCAATTATTGAAAGTGAAACTCTGCTTGGCGCACCTGATAAATAAATGTCACCTTCCTCTTTTTTCATGAGAGCTTTGCCATGTCCCCTGGTAGCCTATGGATAAGCTATTTTTAGATCAGATGGTTAACCTTGACCATCAGAATTGGCTGAGCATGAAGATGGACTAGGGGCAGGAAAGGTTCCTTTCTCTTCATTTTCCTTTAGCTTTTTATTGGTGTTTAGTCCTGCCCTGTTTCTTCTTTCCTTCTGAGGCTCTGAAGACAAGAATGTTAGATGTTTTGTTATAGTCCCACAGGTCTCTGAGGCACTGTTCTTTTTTTTTTAAATCTCTTTTCTCTCTGTTGTTCATACGGGGTAATTTCAGTTGTTCTATCTTCCATTCAAAGAGTCCATCAACCCCAGTTTTTGGGGCCCCACCTAAGAACTGAATCAGAATCTCAATAAGACTCCCCTTTTACCAAACCCTCCAGGTAGTTAAATATATGCTAAAATTTGAGATCTACTGCTTTATCTATTCAAAAAATTTTTATGTAAGTTGTAAGGCAGAAATCTCACCAATTTTTTTCCTAAGTGGTTAGCCAATTGTCCTAAAACTATTTAAGTTATTCTCTCTTCTTCACTGATTTAAAACTCCACCATAATCACATATTAAATTTATATACAAATACAAATATTTGGGTCTGTTTCCAGATGGTCCATTCTGCTTCATTGATCTGTCTGACTATGCTGGCACCAGTAACTTTTTTTAATTGCTGTAATTCTAGTCTGTGTGGACTTCTGAATGTTGCCCTGCACCAGTCTCTAAAAGCCTCGTAAGAAACCATTTGCCAGGAGGGAATTAGATGACTCATATATGAAGATGTTTTGTAAATTGCAAAGCTCTCTGGCCTCTCAACCCACCCCTGACACCAGCACTTCCTAAAACACTGATCTCATCCTGTCCCTTCCTGACTCCAAAACCTTACTCATAAGATGAAGCTCATTATCCTGGCATTCAAGGCCCTTCCTCCACAGCCTGGTTTCCATTTACCTTTTCAGTGTGACTTCCCGTTTGTCTTCAATAAGATCCTCTTCTCTAATCAAGCTTATCTATTACATGTTTTCCAGACTTGCCTGTCACCCTTCTTGCATTTGGTCTTGTTATTCCCAACTTGAAGTGCATTTCTTTAAATTGCTTACTGTCCTCCAAGACCAAACTCCTTCCAGAAAGACTATCCTTCCAGAAGCTTTTTTTTTTTTTTTAATTTCCAGCTCACTTGACCTCTTCTTGCACTCATATCGCTCACTTTACATTTAGCACATATTGATTTATGACAGTACTCATATGAGGAAATTATTTTGTTCTTTATCTTTTCTGGAGGTATATCTCATTGTACTCAACTATACTGTAATATTCTTAAAAACGGAGGCTTTGTATCCTTCTTCTGTGTGTACCCCTAGGTTACCCTAGAAAATTGTGATCGACATATTTATTGGCTAAATAAAGGAAGAGTAATACTAGATCTTGATGAAAGTCCATGATTAATAGAATGTTTCAAACCCAGACAGAGGCTTCCTCTATTTTCTGGCATCTGTTCAGTTCAGAGCAAAGTCACAGATAAACTGTGAGACAATGATAGTTGTCATTGTCCAAAGGAAATGAACATTTGCTGAGGGCATGGTCCGTGCCTAGCACTTTGTTGGTCAGATCCTTTAATCCTCGCTTTAACTCTTTGAGTTCCCTATTATTATCTCCATTATGCAAAAGATGACCGAGGCTCACAGTAAAATAAGGTTTGGGGGCTAGAATTTAAATCAGGAAAGATATCGAAGATAGAAGATTTTATCCTTGCTGTAGTTACCTATAAGAAGAGGTCTCAGAAAAATGGTGAAATCCAAAAAAGTCTATTATAGGCGGATTCTACACTTGGCCCTTTTCACTGGAATAATTGTCCTGGGTTGGTACAACTTGGTTCTGCCCCAAGCTCAAGTTCTGAGGCATCCCTCCTGTATATTCATTAGCAAGACAGTGATCTCATGGGACACAACGGTCCTGTGCAAAAATGTAGAACCCCATGAATTTCTTCTTTAAATCCCTGCAGAAATCTCCTTGCAGCTCAAGATGATCTCTGTAGGGCAGAAAAGAGGATGTTTTAGAGGTGCTATCATTGTCTGCTCTGCCCACAGCCCCCTCAGAGGGAATTTACCCATCTAAAACCTTTGATGACCAAACAGCCACTTTTTTTTTTTTTATCACTTGATTCAGTTCTTCCTTGACCACAGCTGATTGGTCTGATCAAAGGGTGCACAGTGATGAGCTACATGGATCAATCAAGCTCTTGCTCTCGTGAATAGAAACTAAGAAACACAGAGGATAGTTGCCAACTGGATCTGGTGTTGTAGTTGCAGGATGGGACAGGGAAGTTCGGATGTCAAAAGGAAGCTGAATCACTGAGGATGGGGAGAAAAAGGGAGAATGAGCTTGAGAAAGAACGAGAACAAGGCTTCCAGCAGCGGGTTGGCAAGAGTATCTGTCCCTGGAGCTACCCTGATTCCAGAAACACTCTTTATTCAAGCTCTCTTGAGCTAACCCCTTCCCTCACAATACTGGATCTCCTCAATTCCTCTCCTTGAATCCCCATGAGATCATTTGAGCCTAATAAAAAACCCAACTATTCTTACTTTATTTTGACCAAACTTGAGGGAGGGGAAGGCTCCTTTTATAGAAATTGTTGTTAGCTTCTCACCTGTAGTGACCCCATGTGCAATGGAAAAAAATGCTGCCTAGTTCTACGCCATCCCTATGGGTGGGGATCGGACTGTTGTGGTCCACAGGGTTTTCATTTGCTGATTTTTAGAAGCAGATCGCCAAGCCTTTCTTTCTAGTCTGTCTTAGTCTAGAAGCTTTACTGAATGTTCAGCATCATAGCAACACACAGCCCCCACCCCACCAGACAGATGACAGTGGCGGTTACACGTGAAGTGCATTGGCCAGGAATTGAACCTGGGTCTCCCATATGGTAGGTGATAAATCTACCACTGATTTTAGTTACCATCCAGTCAATTCTGATTCGTGGGAACCGTATGTGTGCAGAGTAGAACTGCTCGATAGGTTTTTCAAGGCTGTGACCTTTTGGAAGCAGACCTCCAGGCCTGTCTCCCGAGATGCCTCTGGTTGGGTTCAAACCACCAAACTTTCAGCTAGTCATCCAAACTAAAATAGTCATCCAAACTAGCTTGGATAAAATAGGTGATACCAAGTTGAATGGATGTCACTTGTGTTTCTCTCTGTAGAATATGTATTTAAATTGTAGCAGGAATCACATAAGTTAGAAGTGCTTGATGGACTTTTTTTTTTTTAAACATTGCTCTCAACAAGGTTTTAAGCCCTTAAAATATTTTCTCATAAACATTTTCAAACACAGAAAAATAGAAAAAATAGTAGAATAAACATCTATCAATCTACCATCTAGATTCAACAATTATTAACATTTATCTGTATTTGCTTTATCTCTCCCTTTTATTTGTTGCTGAGACATTTTAAGGCAAATTACAGATATTACAACTCGTCACTCCTAAAATACTTCAGCATGGATCTCCCCTCCACGAAAAAAAAATTTCCTACATAACCACAATGCTATTATCTCATATAACAAAACTGACACTATTTTCTTGATGTCCCTAATGACCTGCCCACATTGAAATGTTTCCAATTGTCCTCAAAGAGTCTTTCAAAGACATTTGTTTATAAGCCGGACAAATATGGCATTGCATTGGATTGTTACGTGTGTTAGGTCTCACTTAATTTAGAACATATCTCACCCTCTGGCACCCCACCTTTTTTTTTTTTAAATGAAGAAGTCAGGCCAGACGTCTTGTAGAATACTAGATTTGTTTGTTTGTTTCTTCATAGTGTTGTTCACCTTTTTCTCACCTGTACCTTCAGTACAATGTAGATTGAATCTAAAGGCTTGGTTGGATTCAACTTAAACATTTTGATTCTAATATCTCATAAGTGATGATACTGTATACTTCTTATTGCATCACATCAGGAGGCATTTAATGGCTGGCTGTCCCATTGTTTGTGATGCCATGTTTGTTACTCTGTTAAAGATGATGACAGCCAGATCTTTCCATTGTGTAAGTAATATTCCCCTTTATGATTAGCAAATAAACTGTGGGGTGTTACTTGGGCATTAGAGAACCACCCAGTTTTCTATTAATCTTTCACCTAATGATTTTAGTATCCTTTATTGATCCTTTCTTGAACGGATGAACATTCTTAATAACTGATACTTTTGCCACAGCAGGTTACTGGGGCACTAAGTCTCCTTTATTAAAGATCATTGTATATGTTACTGCTATTATGGATATACTTATTGTTATCTACTGTAGCCTAACAAACCATCCCCAAAGACAGCGACTTGAAACAGTGTCTTAAGCTGGGTTCCCTACAGGAGCAAAATCAGTGAAGCATATATATAAATAAATAGAGATTTATTTCAAGGAGATGGCTCATGCAATTGTGGAGGCTGGAAATCCCAAATCCATGGCTCAGTGGCAGGCTGGAGGCTTCTCCTGACTCATGTGGTAGCAGGGGCTGACGAACCCAAAATCTGCAGGTCAGGCAGCAGGCTGCTGGTTCCCGTCCCAAGAACTGGAGGTAGGAGGATGATGAGGCAAATACAGGATTGAAGGCAGGATTGAGAGGGAGCAAGTTTTGCCAGAACATCAATATATGTTGGCTGCAGGCCACACCCCCAAGGAAATTCCCCTTTCAACTGATTGGGTACTCATAACAGATCACAGAATGGAGGATGATATCTGCCAAACCACTGAATCATGGCCTAGCCAAGTTGACACATAACATTAACCATCACAAACAACAATTATTTTCTTATTTCTCAAGTTTCTATGGGCCAGGGTTTCAGGAAGGGCTCTGCTGGGTGATTCTGGTTTGGGGTCTGTCATGGATTGAATTGTGTCCCCCCCTAAATATGTGTCAACTTGGCTAGACCATGATTCTCAGTATCGTGTGGTTGTCCTCCATGTTGTGATTGTAAATTTTATTTTAAGAGGATTAGGGTGGGATTGTAACACCCTCACCCAGTCACATCTCTGATTCAATGTAAAGGGAATTTCCCTGGGGTGTGGCCTGCACCACTTTTTCTCTCTCAATAGATAAAAAGGAAGGGAAAGCAAGCAGAGAGGAGGGATCTCATACCACCAAGAAAACAGTGCCAGGAGCAGAGCATATCCTTTGGACCTGGGGTTCCTGCACGAGAAGCTTCTAGTCCAGGGAAAGATTGATGACAAAGACCTTCCTCCAGAGCCAACAGAGGGAGAAAACCTTATCCCCTGGAGATGATGCCTTGAATTTGGACTTTTGGCCTACCAGATTGTGAGAAAATAAATTTATCTTTGTTAAAGCCATCCACTTGTATTTCTTTTATAGCAGCACTAGATAAGGAAGGCAGGGTCTCTCACAGGGTTGTAGTTAGATGCGGCTGGAGCTGGAAAAGCAGGAAACTAGACTATCTAGGGGATAGCTGGACACCTCTCTCTCCATGTAGTCTCTGGGCTTCTCTGTGCAGGCTCTTCATGGGCTAATATGGGTTTCTTCAGAGCATAGCAGTCTTAGGGTGGCAGGACTTCTTTCTATGAGTTCCAATATGTTTCCAGCAAACTAGGTGCAAGGGACATGATCTTTTGTGATCTAACCTTGGAAGTCCCATAGTATCACTACCATAGTATTCTATTAATTGATTAGTGATTCAAGGGGTGAGGACACAGACTGTACTTCTTAGTGATTGGAGTGTCAAAAAATTTGTGGACATGCTTTAATACAATCACATTTTTATTATGAATAAACATATATATCTGCATTTATTAATACCTCTATTTTTAAAAAATCATCTGAGTAATTGATTAGTGATAAAGCAAATGGAATGATTAAAAGTGAGACTGAAACAAAAACCAATTAAAAGGATCAATGAAACAGATACACCAGCCACTTGGACTGATTCTAGTTCCTCTCATTAAGCCCAGTGTTCAGTTTCTGGCAGTGAAGGCAAAACACAAAGGACTTCGGTGTTTGTAGCTCTAGTATTTGGTAAAAGAAAGTATATAAGTTTATCTTGAGAGTCACCTTTTCCCTTTGACACGGAATTTTAGGAAGACTTTATTGAATGGATCCTTTCATCAGGGCCATTGAGAAATATAACAGTAGGTGCATGGCTTTTGTTGCTCAAAAGATAGAGAAACGCTCTTTAAGTGGACACTTTCGATATCATTCCTCTGTGAAAACAGAGAGATGAATACTAATGCTAACTTTTATCTCATTTCTGTGGTGAGCTAAGATATGATGTAGGTGTGTTGCCTTCTGAAGATCTAACAGGATATGGCAGACAAGAGCTCAGGGAGCTCACAGTAGTGATTTGTCAACTTCGGCTGCACTTTAGAATCCTTATACCCAAACTTTTACTCAGATAACTAAATAAACTCTCTGGGGTTGGGATAGGGGCATCAGTATTTTTTAAAATTTTCCGGGTGATTCCAATGTGCAGTCAGGGTCAAGAATCATTGCTTTACAGTCAGGGTTGGCAAACATTTTCTGAAAAAAAAAAAAAATTCTGGCTTTGCAATTTATATTGTCTCTGTTGCAATTACTTAGCTTGCCTTTGTAGCAGGAAAGCAGCCATAGACAATAAAGAAATGAATGGGCATGACTGTGTTCCAGTAAAACTTTATTTATACTAACAGGTGGTAGGTGGAATTGGCTTGTGCGCCCAAGTTTGCCAACCTCTGATTCAGGGAAACTGTTTACTCTTCAACAGCATTGTCATAGTACGTGGTACCTTAGTAGTGCAGATGTGAAAGAAGGGAATATTTTTATAATTATTGTGGCCAGGACAGGGGCAGTCTGGTAGTTTGAACTACTCTTTAGTATCCTTTATTTATTTATTTATTTATATTGTGCTTTAGATAAAGGTTTACAGAGCAAATTAGTTTCTAATTAATGATTGATTAATGTCCTTCCTTGTCTTTTATAGCGGATTTTGTTTTAAAGTCTATTTTATCTGAGATTAGTACAGCCACTTCTGCTCTTTTTTGGTTGCTGTTTGCTTGATATATCTTTTTCTATCCTTTGATTTTTAATATATTTATGTCTTTGTTTCTAAGGTGTGTCTTTTGTAGGCAGCATATTGATGAGTTGTTTTTTTTTTTTTTTAAATCTATTCTATCACTCTCTGTTCCTTTATGGGTGCATTTAAGCCATTTACATTCAGTGTGATTATTAATAGGTGTGAGTTTATTGGTGTAATTTTCTGGTGCTTTTTTATGGTGCTTACGTTTTCTTTGTTCCTCTTACTCTCTTGTGTTGAATACCTTTTGTTTGTGGATTTTTTTTTAAGTTTCTTTCATTTTAGTAGATTTTGCATTTACTGAGACTTTATATTTTTCTTCTTTTTTTTTTTAAATAGTTTTTATTGTGCTTTAAGTGAAAGTTTACAAATCAAGTCAGTCTCTCACACAAAAACCCATATACACCTTGCTACACACTCCCAATTACTCTCCCCGTAATGAGACAGTCTGCTGTCTTCCTCCACTCTCTCTTGTCATGTCCGTTTCGCCAGCTTCTGACCCCTTCCACCCTTTCATCTCCCCTCCAGGCAGGAGATGCCAACATAATCTCAAGTGTCCACCTGATCCAAGAAGCTCACTCCTCACCAGCATCCCTCTCCAACTCATTGTCCAGTCCAATCCATGTCTGAAGAGTTGGCTTCGGGAATGGTTCCTGTCCTGGGCCAACAGAAGGTCTGGGGACCATGACCACCGGCGTCCTTCTAGTCTCAGTCAGAACATTAAGTCTGATCTTATGAGAACTTGGGGTCTGCATCTCTCTGCTCTCCTGCTCCCTCAGGGGTTCTCTGTTGTGTTCCCTGTCAGGGCAGTCATCAGTTGTAGCCAGGCACCATCTAGTTTTTCTGGTCTCAGGATGATGTAGTTGTTGGTTCATGTGGCCCTTTCTGTCTTTTGGGCTCGTAATCACCTTGTGTCCTTGGTGTTCTTCATTCTCCTTTGGTCCAGGTAGATTGAGATCCATTGATGCATCTTAGCTGGCTGCTTGCTAGCGTTTAAGACCCCAGATGCCACTCTTCAAAGTGGGATGCAGAATGTTTTCTTAATAGATTTTATTATGCCAATTGACTTAGATGTCCTCTGAAACCACGGTCCCCAGACCCCTGCCCCTGCTATGCTGGCCTTTGAAGCATTCAGTTTATTCAGGAAACTTCTTTGCTTTTGGTTTAGTCCAATTGTGCTGACCTCCCCTGTATTGTGTGCTGCCTTTCCCTTCACCTAAAGTAGTTCTACTATCTAATTAGTGAATGCCGCTCTCCCACCCTCCCCCCACCTTGTAACCATGAAAGAATGTTTTCTTCTCAGTTTAAACTATTTTTTCTTCTTTATTTTGATGAGTAGGTTTGTTAACTTTCTTTGTGGTTACCTTGAAATTTACCCCTGTCTTCCTAAGTTTAAACTGGTGTTTAATTACTTGATATTATCTTGACTTCCTCTCCATTTGAAAGTTCTATACCTATACCATTTATTCCCTCTTTTATTGTTCTAATGTTGTCATTTACAGATTGACCTCTCTGATTCCCTGTTATAAATTTTCCAGTTTTGTTTTATCCTTGACAGTTCATTACCTACGTTGGTATCTGGCTGATGCTCTCCTGTGTCCTAGATTCAGGTTGTTGTCTGATGTTATTGGTTCTTTCACCAAAGGACTCCCTTTAATAAATCTTTTACATTTGTTTTGGTTTTTATATACTCCCTTAATTCCTGTTTATTTGGAAATGTCCTAATTTCACCATCATAGTTGAGTGAGAGTTTTATAGGATATATTATTCTTGGTTGGTAATTTTTTTCTTTCAAGGTTTTATATATGTCATCCCATTGCCTTGTTGCCTGCATGGTTTCTGCTGAGTAATCTGAGTTTAGTCTTATTGTTTCCCCTTTGTATGTGACTTTTCATTTTCCTTGAAGTCTTCTCAGGATTCTTTCTTTGTCTTTGGTTTTAGCCAGTGTGATTACAACATGTCTTGGTGATTTTCTTTTGGGGTCTATCCTATATGAGGTTCATTGAGCTTCTTGGATGGTCAGATTTTCATCTTTCATGATATTAGGGAAATTTTCTGTCAGCAAATCTTCAATGATTCTGTGTTTTCCGTTATCTCCCCCTGTTCTGGAACTTTGATCACATGCAAATTTTTGCTTTTGATTGTATCCCTCAGTGTTTTCAGCGTTTCTTCATTCTTTTCTCTGATTTTTCCTCAAACAAAGTGGTATCCAAACATTTTTCTTCTATTTCACCGATCCTCTCTTCCATTTTTTCACATTTGCTACTAAAACCTGCACTATCCATTTCTGAAATCTTTTTGTTTATTCTTTGAATTTCTAATTGCTGTTTTTGTATAATTTCTAGGTGTTTGTTAATTTTCACATTTTGTCCTGAATTCTTCCACTGCTTTTTCTGTGTTTTCCTGATTTTGTCTTTTTTTTTTTTTTTTTTGCTTTTTTCTTCATCTCTGAGAGCCCTGAACATTAGAGTTTTGAATTCCCTATCAGGTATTTCAGTGCCTTTCCTTTTACTGGAAATTCATCAGGTATTTTATTTTGCCTGCTTTCTGGAACCATCCTGTCCTATTTTTTAACATGTTTTGATATTTTCTTCTGTCTCCAGGACATTCAGGAATTATTTTCTTTTTTTATTGATTATAGATTTGTTTGTCTCATCCTGCTTTTTTCTTTTATTTGGTTTATGTCTGAGCAGGTGGACTGGGTATGCTTTGTTGCTTGCTCATCTGTGGGTATGATACTTCTCACCACCTTGTCCAGGTGAGCAGGGTCAGTTGCTCAGTTATGGTGCAGTAGGGCAGGTCCAATGGGGGGAAGGGCAGGGACGGGTCAGTTGTGGCACATACTGAGGCTGATGGCATAGAGTCTGGAGGCAGTGCAGGGTGGAGTCTGGTGGTCTGTGCTTGTGCCACTTGGGGGTGTGGTACTTGGCCTGTGGTGTGGACAGGTAGGATGGAAGGGAGAGGATGTGATGTGTAGAGTTAAGTCGGTGAGAAAAATACAGAAAGAAGAGAGAGAAACAAACAATCAAAAAACAAAAAAGTGAAGGAAAAATGAAAAAGTAAATAAAATGGTGTTATAGTAGGATTTAGCAGATGGGAGTGAGGCAGACCCTTTGAGGCCGTGTGTTGGTGGCTCTCTAGCCTAGTGGTATGGCTAGGTCTGTTGAAAAGAGGCATGGGCAGTGCATGGGGCTAAGTGGGTGGGAGAAAGGAAAGGAGGGAAAGAGAAAGAAGAAACAAACAAACAAAACCACAAAAATAAATATGGTGATAAGGGAACTGGCTGTTGGGAATGGGGTGGAATTGGGGTGGTGGCAGGTTGATGTCTCTCTTGCTGGGTGGCACAGCATGACATGTCAAGAAGTGTCAGAGGCACTGCAGGGCTTAGATTGGGGTGGGGGGGAGGAAAATGGAGGAAGAGAAAATAAAGAAAAATAAAAAATATGGTGCTGAGGGAGTCAGACTGTGGGGGCAGTGCAGAACTGGGGAGGCCACGTGCCAGAGGCTTTCTAGCCGAGTAGTACAGCACAGCCTGTCAAGAAGGGGTGGGCATAGCACCCAGGGCTAGCTGAGTGGGAGAAAGGAAAGGAAGGAAGGGAGAAAGAGAAGAAATCAAAAGAAAAGAATAAAGAAAAAGACAAAAAAATGGCTCTAAGGGATCCTGTCGGTGGGGTGGTGCAGACCTGGGGAGGCTGTGTGCCAGTGGCTCTCTAGTTAAGCAGGTTGGCACAGCCCATCAAGAAAGGGTACATGGGGGTAGCTGGGTGGAAGAAAGGAAAAGAGGGAAGTGTGCGAGAGAGAACAACAACAACAACAAAAAAGTCAAGAAAACAAACCAAAAAAATGGCACTGAAGGAACCAACCAGTGGAGGTGGGGCAGACCAGGGTGGCAGTGAGCTGGTGTCTCTCCAGCCAAGTGACTGTGGCTCGTTGGAAAATGATGGAGGTATCATAGAGGCAAGAAGGGTGGTGGGGGTGTGGGAAAGCATGTATCCCTGGTTATGGGGTGCTCTGTCTCCTGTTGAGAGCTCCATGAAGTTGTCTTCTTGAACTCCTTTTCTGTCGTTCTTGGTGGCTAAGGTCCGAGATGGTGAATCCATGCCATGTTAGCTAGTAGGGGACTTCCATTCCATAGCTCTCTTCATTCTCCGTTCTCTGTTAGTTTCTTATTTCATTTGGTGCTTGATTGAGTTCTTTATCCCTTCATTTGATGCCTAGGGTTGCAGGATTGATGTTTGTACCTGTTTTACTTCATTTTTTGAGTCTCTGCTATAGAGGGAAGGCATGGTGCTTCTGTCTATAGTGCCATGTTGGTTCCCAGTATCCTTTAGTATCTCTTTTAAAAGGAGATTCATTCACTAGTTTAGATATGTTTGCATGATCACCTCCACCTTCCAGTTCTCCTCTCCCCCAAAACTTTTGTCCTTAGAACATAGATGTTTGGAGCAAGATAGTGACCTTAGAGACCACTCCCACCACCCAGAAAGGCTATGACTTACCTGACATTGGTAGGCCAGCGAGTGGGAGACAAGACCAGAGCTCGGGCTGCCAGTTCTAGTCTTCAGGCTTACCTCACTATTCCCATTGCCACCCAGTTCACACTCGACTCCTATTTTCCAGCATCCCCAAACTGATGTGCTCACAGAACCCCTGCTTCTCTGGCTCTTTAGAACACTTAGTGATCTGAATCCTGGACCTTGGATTGGTTTGTTTCCTAATCATTTTCTCTTTAACCACCTTATAAATTATGAGGACAGAGCTAATGCAATGTTCTGCATGATCCACCCACTCCAACAACTTCTATGTCTCACCGCCACCACCACTTCCTTCATCTCCAGCTCTCCAGTTGCCATTGAGTTGATTCTTACCATGGAGACCCCATGTGTGTCAGAGTAAAACTGTGCTCCATAGGGTTTTCAATGGCTGATTTTTCAGAAGTGTATCACCAGGCATTTCTTCCAAGGTGCCTCTAGATGGACTTGAACCTCCAACAGTTCACTTAGCAGTACAGCATATTAACTGTTTGCACCACCCAGTGACTCCTTCATAGCCAAATCCAAAAGTTTTCTCCTAAAGCCCTTAACTTCTCGGCTTATTATGCCTGGTCAACCCCCACCCCCTACCCCCCCATCTCCAGCCCACCTTTTCCCAAATCCTTTTCACTTGGGCTCAGAAAGCTCTATTGTCTCCTGGCCACCTATGTGGACCTCTCTCTAATTTTTTTTTTTTTTACCATCTTTTATATGACAGTCCACACTGCATTGCTATTGTTAGTGCAGCTTAATCCTAGTGCAGTGTAATCCTTTGTGTAATCTCATCTGCTTTTGAAATTTTGAATTCCAGAAATACTCACATAGCCTCCTATCTCTGCCTGATGTTATTGCAGTTGCCCACTAGCTAAAGCAGTCCATTTAAAATTCTTGTCATATGTCAAAAATTTAACGAAGAGTGACTTGTGCACATTTCAGCTGCATTTACTAAATAACCATATGCTATATTAGTCAACCCTCTTTGCCCTTATAATGTTTTCTTCTTCATTATTTCTTCTGGATAAATTATAACTTTATGTGGATTATTAAATCAAAAAGTACAAAAATTTGGGGAATTTTGATTTCATTTGGTCTTAATTACTGTTATTAGGTGTCTAGGTAATTTGATTCCAATGAGAAAAGCATTGTATATATTCCTATACATAAAAAAGGCTAATTATAAAAAATAATCAAATATGATTTCTCATCCATTAAAGCAGCCTTAATTATTAAAACGATTATTTTCAGTGTTGGCAGAACTTTGACAAAACTGGTAGCAGTTTAAATTGATGTACCTTTTCTTTCTGAAAGCAATTTGGCAACACTCAAAGGGACGTTATTGGAGTTTAATACTGGTTTTACAATAAAAATGCAATGTGTATCAGACTAGTTTTGAATGTCCTTAACATGTGCAGAGAAAGTAAATAAAGCTGCTTGGTTGCAAGGTTAGGGAGGTGGGACGTGGGAAGTTGCAGAGCTGGGCTAGTTCAAAGATATATTTATATATTCTGTGTGTGTGTGTGTGGGTGTGGAGCTTCATGGACCCCAGGAGAAGGATCAGGGCCTTTTAATGTAATTCAGAACTCTTTAACTAAATGTGCTTTTCGATTGTACCAAAGACTTTCTTAACCAATATTCCAATATTATGTCTCTCTACCAAAACTTTTCTGTGGAAAATAATGGCAAGGAAGGGGCAAAGCTATGTGTTTGGCAGAGGTGAGGGTCCTCCTGTTCTATCTGTGCCAGGGTAGCTGATCATCAGTATTGCTAGTAAAGTTCCCCTCAGAGAAAAGCAGGGAACCAAAAAGAAGACCATGGTGGAAGCAGTATGGCTTGGTGAATCATCTTCAGGGCCTGCCCTCTGCTTAGCTTGCTAAAGGTTTTATACTTTTATACAGAGTCACACGAATCAAGACAAAAAAAAAGTGTACCTGAAATCTTACCACTTTTTTCCCCTTTTGGATTTGGTTCTCTCCAGCATTACCCAAGCCAAAAACAGTGTGGAGATTTGAGTGTTACAATAATTAGCTGCCTCTATTTTATTTTTTTTTATTTTATATAATCAATCACTAGAAAAAGGACGTCATGTTTGGTAGAGGGTTGATGAAAACGAAAGAAACCCTTAATGAGGTGGATCAGCACAATAGCCACAATATGGACTCAAACACACCAATGATAATGAAGACTGGACAATGTTTCATTCTGTTGTACATAGGCTACCATGAGTCGGAAGCGACTCAATGGGAACTTACAGCAACTGCATTTCACATAGAAATAAACAGGGATTCACAGTCTTGGATCAGCCATTTCGAGAGTTGATTGCAGTGAACTGATTGAGTTTTATGAGTTGACTAATTCTGCACACATTAGAAGGAGCAGGTAAAAGGCACTCCTTGTGGTATAGGTGGTGAAACAGAGAAATGACCCAACGCTGTATTGTTCCTTGAGTTCTTTGGTAATATCACACTAATTTCCTTAGTGAAGCTGAGCAGATCGGTTGGAAAAGGAGTCAGTAACTTGGCTACAAATGAAATACTTTCCTGTTAGGAAATAAAAGGCAGTGATGGGGCTCTGCCAGTCAGGTAGCAGTCAGGCCTTATGTAATTATCTCCTCCTCTGTCTTTTTGTCCCTGACAGAGAAGATAACATCGCTAGCAGGTGAGGCTGAAATGAGGATTTCTCTGAGATTGCCAGGAAAGCTCTGTTTTAGTTATCTGTTGAGGTGCAACAAAAAAATCCCAAAACATAATGGCTTAAAATGACAATGATGTATGATTTTTCACAATTTTGTGGGTCAGAGGTTGGGACAGGGCTTAGCTGGGTGGTTCTTCTGTCTCATGTGATGTTGACTGGGTCACTCATGCAGCTGCACTCAAGATAGGGTGTCTGCATTCATGATAGAGCAGCCATAGTGGCCTCTCAGCCTCTAGGACTTTTCTACACCTGGCATCTAACCTTTCAGCAGTCTAGTGTGGACTTCCTTATGGCATCATAGCAGAAAGTGGAAGCTTTAAAGCCTCTTTAGGCCTGGATCCAGAACTGGTGCATCATTTCTCTCACCTTAGTCTATTGGTCAAAACAAGTCACAAGTCCACCCCAGATTCAAGGGGAAGGGACAAAGACTCCACCTCTTGATGGGAGGAGTGGCAATTTGTCTCTTGGAGAATGCAAAGCATTGACAGTAGATGGGATTGATGGCACTCAAAGAGGCAGTAGAGGAAAATCTCCAAGAAGGAAACCATGGTCCTGTGGTGGAAAATGGCATTTTTCTTTAAAGAGTATCATTTATTAAGAAAATTATTATTAATCACTAATTAATATTTATATTGTTACATTAATAATGAAATGATGAGTGTGAAAGAATTTTGTAAATGACAAAATGCTATAAGAAGTCAAGTTTTAGCTTGATGGAAAATATATAACTGAAAGTCTTCTAGAAAATGTAAAGCTTAGGGGTCATTATTTGACACATGAGGAACTTATTTAAGTTCATTATTCTTATGTTTTAAGTCACTGAGTCTTTGTTTACTACCTTGACAGAGCAACAATTAGAACTACCTAGGAACTCCCAGTTGAGTATTATTCCTCCCCTCCACCTCCTGCTCATGTGGAAAGTGCTCATAATATAGTGGTTATGCCTGAAGAAAATCTAACCAGTGGATTTTATTTGCCATAATCCAGAGTTTCTTGGCTTTGGCGCTATTGGTGTTTTGGGCTGCATAATTCTTTGTTGTGGAGGCTGTCCTGTGCATCGTAGGATGTTTAGCAGCATCCCTGGCTTCTACCCACTAGACGCCAGTAGCACTCTTCTCCCTAGTTGTGACAGCCAAAAATGTCTCCAGACATTGTCCAATGTTCCAATTAAGACCCACTGCCATAATCCAAAGACACTGACATTCACTGGGTTGCAGCTTCCAGAACTGCCTCCGTAATGTTGAGGAATAAACTAGCTTCTGTAGCTTCACAGACCTACTTTCCAAAACAAAAAGGAGGATGTAGTTCTGCTAAAGGACTTCTTCCCTGTTTTGAATATTCATAGATATAAAACATATTTGAAATTATAAATTAAATGTATATAATTAAAATCACATTCAGTTACGTACATTATAAAACCAGTTCCCCTGAGTCAATTCTGACAGTGACACCACGTGTGTCAGCAGAACTCTGCTCCACAGGGTTTTCAATGGCTGAGTTCAAGGAAGCGGATCCCCAGGTCTTTCTTCTGAGGCACATCTGGGTGGACTTGAATCTCCAGCCTTTCAGTTAACAGCTGAGCATTTAACTGTTTGTGCCACCCAGGAATGCCATATACATTATACAGATCATCTTTAACAAAAACAATTACTTAAAATTCAGTTGTTTTGGAAAATCCAGGAGGTCTACTTTATATGGCTTTCTTGCAAACCCAAACTCCTAAATGTTGGCAAATGGCAGCTGTCATCTCTTCACCTTACTTTACCCTGGAAGACACCACTAGAGAGGTGATGTTAAATAACAGTGTGTTCACAAAACACAAAGTGATGCAGGAATTTGGCAAAGTATTTGTTTGGAAACAAGTAGACCAGAAAATATTCAGTTTAAAAACACTTCCTGATTCCAGTATTATTCAGACCAACTTTCCACCCTAATCAAGTTGTTCAAAGTATTCATTTTACTTGGTATTGTGTCAAAAACAGCTGAAGTGTTAGATAAATTATTCTTTCCTAGTTGTTTATGACTCCCGAGTATGTATTATAACACTGAATTTGATCTGACAGTTTCCATCTTTCTTTTCCACGTGAATGATAATGCTGATGGAACTATAGAAGCAACACCAACAAAGAAATTAAATAATTTCAAGGTTTCTTGCTTAGGAAATCTAAGGTACTACCAGAAAATGCCTGGGGATGCAAAACGGAGAGTGTGCCCAAATGCTTCAGACAAGCCTATGTTGCTCAATAGGAGCCCCAGTGGTACAAATGGTTAAGTGTTTGGCTGCTAACCAAAAGGTCAGTGGTTTGAACCTACCTAGTGGCTCTGAGGGAGAAAAGACCTGGTGATGTGCTCCCATAAAATTACAGCCCAGAAAACCTATGCAGCAGTTCTACTGTGTCACAATAGTGTTGCTATGAGTCAAAAATCGACTCAATGGTACCGAACAACAACAACTGCTCAATAGTAGTAAAAAGCCACTTAACTCACATTTATGTCTCCTTAGATATTGTAAAATGACCTGCAAAAAAAATTTTTTTTTTTTACAAATAAATCTACACAGCTCCCCCATGTATAAACTTGTGTTTAAATTTGTTCTTTAATTTGTATTTTCAAACTTTCTCACATATACCAAAACCAAAAACTGGTTGCTATGGAGTCGATTCCAACTCATAGTAACCCTATAAGATAGAGTAGAGCTGTCCCAGAGGATTTTCAAGGAGCAGCTGGTGGATTTGAACTGCTGACTCTTTGGTTAGCAGCCGCGCTTTTAACCACTGAGTCACCAGGGGTCACCCACATATGCAAGTACCTACAATATCCCAATATGCTTGTTCTGCTCATTTGGAAAAACTTCCTGATAGTTTCGCCTCTGGCGTGTTGAAGATCTACTAGCCGAAGATGCTAAATAACTTTCTTATCTGTGCAAGTGAATACTCCTGCTCAGTTCCTAATAAAATACAGCTGAAATCTCGGCCACAAGGTGTTATCTCTTGTCTGACACTCACTCGACTGTGACAGTGAAATGCTACCTGCCTCAGCCTTAAATTTGGAAGTTGAGCTCCATGGTGAATAATTTTGTCAGTTTGATTTTCCTCTTTTTTGTTGTATAAGAATTAAAAAAATTGTTTTGCCCAATCATGTGAAATAAAGACTTGAATGGTTACGGTGAATTTGGTGACGTAATTACACTAAAGTGCTTATCATTTTAATAACTTTCTTTCCCTCCAGTTACCCCCCTCACCTTACTTCCCACGATGACATCTGACGCTGAATGTCTGTCATGATCTTCCTTACTCTGCCTCACATCTGGATATGAATTACCTTTAATTATATCCTCCAGGAGCCCAATATTCTCCATGGAAGAATTTTCCTACAGAGTTCCATAGTTACATAAAGGTCTGGGCCATTAATTTCTCTGTTGATTTTAATTTCTCCTGAGTATCAGTTCTTTGGCAAAAGTATAAAATTCTACTGAAAGCCTAAGACAGAAAAGACAAAGAAACAATATTCCAGATCAGAAATTATTTCTGTAAAGAGACAAATCATTGTGAGCAGTGAGGACATTTGGTTCCCTAAGCCAGAGCGTTATTAGTCCAGCTACACAAAATAGTACATGCCCAGACTCTCAAAGAAATCTAATAAGACCTGCTGTACCTTTTGATTAATTTCCTGTTAGACTTTTCTGGAAGGAAGTTGAGTTTTGTGGAGGGACTCATTACCTTTGTTTCCCTGAGGGTCTGGTCTTCTTCAATTCAGGATTGCAAAGCAAGATGTTTTGGGGAAATTAACTGCAGGATCCTTTTTGGGCAGTTGCATATAAGGTTGGAAAGGGCTTCCTTTGTGAAGACTCCAGAGATCTCTTCCTTCCTCCAGCTCAAGGCTGATGAAGCTTCCTCACATTTCAATTCCGAAGGACCAAAAAAAGCCTGGCATTCTTAAGACCAACACACCCAATCTAATGTCTTAGCCCAGTGTCATTAATAAACATCAAGTAGCCGATCTGGCATTTAAACTTAATTTGCTTTATGAAAGCTCTTTATGTTGCTGTCTTAATTTCTGCTTAAATCATAGTTTGATTTAAGCTCGGGAGGCGTGTCTTAGGCTGCTGTAACAGAAATACCACAAGTGGGTGGCTTTGAAGAACACGAATTTATTTTCTCACAGTTCAGGAGGTTAAAAGTCCAAATCAGGATCTCAGCCTTGTTAATTCTTTCCTTGTCAGTAGCATTGGACATTCCTTTGTTCCTTGGTGATCCTCAAATGGCATCTGTCTTACCCTGTGTGTATGTCTTTGTGGTCTATGCTGCTCTTTATATAACTCAGGAGTGATTAGGTTTAGGATCCACCCTATACTAGCATTATCTCAACTGATTATGTTACATTAGATTGCATTATGGAAGATGAATGTAAGGTGATTATGTTAGGTTACATCCAGAAGTATAGGGGTTAGGATTCTACAACATATTTTTGGGGGCACAGTTTAATCTATAACAGGGTCTTTTAGGCAGAGTCTCACAAGACATCTGCATCTTAGTTGTCCCTATACAGCCAGAGGGCCATTTCCTCAGTTTTCCAGGTTCAGGGGTATAGTAAGGCACTCAGGACACTAGAGGTTACTAGACAGCATGGGACCTAGGGAAAGTGAGTGGAAAAATTCTGTAGGATAGTTCATCAGCCTGTTAATTCTCTCTGCTCTTCTAGAGTATACATTACCAACAGGTGTGATATCATCCTCAAGGGGATGAAAATTGGTCCTTGAATGGTGAAAAAAACTTAGATACAATGAGGTGTGGCTCTCCAAAGCTCGACCCTACCTGAAAAGATTTTATCTCATAGTATTTAATTTCTCTCGATAGAAAGTTAATTCAAAATTA
This sequence comes from Loxodonta africana, assembly GCF_030014295.1. NCBI lineage: Eukaryota > Metazoa > Chordata > Mammalia > Proboscidea > Elephantidae > Loxodonta > Loxodonta africana. Next base: position 56,019,561 of record NC_087352.1, on the reverse strand, counting down.
AAATTTATTAACAAACTAAATTTAAAATTTCTCCTTAGGGGGCAATAACGAGAAAAAGTTGAGAAATACTGCTCCAGAGCATGTACCTTCTTTGTGGCTTTGGAAACCACCCATGATAAGCGATGCATATTCTTTTGTTATCTCTCCCAGAAAAAGCCACTACTTAAAAAACATTAGGTCCCTGAGTGGCACAAGTGATTTGCATTTTTTTTTTTTGTTTTTACTAACCTAAAGGTTGGAGGTTCTAACCCACCCAATAGGCCATGGAAGAAAGCTATGATGATCTACTTCCATAAAGATTACAGTCAAGAAAACCCAATGGAGCAGTTCTATTCTGCGACACACAGGGTCATCATGCGTTGGATTTGACACGACAGGAATAGGTTTGGTTTGGTTTTGATTTTTTAAAATATCACCAATCTTGGCTCTTCTTACAATGAACTTCTGGGCAAAGAATTGGGAAAGTACCTTCTATGGATATTGGGGACAGACCACCAAATGAAGCATCAGCCCTGAATCACCCCAGTTCCTTACCATGCTTCCCCAAATTCTTCTATCTCTCCCAAGTGGCAGCTTTCTGTAAATGACCAATAAAGGCCAGGGCTTGAAAAGCCCACAAGTCCTAATCTGTGCCAATTGCAAATTTCTTATGCTTTTTTTCCTCCCTGGGAAATATTCATAGGTTGTCTTTCAGGCAGACATTTTCCTGAAGAGCTGGTTCTCTCCCTGATATGCCCTGCAAGGAGTTACCTGCCCGTGACATTGGAGAAAATGTGCAAACAGCCACAGTAACCTCTGGAAAGTTTCCTGTGAACACTGGGCCATTTCTCTGTTCCACAGCCAGTTTTATACTTTTGTAGCTACCTTGCTCATTTTAAGGGGTGTGAAACAACAGTTATGGCAACTTCTGCAGGCACAAAGCTTACCCAAGTGTTTTAGATTCCTAGGGCTGCTGTGACAAAATACCACACAGTGGGTGGCTTTAAAGAACAGAAATTTATTCTCTCACAGTTCTGAAGTACAAATTCAGGACTTTGGCTGGGCTCTGCCCTCTCTGTGGGCTCTAGGGGAATATCCTCCCTTGTCTCTTCTAGTTTCTGGTAGCCCCAGGTATCCTTTGGCATTCCTTGGCTTGGAGCTATGTCTTTACGTGGTGTCTCTCATTCTTAGGAGACTTTCTTGAATGGCGCTGGTGATGATAGCCCCACGCTTAGAGAAATGTATTCATTTAACAAATACTGGTTGAACTGCTCTGTGTCTGGCCTGTGCTAAGCCCCAAGACGTGCTAAGCACATTTTTTACAATGCACTTCTGAATTTCTTTGATAAATCTCTCTGCAATTTCTAAAATGTATCTATTACAACACATCCCATAGCTGTGTAGAGTACAATTCCACAATGGTATGCACCCCATGGTGGTTGGTTTGAAGATTTGAAGGCTAGGGTCCAAATCTCACTTATTAACCTCATACCCTTGGTCAATCACCTACCCATATTCTGCCTTAGTTCCTTCATCTGGGTAACAAGAATCATGGCAGTAATAGTGTCTACCTCATAGGATTATAGCCATGAGGATTAAATGAGTTAATCCACCCTAAAGGCTTAGCACAGTCTCTAGGATGTAGAAGGCACCCAGTAAAAGCGAACAAGGTTAATAGTATATAAAGAAATCATTTCTTAAATCATTTTAAGACAGGCTTTAAAACCCCTCCCCAGAATCCCCACCATGAGGCGCTGAGACAACCCGCTCAGGTGAACTTTAAATAAAAAAAAACTTGTGATAAAGACATAGGGCACACATCCGCTGATTCAAATTCCACTCATACAAAATAACTCCCTGATGTTGATTAAAACTGTTATTTTCTGAACTATTTATTACCTTTTCTAAATACTCAAGTTTTAAAATCTATAGCTAGCTAAGAAGGTAAGCAAATTAGAAGCTACCATCATTGCTAAGCTTTCTCAGTAATAAAATGCCACATAAAGAACTTGTAATAGCATTTCTTGTGTACAGATTAATAATAACCTAATTCAAAACCACATCATTTCCTTTTTCTGCTTTATATCCTTCAAAGTGAGACATAATTTCTTCTTGGGCCTGGAATAGAAATTTCTGGAGTAAGTAGCATAGTTCTTGACCTCAAAGAACTAACATTCTAGTGTGTGTGTTGGTCTTCTTGTCTGTTCTCCCCTTTTATAAGACACCACTCAGAAGGAATTAGGACCCACCCTTAACTTTACTGATAACATCTGTGAAGAAAAGAATACTTCCAAACAAGGTCACAGTCACAGGTACAGGGGTTAGAGCTTCAACAAATCTTTCTGGGGGGCATAATTCAATCCTTAACACCAAACTTCTGAGAAGTCTGCTATGGAGTTCAGGGAGAGTTTATTGCCTTTTAGGTTACATTGTGATTCAGCCTCATAAGTGGCCCCTTGTAGAACTGTGTTCTATAGGGTTTTCAGTGACGGATCTTTCTGAAGTAGATCTCCAGGCCTTTCTTCTGAGCACCCGTGGGTGGACTCAAACCATCAACCTTTTGATTAGCAGCCAATTGTTTAACCGTTTGCACCACCTGGGGACTCCTTCATTAAGTGAAGTTAGTGTTAAAAGGCAAGATTTTCTTGTTATTCAAGTCTCTTGTATTATGAACCCCAAATTATACACAGAGGTGAGGACTCTCATATCTGTTTTCAATAAAGTTTACATGCCACCCACATGAACTAAATAAGAATATGTATGTATTCTGGAAGAAAGAAGTTTAATAAAACTAAACTCTCTTCTCTTGAAGTGAGTAATTTATTATGAGAGAGGAGAGAGATACAATGAATTGTCACAGATTTGGTACACAAACATAAACCACCATTCTTCTGCATTACCTTCTGTTAGAGAGACCTATGTTCTGATTGGCTCAGTAGGTGTAAGGTTAATACATTTCTGATTGACGAAAACCAGCCATTCATTCAGTCAGTTACTCGCCAACAACAATTACTATGTTTTAGTGCTGTGTTAAAGGAGCCCTGGTTGAGCAATTGTTAAGTGCTTGGCTGCTAACTGAAAAGTTAGCTATTGGAACCCACCAGCCTCTCTGCAGGAGAAAAGACCTAGCGATCTGATCGGTTAAAGGTTACAGCCTGGGAAACCTTATGGAGCAGTTCTACCCTTTCCTACAGGGTCCCTGTGAGCTGGAATCAACGTGAGAGCACACAACTGTGCTGTGTTAGGCAATGGGGAAGATAAAGATGTGTCAAGGAAAAAAAAAAAAAAATCTTGTCCTTGAGGAGAGAGTAGGTAAAACATAACAATAAATATATTGCAAAGTAGAAAGTTAAAAGTGTCAAACGATACTACTAGGTATTATAGAAGGAAAGGGGAGCCCCGGTTGCTCAGTGGTGGAGCACTCGGCTGCTAAACTGAAGTTTCACAGTTCAAACCCACCAGCTGCTCTGTGGAAGAAAGATGTGGCAGTCTGCTTCTGTGAAGGTTTACAGCCTTAGAAATCCTATGAGGCAGTTCTACTCTGTCCTATAGGGTTGCTATGAATCGGAATCATAAGGTACAGGAGGGAAGGATTATTTCCTGCTTTGTGTGTAGAAATAGACTTTTTTTAGGATCAGGTAGAGCAGTGTGGATATGATTTTTGGGTTTGGTCTTGAATTAAGGTGTAGTCTGGATTACAGATATTTAAAATATGAACAGTGGGAAGGAGAGTGGAATCTCCTTCAGACAGAGAACATGATAAGAGGCATGGGTGCAGAAAAGTGAAGGCCTGTGAAAGAGGACCCAGTACAGTTCAGTGTGACTGGACCACGTGGTCCATGAATCTTGGGAATTAAACTCAGAAAGACCCTGGGAAGCTGTAGGAGTCACCAGACCTGTTCTCACTCTGGACTCTTGTTGGAATTCCTTTCCCCACTGCTCCCTGCCTTGTACTTAGGCATGGCCATGCATCTTACCTTGAATTCTCATGAAAGTGAACATTGAGAAAAGGCCTTGGGTGCACTGTAGAAGTGATCCCAAGAAACAAAAGTGAGGAAGTAGGGAAAGTGAGACAGGGATGGGGGAAAAATCTATGGGTGAACTGGTGTTCCATCCTGCTGAGGACCCCTGGAGAAATCAAAGTGGGTTGTGCCTCCAAATCGTGCCATCAAAGCAAAGGGATACTAGAGCATTTATCACCAATTCCTATACACCAGTGGTTGGTGGTTGCCCCCAGTGGTGTTAACTTCCTCACATTTCCAGTTTGTACCTTGTGTGTGTAACAAACTCTGGTGCTGGTGAAAGTCCTCAGGGATAGAAGGAGAGAGATGCATGCATTTGAGGTGGGAAACTGTCAGCTGAGAACTGCACTGCAGCTCCAGTGACCTTGCTTGGTGGAGGAGATACAGGGCAGAGCCTCAGTGGTATCTGCTACAGCGCATACCTGGGTGTCACTTCCAGCAGAAGCTTTCAGACACTGTTCATGACTTCTGTATTCCTTCCTTCTGCCAGAGCACAATGATGCTTCAAATACTTGTGTGGGGGTTCTCTCAGCTTGTGTCCTGGAGTGAGAAGATGTGGGGCAGAACCAGAGCTGACTCACAGTAGACAGACATATAGCATGAGTGAAAAAGAAACCTATTTCTTATAAGCCCCTAAGATTTTAAGTGTTATTATTAGTGTAGCATAATCTCGTCTAACCTAGCTGATATACATTGGTTCCCAAACTGCTGCATTAATTACCTGCGGGATGATTACAGCAAGAGACCACAAAAATCCAGTGGCACAAACAAGATAGACGTGTATTTCTCTTTAATGTCTAGTTGAAGATGAGCCACCCAGAATGTTTGGGGCTCTACTCTACTAGGTCATATAGGAATCCACGTTCCTGCTGTCTTGTTGCTCTTCCCACCCTTAGGGCAATGGTTGGCAAACTTGTTCTATGAAGGGCCAGATAGTAAATATTTTAGGCTTTGTGGCCATAGCTTTCTGTCACAAGCACTCAACTTTGTCATTGCTGTGTGAAAGCAAACACAGACAATGTATAATGAACTGGTATGGCTGTATTCCAACAAAGCTTTATTTAGAAAAACAAGCAGTGGGCTGGCCTTGGCCCACGAGCTGTAGTTTGCTGACTCTTGCCCTAGGGTGTTTGCCTTATCCACATGGTTAAAGCTGGCTCCCTACCAGCCTGGGAATAGGGGAACACCAGGCCTAGAGCAAGTAATTTTCTTTTAAGGAAGTGATATGAAGTTATACAAATCTATTCCACTCACATTCTATTGGTAAGAGCTTAGCCACATGGCCATACATAGCTGCAAGGGAACCTGAGACATCTTATATTAGGTGGGCTGCCACATGCTTTGCTAAAATTCAAGGAGTGGTGGTTCTATCACTAAATAGGAGCAGAGATTGGAGACTGGGAAATAATTTAGCACTATATACCTCATCTTCTTTATAAAAGCACTTTATAATTTAGACCAAGGATTGGCAAATTTGTTCTGTCAAGTGCCAGGTAGTAAATATTTAGGTTTTGTGAACCATACTCTCTCTTGCAACTGCTTACCTCTGCCATTGTAGCGCAAAAACAGCCATTGGGTCAATTCCAACTCACAGTGGCCCTATAAGACAATAGAATTACTCCATATGATTTCCAAGGCTGTAATCTTTATGGAAGCAGACTGCTACATCTTTCTTCTGTGGAGTGGCTGGTGGGTTTGAACCACTGACCTTTCAGTTAGCAGTTGAGCACTTAACCACTGTGCCACCAGGGCTCCTTGAAAACAGCCATGTGCAATATGTAATCAAATAAGTGTGAACGTGTTCCAATAAAACTTTATATATAAAAATAGGCAGCAAGCTGGATTTGGCCTACAGGGTATAGTTTGCTAACCCTGATTTAAACTTTAGGTATAACCCATGTGCTCTTTTTGGCAGCATGAATATTAAACCTGAAATAATTCAGAGAAGGTTTGTATGGTCCCTAGGCAAAGGCAACACCAACAATTCACGAAGCACATTGCTCTTTGAAGCAGTCATACACTGAGCTCTATAGAGGTACCACCTGGGGAAGGTGGTGGCTCTCCAGACAAGTCCAAACGTCTTCACTGTGTTGCCGGCTCTGAGCCAGCTTCGTAGGCTCTAAATTTCCACTTTAAGCAAAAGCGAAATAGTCAGGCTCCTGGCTTTTTCTAAGAAGTACGTGAGTGGTGTGTAAACTAGAATGCCAGTTCGCTCCTTTTCAACATAAATACAGCTGTCAGGAAGACTGGAGATTTGTGTTCTCTATTCAGTGTGTTCTTTTCCTGTAGGTAAGTGACATGGAAAGACAAACCACAATTAGTAGTGGGCACTTGGAATCAGAACTGGAAAGAGTTGGATATGTCTGTGACTGGTGAGAGCCAGATATCTCTGTTTCCACCAAAGGGATGTATCTACCACATAGATCTGATCCTGACACCCTGCTTCTCTCTGGAACTCCCTTTTCTAAGCTCCACCATTCCTCCTATACGGCTGGCACATCCTCTATTTATGTAAACTGAAGCTCCAGCTTCGTAGCCAATTTGACCAAGTTTAATGATGCCTATCTGTGTTCTGATCTATTGTGTGATCTCCTTTTTTGGTTCTTGGGGAGTTCTTCATTGTTTTCTTCCATGTACTAGCTGTAAATTACCTCATATATATATAATTTTTTTATTGAAAAGTTAAATGTAAAAAAAAATCAAACCATAAAATAGAAGATATAGGCAACCATTTTTGTTGTATATAGATAGGAAAGGACTTTTAAAATTTAAAAGTGAAAGAACAAATCAAAAAGAAAATAATAGGCTTGATTATTGTTAGTCAAATCTAATGAATAGAAAATACATTATTATTTAAAAATGAAAACTTCTGTATGCTAACAAAGAGCATAATACTAAATGCAAACCAAATACAGAAAAAATATTTGGAACGAGTGACAGATGGAATTAAGAAATCATAAAATATCCTTAATATATAAGTAGTTTTAATGAATAAATGAGAAAGTAGTGTGGATTCCTATAGATAATTGGGAAAGGACATGCACAAGCAACTCATTAAAATGAGATATTAATAGCTAATACACATGGAATATTCAACTTTCAGAGAAATGATAGAAAGGGAAAGGCAAATGAATGACTACTGTGGCAGAGGCAGACTGGCTCACCAAATGTCCCATTTCCTCTGTGACATTTTCTAGTCTTCTTTGGAGTTAGGTTGGGTCATGTGACTAGCTGTGGTCAATGGACTTTGAGCAGGCATGACATGTGTGGCTTCTGGGCTAAGGTGTTCCTTCAGTCCTCCTGTCTCTACTGCAATATTCTTGGAGATCGTGTGTTCCAGGCGCTGAAGTTGCAAGACGGAGAATTTATGTGAGTAAATGATAAGCATTTATTGCGTTAAAACCCATTGCTGACAAGTGGATTCCGACTCATAGTGACCCCATAGGGTTTCCAAGGCTGTAAATTTCTATGGAAGCAGATGTTACGTCACTGAAATTTTGGTAAATAGGCTTGGTGTGTTCTAGAAACAGAGAGAAGACCAACAGGGTTGAGCCATGGTGGACTAGGGAGAATGTGGCAGACAAGGTTAGAGAGGGAGGCAGAAGCCAGCTCAGGGAGGGCTGGGCAGGCAATGGTCAAGAGTTTGGATTTTACTTTTAGTGCAGTGGAAAGCACTGTATCAAGAATATGCCTCAAGTACTTCAAAATTGTCCCTACTCTCTGATCCAGAAATATGCAGAATGTATTCCCAGGATTCTAAGGAAAAAATCTGAAATGCAGTCAAAGATTTATGTACAACAATTTTTTTTCCAAAATTACAATAACAAATAGTTGAAAACCCTGTCTAAAAACATAGGAATGTTTAAAATGGAATCTTCTTATTGCTAAATAGGTCTTTTCATAAAATATTTTAAAGATATAGAAATTCTCACACTACATTTTTAAGAGCAACAAAGTTTAGAAATGAATTAAAGAGGATATAGAAGATCTTTAGTGAAGGATGGAAAGGAAGAACTGAATAAATGGCAGGAAATATCAAGTTCTTGTATGCAAGGTATCTTAGTTGTTCAGAGCTACTATAACAGAAATACTACAAGTGGATGGCTTTAACAAACATAAATTTTTCTCTCATAGTTTATGAGGCTAGAAGTTTGAATTCAGGGTACCAGCTTCGGCAGAGACTTTCTCTCTCTGTTAGATCTGGGGGAAGGCCTTTGTCATTACTCTTGCCCTGGTCTAGGAGTTTTGCTGCACAGGGACGTTAGGTTCAAAGGTTGAGCTCTGCTCCTGGCTCTTCTTACTTGGTGGTAGTGAGGCCCCCTTCTCTTTGCTCGATTCTCTCTTTTATATCTCTAAAGAAATCAACCCAATGTACAACTTAATCCTATATATTGAGTCCTGCCTTATTAACATAACTGCCTCTAATCCTGCCTCATTAGCATAGGAGAGGTTAGGATTTACAACATATAGGATAACCACATCAAATCATGAAATGGTGAACAACAACACAATACTAGGAATCATGGCCTAGCCAAATTGAAACACATTTTTGGGGGATACAATTCAATTCATAACTCAAGGGTTTAATATTATAAAAAAACCATTCCTCTTCCTATTCGACTATCAATTCAGTGAAATTCCAATTAAAATCTCTACAAAATTTTAACTGAACTTCACAAACTTAAGTCTGAAGTTTATGTAAAGGAAAAATGTATGAGAAAGCTAAGAATAGTGTAAAGAAGAACAATGTAGCCTTCTGTACAGCTGTGGACATAGGCTCAATGGAAAGAGTTAAACGACAAAACAAACAAGCAAACAAAAACAAACAAACCAAATAAGTTACTGTAGACTCGATTCCAACTTACGGTGACCCCATGTGTCCGAGTAGAACTGTACTCCATAGAGTTTTCAATGACTGAGTTTTCAGAGGTAGGTTGCCAGAACTTTCTTCTAAGGTGCCTCTGGGTGAACTCGAACCTCCAGTCTTTCTGTTAGCAGCCAAGTGTGTTAACCATTTGTTCCACCCAGGGACTCCACTGGAAAGAGTAAAAAGGAGTTCAGACAGAGACTCATGTTTATGTAGAAATTCATGGTATGATAAAGCCAGAGTTTCAAAGCAGTGGGGAAAAAACAGACTATGCAATAAGTGAGTCTGGGCCAATTGAATATCCATTCACATAAAAATACACTTAGCTCTGTACCACACACAATACCCAGAAGAATGAGCCATTTGGATTGAGGAATTTCACCTAATAAAACAACCCACTGTAAAAGCAGTAGAAGGAAATGGAGGTGCAAAAGGGAACCAATGTGTTTTAGGGCTGTGTGTCAGAGATGAGCACTGTTTCACAGCACAGGGAGGATTTGAGGGGTAGAAATTTCTAGAATATCGAGAATGAATGCAGGTCGAGATCAAATAGTAATTAAATTTGACAATACAAAAGTGTAGCTCAGATAAACAAAAAAGCCCCAAAAGAGAAAGTTTCAAAGAAGCAAAGTGTTCAAATTAAAAAAAAAAAGGAAAGAGAGTAGATTCCCATTGAGCATGACCCACATGCAATTGGCAAACAGGGCATTACAAATTCTGTATTTAATGAGGATTTATTTATTGGGCAAAACAAAGAAAATGAATCAGAAAGTTATTCTAATCAAATTCATAACTTGAGCAGATCAGATGAAATCTCTACAATTTCATATTTTCCCCTGAATGAAGATTTAATTACAATCCTGAAATGTCACTTGCAAACAAAGAGTCTCATGTACAATGACTAGGCCAGAAAAAAGAAAAGACTAAATACACAGCAAACAATTGATAGCACTTCACAAAGACAGGCAGGTACCTACAGAGAACACTGATGTGGTGTTTTAAAAACCAAAGCATAATGAGGATTTTTGTAGTGCCGTATTTACTGGGAAAAAAAGAGGAGCATTTCCAAGTTCAGTGGAAATAATTTCAAAATTCAATGCTAGAACGGCCAAACGTGTGAGACGGATAAAAAATAGTAACACAGACTATCACTTTCTAGGCTGGAGAATTCACAAGGTATTTATTGATTTACTAGGTAATTAAGTGGGACAAAAGAGTATACATAGAAGTTTTAAGCATGTATTATTTAGTTCAAGCAGATAGTGCCTGGGACAAAAGTTGTGTTAAACACCCAGTATTTATTTTAGGTATTGTTGAACCAAAAGACAAAAGCAGGGAGGTTGAAATAAGTTATTTCATTGATTTTACACCTGCTGTAAAGAGTTCACCTGTTTTTTTCCTACTTAACTGAAGAACTGAAAAATCTTCTTTTGACGTTAGACTTTGATTTAAAAGATGGAGGGAGGCACCTTGGGCAATGGCTCTGACATGGATAGTAAAGGAAAAGGTGTACGCGGTAGACTTTTGGGTGAAATATCCAGAGCTATTCTTCCTTCTAGGCACTGTGCATAGTTAGGACACACGGCTTCGGCTGTGCTAATTGTAATCAGATTTTTGGGAACAATTGAGAGATTATGTATGATAATTTCTGGACCTATCTAAAGATGGCACATCTTAAACTCATACCAAATTTGATTTTGTAACCACTCTCAGATAACATGGGTGGAAAATGCTGTTAAAGCAATGAGATTTAATTTAGGTATGATACAAGATGCACTACACAAGTTGGGCAGAATAGCAGAAGACTCCCAAATAGCAGAAAACTACCAAATTAAAACAGGGAAACAAAAGCATTTCAATGTCTGAAAGATAAGATTTATGTATCAAATAATTTTGAAATTAACTTCTATGGAGAGTATTTCTTGACTATTACAGGTAAGGCATACTCTGAAATGGAGAGAGATTTAAAAAGATTGTGTAATGTATTAGTACAGGAGCCCATAAGTGCTCATCTGCTAATTGAAAAGTTGGCAATCTGAACCCACCCAGCGGCTCTGTGGGAGAAAGACCTGGCCATCTGCTCCTGTAAAGATTACAACCTAGAAAACCCCATGGAACAGTTCTACTCTGTCACATTGGGTTGCTATGAGTTGAAAATTGACTCGACAACAATATCTTATTATGATGTAATAATATTGGTTTTCTTTATAATATCCCAGCATTGAGAAATTTTAAAGTAGAACTTAAGAAATATCGTATGGATCTAGCTAGTGCTTTAAAAGATGGTGGGAACCATGGTTGTTGTTGTTGTTGTTGTTAGGTGCTGTCAAGCTGGTTCTGACTTATAGTGACCCTGTGTACACCAGAACGGAACACTGCCCGGTCTTGCGCCTTCCTCACATTCGTTGTTACAGCTATTGTGTCAATCCGTCTCGTTGAGGGTCTTCTTTTTTGTTCACCCATGGTAGAAGTGATAATTTTATACATAATGAAATTAAGATATTTTAAAATATTTTCTGTGATACTGATAATTTATCATGTCACCCTCATTATAAAGGGCAATCTTAGTTGCTACTCTCAGTTTGCAATTTAAAGCTGCTTCAAATTGAAATTAAAATCATGTGCTCTAAAACTCACAATGACTCAAGAAAGATGGTCTAATTTGGCATTATTGTCAATAGAATGGAAACTCTGTGAAAGTCTTAATTGTAACAACGTAAGTAGTGATTTTTCTGAAATAAAAGCAAGTATTTTACAGCCAAAGTATACTAAAAATAAGAAAATGTAAGAGAATAGGAAGGCCTTCCTATGGAAGATGCAAAATTCAGAAACCATAAAGAAGAATTCTCTATAAGAGAAACACAATAAACAAAATATAATATGAAGAGAAAACGAGAATAGAGAAATGGGCAAAGAAGCTAAACTCGTTGTTCTTAGGTGCTGTTGAGTCAGTTCTGACCCAAAGTGATCCTGTGTACAACAGAACAAACGCTGCCCGGTCCTGCACCATCCCCACAATCATTGCTGGGTTTGAGCCCATTTTTGCAACCACTGTGTCAATCCATCTCATTGAAGGTCTTCTTTTTCACTGACCCTCTACTTTACCAAGCATGATGTCCTTTTCCGGGGACTAGTCTCTCCTGATAACATATCCAAAGTACATGAGACAAAGTCTCACCATCCTTTCTTCCAAGGACGTTCTGGCTGTACTTCTTCCAGGACAGATTTGTTAGTTCTTCTGACAGTCCATGGTATATTCAATATTCTTTGCCAACACCGTAATTCAAAGGCATCAATTCTTCTTCAATCTTCCTTATTCATAGTCCAGCTTTTGCATGCATATGAGGCTATTGAAAATACTTGGGTAAGGTGCACCTTAGTCCTCAAAGTGACATCTTTGCTTTTTAACACTTTAAAGAGGTCTTTTGCAGCAGATTTGCCCAATGCAATAGGTCATCTGATTTCTGGACTGCTGCTTCCATGGGTATTGATTGTGGATCTAAGTAAAATGAAATTCTTGACAACTTCAATCTTTTCACCATTTATCATGATGTTGCTTCTTGGTCCAGTTGTGAGTATTTTTGTTTTATTTATGTTGAGGTGTAATCTTCTTCACTTTCAGCAAGCAAGGTTCTGTCATCTGCATATCGTAGGTTGTTAATGAGTCTTCCTCCAATCCTGATGCCGTGTTCCTCTTCATATAGTCCAGTTTATCAGATTATTTGCTCAGCATAGATTGAATAAGTATGGTGAAAGGATACAACCCTGACACACACTTTTTATGATTTTAAACCACTCAGTATCCCCTTGTTCTGTTTGAATGACCACCTCCTGATCTGTGTGCAGGTTCCACATGAGCACAATTTTATTCTGGAATTTCCATTCTCCACAATGTTATCCATAATCTGTTATGATACACACAGTTGAGTGCCTTTGCATAGTCAATAAAACACATGTAAACATCCTTCTGGTATTCTCTGCTTTCAGCCAGAGTTTCTGTGCCAAGTAATAGGATGAGGTAAATCCAAAGATCCCAGGAAGCACATAAGAGAAGGGTACTTCCTTCAGTTTTTGATATCAGGGAATAGCAGTCAAGAAGAATTGATAAAGACAGAATGGACAAGCATGAAGGCAGAGAGCAGAGGTGTTTCTTTTTCTTCTACGCTGTTGCATATGCTGCCGCCTCTGCCTGGAGTCCTATAGCAGCCATATTAGGTGGTGCCAGAGGTAGACAACTTGCAGTGCCTGTTCTCATACCCCTTGTGATGGATTGAAGAGTGTTTCCCAAAATTCACAACTACCTGGAAGCTGTGAATATAACCTTATTTGGAAATGTGGTATTTGCAGATGTAATAAAGTTAAATTAAGGTCATGCTGGGTTAGGGTGGACCCTAAATCCAATGGCTGGTGTCCTTATGAGGAGAGGGAGATTTGGACGTCCAGGGACCCAAACATATCCAGAAGGAAGATGGCCATGTGAAGACAAAGGCAGAAATTGGAATGCTGCAGCCACAAACCAAGGAATGCCAAGGATTGCTGGCAACTACCAGAAGCTAGGAAGAGGCAAGGAAGGACTCTTGGCTAGAGTGTTCAGAGGAATGTGTGGCCCTGCTGACACATTGATTTTTGGACATCTAGCCTACAGAACTGTGAGGTAATAAATTTCTGTTTTTTTTTAAGCTACCCAGGTTGTGGCAATTTGTTGTGGAAGCCCCAGGAAACTAATACACCCTTTATCTGAAATCTGCCTGTTCTTTCAGTCCTATAGCTATGCTTCTGCTGTGTCCCTGTCCTTTCTCCCTCCTTCCCTCCCTGCCTCCACTCTTCCCTCCCTCTCTCTACTCTTCCTTGTATCTCTCCACTCTTTCCTCTATTTCTCACCCTCTACATTTGATTGCAACCAAGGTGGACACCTGTCACCTATACCATTGACTGGCCATTAACCAACCAGAGTGTCTCCTTCTTGATCTCTCTAGAGACTTTGAAGCAAGAGGCACAGCAAATATGTCAAAACACTGCCTATTGAATGAACAAATAATTATGTTTCCACTCGAACCGTAGGAACCAAAGTTACAGTTGAAATTTTCAGTACAAAGAGTGCTGTTATCTTTGTTATTTCTATTGCAAGTTTTAATCAAATGTATTAAGATTCTACATTAAAATTGACGTTAAGTGTAACCATATTCTTCAGTAGCATAAGCAACAACAATGCATTAGCTCCCCCACCAAATCAAACGCTGTCAATATCGGCACTGATGCATTCAAAAGCAGAGCTTTATGTTCCAATTCAGTATAGATCAGAAGTCTATCAGTGATCTAAAATTAAGATAAAATAATTTTAACTTAGGACTGCAGTATATGCTTTTAAAATTGAATTTGAAGGAAAGAGTTATCCTGTTAATTGTGATATATATAGATATATATGTGATATATATACATAGGCCTGGTGGCTCAGTGGTTAAGATCTATGACTGCTAGCCAAAATGCAGGCAGTTTGAATTCAACAGTGATTCTTGGAAACCCTATGGGGTAGTTCTAGTCTGTTCTGTAGGGTCATTATGAGTCAGACTCAACTCAATGGCAGTGGTTATTTTTGGTTTTATATACATATATATATAGTGTGTGTGTGTGTGTAGTGAAGCCGTGTTGTAGATTTGCTTTAAAGTTTCAAAAAACAATTTGTTGAGGGGTGATGAAGCAGAACGTAACAGTTAGCTATTGCCAAAATGTGCTGTGTAACAAGCCACTCTAAAATTCAGTGGCATTCTCATGGATCTGAGGGTTGGCTCGGGTTGGTTGGATCTGGGCTGAGCTAGACTAGAGTGACATAGCTCTACTCTACATGTCTCACCTTCTTCTCCTGGCACTAACAGGCTAACCACATGCTCTTCCCATGGTGGTGACAGAGGTAAAGAGAGTCAGTGAAAACGTACAGGCCTCTTGCTGCCAAGGTCAGAACTGGCATACAGTTACTTCTGCCTCACTCACATGGCCAAAGCAAGTCTTATGGCCATACCTAATGGTGAAAGTAAGGGAAATATGCCCCGACACATAGGAGGGCACTGCAAGGTTTTATGAGAAAAGCCATGGATATCAGGAGGGGCAAACAAGAAAGGACAATGGATGATCTCCTATACAGAGATTGCCTAGTTATTCACCAACCTGTTTCTACTTTTTCCTGCAGCCCACAGCTTGGCCTTATTTCCTTGCCTCTTGTTATGGATTGAATTGTGTGCCCTCAAAATATGTATCAAAATTCTAACCCCTATACTTGTAAATATAATACTGTTTGGAAATCAAGTTTTCCTTTATGTTAGTTAAGGCATACTTGAGTAGGGTGGGTCCTAAGTCTAATAATTTATGAGCTATAAAAACAGCACAATGGACACCAAGATGCACACATACGCACACAAGGGAAGACAGATGCTATGTGAGAATTGTCTACAAGCCAAGAAACACCCAGGGCTACTGAGGATAAATTTCTGTTCTTCAAAACCACTGACTTGAGGTATTTGCATTACAGCAGTGCTAGGTAATTCAGACACCTCTCATGCAGTTATGCCTGGCCATATGGTTGAGTTCTTGCCAACAGAGTGTGAGCAGAAGACCTGGCCCATGAAGAATTTCTGAGGGGCAAGAAACCTCATACCCATTAGCAGTCACTCGCATTCTTCCTCCCCTAGCCTTTTGCAACCACTAACCTACTTTCTGTCTATGTTCGTCCTATTTTGAACATTCAATCTGGAAATGCAATCATGAAATACTTGGTTTTTTGTGACTGGCTTCCTTCATCTAGAATAATGTTTTCAAGGTTTTATGTTGTAGCATGTATCACTACTTCATTTCTTTTTGTTGTAAAATAACATTTAATTACACGGATATACACCTTTTATTTATCCATTCATCAGTTGATGGACATTTTGGTTATTTTCACTTTTTGACCATTATGAATAAAGCTCATGTGAACACTCAAAAAAAAAAAAAGAATTTCTGAGGGACACTCTTCTGTGTTCTTTCCTTTTCCTTTGGCTTGATGTGGACAAGCTTGGGAACATTGAAAGCCATGTAGTAAAGGTAGTCAGAAACACAAGGCGGAGGAGGCGTGCCCAATCAGTAACTCCCATTTTAGATTTTATTTGAGAGAGCAATAATGGTTCAATCATGTTGGAGCCATTACTCACTTTGGGGTTTGTTTGTTACCCTAAATTCCCTTAACCGATGTATGTGGTGCGTGGAGGTAAGGCTCTAACAGTACTCTACCCCCAGGGTTCCTTGAGAGCACTTGGAGAGACATTGCCCTGATGATTGTTAGATTCAACTTTAATTCCTTCATACGGCTTCTTCATATTTTCCTAAATCAGGGAGGAGGAACATTGATTGTCCTGCAGTTGGGGAGATACTCTTCCTGGTCAGTTGCAAAGGCAAGACTGAGCAGCAATAACCCTTTATTGATCAAAAAAAGAAAAACAAAAACAAAAAACCCGTTGCTGTTGTGTCAATTCCAACTCATAGCAACCTTATAAAAACCTTATAGGACAGAGTAAAACTTCCCCATAGAGCTTCCAAGGAGCAGCTGGTGGGTTCAAACTGCTGATATTTTGGTTAGTAGCCAAGTTCTTAACCACTGCACCACCAGGGAGGGCTCCAGTGATCAAAATAAGTCCCCACAAATAGGTCAGGGATGGAAATGTCTTTCAGAATCATTTAGGCCCTGTATCTCTTGACTGCCTCCTTGGCTCCACTGAATTCCTTTAGTGGAAATAGGGAGGAAAAGTACCAGGAAAAAAAGTGAGTAGGTAGTTTTCATCTGGCCACCTCAGCTGAGGGTTACCAGGCTGTGTCCTTGGCCAAGGTTTAAACTCACACTAAGAGTCCTCCTCTCCTACAGTAAACAACAGGTATGTTCTTATTTATTTATTTTATTGTACTTTAGATGAAGATTTACAGAACAAACTAGTTTCTCATCAAACAGCTATTACAGGCGTTGTTCTATGACATTGGTTAACAACCCACAACATGTCAACACTCTCCTTTCTTAACCCTGGGCTCCTTATTACCAGTTTTCCTGTTCCCTCCTGCCTTCCAGTCCCTGCCCCAGAGCTGGTACGGTATGTTCTTTTTTAGAATTTAGAACATCTTATTTATTTCAGAGTCTAGTTTTAGGCATGTAATCCATCACAGGTTTTAAAACATTGTCCAATGGGCATATCATCTTCAACAGTCATAAAAAAAGCTTTTTATTTGGAACAATATTGCCTCATAAGGAAGCATTCAGAATTTATAAAAGACAATACCATCCTACCCCATCCATCAAATGATTTTTTTCCCTAGCTTCTGATGTCAGAAATGCTACTTGTCTTCAAACTCTCCTTTAGATTCTTTCCTCTATTTAATCATCACACCTGGAGGTAAATATTTGCAAATCACTTCATTCTGAGTTAAAGAAAACGACTAATTCTGTTTACTAGATATTCACCAATGCATCCTTGGCCCTAACTTGGTGTAGAAGAAGATTGATATTGGAGGTGAAAATAGCTCCATTGTAGGCAGAGTAGTATTAGAATTTATATCTCCAGACCATCTGGATTATTATAATTTCCTTTCTGCCCTTTCAGTCCAGGAATCCCCTGATCCTGGTAGATTGTTCCTTACAGTTAACAATGTTGTTAGATGCAGTTGAGTCAGCTCTGACTCATAGTGACCCCTTGTACAACAGAATGAATCGTTGTCAGGTCCTGTGCCATTCTCGCAATTGTTGCTGTGTGAGCCCATTGTCGCAGCCACTGTGTCAGTCCATCTCACTGAGGGTCTTCCTCTTTTTCACGGACCCTCTACTTTACAAATCGTGATGTCCTTCTCCAAGCACTGGTCCCTCCTGATAACATGTCTGAAGTACGTGAGACAAAGTCTTGCTATCTTTGCTTCTAAGGAGCGTTCTGGCTGTGCTTCTTTTAAGATTTGTTCATTCTTCTGGCAATTCATGGAATATTCGATTTTTTAAATAGTTAACAATAATAGCTAACATTTGTTGAGCACCTACTGGGCTCTAGGTGCTTGTAGATACTTGCTCATTTAATTGTCAGAAAAATCCTAGGCAATGGATGGTGTGACCCTCCCCCATTTTGTAGATGAAGAAACTGAGGCACAGCTGGTAAAAGATGAGGCTGTGATTTCAGTCCAGATAGTCTGCTGTGTACAAACAACTAAGATTCTCAAGGTTGATTAGTTTTTTGCTGCACAAGGACGGTTAATTTCGTTAGGAATTCCAATAACTTTATCTTGGTTTGTCTTTCCCTTCTCCATATAATAAATTGTACCTATTATTAGTAGTAGTAATAGTAGACACAAATCTCTGGGACTTCTTTAAATACTTCAGGCCCATGAAAAGCTATATTCTTATATTATCTAATTGTCCATAGCCTCCGAGGTAACATTTATTATTAATATCAGGCATTTTCATCTATTTTCCACAGGAACAGGGCTATAGTATTCAGAGGGAACCCACCAGAATGTGGGTTGTTAAAATCATAACATGTAATAGGTAAATAGCCATTGCCCCAATCCCTTCCAACCATCTCAGCCCCTCCACTGAGATTCCCACATCTTCATAAAATGTGTGTGTGACTCAGCAGGGGGCTCACTCCTGCAACTAGGGTTCACTCTGGAGATTTGTGCCTGTGTTCTGCCTGTCATTAGGTGTTTTGGAATGTCGTACCCGTATCTGTATGTATATGTGCTCAAATGTTCTGAGACGGTCAGTTTTGCTGATTTTGACTTCTATCAATTTATCTATACAGAGGAAAACCTGTGCTATCTGCTCTGCCTTTGTCAGGGGCCTGAGGAGAGGATCATGGGAAGGAAAATGGCCAACAACCTGCTTTACAAACTGAGAAATACAAACACCAGGGAATGTCACCAAGCTGAGAAGACTCATTCTCAGCTAGGCAGGGAACAAGGAATAACTTCTGGGTGCTGCTAATGTTGCTTAAAGAATGACGAGGGATCTGCATTTCTTTTCACAAGTGGAATTTGGTGTTAGATGTTTTTGTGAAGTTACTCATTTTTTATATTTTAAATTCTTGTGGAGTATATTATTTTTTTCTTTAGTTCCTTTCCCTTTTTCTCCAAATTACACTGTCATTTCATCTTTTTAGAAGTGCATTTATTCTTAAGTGTAATCAGAGAGCACGCCAGAAAGTTAACAGCAAAGAGGGTAGGAAATTGAAGGTTGAAAATCTTATTCTGTTGACTAGTGTTGATTGAGAATGTAAAAACCAAAGACCAAATTTAAAATTTATTTCAAAATCCAATTTACACCCTCCAATTTACCACCCTAATACTCATTTAAAAAAAAAATTTTTTTTTTTCCAGTCAACTTGTTTCCTACATCATAGATCTTTGATTTTTTTTGTTGGTGTTTACAAGTACATCGTAGGTTTTTAATTCTTCTTCTCTGTTTATACTATTAACTCCTTACTATTTTTGCTTGAAGTTTCACAATTAAAAAAAAAAAAGAACAACAAAGATTCTATTACTTTGAGGTTAAACATTTCTATAATATCTTTTTGATAAGAGATCAGGTATTATCTTGGGCCACGACCCGTCTGTTGTACACAGTTTGTTGTACTGTGGTGGCTTGCATGTTGCTCTGATGTTGGAAGCTATACTACTGGTGTTTCAAATACCAGCAGGGTGAACCATGGGTGGACAGGTTCCAGTGAAACTTGCAGACTAAGACAGACTAGGAAGAAAGGCCTGGTAATCTACTTCAAAAATTAGCCAATGAAAACCTTATGGATATACTGCTAAAAAAATGAGCCCCCTGGGTTGGATGGCATTCAAAATACATAAATGCAACAATGGACTTAAACATACCAGTAATTATGAAGATGGCGCAGGATTGGGCAGCATTTTGTATGGTACATGGGGTCGCCAGGAGTCAGAGTGGATTCGATGGCAATTAACAACATTGTCTTGGGGTGCTATTGTTGTCGTTAGGTGCTATTGAGTTAGTTCCGACTCATAGCGTCCCCACACAAAACGGAAGGAAACACTGCCTAGTCCTGCACCATCCTCACATGTTTGAACCAATTGTTACAGCCAGTGTGTAAATCCATCTTGTTGAAAAGCTTCCTCTTTTTTGCTTTTTTCCCTTTTCCTTTACAAAGCATGATGTCCTTCTCTAGGGCTGGTCCCTCCTGATAACATGTCCAAAGTACAGGAGATAAAGTCTCTCCATCCTCACTTCTAAGGAGCATTCTGGCTATACTTCTTCCAAGATAGATGTTAAATGAATAAATTCTTTTATAAGGATCAGCACAAAGCTGGTTCCTATGAGGTGGAGGTTAAAGATGTCCGAAACGTCCAACTTTTCCCAACTGCTGTCCCACTCCATCATCTCTAACAACTCCTCCTCCTCCTCTCAGTACCTTCCATCCTAGCTTTGGGTTCGGTAATTTGCTGTAAAGTCTCACAGAACTCATGAACCGTATACACAGTTAACAGGTTTATTGGGGAAGTAAAAGGTACAATCTGGGATCGGGATCAATTTGGAAGTAACAGGAACAACAAATCAGGTTGCAGTTCCTCGATTAGGACAGCTTCCTCTTGCCCTTTGCTGTGGGCCCCTGCTGGGCCTTGCTGCCACTGGACCCTGCTGGATGCCTTCTCGGGCAAGTGTTACACCCCTTAGCTCCGTGGGTTGGCAAGCCCCATTGCAGCCATCTCACGCTGACCTCCTGATTACTGCCGTCTGGTGCCACCATCTCTTGATGTCTTCCATGTTGCAGCTCCCCTCTCTCTTTCTCTCTCCGTATCTCCCTTTAAGCCTAGTGGGATGGCAAAACTGACCAATCCCTTCATTAGGTACCATAGACCTTATTTGCATGATCCCAGCCCAACAACAGTGCCACGCACCTTATTTACATTAGCAAGCTATCCAATCTCCTTGATGGGCCACAAGCACATCATTTGCGTAGTCCCACCCAGTTATTTGACGGAGTTACAAAACCATGGTGAGGAAAGCCATATACAAGTGATCCACTGCACTGCAGTTGTGTTTGTTCTTCTGGCAGTCCATGGTGTATTCAATATTCTTTGCCAACACTGTAATTAGAATGCATCAATTCTTCTTCGGTCTTATTCATTGTCCAGCTTTCGCATGCATTTGAGGTGATTGAAATACCATTGCTTGGGTCAGGTGCACCTTGGTCCTCAAGGTGACATCTTTGCTTTTTAACACTTTAAAGAGGTCTTTTGCAGCAGATTTGCCCAATGCAATACATGGTTTGATTTCCTGACTGCTGCTTCCAAGGGTGTTGATTGTGGATCCAAGTAAGATGAAATCCTTGACAACTTCAATATTTTCTCTGTTTGGCATGATGTCACTTATTTGTCTGGTTGTGAGGATTTTTGTTTTCTTTTTTTTTTTTTTATGTTGAGGTGTAATCCATACTGCAGCCTGTAGTCTTTGATCTTGGGGTAGCTCCTGTATTTAATTGCTGTATGAGTGTTTCTATGTATTGTGCTATTAAATAGACCATAAATGTTTAGGGACTGTTTTAACATTTCATGCGCTCAGAACAGCACTGTCTTCTGTTGGGAAATACTCCATCCTTCTAGTCATGTGGTCTCCAGGAGCTGCCTTTTCTATATAGACTTCTCCCCCACACTGTACATTTCCCCCACCCCAGTATTCTGTTTGGGGATGGATTCCTGACCCAGCTGATTCAATAAGACCATTCCCAGGGAGTTTAGAACGGGGGACCAGAGACCTCAGGTCCTAGTTCTTCTCTAGAAATGGAGACGAGGTAGTTGTGGTCCTGCTGTGTGGAAGAAGGTGGTGTGCAGTGAGGAGGGTGAAGCCCGTATGAAGAGGTGAGCCGTCTGGATCACTTGGCAGCACTCATGTTTCTGACTCCACTTGTCCATGAGGCTCAGCTGCATCCTCTGCCCTCCTCTGTTGTCTACTGGGCTCTCGAGTATCTGTTTTAACTTATTCTGCAGCAAGGGTTTAGATTTGGGAGGGTTCAAAAGTATGGACCAGCGGTCTCTGAGGGCATCATTTTAATGGGTATCCATGACCGAATTAAATTTTTTTTTTTTATTTGGTACATATGTAGGTAACAAAAATTTGCCATTTCAACAATCATCGCATGTACACTTCCATGACATTTAATATGTTCATCAAGCTGTTCAACCCCCACCATGGCCGAATTTATCCATCGCCCTTAATTAATTGTTAAGCCTAGGTGTTTTTCATGGTTGAAGATGTCTGCTGAGAGCGAATTCCGGTTCTCAATTCACATTAGTGACACATTGCCAATTTTTGTGGGTATTTTTCTGATCATTCAAAAATGCATTACAAGGCATATGCCTCTACGGAGCACAATCAGATTTTTCCCTCCACATTTCATTGATTTGAATGAATAGATGTTCTCTCTCATTCGAACTTGCTTAGTATCATGAAATAAGTAATTGGAAAAAGAAGAGAGGAAGAAATCTCAGGCATGCAGAACATTTTTCTACTTTAAATGTACATTTTAGCATTTTATGCATGCACTGAGCATTTAAAAAAAAAAAAACCCAAAATGCAGAGTTAATCTATTATTACTTTGTAACATTCCATCTACAAATTTGCTGTTTAAAGAAAAGGTTTGAGTCTTGACGCCTTAAACTTCTCAGACTATAAATATTCTCATTTATTTAGAAGCATATTAAAAATAAACTCTAGGAAAAAAATTCTGACCCCCTCCCGTAAAAAAAATTTTTTTATTATGTTTTATGTGAAAATTTATAGAACAAAGTAGTTTCCCATTCAACAAATTGTACACAAATTATTCCGTGATATAGGTTACAATCCCCACACTGTTTCAGCACTCTCCTCATTTCCGCTCTGGGCTCTCCATTTCCTATCGTCTGGTTTTCCTTCCGCTTCCTGTCTTCTCATCTATTGTTTTGGGCAAGTGTTGCCCTTTGGTCTCATATAATTGTTTGTGCTATGGAGCACGTTCTTATTGGGTGTTATTGTTCATTTTAGAGGTCTGTCTATTGCTTGGCTGGGAAGTGGTTTTCGAGAAAGGCTGCAATTCCAAGTCAGAGGGGTGTCGGGAGGCCATAGTCTCCGGGGTTCCTCTAGTCTCTGTCAGGCCAGTAAATCTGGTCTTTTTTATGCATTTGATTTTTTGCTCTACATTTTTCTCCCCCTCTGTCCAGAAATTCTGACCCTTTTTATGACACCTTTTCTGCATGGGTGTGTGTTGCAGAAAGGAAGTCTTGGTATTTATAACAATTTTGTGTGTTTAGTGGAGAGTCCTGGTCATTTTTTTATACTGCTTTTCCCCCCTGGTGTCCTATTTTACCACTGTTTTAAGACAAACCTTAACATCAATTCTTTTTACTAACTTACAAAATGGCTGCTTGGGCAAAGCTCTGCAGGACAAAAGATCAGAGAAAGAAAACTATAGGTCTAGGGAAGGGGCGAACTGACTCTACAGCAATGGGTTTGGTTATGAAGGGTGTATAAGGACACTGGTGGTTCAGTGGTAGAATTCTTGTCTTCCATGCGGGAGACCTGAGTTCAATTCCTGATCAATGTACCTCATGAACAGCCACCACGCGTCTCTCAGAGGAGGCTTGCATGCTGCTATAATGCTAACATGTCTCAGTGAAGCTTCCAGACTAAGATGGACTAGGAATAAAGGCCTGGTGATTTACTTCCAAGAAAATCACCTAACGAAAACCGTACGGATCACTATGGTCCAATGTGCAACTGATCATGGGGATGGTGCAGGACTGGGCAGTGTTTCATTTTGTTGTGCATGGGGTCGCCATGAGTTGGGGCTGATTCGACAGCAGCTAACAACAATAACGAGGGAAGACAGATGGGGAAGAGAGGAAATGATGGATCAAGAAAAGGGAATGGGGTGAGAACCAGGATTCTGACCAGCCAGAGGGTGAGCTTTCTGGAACAGGAGCATGAGACAGGTGTCGCTGGTCCCAGGAGGAGAAAAGTCCACAATCTGGGAGGAGGGTGAGAGCAGCCCTGGTGAGCAGGGGCCCTGTTGCTGAGCACTGACTCGACATTAGAGGTAATGCTGTCCAGTCATATGATTTGCAGTCAGAGGGGAGGTATAGGACCTTGGAGATGTACAAGGCTCCTTGTTCAGGGAAAGGAAGTGGATCCAGGTGGATCCTGCACGATGAAATGAGACCCAAAGGCTGGGGAAAACCCCGGGGCTGAAGTCATGACAGTCCTCTGAGGCACGGTGATATCCCTGAACAGGGTCCTGTCAAGCCGTGTTCCTTGGAGCACTGCTGAGGGGTGGGTAGTCTGGGCTCTAAGTGCCAAACTTTGCCTCAATCATAAAAGTTACTGCTATTTGTTTTATGCACAGGTGAACAAGGGGTTTTGTATAAGATTTGAGAGAGAAAAAGCATTTTGTTGCAAAAACATTAAAAAGTTAAACCTTCCCTCAAGAGGTATTTCTTCAGCCTGAGGTGGTGAGGCCTACAGGTGCTCTGGTCGGGTCGAGCTTGTCCATAGGGCTGAGAGACTTCTCCCTTCTTTCAAGGAAGCCTTTTTGCTTTGGCTTTCAATGGCCCGTATTGTCACCGTGCACAGTGGACCACCCCAGCAATGCTTCCTGGAGGAGAAAGGTGAGGTAACAGGAGGTGATGTAGGAGGGCTCACTGGTAGGTAAATACAGGGAAAGGAAACAATTGTGACATTTGACTCTTAACCCAAGACCAGTCAGAGGCCAAGTGTCACATGGGACAATATGAGAGTCTGAGTCTTCTAACAGATGTTTGGGCCCAGAAGGAGAATTATTTTCCTTCATTTCCATCGGATAGGGCTTGCCAAATGACTGACCTATAAAATTGAGTGACTCTGGGGACAGGGAAATGAATTATTTTGATCTCAGCCAAGAGACTAGAACCAAGTTTAATCAGTAGCCTGATTCAAGTGATGTTTCTGTTCTGTGTTGAGGAACACATGGCCCCTGGGTGGCGCAGAGGAGGAGCCATTGTTGTGCTCCTTCCTTTCCCTGACTCCTGCTTATCCATGCCGGCAGACCCCACTGGCTTGAATGGGGTGTCACCCTGAATGAAGAGACTCAGAACCCTGAGAACTTGATCACTCCATGTACTTCTGAAGACCACAGACCCTTGACAGGGGGAATCAGAAGGCCACCTGCATGAGAATTGCTTGGGTGTACTGTAAAAAATGCAGACTCCTAGACCTCAGCTAAAATTCAGAGTGAGAATTTCTGGGGGTGGGACTTAGGAATACACATTGACATCAAGTTCCAGAATAACTCTTAGGTGTTCTCACTTTGAAAAACATTGCTTTAGGTTCTAGCATGGCTCCAGTGCCAAAAAACCAAATCTGCTGCTGTTGAGTCGATTCTGACTCATAGAGACCCTATAGGTCAGAGTAGGGTTTCCAAGGAGAACCTGGTGCATTCAAACTGCCCATCGTTTTGTTAGCAGCTGAGCTCTTAACCACTACGCCACCAGAGTTTCCATGGCTCCAATATGAACCTTTAATTCTGGAGCCACGTGACTTCACACTCCCCTGAATGATATTGCTTTTGACTGAATAACAAAGACTCTAGATATTGTATTTCAGAGGAATTACTCTGTCCCAAGAACTGCCCTGCTGGGAGTGGTAAGAATCAGGGTGAGACCAAAGCTGTGGTCTCTCATCGAGAGGGGAGAATGGAGGGGAAATCTCTAGGCAGTGGAGAAAGATTAGAAATGGGGGTGTGCTTATGAGGGGGCCCCTTATGAAGAGTTTAATTTTCAGTTCTTTTTCCCCTGAACTCTGGAAACAGTTAAATTTCACATCCAAGTTTTCTTAGTCCTCAGTCAGCTCCAGCAGAGGCATGGTAGGTATGGCATGTGCTCTGGGCACCATTTGAAGGCGGAGGGCATCACAGAGCAGTGTCTATTAACCATCCACGTTTCTACCACCAGCTGTGAGAGATCATTCAGCAAGTTAAAACTAATACTTTCGTATTTGAGAGGCTTCATGGGTCAAGCCAATGGTGTGATCTTCCTCTCCTGAGTGGTGTAGAAAGAGGAGAAACTGGAAAAAAAAAAAAAATGACTTTGAGCACATCAGAGATGGATTTTCATCAGTGAAGGCAAGGAAGTTCCAGTTGTAATTTTCATGTAGTGCCTTAATGTGTTAACTAAAAGATTAAGGAGCTTGATTTGTATTTGTGAGCTGATATTATGGTAAAGATATTTAAAAGATGGGTGTTAGATGTTTGGGCAGGGGTACTGAGGAGGGGTAGAGAGAGGTACTTGAGCCCAGGCACAAGTCCAAGGGGGGCACCAGAAGAGGAGTGGAATGGTGTTCCGAAAGGTGCCTGACTAACGCGGCAGGACAAGAGGGGTGAAGGCATTTTTGCTGACCCGTTTGTTGTTGTTGTTAGGTGCCATCGAGTCAGTTCCAACTCATAGCAACCCTATGCACAACAGAATGAAACACTGCCTGGTTCTGAGCCATCCTTAAAATCGTTGTTAGGCTTGAGCTCATTGTTGCAGCCACTGTGTCAATCCACCTGGTTGAGGTTCTTCCTCTTTTCCGCTGACTCTGTACTTTGCCAAGCATGATGTCCTTCTCCAGGGACTGATCCCTCCTGACAACATGTCCAAAGTATGTAAGACGTAGTCTCACCATCTTTGCCTCTAAGGAGCATTCTGGCTGTACTGCTTCTAAGACAGATTTGTTCATTCTTTTGGCGGTCCATGGTATATTCAATGTCCTTCGCCAGCACCACAATTCAAAGACCTCAATTCTTCTTCGGTCTTCCTTATTCGTTGTCCAGCTTTTGCGTGCATATGATGCGATTGAAAATACCATGGCTTGGGTCAGGCGCACCTTAGTCTTCAAGGTGACATCTTTCCTTTTCCACACTTTAAAGAGATCCTTCACAGCAGATTTGCCCAATGCAATGTGTCGCTTGATTTATTGATTACTGCTTCCATGGGCATTGATTGTGAATCCAAGTAAAATGAAATCCTTGACAACTTCAATCTTTTCTCCGTTTATCATGATGTGGCTTATTGGTCCAGTTGTGAGGATTTTTGTTTTCTTTATGTCGAGGTGTAATCCATACTGAAGGCTGTGGTCTTTGATCTTCATTAGTAAGTGCTAGCCAATGTCTTTTCATCCTGAAATTGTGGGGAGGCGCGATTTAGAGATTGCTTCTGGGTGCTCATTATTCCTGCTACGCCTCTGTGCAGCTTGCCATAGGTGCTCCTTTCTGTAGATGCGCCTCTGAACTCCAGTGTGTCAATGACGTGTGCTACGCACACACCATGTAGTTTTCATGGTGTCATGGAAAATATGATTTCTCAGTCCCTTTTCCCAGGTTTATTGTTCTGTAGCACTCTCACCGCTTGATAAATTGTATATTTATGTTTGTTCATTGTCTATTTCCTCCCATAGAAAATAAGTTCCATGAGACTTTGTCTATTTTATTAAATCCTACATCACCTGCGTGTCGCACATGTTGTTGTTCTTGTGTGCCCACAAGTTGACTCCCACTCATAGCAACCCTGTGAGACAGAGTAGAATTGTCCCATCGGATTTCCTAGGCTGTAATCTTTACAGGAACAGATTAACCAGGTCTTTTCTCCCGTCGACGGCACTGGGCTTTTTTCCTCCCATGGAGTTGCTGAGTGGGTTCAAACTGTTGACCTTTTGGTTAGCAGCCAAGTACTTAACCATGCCACTACCGGGGCTCCTTTGTGTCACACATGTTGTCGTTGTTGTTGGGTGACTGTCTAGTCAGCTCTGACTCATAGAGACCCTAAGTACAACAGAATGAAACACTGCCCAGTCCTGTGCCATCCTTACAATTGTTGCTATGCTTTGAGCCCATTGCTGCAGCCACTGTGTCAATTCATCTCCTTTAGATTCTTCCTCTTTTTGGCTGACCCTCTACCATGCATGATGTCTATTATGAATTGAATTGTGCCCTCCCCCAAAATGTGTGCCAATTTGGCTAGACGATGATTCCCAGTACTGTGTGGTTGTCCACTATTTTGTGATCTGATTAATTATCCTATGTGTTTTAGATCCTAACCTCTATGTCTCTATGATGTTAAACAGACAGGATTAGAGGCAGTTATGTTAGCGAGGCAGGAGTCATTCTACATGATTAGGTTGTATCTTGAGTCAATCTCATTTGAGATACAAAACAGAGAAGCAAGCAGAGAGGATAGGAACCTCATGCCATCAAGAAAGGAGCGCCAGGAGAGGAGAATGTCCTTTGGGCTTGTGGTCCCTGTGCTGAGAAGCTCCTAAGCCAGGGAAGAACTGATGACAAGGACCTTGCCCCAGAGCCAACAGAGAGAGAAAGCCTTCACCTGGAGCTAGTACCCTGAATTCAGACTTCTAGCCTCCTAGACTGTGAGAGAATAAATTTCTGTTTGTTAAAGCCATCCACATGTGGTATTTCTGTTATAGCAGCACTAGAGAACTAAGACAATGTTCTTCTGGTCTTCCTTATTCATTGTCCAACTTTTGCGTGAATATGAGGCCATTGAAAACACCATGACTTGGGTCAGGCGCACCTTAGCCCTCCAAGTGTCATCTTTGTTTTTTAGCACTTTAAAGAGGTCTTCTGAAGCAGATTTGCCCAATGCAATGCGTTGTTTGATTTCTTGACTGCAGCTTCCATGGGCGTTGATTTTGGATCCAAGAAAAATGAAATCCTTGACAACTTCAATTGTCTCTGTTTATCATGATGCTGCTTATGGGTTCAGTTGTGAAGATTTTTGTTTTCTTTATGTTGAGGTGTAATCCATACTGAAGGCTGCGGTCTTTGATGTTTATCAGTAAGCGTTTCAAGTCCTCTTCACTTTCAGCCAGGAAGATTGTGTCCTCTGTATAACGCAGGGTGTCAATGAGTTTTCCTTCAATCCTGTTGTGGCGTTCTTCACATAATCCAACTTCTCAGATTATTTGCTCAGCACACAGCTTGAATAAGTATGGTGAAATGATACAACCCTGATGCACACCTTTCTTGACTTTAAACCATGCAGTATCCCCTTGTTCTGTTCAAAAGGCTGCCCCTTTGTCTATGTACAGGTTCCTCACGAGCACAATTAAGTGTTCTGGGATTCTCATCTTCACAATGTTATCCATAATTTGGTATGATCCACATCAGTCAAATACCTTTGCATAGTGAATGAAACACAGGCAAACATCTTTGTGGTATTCCCTGCTTTCAGCCATGTTCCATCTGACGTCAGCAATGATATCCCTTGTTCTATGTCCTCTTCTGAATTCAGCTTGAATTTCTGGTAGTTTCCTGTCAGTGTACTGCTGCAACCATTTTTGAATTATCTTCAACAAAATGCGCCAAACATAGTAGGTATTTAATACACATTTGTGAAAAAATGAATGAATAAATGAACAACTTAAAAATGGATGTGAGATAAGACCTCACAAATAATAGGATGAAGGCTGACCTTAAACTTTGGAATCATCTTCTGCACTCTGTTCTCTCTCTCTCTTTTATATTATCTGCCACTAAACCCTCTTATTTCTTCTTTGAAACTGTTTCAGATATGCCATGTCCTTCATCCTGACCACTATTTACATAATCTTTTGCCTCATCACCTTGTACCTGGATTGAGGAAATTGTCTCCATAGAGTCCCCTTCCCTCCGTGTTTGTCCTCCCTACTGCATCCTGCCTCCACTCGTCTGTCAGTTGGACTTACTCTGGTGGCTTGCATGTTGCTGTGATGCTGGAAGCTATGCCACTGGTATTTCAAATACCGGCATGGTCACCCATGGTGGACAGGTTTTAGCAGATTTTTCAGACTACGAAGAGTCCCTGGGTGGCGGAAACGGTTAAGTACTTGACTACTAATCAAAACGGTGGTGGTTCAAACCACCCAGAGGTGCTGGGGAGAAAGTCCTGGTGATTTGCTTCCAAAAGTTCACAGACTTAAAAACCCCGTGGAGCACAGTTCTGTTCTGCAACATGAGGAGTCACCGTGAGTTGGAATTGACTTGTTGGCAACTAGTTTGGTGGTTTGTTCAGATTAAGACAGATGGAAGAAAGACCTGCAATCTGCTTCCAAAAGGTCACAGACTTGAAAACTCCGTAGTGCAAAATGCTACTCTAAAACACATGGAGTCACCATGAGTCAGAATTGTCTTGGTGGAAACTGGTTTGTTTTTTTGGTTTGGTGGTTTCTTCAGCCTGAGACAGACTAGAAAGAAAGGCCTGGTAATCTACTTCCTAAAATCAGCCAATGAAACCTACGAATCACAGTAGAATATTTCCGATACAGTGCTGGAAGATGGGGCCCCTAGGTTGGAAGGCACTCAAAATATATAGTGGCTGCAGCAGTGGACTCAAGCACACCAATGTTTGTGAAGATGGTGCAGAACTGGGCTGCCACAAGTCAGTGCCAATCTGATGGCAATTAATAACAACTGCATGCTGACCATTGTCGTCTTCTCGATCTTTGTAAACACTACTTGCAGCAGATTGCCTTGTTGACTGCCTACTAACTGCATCTTCAAATTCACACTCTCCTGCCTAGTATGCAATTTTCTGCCTACCCCACTTCATTCCCACCTCTCCTTTCCCATGTAGTAGGTGTTCCTTAAACCTAGTTGAATGAATGCATGGGCTTAGTAACCAAGAACCTATCCCGAGGGAACTTAGAGCTTACTGTACAAGTGGTGGAGCCCTGGTGGCACAGTGGTTAAGAGCTACAGCTGCTAACCAAAAGTCTGGCACTTCAAATCCACCAGCTACTCCTTGGAAACCGTATGGGGCAGTTCTACTCCGTCCTACAGGGTTTCTAGCAGTCAGAATGGACTCTACTGCAATAGGTTTGCTTGTTTTTTTGTTTGTTTGCTTATACAAGTGGCAAGGAGCCCCGGTGGTACACTGGTTAAGCACTTGGCTGCAAACCAAAAGGTCAGAAGTTTGAACCCACTAGCCACTCCACAGGAGAAAGATGTAGCAATTTGCTTCTGTAAAAATTACAGTCTTGGAAACGCTATGGGGCAGTTCTACTCTGTCCTATAGGGTCACTACGGGTCAGAATTGACTCAATAGCCACGGGTATACAAGTGGCACAATGGTTAAGAACACATCAATGGCTTTGTGGAGAAAACACCTGGTGATCTGCTCCTGTAAAGATTACAGCCTTGGAAGCCATGGGGCAGTTCTAGTCTGTCAAATGGGGTCACTATGAGTCGGAATCGACTCGATGGCACCCAACAATAACAATAACAACAACAACAACAACAACAGCAAACAAGTTAAAAACAGATAAGAGTCATAAGAGAAATCCAAAAAATGAAGAGTCAGAATAAGGAGGCTTCATGGAGAGGGGTAGATGGAAACATGAATAATAAGTAGAACTTTGGGGAAAAGGGATTAAGGATTTCCTGCCAAGGAGAGCCTAATATGTATTCTCTTTGGCTGAATCCTAAAGGTTGTAAGAAGAGATCGTGTTCTTACTTGAAATAGGGTGGGGACTAGATTCTTAAAATCTACAGTGTCATGGGCAGGAGTTTGGAATCCACTTAGCAATTAGCTGGGACATGAAGATTTTTAAGCAGAACCCTGAAACTGTGCTTAAAGAAGATGCCTGCTGCATGCCCTAGTGGTTTGGTTTAGAAAAGAAGACCCCGGAGGCAGGAGACTAGCTGGTAAGACTGTTGCAACAATGCAAATAAAGGCAGAGACTGGGAGAGTGACAGCAGAAATGGAAATTAGGGGGTTGTTCTGATTAATATTGTAAAAGCAAAGCAAATCTTTCTTAGTAATTAAAAGGCTATAAGGGGAGAGGGGTAAGGGATGATTCTGAACATCTGAGCCTTGGGAACTGGGACAATGGATACTACCGACAGAAACACCAAAACCAGGGGCAGAAGAAAGTTTGGGAAGGAAAATGGTGAGTTCAGATGTGAACCAACTGAGATTAAAGTGATATTTCCCAGCAAGGAGATTAACATGCAGGGCTCCAATGCAGGGAAAAATTCAGGTGTACTGATGTCGATTTGGAAAATGTCTTTATAAGATGATAATGGAAGTGATGAGTCTGTAGAGTGTGTATAGAGAAGAGAGCATGGAAAGAGAAGAAGGATGAAGGCAGATCATTTAGGAATATTTTTAAAGGAGGAAGAGAGGTCAGGATACAAGACAGTGAGGGAGGAACACAGGAGTCTCTCAATAGCCCGAGGAGGAGAGGGTTTCTAGAAGGAGGAAGTGAGCAGCACTGAAGCTTGGAGAAGTCAAAATTTACATTGAAACACTACTTCTTTAGAAAACAGACCATAAATTACAGTAGGTTTTTCATTTAATCAGTGGGAATGTTTTCTCTTTGTCACTACAGAGTCCTCATTCTTCATTTAATCTGCAAACTATTATTTTTTTTCACTGTACAGTAGTTTTCAGTATTTGCTTTTATACTTTGCTACCTTTTCAAATTGCCTTGTCCGTGCCATCTGTAAAAAAATGAAAAAATGTATACCTCATACCTTGATTAAAAATGTGTATATGTGTGTATTTAGTAATACCAACTTCACCAAGTGGAACCAAGTTATAATGTTTTGGGGCCAAAAACAAGGCTCTAAGAATTGACAGAATATCAACTGAGATATTTCAACAAGTGGATGCAGCACTAGAAGTGCTCACTCGTCTATGCCAAGAAATTTGGAAGACAGCTACCTGGCCAACTGGCTGGAAAAGATCCATATTTATGCTGATTTCAAGAAAGGTGATCTAACCAAATGTGGAAATTCTCAAACAATATGAGTAATATCACACGCAAGCAAAATTTAGCTGTAAATCATTCAAAAGTGGCTGCAGCAGTATATTGACAGGGAACTGCCAGAAATTCAGGCCGGATTCAGCAGAGGATGTGGAACCAGAGATATCATTGCTGATGTCAGATGGATCCTGGCTGAAAGCAGAGAATACCCAGAAGGATGTTTACCTGTGTTTATTGACTATGCAAAGGCAGTCGACTGTGTGGATCATAACAAATTATGGATAACATTGCGAAGAATGGGAATTCCAGAACACTTAATTGTGCTCATGAGGAATCTTTACATAGATCAAGAGCCAGTCATTCAGACAGAACAAGGGGATACTGGTTGGTTTAAAGTTAGGAAAGGTGTGTGTCAGGGTTGTATCCTTTCACTACACCTATTCAATCTGTATGCTGAGCAAATAATCCGAGAAGCTGGACTATATGAAGAAGAATGGGGCATCAGGATAGGAGGGAGACTCATTAACAACCTGCGTTATGCAGATGACACAACCTTGCTTGCTGAAAGTGAACAGGACTTGAAGCACTTACTGATGAAGAACAAAGACCACAGCCTTCAGTATGGATTACACCTCGACATAAAGAAAACAAAAATCCTCACAACTGGACCAATAAGCCACATCATGATAAACGGAGAAAAGATTGAAGTTGTCAAGGATTTCATTTTACTTGGATTCGCAGTCAATGCCCATGGAAGCAATAGTCAATAAATCAAGCGACGCATTGCACTGGGCAAATCTGCTGCAAAGGATCTCTTTAAGGTGTTGAAAAGGAAAGATGTCACCTTGAAGACTAAGGTGTGCCTGACCCAAGCCATGGTATTTTCAATCGCATCATATGCATGCAAAAACTGGACAATGAATAAGGAAGACTGAGGAAGAATTGAGGCCTTTGAATTCTGGTGTTGGCGAAGAATATTGAATGTACCATGGACTGCCAAAAGAATGAACAAATCTTTCTTGCAAGAAGTACAACCAAAACGCTCCTTAGAAGCAAGGATGGCCAGACTACATCTTACATACTTTGGATCTTGTTATCAGGAGGGACCAGTTCCTGGAGAAGGACATCATGCTTGGTAAAGTATAGGGTCAGTGGAAAAGAGGGAGACCCTCAATGAGATGGATTGACACAGTGGCTGCAATGATGGACTCAAGCATAACAATGATTGTGAGCATGGCGCAGGACCGGGTAATGTTTTGTTCTGTTGTACATAGGGTCTCTGTGAGTTGGAACCAAAACTCAGTGGCACCTAACAACAACAACAACAAGAAAAATGTAGTTTTCAAAATGTAACATTTTGGGGTGATGGACACTTGTGAAATGAATTAGTGTTTTCTAGACTACTTTTTTTTTTTTTTTTTTAGACTACTGTAAGAGAACCGGTGCTCTGGTGGCGAAGTCGTTAAGAACTGCTAACAAAAGGTTGGTAGTTCAAATCCAGCAGCTGTTCTTCGGACACCCCACGGTATAAGTTCTCCTCTTTCCTGTAGGGTTGCCACGAGTTGCAATTGACTCATAGGCAACAGGTTTATGAGAGAATCACCTTAAGAAATTCACTGAAAGTTTTAGGGTTGTCTGAAAAACAAAAGGAAAAGCAAACTGACTGGTAGTTTTTTTTTTTTTTAAAAAGAGGGAAAAGAGTAGTTTTGTCTTAATGTAAAAAGTCTGTGTATGCTAGACTATGAAAGAGGATATTAAAGGCTAAATTTGAAGATATTTGAAGATATTAAAGGCTGTACACAAAGTTGTCAAAAATTTGCCTTGGTTTATGATACCTGTAAATAATGAGTTTGAAAAGAGACAAAGAAATGTGTTGAACATTTGACAATATTAGATCAGTTTTGATGGATTTATTCAGAAGATGGAAAAAAGACTGGCAAATACTGTAAAATGTTACATGGGTGATATACAGAAAAGTGTGAAAATAGAATTTAATTTGCCTTTTTGTTAAATAACAGTGATATCATAGCCTTTAAAAAGGGGGGTGGGGTGGGGTGGACCAAAAGTCCAATGCCAAGGTAGGTTTGAAATGGTGATAAATTCAAGTAAATGTTGCACATTGTGTGAAATGTATTTGGTCAGTCGAAATGATAACTGGAAAAGACTATAAATAGATCAATCCAAATGAATTCTCTGTGTAAATGAATTATGCAATTAAATGACAACCAAAAAAGTGCACACAGGAAAAACCAGATTTTGAGTGTCCTTGGAGGGGAAAGCTAAGGAGGAGGGTGGTGAGAAGGGGAACCAGGGTGCACCCTGAGGCTCCTTCCTCTGAGACAGAAGAGAAGGAAATGGCAGGTACATCCGGGAGTTTTGGAAAGGAGAGAATTCAGGGAGTTCTATTAGATGACTTTGACCTTCTCAGGAATGTAGAGGAGGCAAGGCCATCACCTCTTTAAAATGTGGGGTAAGGTTAGACTGGAGGTTTGAGCAGGGGAAAGCTTTTTAATGAGTGCAACGAGATGTGTGGTGGGGAACAAATCGGAAGTAATCTGAATATGGTTCAGATATTTCCCAAAAAAGAGAGGGAGAAGAGGGGAGGACCTGAGCTACAGCATGAATGGAAGGGTAAGCACAGGGCTCTCTGTGCCTTTAAAGGTGTAGGTAGGGCTCAGGTTGTGGGGGGTGGGGGGAGCTGCCTGGAGTCCTGCCCTCCCTTACACTCAGCAGTGTTACTTGCTTCTGAAATCCACAGTCACACACCTCCCAAACAGAAGGAGTGTCTCTCAGCATACCTGGGCTCTGAGATTAATTTGGCTTCACATCTTTTTCCTGGGTCCACTTCTTCCTGTTAAAAGCACCTTATTGGGACACAGTTGACATGATTGTGGCTTTACATACAGCCAACCTATGAATTTACTCTGTGATCCTGCAAACAAAAAATAGGAAAAAAGGAATGAAAAGGAAAGAAAAGAAAGAAATCCCCAAACACATACCACTTATCGGAAGATTTCAGAATTATTGTCACAAATGCTTCAAGCCATTTTCTGTTATCTGGTTTAGGTGGAGGAAGAAAAGAGTTTGCAGGGAGAGAGTACCAGGAGGAGGGAGAGCTAAGAACTAAAGTGATTTGTGTAACTCCCAATTTCCTTTTCCTGATGAATGGGTGCCTTCTAAGTAGTGATTTTCTCACAAAGTCACTCTGTCCTTGGGCTGTGTTCCCACATGCCTTTCCCATCACCCTTCCCCGTATTTCTCCTTTCTCTTAGCTGATGAAAAGTTCTTCAGACTCCGGGCTGCACCTTCCAACTCAACTGATAGAATGACTGTTTTTTTGGTCCTTGGTTCAATTTAAGAAAATTTAATATTTATTAAGGGCCTACTATGATTGAGAGTCTCTGGGTGGTGCAATTGATTAAGTGTTCAACCACTAACCAAAAAGTTGGCAGTTAGAATCCACCCAGAGGCATCTTGGAAGACAGGCCGGCCTGATGATCTGCTTATGAAATGTCACAGCCACTGAAAACCCTACGGAGCAGTTCTACTCTGAAACACATGGGGTTGCCATGAGTTGAAATCAACTTGACAGCAGTGGGTACTATGAGAAAGACACTGGATCAAGTGCTGTGAGCCATAGAGGGGTGAAAAGAAATATTCTGTTCTTCAAGAACTCACAATGTAAGGGGAGGAGCAGAGGCTGGCACAATGTGGGGAGCGGGGCAGGACAGGAGAGAGACAACAGCATTGTGCAATTGTCGGAGAAATGGCTTCCAGCTGAGAGGGCTCAGGAAAGTTTTACAATAAGGAAAGCTTTTTTTTTTTTTGTGAAAGTGTGCAGTCATACCCATTTCAGTAATAATTTCTACCTGTACAACTTGATGACACATTGATCACATTCTTTGAGTTGTGCAAATATTCTCTCTATGTTATCCAAGTTGTTCTACCACTATAGACTTAGACTCACAGCCTCCTAAGCTTCTCATCTAACCTTTCAAGTTGCTGTTGTCGGTTTGATCTCATACAGCTAAGTCTTTAAAAGGGCACAATACTCAAGGTAGACATAGTTTACCTGTTAAGATAAACTATTTTTTTTGGTTAAAAGAAGACTTCAGGGGATAGTTGAGTTTAAGGTTTAAAAAGATTATCTCAGGGCAATAGTTTTGGTGGTTCATCTAACCTTGATGTCTCCAGAAAGTCTGGCTTCCGTGGAGAATTTGAAAATATGTTCTGCATTCTTCTCCCTTTTGACCAGAATTCTTCTACAGAATCATTGATCAGAATGATCGGTAATGGTAGCTGGGCACCCTGCAGTTCTTCTGGTCTCGTAGCAAAGGAGGCAGTTATTCATAGAAGTGTCAGGCATACAATTCATTTCTTGAGAGAGATTTCTGAACTGGGCTTTGAGAGTGTAAGGGATGAGGCAAGATTTTGGACAGATATTAGGTAGCAGGGGCAAGTCTTTGTGGTGGAGGGAAGCGGGGCAAAGAGAGCAGAGTCATGGACAGGACAGGAGGCCAGGAATGGTCTGAACCTGAGTAAAAGCAGTGCGAGGTGGGATAGTGTTTGTGGGATCCTTGCTTGCTCTGCTAAGGAATTTGGATTTTCTTCAGTGAGCAATTCAAAGCCTTTGAAGGCTGCTTGTGCTTTGCTGCAAAGGCGTTCTCGTTTATCTGCCTATTTGCACTGTAATCTGTGTCTCCTGGTTTCATCTGTTAAGGAAAATCGGGAGCTGCTTTGGCCGCTGTGATGCCATTTTTGAATTCTGTGCTTTTTGCTAACCCCTTTTTATCTCGGTCCCGCTATTTTGTTTGGCTTTTCTTGATTGCTGTCTAGTGCTATCTTTGCACAGCAGTTTCATTTGCTTTGATGCTTTTGAGAGTTCAGGATTGCAATTTTGCCAATTTTTAAGTTTGAATAAGTTTTCTCACCTTTTCATGGCTGTCTTTAAAAAGAAAAAAAATACATACATGCAACAAGTGATAGATGGGATTCTGAATATTGTTTGTTTGTCATGTTACTGCTGAGATGAAAACATTAAGAAACACAGCAACATCTCATTCTTTCAGTAGACTTTAGGTCCTAAAAAACTACCTTAAATAAAGGTTGATAGATGAGAAAAGGAAAATCCTGACACATATCATACTTGGTTAGTAATCGGAAACTCTGGTGGCATAGTGACTAAGTGCTATAGCTGCTAACCAAAAGGTCGGCAGTTTGAATCCACCAGGTGCTCCTTGGAAGCTCTATGGGGCAGTTCTACTCTGTCCCATAGGGTCGCTATGAGTCAGAATTGACTCGATGGCAATAGGTTGTTTTGTTAGTTGGAATCTCAATAATGGAAAATTTAAAAAGTTCTTGTGTCGTTTAGTACGTGCTCAATTAAACACTTATTGTTAGTTCTGTTCTGAGAGAGGAGTTCATGATTAGTTGGGAGGCACTGGGAGATTTTTCTACCGTGCTTGGTGTAAGTAGTATTTATTCTTCATTAAGTTCCAGTGCTTTTTACCAGTGCAGTGCTGTGTTACTTTTAGTAAAACAGAACAAGCACCTTCCTTGCTCTTGATTAGACATTTAATCAAAGGGAATAGTTTGGTAAATTATGGCATATTCTCTTGATGGATGCTTATGTCATTATTAAAAAGACATATACTAAGACCATTATAAAACAACATTATGACGTAATGTTATGATGAGGAAAGTGCAATATAAAATTATGTATCAAGTGAGATTTTAACTTGGTTGATTTTAAACACTGTAGTGATTTCAAACACTTTAAAATTAAGGTGGTGCAATGGCTAACATGCTCAGCTAGTAACCAAAAGGTTGGAAATTTGAGTCCACCCAGAGGCATCTGGTGATTGCTTTCTAAAAAATCAGCCATTGAAAACCCTAAGCAGCAGAGTTCTACTCTGACACACGGGGATCCACCATGAGTCAGAATTGACTCAAAGGCCAGTGGTGGTTTGTTGTACAGACAGCCTCTTAGAGACTGAAGGCTGGATTCAGAGACTGGCCAAAGGTGACCCTGTCCACTCTCACAACCTAGATCTAGAGCTAAGTGAGCAACAAAATCCCAGAATAGGAATAAATATGTTTTCCCAAGAAAGATCCACTTTATTTTATTTATTTTGAAAGTGAAATCCTGTAGGCTATATATACAGCAATTTTTCCTTTTTTTAATTGTACTTTAGATGAAGGTTTATAGAACAAACTAGTTTCTTATCCAACAGGTAGTACACACATTGTTCTATGACGTTGGTTAACAGCCCTACGACATGTCAACACTCTCTCTTCTCAACCCTGGGTTCCCTATTACCAGCTTTCCTATTCCCTCCTGTCTTCCGGTCCCTGCCCCAAGGCTGGTGCACCCCTTTAGTCTTGTTTTGGTCCCTGGACCTGTTCAATATATGGCTGAAGGGTAAACCTCAGGAGTGACCTCATTACTGAGCTGAAAGCGTGTCTGGTAGCCATACTCTCAGGGTTTCTCCAATCTCTGTCAGGCCAGCAAGTCTGGTCTTTCTTTTTGAGTTAGAATTTTGTTCTGCATTTTTCTCCAGCTCTGTCCAGGACTCTCTATTGTGATCCCTGTCAGAACTGTCAGTGGTGGTAGCCGGGCACCATCTCATTGTTCTGGACTCAGTCTGGTGGAGGCTGTGGAAGGTGTGGTCCATTAGTCCTTTGGACTAATCTTTCCCTTACATCTTTGGTTTTCTTCGTTCTTCCTTGCTTCCAAAGGGGTGAGACCAGTGGAGTATCCTAGATGGCTGCTCACAGGCTGTTAATACCCCAGATGCTACTCACCAAAGTAGAATGTAGAAAATTTTCTTTATAAACTCTTTTATGACGATTGAGCTGGATGTTCCCTGAGAACATGGTTCCCACAGCCCTCAGCCCAGCAGTTTGGTCCCTCAGGGAGTTTGGATCTGTCTATGGAGCTACCATGACCTTGCCTTGTACAGGTTGTGCTGGCTTCCCCAGTATTGTGTACTCTCTTACCCTTCACCAAAGCTTCTGCTCATCTATTATCTATTGAGTGTTTTTCCATCCCCTCCCCTCCCTTGTAACCATCAAAGATTGTTTCTTTCTGTATGTAAACCTTTTCACAAGTATTTGCAGTAGTGGTCTCATACAATATTTATCCTTTTGTGATTGCCTTATTTCACTCAGCTTAATGTCCTCCAGATTCATCCATGTTATGAGGTGCTTCACAGATTCGTCGTTCTTTATCGTTGCATAATACTCTATTGTGTGTATGTGCCACAGTTTGTTTATCCATTCATCTGTTGATGGGCATATAGGTAGTTTCCGTCTTAGAAAGATCCATTGTAGACAGATGTCTTTCCTCACCATCCAGGTATCAAGAAAAAACAATTTGTGTGTAGCCGCTCCTTTCTCCTCCTTTCTCTTCTCTCTTCTAATCAAATATTTTCTGTTTGAGCTGCTTACTCTAAATCAATACACAGATCATCTTTCCCATCAAATTAGTGTTGTCTGCACACCCCAAGAAAGCTCACGCCCACTGGTCAGGCACACCGGTGCCCTGTGGACTGGAGCTGTCTCAGGATTGTGGGTTATATCTGTCTGTGACTGGTGTTAATACAGTACACATCCACAATAAGACATGAGGCTGCCTCCTTTCCAGTGTATCAGGGAGTGGAATCAGCAGTAATAACCACCTGGCTGTCGCAGAGTCTGGAAGGTGACTTAAATGAACAGGTGATGGGTTTATGGCAGAGGAACCCTGGCATATTGTCATGAAGATGCTTGTCCAGTATATGCAGATACAGAAATAAAATCCTGCTTATATATAAAGAAAAAAAAGAGAGAGAGAGAGACAGGTCGCCAGTTTCTTAGGTTTTGAGTTAAAAAAAAAAAACCAAAAAACCTGTTGTCGTCGCGTCGATTCTGATTTATGGCAACCTCATGTGTTATAGAGTAGAACTACTCCATAGGGTTTTCTTGGCCATAATCTTATGGAAGCAGATTGCCAGACCATTCTTCTGTGGTGCTGCTGGGTGGATTTGAACCACCAACCTTTTGGTTAGCAGCCCAGGCTAACCTGTCAGCTCTTAAAGGGGAAAGAAGGTCATCACTAGAGATTTTTACTTTCTTCTAATGAAGTTATTTCAGTGCGTCCACTTCCCTGGTGCTTAGCCCTTGTCTTTCTTCTTCTCTCCTCTCACTCTCCTCTTGCTCTCTCGTGCACTTCCTCACTAATATCTCCACCCTGGACCTCCTTGGAACACACTGTAGCCAGGATGGTTTGCTTGGCCTCCCTCCCTTATTGTAATTGCACAGCCGTGCTGCTTTAGGAGAAGCAGAAAGGAAAAGGCCAAAAGCAAGAGCCATCTCAAATCTTTTTTTTACTGCTTCTGCAGTCGTGGAGTTAAAAATGTATTTCAGAGATGTCATGCCTGAGATATTATTAAACATCTGCTTCAATAAGCTGATCTTTTTCCTATCAGTCGATATTTGACTGGCAACTTCGAAGTGTGTGCATTGACAGACACATCCCTGAATTATGGCTCATAAATGGTGGTGTCTCTGAACAAAAGTATCCCATTGAGTCTCGGCTGTCTCTTTGGCTTGCTTTCTTCTCGACATCTCACCTCCTAATCTGGGAGCCTGGGGGACCATGCAAGTTACATAGTCATAGAAAGCCAGAACTGAAAGGGGTTTGGCAATGATCTGGTTCACCCTCCACTTTCCAGATGAGGAAGCTGAGGCCCAAACCGCACATCTATAAGTAAGTGGCAACTATTGGACCAGATCCCAGATCACTTCTACTTCAATCTGGTGGCCTTTTCATTTTGTCAGGAAATTGTTGTAATGACCTGCTTCCTTGAGTTACCTTTCTTGACACAGAGACTTCTAAGATGCTATCAAGGAAAAGCCTGGAAGATTTATTTCATAGCTTTGTCCAAATGCCATCTCTTTTACAAAGCTTTTGTAGGCAGACCAAGTCATAAGAGAACTCTGTATCCTACAATCTCCTTTAGCATTAAAAAAAAAAAAAAAAAAAAACTATGTTAAATCATGTAAAATCTACAGTAAAAAAAAACAAACCAGTTGCCATCAAGTTGATTCTAACTCATGGAACCCTATGTGTTGCAGAGTAGAGCTGTGTTGTTCCACAGGGTTTTCAAGGTTGTGACCTTTCTTCTGAGGCTCCCTTGGGTGGGTTCAAGCAGCCAGTCTTTCTGTTAACAGTTGAGAGCTTAACCGTTTGCACCACTTAGCGACTCCAAAGTCTATATGCCCTCAATTAGGCTTAATTGTGTACATCTTTTACCTTCCTTAATGGACTATAAGAAGCCCCAATGGCTCAGTAGTTAAGCACTCGGCTGTTAATCGAAAGATTGGTGGTTCGAACACATCAGCCTCTCTGTGGGAGAAAGATGTGGCAGCCTGCTTTTGTAAAGATTACAGTCTTGGAAACCCTATGGGGCAGTTCTGCTCTGTCCTATAGGGTCACTAGGAGTCAGAATTGGCTCGACGTAGTGGGTTTGGTTTGGTTTTGAAGTGGACTGTAAGAGTTGGTTGTGGGCAGCAATCTTGGCTTATTCCTTTTTGTTTGTCTCGTAATGCCTGGCACAGTGTGTGGCACTTGGTGGATGCTCAATAAAGGCGTGCTGAACAAGTGAATGAGAGGCTGCACATATAGTGAACCCTTTGGAACGGTGCCTTTGTTCTCTCTGGAGGGGGAGGGACATGAGTCAAAGTGTGATGAATCTCTGGAGGCTGAGAGAGCTTTATGAGTTATGGGGAAGTCTGTATCTCTGGCTGAGAGAGCAATGATAACACTAAAAACGCAACCTTGGAGTAGCTAATGGTGATTTAGGGAGTACATTCACATGGGCTTTTCATTAATAAATCAACTAAATTGCTGCCACTAGCCAGTCAGGCAGATCTGCCCCTCAACAGGGCAGGTTTCTGGCATTCTCCTGACCAGGATGCTAAGAGAGCTACAGAAAATTGCCCCACCATTCATGTTTGTTGCACCAGCTTGAGGTTTCTTGCTGTCAGCATCTGCTTTTTAAGGACTTTCCCTACCCAAGTAGGAACAGGGAGAAATGGCTCACTGGTCGGTCACTGTGGTTATGGCAACCTGGGCCACTGTCCCAACTTTAGGCATTCCCTACAACCTGACTGAATTCCTTGCCTGAATTTCTTCACTCACTCAGTTTTCTTCTGGGCTTCTCAGGGCCTATGAAACTCAAAAGGTTCTCAATAAAGAACTGTGGGAAAACACTGCTGATAAGAAAACTCTTTGCATTCCATCATCTCAAAGCGTAAGTGGGTTTTTGGAAATGATTCCATGAACCCTTTTCCCAACTAAAATATTTTTGATTCTTTATCTTAATCCCAAAGCCCAGAATCTCTGGATTTAAAGGCAGCAATCAATTTAGTTGAGATGCTGATTTTTGTTTCTGGATTAATAGAAGACCAGTGAAAATTCTCCAAGTTCCGTCCTCCTTCCCAATTTATTCAACACATGTTTATTGAGTACGAATGTGTGTTAGGACCTATGACAGGTTTTGGGGGCTGTAAATATGAAATGGTCTTTGCTTTCAAGGATTCTGTAATGGATAGGGTAACAGATAATATGTGTTGATGAGGGTATAACGGGAACCCTCATGTTATGGAGATTGGGAAAAGAACTCTGGAAATAGAAATGAGAGAGCAATGTGTTATGGCTGGTGGGCTAAGAAGGGCTCGCTAAATTGAGCCTGAAGGAATGAATAAGGCTTCACTTGAGAAGGGGGAAGGATATTCCAGACAAGAGAGAACAACGTGGAAAAAGGACTTGGTTTTAGTGTGTTTAGGGAATGAAGACTGGTTGTTCAGGTGTTCATTTACCCACAGGTATTTACTAAGACCTTATGGTGGCTCTTGACTGGTTACGGTCAGTACTGTGGCACTCAGGTGCACATGAGGCTGGTCCCTGTCCTTCAGGACTTCAGAGTTCAGATGGAGAGCAGAATTTGTAGGGAGAGAGTTGAGGGATGATGGATGTTTCTGAGAGGGTTGAGCAAGATAAAGACAGAGACATGATCACTGAAATTGGCATCATGGAGGTCATTGGTGGTTTAGTCAAGGCAATTTCAACAATAGAAATCTGAAGGGACTGTGGGTGCATGAATGGGAAGTGAGAAAGTGCAGACAGTGAGTGTAGACCACTCTCCCCTGAAGTTTAGTAATGACATGGGCTGATAGCTGGAGAGGAAGGTGGAGCCAAGGAAATTTTGTTTTTGTCAATGGGAAAAAACCTAAAGCATGTGTTTGTAGGTTGATAAGAATCAAGAAGAGCGAGAGATTGATGATTCAGGAGGGGGAGGAGATGAGTGCAGGAGCAAAGTCCCCAAGACGGTGAAAGGGCAAGGATTACAGTCTGGGGGTGGGGGGGAGGGTGTGTGCTGTGTTTTGAGAGGCTATTTTGGAAAGATTGAGAATATGAGGAACACCCACTTTGAGAGATTCTGGGCCTGAGAATAAAAATGACTTGAGGAAAGCAAAATCTACGGATCATACCCCTGTGGAGGAATTTTGGGAAGACCACAAACGCATTCTCATTTTCTCTCTCTCTCTCACACACGCACAGTGTAGAAGTGCAAAGCGACTGGCACTCACCAGGTGCATAATCATTTTCTTTAAACAAAAATGTGATCCTGCAAGTTTGATTAGGTCACCTCAAATATTACCAGGAGATCTGATGGCTCCAGGCCTGAGGTACGGTTTGTTGTCGTTGGGTGCCATCAAGTCAGTTCTGACTCATAGCAACCCCGTGTGACAGAGTAGAATTGCCCCATAGGGTTTCCTAGACTGTAACCTTTACGGTAGCAGATCTCCAAGTCTTTCTCCCACGGGGCCACTGGGTGGGTTTGAACCGCCGATAGTTGGTTAGCAGCTGAGTGC
Source organism: Loxodonta africana (assembly GCF_030014295.1). Taxonomy (NCBI): domain Eukaryota; kingdom Metazoa; phylum Chordata; class Mammalia; order Proboscidea; family Elephantidae; genus Loxodonta; species Loxodonta africana. The sequence continues at coordinate 55,975,010 of NC_087352.1, read as the reverse complement.
TTAACCGTTGCTCTAGTTGTATCAGAGATGGCTCCAGGCACCTTGGTCCTCAGCTGCACACCCTTGACTAACAGTAAAGGACAGAGGCATCTGAGAAGCGAAACTCAAGTCACAGGAAATCACTAACCAGCACAGGTGTGACACACAAAGAGGCCCTGCTCCTGTCTGTGAGAAAGGAAGTGGAGTGACAGGGGCCCAGCTATAATTAGCTCTTGCCTGGGAGCCTAGAAAGCTGCCTGCTGTTGAGGTGGGACATTCAGAGCCTGCTAGCGAGTGAACACCATTGTGGGGTATGAACAGTGTGGAAACAAGTGGAGGTTGGTGCCCAAGCCAGTATAGGGGCTGCTTGCCTTGGAGAGCATAGTTCTGCAGGCTGGTCCCACTGGGCACTACACTGAGCCAGGAAGGCCAGTGTTAGGATTCCTTGATGATCGCTATCAGGGCACAATGTCCTCCTGGCTGGTCTTCTCAGCTCCTGGGGTGGCTCCAGCTGTGGGAGTGGCACTGCATTGGCAGATGGGAGCATGGCCTTGGCAGTGTAGAGAGAGCACCGCTTTCCCAAGGAGTTGCTTTCCTTGGAGAGTCTCTCAGAGGCCTTGGCACACCCATGCTGCTCTCCCCCAGGCAGGCCCAACTTTGGCATCTCTGCTCTGTTTGCACATGGGGACATCATTGTCTTTGCAACGAAAGAGGGAGGAAACCTTGTCCATAGCTCCTCTTTTTCCTCTCCCTGTGTGTGTATGTATATGTTTGTGTCTGTGTGCATTTATGTGCCTGTGTCTCTCTGCGTGTGTGTCTCTCTCTGCGTGTGTGTCTGTGTATGTGATTCCGTGTACATTTATGTATCTACGTGTGTGTTTCTGTGTGTGCCTGTGTGTGTGCCTCTGTGTGCCTGTGTGTATGATTCCGTATACATTTATGTGTCTGCGTGTGTGTGTCTGTGTGTCTGTACGCATTTACCTGTCTGTGTCTGTGTGATTCTGTATGCATTTATGTGTCTGTGTGTGTGTCTGTGTATATGTGATTCTGTATGCATTTATATGTGTTTGTTAGTGGCAAGAGGAGTTTGGAGTTAGGTGAGAGGGAGCAGGTGGAGTCCAGGATCTATTTTTGTGGCTCTCTTCAAGCCCTGCACTACAGCTATGAACACAAAATGCCCCCGTGTTTGTTACCAGGATCTATTTTTGTGGCCCTCTTCAAGCCCTGCACTACAGCAATGAACACAAAATGCCCCCGTGTTTGTTACCACCTCCACAGGCTCATTAAAGCTCAATATTGGCGGGCGGGCTTCCCTCTCCCTCACCCCCTCCTCAGGAAGCAGGAGTCCTGCCCAGGTGAGTGGCTGCTGGAGCAGAGTGCCCGCTCTCCCCAGAGTTGTTAGAGAGCACTTCCTTGTTCAGATCCCAAATTAATTTTCTTGTGACTCTCCCTCTCCGATCCTGGCTTTCCCTGTGGACATCCCAGGATTTGTTGATTCCCTACTCCAGATAAGAACCCTTCCTTTATATTTTTGAAACAAATGATTATTTTCTGCCTGTGTTCTCTTTTCCAGGCTGATTATCCCCAATTCCTTCGACCACTCATTAACTCATCAAATTATTTGTTTCTAGCCAGCAGAGTGCCTTCTCCTGGGCCAGGTGCTGAGATTCACAAATTAATAAAATGTAGCCCTGGAAACTGGAGGAAGTCACGTTATTGTTTAAAGAAAAGCTGGTGGGCAAAATATTAACATTAGGTAATTAGAATATGACATGATAAGAGCTTTAATAGAGATACAATTTCTATTGTCTATTAGGGCTTATCGGAAACCCTGGTGGCGTAGCGGCTAAGTGCTATGGCTGCTGACCAAAGGGTCGGCAGTTCGAATCCGCCAGGCACTCCTTGGAAACTCTATGGGGCAGTTCTACTCTGTCCTATAGGGTCGCTATGGTGGGAATCGACTCAATGGCACTGGGTTTGGTTTTTGGTTTGTTAGGGCTTATCAGGTTGTGGCGCTAAGTGTGCTGTGGACATTATCTTATCTTCCTTAGAACTCACCACAGCCCTGTGAAGTCGACCTCATCATCAACTTATAGATGAGGGCAGGTGACCTGTCCAGCTTCATAAGGCTGTTTAAGGGGTCTGCCAACCTTACACTGAAGGCAGGTTTAGGATTTCAAACAGCAGAGACAAACATAGTCTCACTCTCAAGTTCATACACCCAGAGCAGAGACTGGAAGGTGGGCCATCTGGCTGCAGACCCCATACATCTGGCCACTCCACCATACTACTTTCTTGGAAGGCCAGGGGCCACCAAGGAAACCAGACCGTGTGAGTGTCCTTAGCAGGGCCACTGCTTCAGACCTGTACTGAAGAGCTGTTTTGTGCTGTGCCATCGACAGGGAGCTAGATGTGCTTGCTCTTACCTTGCTGTGGTTCCTGGCGTTGATAGCTGAGTGTCACATGACTGACACCTCCACGGCTCTGAATAGCCACTTTCTTCCAGCTTTCTGTCCACACTGTAATGGGAGCTAGAATGTAAAAGGAGGCTATCCCACGCACCTCTGACAAGGTCCATTCTTATAGAAACCGCTTTTCAACGCCATCCTGGAAACTAGCAAATTAAATTCTGCTATGGAGCGTCGTTCTGCTCTGCACACATGGGGTCGCCATGAGTGGGAAACCACTCAATTTTAACTAACAACACTTGGAAGCCAGCAGTTGTCCTGGAGGGGAGGGGCAGAGCTTTTCTTCATCATTGAAGGCCTTGTTCAAACTGCTAGGGGTGACGTGTGGGTGCATTCGGCATAACCCTTAACAGCTGTTCCCAGTGCTGACGGTGTGGGTCACAAGAAAGGGGGCCTAATCACTGTCTCCCCTTCATACAGCCTTCTTGCCACAGCGATGCGGCAGGCAGTTCTTGGCAGGGCCTGTTAGTGCTCTGCAGGCTCAAACAGCCTGAAAGGAGACCACATTTTACTCCATTCTCCTGCCACAAAACAACTTTCCTGGTGACTGGATATTTCAGAGTGGGTGTGTGTTTCTGCTTCTTATTTCATTCTGGATGGTGGCGTGATCCCTACTGAGTGTGACATGTGGGAATAATTACTATGATCATTATTACTTTTAACATCTATTGTGCGCCATCAAGAGCATCAGGCTGTCAGGGGACAGAATTAGTCCTGCCTTTTTTTTTTTTTTTTTTGCCCTGGTGGCTCAGTGGATAAGTACTCGGTTGCTAACTGAAAGATCAGCGGTTCTAACCTCCAGCAGCTCTGCAGGAGAAAGATGTGACAGTCTGCTTCTGTAAAGACTACAGCCTAGAATCTACCCTATGGGGCAGTTCTACTCTGTCCTATAGGGTAGCTATGAGTTGGGATCGTTTCAACGGCAATGGGTATTTGTAATGGTTATATTTACCCCCCGCCCCGAGCCTCCAATTTAAATTAAGCAGAGATTGCTCATACCCAGGACGTAAGGGGGTTGCTGGGGATAAGAACGTAGAATTTATTTCTTTCTCTGTTTTTTTTGGGGGGGGGGGCAGATTTGGATTTTTCTGTTTTAATAAAAACCTACAGCAATAGTAATGGTATTATGTAGAATTTGGACCTCCAAGGCAACTTTTATGGAACAATCTCAAAGCTCTGGAGAAACCAAGATTCATTAAATTTGAATTCACATCTACAGGAGATAGGGGGAAGAATGCCTCAGTGATCTCTGGGAGGCCGGGGGTGATGGGATCAGAGACCAGATCTGCCACTCTGATTCTGACTGGTTGCTTTTTTTTTCCTGGGCAAGTATTGAGTTTCCTTGTGTCCCCACTTCTTTGACAGTAAATATGTTTATGGTCTCCCTTTGTTCGGTATCTCCTCTGTGTGCTGATCCCTTTCCACCAAGAGCAAGTTCTAGAGGAATCTTCCCAAATGAGCAGTTGTATACATGCCACTCCCTTTCTCAGGTTTTTCTACCATTTCCCTACAGCAGAGCTAAACTCCTCTCTTTAGCCAGGTGTTCCAAGCTGTCAACCATCTTCAGCCTATATCTTTCTCTTTGGTCTCAAAAACTCTGTTTCCTCATTAGCCCACAAACTCATCTTCTTCCTTCTGCTCCAGGACTCTGGTCATGTTGCTTCCCTTGCCTGCAGCTATCTCCCTTCCCACCCGCTCAACCACCACCACCCAATATTCTGGTGCACTATTCCCACAGCTCCCCTCTCAAAGACTGAGATCTTTCCTGGTGTTTCCACCCCTCTCTGTTCTCCCCCTCCCTTTAACACCTCTAGTACTTATGGCCACTACCCATCTGTCAGTGTGTTGTACTGTGGTGGCTTGGCTTGCAAGTTGTTATGATGCTGGAAGCTATGACACTGGTATTTCAAATACCAGCAGGGTCACCCATGGCGGACAAGTTTCAGTAGAGCTTTCAGACTAAGACTAGGAAAAAAAGCTTGGCAATCTACTTTCAAAAATTAGTCAATGAAAACGTTATGGATCACAGCAGAAGATTATCCGATATAGTGATAGAAGATGAGCTCTTTGAGTTAGAAGGGACTCAAAATGCAAAGTGAATGAACTTCGGCATACCAACAATTCTTGAGGATGTTGCAGGGCTGGACAATATTTCATTCTGTTGTACAGGGGGGTTGCCATGAATCAGAGCCAACCTGACAGCAACTAACAGCAGCAATAAATTATCACATCAAATTATGGATAACATTGTGAAGAATGGGAATTCCAGAACACTTAATTGTGCTCATGAGGATCCTGTACATAGATCAAGAGGCAGTTGTTTAGACAAAACGAGGGGATACTGCATAGTTTAAAGTCAGGAACGATGTGCGTTAGGGTTGTATCCTTTTACCGTACCTATTTTTTTTTATTCAACCTGTATGCTGAGCAAATAATCCAAGAAACTGGGCTATATGAAGAAAAATGTGGCATCAGGATTGGAGGAGGACTCATTGCTGAAAGTGAAGAGGACCTGAAGCACGAACTGATGAAGAGCAAAGACCACAGCCTTTAGCATGGATTACACTTCAACAGAAAGAAAATAAAAACCCTCACAACTGAACCAATAAGCCACATCATGATAAATGGAGAAAAGATTGAAGTTTTCAAGGATTTCATTTTACTTGGATCCACAATCAACACTCATGGAAGCAGCAGTTAGGAAATCAAAAGGCGCATTGCATTGGGCAAATCTGCTGCAAAGGACCTCTTTAAATGTTGAAAAGCAAAGATGTCACCTTGAAGACTAAGGTGTGCCTGACCCAAGCCATGGTGTTTTCAATTGCATCATAGGCATGCAAAAGCTGGACAATGAATAAGGAAGACTGAACAAGAATTGACGCCTTTGAATTGTGGTGTTGGTGAAGAATATTGAATATCCCATGGACTGCGAAAGGAATGAACAAATCTGTCTTGGAAGAAGTACAACCAGAGTGCTCCTTAGAAGTAAGGATGGCGAGACTGCGTCTTACATACTTTGGACTTCTTGTCAGGAGGGATCAGTCCCTGGAGAAGGGCATCATGCTTGGTAAAGTACAGGGTAAGTGGAAAAGAGGAAGACTCTCAGTGCGATGGATTGACACAGTGGCTGCAACAATGGGCTCAAGCACAACAACGATTGTAAGGATGGTGCAGGACCGGGCAGTGTTTCATTCTGTTGTGCAGAGGGTTGCTATGAGTCAGAACTGACTCGACGGCATCTAACAACAACAGCAGCAGTAACAAAGCTATTAAAAATCATAATTAGATGGATCTTTTAAGCTGTGGTTTGGTTAACTTAGCACTGATCTCTGTCAAAAATCTAAAATGCTCTGTAAGTTGGTTGGTATGTGAACACTTAATAAGGAAAGCGGTGAGTCTTTAGAGCCTGAAGAGGTTCCCTAATGTCCCAATACACCAAGTAGACTGTGTTGTTTTATTTCTGCTCTTTAATAACATTCTTTATGTTTGAATACAGAAATTTTTTTTATTAACTTTTATTGAGCTTCAAGTGAACGTTTACAAATCAAGTTAAACTGTCACATATAAGTTTATATACACCTTACTCCGTACTTCCACTTGCTCTCCCCCTAGTGAGTCAGCCCTTCCAGTCTCTCGTGACAATTTTGCCAGCTTCCAACTCTCTCTATCCTCCCATCCCCCCTCCAGACAGGAGATGCCAACACAGTCTCAAGTGTCCACCTGATACAAGTAGCTCACTCTTCATCAGCATCTCTTTCCTACCCATTGTCCAGTCCCTTCCATGTCTGATGAGTTGTCTTCGGGGATGGTTCCTGTCCTGGGCCAACAGAAGGTTTGGGGACCATGACCACCGGGATTCCTCTAGTCCCACTCAGACCATTAAGTATGGTCTTTTTATGAGAATTTGGTCTGCATCCCACTGATCTCCTGCTCCCTCAGGGGTTCTCTGTTGTGCTCCCTGTCAGGGCAGTCATCGGTTGTGGCTGGACACCATCTAGTTCTTCTGGTCTCAGGATGATGTAAGTCTCTGGTTCATGTGGTCCTTTCTGTCTCTTGGGCTCATAGTTGTCGTGTGACCTTGGTGTTCTTCATTCTCCTTTGATCCAGGTGGGTTGAGACCAATTGATGCACCTTAGATGGCCGCTTGTTAGCATTTAAGACTCCAGACGCCACATTTCAAAGTGGGATGCAGAATGTTTTCATAATAGAATTATTTTGCTGATTGACTTAGAAGTCCCCTTAAACCATGGTCCCCAAACCCCCGCCCTTGCTCCGCTGACCTTTGAAGCATTCAGTTTATCCCGGAAACTTCTTTGCTTTTGGTCCAGTCCAGTTGAGCTGACCTTCCATGTATTGAGTATTGTCCTTCCCTTCACCTAAAGCAGTTCTTATCTACTAACTAATCAGTAAAAAACCCTCTCCCCGCCTCGTAACCACAAAAGTATGTGTTCTTCTCAGTTTATACTATTTCTCAAGATCTTACAATAGTGGTCTTATACAATATTTGTCCTTTTGCCTCTGACTGATTTCGCTCAGCATGATGCCTTCCAGGTTCCTCCATGTTATGAAATGTTTCAGAGATTCGTCACTGTTCTTTATCGATGCGTAGTATTCCATTGTGTGAATATACCACAATTTATTTAACCATTCATCCGTTGATGGACACCTTGGTTGCTTCCAGCTTTTTGCTATTGTAAACAGAGCTGCAATAAACATGGGTGTGCATATATCTGTTTGTGTGAAGGCTCTTATTTCTCTAGGGTACATTCTAAGGAGTGGGATTTCTGGGTTGTATGGTAGTTCTATTTCTAACTGTTTAAGATAATGCCAGACAGATTTCCAAAGTGGTTGTACCATTTTACATTCCCACCAGCAGTGTATAAGAGTTCCAATCTCTCCGCAGCCTCTCCAACATTTATTATTTTCTGTTTTTTGGATTAATGCCAGCCTTGTTGGAGTGAGATGGAATCTCATTGTAGTTTTACTTTGCATTTCTCTAATGGCTAATGATCGAGAGCATTTTCTCATGTATCTGTTAGCTGCCTGAATATCTTCTTTAGTGAAGTGTGTGTTCGTATCCTTTGCCCACTTCTTGATTGGGTTGTTTGTCTTTTTGTGGTTGAGTTTTGACAGAATCATATAGATTTTAGAGATCAGGCGCTGGTCGGAGATGTCATAGCTGTAAATTCTTTCCCAGTCTGTAGGTGGTCTTTTCACTCTTTTGGAGAAGTCTTTAGATGAGCATAGGTGTTTGATTTTTGGAAGCTCCCAGTTATCTGGTTTCTCGTCGTCATTTTTGGTAATGTTTTGTATTCTGTTTATGCCTTGTATTAGGGCTCCTAAGGTTGTCCCTATTTTTTCTTCCATGATCTTTATCATTTTAGTCTTTATGTTTAGGTCTTTGATCCACTTGGAGTTAGTTTTTGTGCATGGTGTGAGGTATGGGTCCTGTTTCATTTTTTTTTGCAAATGGATATCCAGTTATGCCAGCACCATTTGTTAAAAAGACTATCTTTTCCCCAATTAACTGACACTGGGCCTTTGTCAAATATCAGCTGCTCATATGTGGATGGATTTATGTCTGGGTTCTCAATTCTGTTCCATTGGTCTATGTGTCTGTCGTTGTAGCAGTACCAGGCTGTTTTGACTACTGTGGCTGTATAATAGGTTCTGAAATCAGGTAGAGTGAGGCCTCCCACTTTCTTCTTCTTTTTCAGTAATGCTTTGCTTATCCGAGTCTTCTTTCCCTTCCATATGAAGCTGGTGATTTGTTTCTCTATCACATTAAAAAATGACATTGGAATTCGGATCGGAAGTGCGTTGTATGTATGGATGGCTTTTGGTAGAATAGACATTTTTACTATGTTAAGTCTTCCTATCCATGAGCAAGGTATGTTTTTCCACTTAAGTAGGTGCTTTTTAGTTTCTTGTAGTAGTACTTTGTAGTTTTCTTTGTATAGGTCTTTTACATCTTTGGTAAGATTTATTCCTAAGTATTTTATCTTCTTGGGGGCTACTGTGAATGGTATTGATTTGGTTATTTCCTCTTCGATGTTCTTTTTGTTGATGTAGAGGAATCCAAGTGATTTTTGTATGTTTATCTTATAACCTGAGACTCTGCCAAACTCTTCTATTAGTTTCAGTAGTTTTCTGAAGGATTCCTTAGGGTTTTCTGTGTATAAGATCATGTCATCTGCAAACAGAGATAATTTTACTTCCTCCTTGCCAATCCGGATGCCCTTTATTTCTTTGTCTAGCCTGATTGCTCTGGCTAGGACCTCTAGCACAATGTTGAATAAGAGCAGTGATAAAGGGCATCCTTGTCTGGTTCCCGTTCTCAAGGGAAATGCTTTCAGGCTCTCTCCGTTTAGAGTGATATTGGCTGTTGGCTTTGTATAGATGCCCTTTATTATGTTGAGGAATTTTCCTTCAATTCCTATTTTGGTGAGAGTTTTTATCATAAATGGGTGTTGGACTTTGTCAAATGCCCTTTCTGCATCAATTGATAAGATCATGTGGTTTTTGTCTTTTGTTTTATTTATATGGTGGATTACATTAATGGTTTTTCTAATATTAAACCAGCCTTGCATACCTGGAATAAATCCCACTTGGTCATGGTGGATTAATTTTTTGATATGTTGTTGAATTCTATTGGCTAGAATTTTTTTGAGGATTTTTGCATCTATGTTCATGAGGGATATAGGTCTGTAATTTTCTTTTTTTTGTGATGTCTTTACCTGGTTTTGGTATCAGGGAAATGGTGGCTTCATAGAATGAGTTAGGTAGTATTCCGTCATTTTCTATGCTTTGAAATACCTTTAGTAGTAGTGGTGTTAACTCTTCTCTGAAAGTTTGGTAGAACCCTGCAGTAAAGCCATCCGGGCCAGGGCTTTTTTTTGTTGGGAGTTTTTTGATTACCGTTTCAATCTCTTTTTTTTGTTATGGGTCTATTTAGTTGTTCTACTTCTGATTGTGTTAGTTTAGGTAGGTAGTGTTTTCCCAGGAATTCATCCATTTCTTCTAGGTTTGCAAATTTGTTAGAGTACAATTTTTCATAATAATCTGATATGATTCTTTTAATTTCAGTTGGGTCTGTTGTAATGTGACCCATCTTGTTTCTAATTCGGGTTATTTGTTTCCTTTCCTGTATTTCTTTAGTCAGTCTGGCCAATGGTTTATCAATTTTGTTAATTTTTTCAAAGAACCAGCATTTGGCTTTGTTAATTCTTTCAATTGTTTTTCTGTTCTCTAATTCATTTAGTTCAGCTCTAATTTTTATTATTTGTTTTCTTCTGGTGCCTGATGGATTCTTTTGTTGCTCACTTTCTATTTGTTCAAATTGTCGGGACAGTTCTCTGCTTTTGGCTCTTTCTTCTTTTTGTATGTGTGCATTTATCGATATAAATTGGCCTCTGAGCACTGCTTTTGCTGTGTCCCAGAGGTTTTGGTAGGAAGTATTTTCATTCTCGTTGCATTCTATGAATTTCCTTATTCCCTCCTTGATGTCTTCTATAACCCAATCTTTTTTCAGGAGGGTATTGTTCATTTTCCAAGTATTTGATTTCTTTTCCCTGATTTTTCTGTTATTGATTTCTACTTTTATGGCCTTGTGGTCTGAGAAGATGCTTTGTAATATTTCGATGTTTTGGATTCTGCAAAGGTTTGTTTTATGACCTAATATGTGGTCTATTCTGGAGAATGTTCCATGTGCGCTAGAGAAAAAAGTATACTTTGCAGCAGTTGGGTGGAGAGTTCTGTATAAGTCAATGAGGTCAAGTTGGTTGATTGTTGTAATTAGGTCTTCCTTGTCTCTATTGAGCTTCTTACTGGATGTCCTGTCCTTCTCCGAAAGTGGTGTGTTGAAGTCTCCTACTATAATTGTGGAGGTGTCTATCTCACTTTTCAGTTCTGTGAATACAAAAAAGTTTAAAAAGGAAAGAAAAGATGGCCTGTAATTCCATTGCAAGGTAACTGAGTCCCATCTCTTACCTTCAAGGCTTTCTTTAAGATTTCTCTTGTCCTTCCAGGAAAGAAAATTTACACATGAAAGGGATTGCTGTCTTTCTTTCTGCAAGTATACCAAAAACCCAAAAAACCAAACCCATTGCCGTTGAGTCAGTTTTTCTGCATTTTGCCTTTAAAAAAATTAGTGGCATGTTTTGGTGATCTTTTCATGTTAGCATCCATACAGCTGCCTCATTATTTTTAATGGCTGCATAATTTTCCTTCATATGTTTTATTGTTCCGTAAAACATTTAAGAACATTGATATTATTTGTGGTTGTTTTGCTATTACTAGTAATGATGTAGTAAATATGTTGTATACATATTTTGTATATTTTCCCAAGCATATCCATAAGATAAATTTCTATAAATAGAGTTACACAGTCAAAATGTATGTTGATTTAGCATTTCCTAAGTGACCTCCAATATGGTTTTGACTTTGTATACTTATACCAGCAGGCTATAAGAATACTTGTTTTCCCATGCCATTGCCACTATTGGGTTTTAACTTTTTTTTTTTTAATTTTTGCCAATCTAATGTGGAAAAATCCCATATTCTCCTTGTGTTTGATTTGCATTTATGCATTAGTAAGTTTGAACATTGTTTCAAAATCTTGTTCATCATTTCTATTGTTCTTTTTATTAACTCCTCTTCATAGCCTTTGTTCATTTTTATTATGTTGCTTAACTTTTTCTTATTAATTTGAATGATATTTGTAAATTAAAGAAAATTGCCCTTTGTTCATCATATGAGCTGCAAATACTTTTCCTAGTTGTAATTTGTCCTCTAATTTTGATTATGGCTTTTTGTTCTGTTTGTCACATTTATTTAAAAAAATATTTATTCAAATTTATTGTTCTTTTATGGCCTGTGAGCTAATGGTTTTTAAAATCTAAATGGGGTCTCTAGTAGACTAGGGAAATGCCACAAAACCATTTTATGTGAACTTCATGTATATGTTCTATAAAATTTGCCATGATATCCTTGTGGACGAAATGGAGAAATGAAAGCTGGATGATAAATATCAAAGTGCACTTGTAATTTACTCAATGAAGGTACCTGAAGAGTGCTGATTAATGAATTCGTGTCAATCTGAATGCCCTTGGCATTGATGAAGATGGAAGATAGAATTCTCACATTTTTAGACAGCAGAAAGTCAAGGTGGGGTATCTAATTCATCAGGTGTCTGGAACAAGATTCAAGAAAGACACCAACAGGCCAGAGCAACGATTTTAAAACAAATAAGACAAGTCAGAAAGACATAAATCAAAGACATATATTTTTAAAAGGTCAGCTCTACAAGGACAGAGGGTGCCCTGATGGTTCAATGGTTAAGCACTCACCTGCTAACCCAGAGGTCAGTGGTTTGTACTCACCAATGGCTGTAGGGAAGAAAAGACCTGGCAATCTGCACCTGTAAAGATTTACAGCCTAGGAAACCCTATGGGGCAGTTCTACTCTGTCCTATAGGGTAGCTACGAGTCAGAATTGACTCGATGGCACATAATAACAGCATATAAGAACAGAAATACAAGGAGGGCCTAGTATATCAGCTATTCATGTAAAGAACAACCACAGCAAAGTTAAATCTCAGTGTGACTTAATGGTGTGTTAGGAATACCAAGAAAGCCAATGTGGTCTTAGGTTCTTTCTAGCATAATTACCAGTTTAAAAAAAAATTTTATTTTGAAATGATGATAGATATATAGAGATTTGCAAAAATGGTACAGAGAGGTCCCATGTGCTCATTCATCCAGTCTTCCAGTGATAACATCCTACATAACCATACTACAATATCAAAAACCAGAAAATTGATGTTTCTATGATCTACAGACCTTATTCATATTCCAACAAGTTTTTATCATCACTCATTTGTATGTGTTTCTATGTAATTTTATCCCATGTATAGATTCATATATTCTTCACAGCTTATTAAAGGAAGGAAGAAAAGAGAAGAGAGAAGGGGGAAGGGGTGACATTAACTGTTATTGGGAAAAGCTAATGCCTTCCCAGAGTCTTCCCTTGCCAACTTCCATGCATGTCTCATCAGCCAGAATTTCCCCTTCTACTCATGGATCACACAATTGGACAGAGACATCGGTACAATGTGTTAATAATATGACAAGAACCAGGAGAGGGAAACAGTTTTCTGTAATGCACAGAAGGTTTAACAACACCAATCTCTGAGGACGAACTATGGATCACAGAGATTTCATCCCACATTTGTTTGCAGAATACCCCTTATAAACTCATATATGTCTGGGATTAAAGGAGAAGTCATAAGGGCATAAGGATTTTGATAACCCTCCACTGAATTGAAATCATCTGCAGATATAGGGTATAAAATCGATCATAAAATCTCCTTGTGGTTTTGCTGTAGCCATTCTCTGGGGGAAAAAAAAATTATGAGCGATTTCTTCCTAGTCTCTCTGTTTTGTCTTACAAGCATAGTGAGGTGAAGTTCTGGCCTGTTGTGTTCTGGAGTCAAAGTGGTTTTCGGGGGATCCTCCCTCTCTATTTGAGAGTTGTGTTTTGGTAATTGAGACCAGAGCGTGACTCCTTGTATCCACAATGGTACTAAATTAGATTAGGGATTTCATGGAAATAACAATGAAGGCCCATATTCTCTTACTATGCTGTTTACTTAGTATGTAATATGTAATATGAGCATGCCGATCTTTTAAGTGGGAATATAAAACAGGCATTGCATTCTTGGGCTCTCAGTGGGGGATTAAGAAAATGTTTTTAGTAACATAAATCTGATTGTTAGGGGGACTTTGAGTTTTTCGTGAGGGAGGTTTGAATTAGTCCCTTTTTATAGGTGAGGAAACTAAGGGTCAGGGTGTTAAGGAGCTTGCCCAAGGATTTCCAAATGGAGCTGGGATTCAGAGTGTGTCTTGTCTCATCTAACATCCATGGGCCTGCCTCTTCACCAGGGCTATGTCCTAAACTGCTGCTAATCCCTGCAGAGTGAGTAAAACAGGCTATGTCTGGGCAAAGAGATTAGACCCAGATTGGAAAGGTGGTTTTGTAGGCAGAGGTCACCATGGGTTGATGTTGGTGCTCTGTCTTGATTTCCTGTATGTGTGTATGCAGTGACTCCCATAAGAACCGGTGAGATGAGTCTTTTTTTTTTTCTAGTTATTTTATTTTTGTTGTTAAAAATGTATACAACAGAACATACACCAATTCAACGATTTCTACATGGACAATTCAGTGACATTGATTACATTCAAGCTGTGCAACCCTTCTCACCCTCCTTTTCCGAATTGTTCCTCCCTCATTAACATAAACTCACTGCCCCCTAAGCTTTCTATCTAACCTTATGACTTGCTGTTGTCAGTTTGATTCCATATAGATCGTTCTTTAAAAGAGCACAGTGGTCAAGGCAGACACTCTTTACTTACTAAGCAAAACTATTATTTGGAGTAAAGAAATTATCAAACAATATCAATATCACATGCAAGGAAAATTTTGCTTAAAGATCATTCAAAAATGTTTGCAGCAGTACATTGACGGGGAACTGCTAGAAATTCAAGCCAGATTCAGAAGAAGATGTGGAACAAGGAATATCATTGCTGATGTCAGATGGATCTTGGCTAAAAGCAGAGAATACCAGAAAGATGTTTACCTGTGTTTTATTGACTATGCAAAGGCATTCGACTGCGTGGATCATAACAAATTATGGATAACATTGCGAAGAATGGGAGTTCCAGAAGACTTAATTGTGTTCATGCAGAATCTGCACATAGACCAAGAGGCAGTCTTTCAAACAGAACAAGGGAATACTGCATGGTTTAAAGTCAGGAAATGTGTGCATCAGAGTTGTATCCTTTCACCATACTTATCCAATCTGTATGCTGAGCAAATAATCCAAGAAGCTAGACTATATGGAGAAAAATACAACAGCAGGATTGGAGGGAGACTCATTAACAACCTGTGATATGCAGATGACACAATCCTGCTTGCTGAAAGCAAAGACGATTTGAAGCTCTTACTGATGAAGATCAAAGACTACAGCCTTCAGTATGGATTACACCTCAATATAAAGGAAAAAAAAAATCCTCACAACTGGACCAATAAGCAACCTTATGATAAAAGGGGAAAAGATTGCAGTTGTCAATGATTTTATTTTATTTGGATCCACAATCAACACCCATGGAAGCAGTAGTCCAGAAATCAAATGAAGTATTGCATTGGGCAAATCTGCTGCAAAAGACCTCTTTAAAGTGTTAGAAAACACAGATGTTACTTTGAGGACTAAGGTGTCCCTGACCCAAGCCATGGTATTTTCATTCACCTCGTATGCATGCAAAAACTGGACAATGAATAAGGAAGATCGAAGAAGAATTGATGGCTTTGAATGACGGTGTTGGTGAAGAATATTGAGTATACCATGGACTGCCAAAGAACAAACAAATCTGTCTTGGAAAAAAGTACAGCTAGAATGAATACTCCTTAGAAGGGAGGGTGACAAGACTACATCTTATGTACTTTGGACATGTTATCAGGAGGGTCTAGTCCCTGGAGAAGGACATCATGCTTGGTAAGGTAGAGGGTCAGAGAAAAAGAGAAAGACCCTCAACTAGGTGGACTGACATAGTGGCTGCAACAATGGGCTCAAACATAGCAAGGATTGTGAGGATGGTGCAGGACTGGGCAGCGTTTCATTCTGTTGTTCGAAGCTGACTTAACGGCACCTAATAACAATAACATTGTTTGGTTTAAAGAAGACTTCAGGGGATGTTTTTTGGTTTAAGGTTTAAAGATTATCTCAGGGCAATAGTTTTTTTTTTGAGGGGGGCAGTCATGCAGCCTCAATGGCTCCAGGAAGTCTGGATTCCATGAAATGTGGACCAGAATTCCTCAGTAATGGTAGTAGGGCACCATTGTGTTCTTCTGGTCTGGCAAAGGAGGTGGTTGTTGATGGAGTCGATTAGCCACGCATTCCCTTTGTCCTCCTATTTCTGATCAGTCTTGATGGCAATTGAGGATCTTTGCTGGGGACCTGGGTGCTATCTGAATGTTACTGCTTTCCAACACGGAGAGGACGCTGCCCTCAGGTGTTCGTTCTCCTGATGTCTACCTGTCCCTAGGCCAGTGCTCCTGTGGACTCGTGGGATGCCCTGGTTCTGCTGCCACCATTGCACCCCTGACCTGAATCAAGGAAGGACACAATCCCATTTCCCCTTGGTTCCCCAATCCCTGAGATGAAGTTAGGTACTTTCAAAAGAGTTTTATCAAAGGGGCATTAAAAAAAAAAGATGAAAAGAGAAGTACATTTAGCACAAGTGTTTCTGGCCACAGATGGGTTTGGCTGGCACGGCTCATTTTTCTCCATTTCCATCCTGTCTAAGGAACCCTGACCTAAAGCCTGTCCTTGAAAGTTTCCTTCTTCCCTTCCCTTCTCTCTTGTGGCTGCCTCCCCTCCAGCACAGAGGTACCAAAGGTAGGTGGATAAACATGCACCAGAGCAAGTGTAGGGGGTTCAAAGCCTTTTTATTTATGGATCATAAAGTGCGTTTTCCATATTTTTTTAATGCTATGACTTTGGACTTTCTAATATTAACAGTGCTGGTAAAAATAAGAATAAAGTAAACAGAAAGGGTTTATTGACATTTCAGTTTACATCTCCAACTCTCTAGTGTCAAGTTCGACACTTTCCAGAAAAAACCATTATAAACTATATATACGTATATATATCCATATACATGAGTATATGTTATATATATATGTAACAACTATATATGTATGTTTTATGTATATATAAAAAACACGCACTCATGTATATGGATTTGTACACACATATATGTATATATGGAAAACCTGGGGGGTAGTGGTTAAGTGCTACATCTGCTAAACAAAGGGCTGGCTGTTCAAATCCGCCAGGCGCTCCTTGGAAACTCTATAGGGGCAGTTCTACTCTCTCCTATAGGGTCACTATAGGGTCGCTATGAGTTGGAATTGACTCGATGACAATGGGTTTGGTTTTATTTGGTATATGTGTATATGTGCATACGTATATGTGTATATATCCATATGTATATTTGTTGTTAGTTGCCATCTAGTCAGCTCCAGCTCATGAAGACCTTAAGTACAACGGAAAGAAACGTTTCCCATTCCTGCATCATCTTCATGGTCACTGGTATGCTCAAGTCCATTGTTTTGGCCACTGTGTATTTTGAAAGCCTTTCAACCTAGGGGGCTCATTTTCTAGCACTATACTGGACAATCTTCTCTTGTGATCCTTAAGGGTTTCATTGACTAATTTTTGGAAGTAGATTGCTAGGCCTTTCTTCCTAGTCTGTCTTGGTCTGAAATCTCTGTTGAAACCTGTCTACCATGGATGACCCTGCTGGTATCTGACATATTGGTAGCATAGCTTGCAGTATAACAGCAACATACAAACCATCACAGTACAACAAGCTGACGGATGTATGCATGTGTATGTGTGTATGTATGTATATATATATATATAAAATATATATATTATATATGTACTCACACATGCAAGTACGTGTGTGTGCGCGTGTGTATATGCACATCGCTGTTCTGGGACATAGTTGTTGAGATGCTGGAGTAATGGATTGAGCTTGCTTTTATCCATTTGTTTTCAAGTACCTCCCTTTTTAAAGCAATTTAGCCTTACCTATCATGAGCCATAAAAATGCGTATACTCTTAGACACAGTAACTTCTTCTTGGGAAATTATAGCAAGGAAATAATTTAAAAGAAGGAGAAAGTTATAAAATATCTTGATGCATTTTCAAACATACAGGGATGTAGTAATTTGCGGTTTACAAGGTGTTTTCACACATTATCTTATTTCATCTTCACAACAACTGAGGTAGGTGACTTGTTCAAAAAATTTTTCTGTTTATTTTATAAGTGAGGAAGTGGGCTTAGAGAGGTGGCATTATGTATTTAAGGTTGCAGAGTTAAGTAGGTGACAAAGTTTGGAATGTCTTGCAAAGTTTGGAAAGTTTGCTTGGTTTGGAAAACAGAGACATCCAACCAAAAAAGACAGAACACTAATCAAAAAGATCCATGAGAAAACATTTGAAAGTGCATGCGCTTTGAAAGAGGCAATGGGAAATCTAGGTCTTCAGACTCCAAATTTGGTGTTCTTTTCACTACACAATCAGCATTCCTCAGTGGAGGAGCTTTTTATTGCCCGTGATATGCCAACTTATGAACATCAAGAGGCTTTACATACTATAAAGACCGTGAAAAAGGAAAGGAGCCCTGGTTTCACGATGGTTAAATGCTTGCCTGTTAATTGAAAGCCTGGCTGTTTGAACTTACCAGCCACTCCATAGGAGAAAGACCTGGCCGTCAGCTTTCATAAAGATTACAGCCAAGAAAATCCTATGGGACTGCTCTACTCTGTCATATGCGGTCGCTATGAGTGGGAATCGAGCCGATGGCGCCTAATAACAACATGAAACAGGATGGAAAAGCGTTTACGGAGTAATTAAAAAGTTATGATGCAGACTAGTTTACTAGGGCTACTGAAACAGATTCCCACAAACTAAGTTGATTAAAACATCTATTTATTCTCTAACAGTTCTGGTGGTTAGAAGTCTGAAATCAAAGTATTGGCAGGGCCATGCTCACTCTGAAGGCTCTAGGGAAAAATCTGTCCGGTGACTTTCTCTTAGCTTCTGATGTTTCCAGCAATCCTTGACACTCCTTGGCTTGCAGATATGTCACTCTGATCTCTGTCTCCATTGTCTTTGGGTGTTCCCCCTGTGTCTGCTCTGTGCCTCCTCTCGTAAGGACACAAATCACATTGGATTAAGGGCCCACCCTATTCTAGTATGAGCTCATTTTGACTTAACTAATCACATCTGCAAAGACCCTATTTCCCAGTAAGGTCCATTTATTTTTTTTAATTTAACTTTTTTGTTACATTCGGTGACACTGATTACATTAATCATGTTATGCACTCATCATCTGTATCTGTTGCCATATTTTCCATCACCATTAACAGATATTCCGTGCTTCAAATGAGGTAAATTTTGAGGTTCCATGAAGGGTGTGAACTTTTGGGGGACACTACTTAACCCAGTAAGGAGTCCTAGAGGCACAGTGGTTAAGTGCTGGGTTGCTAACTGAAAGGTTAGCAGTTTGAACCCACCAGCTGCTTCGAGGGAGGAAGATGTGGCAGTCTGCTTCCATAAAGACTTACAGCCTTGGAAACCCTGTGGGCGGTTCTAGTCTGTCCTATAGTCTGCTGTGAGTAGGAATCAACTCAACAGCAACGGGATTTAATTCAACCCAGTACACAACGTGAAAGAAAAAAGGTTGTATCTATAGCGCAATTATGACTGTGTAAAATATGTATACTTGAGGAAAAAACTTGGAAGGAAACATGAAAAAATAAAAACAGTGTATTAAGGAGATTATAACTAAACTGTCATAATATTTTTTCCTTAATAAAAACAGAATTAACAACAAATTAAAAATAAAAATACTTGCACTAATAAAAATGAGCATTTATTGAGTGCAAGTACTGTGCTAAGTGCTTTTCCTGCCTAATTTCACTTAATCACAACTTCACGAGGTAGATTTTATTATAATTTCTACTTTGTAGGTGAGAAACTCATATCTTAGAATGGTTTAATAACTTCCCCAATGTTATAAAGCTAGAAATCAAGACAGTGGGGACTTAGGTTTGTGTTCTGCTTCTGCTAACTCAAATACCAGCCCTTCAATGTGTGTTCTTTAAAGGAGACAAGGTTGTTGTTGTTTGTTGTTAGGTGCTGTTGAGTTGATTTTTGACTCATAGCAACCCCACATGACAGAATAGAACTACCCCATAGAGTTTTCTTGACTATAATCTTTATCGAAGAAGATTGCCAGGTCTTTCTATCGAGGAGCCTCTGGGTGGGTTTGAACTGCCAACCTTTTGGTGAGAAGTTGAGCTCTTAACTGTTGTGCCACCAGAACTCCTTAAAGGGACAATACCAAAACCAACACCCATTGACTTCCAGTTGATTCGGACTCATAGCAACCCTATAGGACAGAGTAGAACTGCCCCCTAGAGTTTGCAAGGAGCGCTTGGTGGATTCGAACTGCTGGTCTTTTGGTTAGCAGCTGTAGCTCTTAATAACCACACTACCAGAGTATACAAAGGGGCTATAGGTCAGTTAATTGTCCAATCCATGTTATATGGTTGTCATGGATTGAATTGTGTCCCCCCAAAATATGTGTCAACTTGGTTAGGCTGTGATTTCCAGTATTGTGTGGTTGTCCTCAATTTTGTGATTATAATTTTATGTTGAGAGGATTAGGGTGGGATTGTAGCACCATTGTTACTCAGGTCACCTCCCTGATCCAAGGGAAAGGGAGTTTCCCTGGGATATGGCCTGCACCACCTTTTATCTCTCAAGAGATAAAAGGAAAGGGAAGCAAGCAGAGAGTTGGGGACCTCATACCACCAAGAAAGCAGCCCCAGGAGCAGAGCGCGTCCTTTGGACACCGGGTCCCTGCACCTGAGAAGCTCCTCGACCAGGGGAAGACTGAGGATGAGGACCTTCCTCCAGAGATGACAGAGAATGAAAGCCTTTCCCTGGAGCCAATGCCCTGAATTTGGGCTTGTAACCTACTAGACGAAGAGAAAATAAATTTCTCTTTGTTAAAGCCATCCACTTGTATTTCTGTTATGGCAGCACTAGATAGCTAAGACAATAGTTATGGATCTACACAGAATTTTTTTCTGATCATGGGCGAACTTCTGTTGAATGACTGACATTCCCTGGTGGCACATTGGTTAAGAGCTTGGCTGCCAACCAAAAGGCCAGCAGTTCAAATTCTCCACCTGCTCCTTTGAAACCTTGTGGGGGCAGTCCTATTCTGTCCTACAGGTTCCCTATGAGTTGGAATCAACTCGACCGTGACCATTTTTTTTTTTTTTAAACTGGGTGTCTTAGTCATCTCATGCTGCTATAACAGAAATACCACAAGTGAATGACTTTAACAAACAGAAGTTTATTCTCTCACAGCATAGTAGGCTAGAAGATCAAATTCAGGGTGTCAACTCCAGGGGAAGTCTTTCTCTTTCTATTGGCTCTGGAGGAAGGTCCTCATCATCCATCATCCCTGAGACTAGTAGCTTCTCAGTGCAGGGACCCTAGGTCCAAAGGATGCGGTCTTTTCCTGGTACTACTTTCTTGATGGCATGAGGCCCCCGTCTCTCTATTTGTTTCTCTCTTTTATATCTCAAAAGAGATTGACTTAAGATACAACCTAATCTTGTAGATTGAGTCCTGCCTCATTGACATAACTGCCACTAATTCCACCTTATTAACACCATAGAGGTAGGATTTACAACACATAGGAAAATCACATCAGATGATAAAATGGTGGACAATCACACAACGCTGGGAATCATGGACCAACCAATTTGACACACATTTTTTGGGGACATAGTATTGTCCATAACATGGGGTTAGCCATTCACAGAGGCTAACTGAGGACTTCTTTGTGGACAACCCACAAATACTCAATGAAATGCATTGAGGGACTAGAGTTTTATGACCTTCTATGAAAAATGTCATTGTTGTTAGGTGCCGTCGAGTTTGTTCTGACTCCTAGAACCCCAGTACAATAGAACAAAACACTGCCTGGTCCTGCACTATCTGTACAATCCTTGCCATGTTTGAGCCCATTGTTATCAATCCATCTTGCTGAGGGTCTTCCTCTTTTTTCCTGACCCTCTACTTTACCAAGTATGATATCCTTCTCCAAGGACTGGTCCCTCCTGATAACACGTCCAAAGTACATGAGATGAAGGCTTGCCGTACTGCCTTCTAAGGAGCATTCTGGTTGTACTTTTTCCAAGGCAGAATGAAAAATAAGGGTCCAGGAAGCAGAAGCTGTGATGAGGATGATGCTGAGTGTGCTCCTAACACTAAGTTGCATATGCAAGTTTAAGGGCAACAACATTGACCAGAATTTTAGCTAAGGTGGTACTGGAGTTTGGCAGTCCATTAAATTCAGCAGTGAGCACCATGTCTCACACCCCAAGGGACACTAACTCTAGCTTTCTCCCAAATCTCCGGGGAGAAAGCCAATATTTTATTGCTTTTGGTCTGAATTGGTATAAATGCCTCAGTTCTCCACTTTGTCCGTGACTTAACTATTTTTTTTTTGCTCAGAAGGAAAGAAAAGTTGTCTCTCGCAGCAGAAGAGAGTAACCTGAGTTTCCTGGTTTTAAGGGGCTGGGGTCTCTCAGTGGGGTGGAATTCTTCCTGAATGATAAACCCATTGTAGGAATCTCCTTCTCTGTTGTGGGTTACAGTGGGACTGGTCTGCAAGAGCAGATTGCTCTTTGAAGGAGAGATTTATAGAAGGCCTTGGAGCAGTTCCACTCTGTAACGCATGAGGTTGCCATGAGTCAAAACTGACGCCACAGCAATGGGTTTAGTTTTCTCGTTTGATGTATAGGCCACAAAGTTGCTCTTTCACATAAAAAAATAAACAGATCAAACCAAACCGGTTGCCATCAAGTTGCCTCTGACTCATGGCAACCCCATTTGTGTCAGAATAGACCTGTGCTCCATAGGGTTTTCGATGACTGATTTTTTGGACTTCGATTGCCAGGCTTTTCTTTTGAGGTACTCCTGGGTTGACTCAAACCCCCAACCTTTTGGTTAGCAGCTGAGCATGCTAACTGTTCGTACCACCCAGGGACTCCCATCCTTGCATAAAAAAAAAAAAAAAAAAATACAGCGCCCATAAAAGACTTGGCCTCCAGGTATCTCTCCTTCACAGGATGGACTCACCTTTCTCTTTCTCTTTCCCATTTCCTCTTTGGAAGCATGCATACTTTCAAGTGCTTCATTGCGGATCTTTTTGATTTCTGTCCTATCTTTCTTGGTTGGCTTTTTCTACTTTCCAGACTAAGCAAAACAGCATCCTCCCCTGCATTGTCCCACCCATCCCCTTGGCCTTTACTATTGTCAGTTATTTAAAATCTTGAAATGTGTTCTCATTCTGGGGCTTTTATTCTTGGGTGTGAAAATTGGTCAGCGCTAATGTTCCTTAGCACTATGCATAGCATTGCTCCTCTTCAAAGCACTTCACCAGATTAACGAATTAATCCTCTCAACACCCCATGTCCTCTGGGACAATTAATAGTTGGCTAACAATAGGAAGGAGAACAAAAATGAATCTTAATCTTTTTATAGTGTCTTCAAGCTTTAAAGCACACACCCCACCATTAGCCTGAATACAGGGTAGGGCAGAGCGAGGGGAGAGGAGAGACCTTGAAGAGGAAATTGTCTGCCTCCTTTCTGAAATTCTCCATCAAGAACTTTGGTGCAAGTTCTTTAGGGGATAAACTGTGTGGAGCCAGCTTTGTCTAAGGGCTTGAGATGAGCTTAATTCTAATCCTAGTCTTCCTCTGGTTTAGAATACTAGGATGTGAGAGGATTCAGACCTTAGAGAGACAACAGTTCAGCGCCTTCACCTTACAGTTGCAAAAGCTAAGGCAGAGAGGAATCCTTGGTGGCGCAGTTAACACATTCGTCTATTAAGGTTGGAGGTTTGAGTATAACCAGAGGTACCTTGGAAGAAAGGGCTGATGACCTGCTTCTGAAAAGTCAGTAACTGGGGGGCAGGACAGGAATAAAATCTAACACAGGGAAAGGTGAGGAGATTATTTTAAGGTCACACAGGGCTAGATTTGTCTGTGTCTTGGCATGCCCTTGGCTTCTCTGTGAGACGGGATGTCTGCTCACCTTGAAGGTCTTATGAGAATATTAATTAGTTGCGTCAGTGGCCAGCCCTGGGATTAGCTATTGGGCTGGTGCAGCGTCTGCTGGTGGGTTCCTGAGCGAAGGGGAAGTTCTTTGCTCTAGCCAGCCCAGCCGTCACGTCCAAGAAAGATAGAAGAACCACTGTTGTGCAAAAATGCTCTCTCAGTACATTTTGGGAAAATGAGATATAGACTACATCATTTATCTTAAAAGAGAGTCAATGGATATTTGATTTAAACAAACACGCCATTATGGTACTCGCTGTAGCAAATTCTGTAATTATAAGTTTTATGGCAACTCCCATTACTAAACCATTTTCATCCTTCTCCTTGCTGTTTGAAAAATTGTAAATTGGGATGGAAAATCTTCACGGCTCGACCCTGCCTGGTAGAGAATGGATGGCTTCTGGGAGCACAGGGAAGGCAAGAAAATCTCATTAGCTGCCTCTGAGTTATTGTTAAATGGGAAGAAATGTAAGCACATTCCTTTTCCAGTTTGCAAAAGGGTTGAATGTTCCTTTTCTCTGTATTGTGAAATTGTGAAAAGGAGGCAGAAAGACCTCATTTTCAAAGCTGCAGAGAATCACTAGGAATTGTTGGGGGGAAAATGCTTTATGCCTTCGATGGCGCGGTTTATGATTTCAGCATCTACCCTGCTAATGTTTAAGCCTTACATTTTCCTCTGCTCTGTAGCTTGATCATTGTATCCTTGGAATTCTGGGTTTTTGGGGTTAGAAAAAGCAAGGAGAACAGAAATGAATCTCAGTCTTTAGTAAATGTCTTCAAGCTTCAAAGCACAATTCCCATCGTTAGCTGGAATACAGGGTAGGGCAGAGTGAATGAAGAGGAGAGATCTTGGAGAGGAAATCCTTAGGCGAGAGAGGCTTGGCACCCATCTCGATTGGTGGTCATTTTTGAGGGGGTAGGTCCTGGCCTCAGGAGTTCAGGGGATCAAGTTGGTTTTGTGTAGGGTTGATACAATGCCACATGCCAAGAGATGTCTGACATGTACGTCTTGAGGACACATGGTTCTGGAACAGCGTTCAAGACACTTAAAAAATCTTGCGTCACCCTGTCCTGATATTCTGGCTTTTGTTACTCAACCATGAGTAGGCTTCTTACCATCAGGGGGCATTGGTGGTTCAGTGGTAGAATTCTCGCCTGCCACGAGGGAGACCTGGGTTTGATTCCCACCCAGTACACCTCCTGCACAGCCATCACCTGTCTGTCAATGGAGGTTTGCATATCACTATGATGCTAAGCAGGTTTCAGTGGAACTTCTAGGCTAAGATGGACTAGGAAGAAAGTCCTTGTGATTTGCCAGAAAACCAGCCATTGAAAACCCTATGGAGTACAGTTCTACCCTGACACGCGTGGGGATGCCAGGAGTCAGAGCTGACTCAAAGGCAACTGTTTTGTTTTTTTTTTTAAAGAGTCAAGCGCAGGTAATTATTTTATCTTGATCATTATCTAATCTGAACAACAATATTTTATGGCCAAGAAAACCAAAGTTCAGTGAGGCTAAGCCATTTGACCAATGTCATAGAACTAGGGCCAGCGCTCAGAGTGGTGCACAGATCTATCTGAAATCAAAATCCAGCCTGTGCACCTGCTATCCAAAGCAGCTTTCTTTTGTCGATGAAGCGTGCCTAAAGCTGTTCAGACCACCACCTGAGAGTTAAGGCAGTTGTATCTCCTTTTATAACAGACACAATTATTCGAGAGACAAACGGCTAAAACGTGCACAATCTGCAGGAAAGAACTTCTGGGCCGCTTGGAGTTTTTTGCTCAGTACCAACATCTCCTCAAAGGCAAGGAATAGCAATTATGATAAAAGAGACTAGAAAATAAAAGGAATAAACAGTGTGGAGATTGCTCTGGAAAAACTGTAGCCCATCTTATATTTCTGTTTTGATAACGACTCCTGGTCTTCCCAGGGGGCTTTGGAGCATGTATGTTATTTTAAAACACTTTCTGAACTTTAGTGTTCTCACCTCTTTTACAAGGGCAGCCGTAATTAAGGGAAGACTCTCTTGACTGCGGTGAGTGGTACAATTAAACCTGTTAACCAGCTGACATTCTAAGCCACCTCTTGATTGAAAACAATGTGTGAATGAGCTCTGATGTTATGTGTAAGGGGTTTTGGGATATCTCATATTTTTCTGGAAGCTGCTTGGAGTGTTTTACTTTTGATTTTCTTCAGTTTAGCTGGTGTTGAAAATAATAATGTAAATTTAGAGTGAAATATAATTTCCATTGCCATTTTACAACATCCATATGCCTAATGGAAACCCTGGTGGTATAGTGGTTAAGGGCTGCAGCTGCTAACCAAAGGGTCGGCAGTTCAAATTCGCCAGGTGCTCCTTGGAAACTCTATGGAGCAGTTCTACTCTGTCCTATAGGGTCGCTATGAGTTGGAATCAATTCGATGGCACTGGGTTTGGTTTGGTTTTGGTTATATGCCTAATAATGGCTGGGAATTGATCTTGGAGTCACACCCAAGTTAAACTACTTATTGGATTAGGATGAATTTGACATTAATGATATGGCTGAGAGAACCTAGGAACCCAATTCTTTGTCTTATTTCTCATTCATAGGGCTTCCCACATCTGCCGGTAAAAAAAAAAAAAAAAAAAAAGTTCCCTTAAATTAGAGGAAAGAATTGACTTTTAAATTCCCTTTGAAACTTGATCTAGAACCCTCCTGATCTTGGGATTACAGTGTTTGATTATGGCTGTACAATATTAGCTATGGCAACAAGAAGAGAAAAGGCTGTCTTCATCATCATGACACAGGCTTCTTCCCAGAGCTATCAGAGAGTTCTGGAAAAAGCCCTGTGGAAGATGTCGCTGGTGAGAGCTACCAATATACCCCTGAACTAAGGGTGAAGGGAAAACATGTGTGTTATAAATTGTACCGATGCTGTGATTTAAAGTAATATTTTATCATTTGAAGGATCTAAAATTCTGCTAAACTATGTCATAACTAACAAACATTTATTAAGCCCGTACTATGTGCCAGGCACTAAACTAGGTACTAAGGAAATAAAATTAATTAAGGAACCCGAAAACCCATCGCTGTTGAGTTGATTACAACACATAGCAACCCTATAGGACAGAGCAGAACTGCCCATAGGGTTTCAAGGCTGTAACCTTTACGGAAGCAGACTGCCACATTTCTCCAGTGGAGCAGCTGGTGGGTTCTGACTGCTGACCTGTTGGTTAGCAGCCGAGTGCTTAACCACTGTGCCACCAAGGCTCCTTAATTAATAAACAGTTCTTGTATTCAAAGAGTTTCTTTTTCTTTCTTTCTGTTTTATTATTGTACTTTAGATGAAGGTTTACAGAACAAAGTTCTCATTGAAAAAGTTAGTACACATATTCTTTTGTGACATTAGTTACCAACCCCATGACATGTCAACATTCTTCCTTTTCGACCTTGGATTCCCTATTATCAGCTTTCCTGTCCCCTCCTGCCTTCTAGTCCTTGACCATGGGCTGGTGTGCTCATTTAGTCTCATTTTGTTTCATGGGCCTGTCTAATTTTTTGCTGAAGGACAAACCTCAGGAGTGGCTTCATTACTGAGCTAAAAGGTGTCCAGGGCCATACTCTTGGGGTTTCTCCAGTCTCTGTCAGGCCAATAAGTCTGTTTTTTTTTTTTTGTGAATTAGAGTTTTGTTCTATATTTTTCTCCATCTCTGTCCAGGACCCTCTACTGTGATCCTTGTCAGAGCGGTCAGTGGTGGTAGCTGGGCACCATCTAGTTGTATTGGACTCACTCTAGTGAAGGCTGTGGTAGTTGCGGTCCATTAGTCCTTCGGACTAATTTTTCCCTTGTGTCTTTAGTCTTCTTCATTCTCCCTTGCTCCCAATAGGGTAAGACCAGTGGAGTATCTTAGATGGCCACTCACAAGCTTTTAAGACCCCAGATACTACTCACCAAACTAGAATGTAAAACATTTTCTTTATAAACTGTGTTACGCCAGTTGTGCTAGGTGTTCCCTGAGACCACAGTTCCCACAGCCCTCAGCCAAGTAATTTGGTCCCTCAGGGAGTTTGGATGTGTCTATGGAGCTTACTCAAGGAGTTTCTTTATCCAATAAGAAACTGGGGACAGCTGGACTTTTGTAATGGATTAGAATTAGGAGTAAATGTTGATTGAAGCCCTTTGTTAGTGAAAAGAATAAACTCAGATTTGAGATAGTCAATTGTCCACTAAAGATAGTTTTTGGCTTTTATGAATAAAGCTGTTAAGAACATGTATGTATAAGTCTTTGGACATGTACTTTCATTTCTCTTGGGTCAATACGTTGGAACAGAGTTGCCAGGTTACATGGTATAAATGTATGTTTAAATTTATAAAAAACTGTCAAACTTTTCCAAAGCCAAAAAGCTTTTCCCATTTTACATTCCCATCTGCAATGCATGAGAGTTCCAGTTGCTCCACATTGTTGCCAACACTTGGTATTACTAGTCCTTTTAATTTTAGCCAGCGTAGAGGTATTTAATTGTAGTTTTAATTTGCATTTCCTGATGATGGCACTGGGTTTATTGATATTGAGCATCTTCTCATGTGATTGTTGGCCATTTGAATATCTTATATTTATAAATTGTCTTTTGCCTATTTTAATTGTGGTAAAAATATATATAACAAAACATTTGTCATTTCAACCATTTTTTGTGTACAATTCAGTGGCATTAATTACATTCACCATGTTGGCAACCATTACCACTATTTGTTTCCAAAGTTTTTCATCACCATTAATCAATAATTCTGCATTTCCCTTTCCCTTACAAAACCCCAAAAAAACCCATTGCCGTCAAGTTGATTCTGACTCATAGTGACCATACAGGACAGAGCAGAACTGCCCCAGAGGATTTCCAAAGCTGTGATCTTTACAGAAAAAGACTGCTACATCTTTATCCTGTGGAATGGCTGGTGGGTTCGAACCTCCAACCTTTCAATTAGCATCCAAGCGCTTAACCACGGCACCACCAGAGCTCTTTCTCTCCCTGGTAACTACTATTAAACTTAGGTCTGTATACACTGCCTATTCTAGATATTTCATAAAAGTGGAATCATGCAATGATTTTCCTTTTGTTTCTGACTTATTTCACTTAGCATAATGTTTTTAAGGTTCGTTCATATCATAACATGTCTCAGAACTTCATTTCTCTTTATGGCTGGTTAATATTCTATTATATGGATATACCATATTTTGTTGATCCATTCATCTGTTGACGGACACTTGGGTTGTCTCCACCTTTTGGCTGTTGCGAACAGTGCAGCAATGATTATTGGTGTGCAGTATCAGTTTGCATCCCTGCTTTCAAGCCTTTTGAATACACACCCAGGAGTAGAATTACTGGGACGTATGGTAATTCTATGTTTAATTTTTTAAGGAACCACCAAACTATTTTCTATCATTGCTGCACCATCATTTTACAATCCCAGGGGATGAAGTTTCCAATGTCTCTACATCCTTGGCAATATTTTGTTATTTTCTGATAATAACCATCCTAGTTTTTAGTGGGTGTGAAGTGGTATTTCAGTCTCATTGTGAGTTCAATTTGCATTTCCCTAATAGGGTCACTATAAGTTGGAATCGACTTGATGGCAGTGGGTTTGGAATGGCTAAGGGTAGCACTGGTGGCACAGTGATTAAGAGCTCAGGCTCTAACCAAAAGGTCAGCAGTTCGAATCCACCCGCTGCTCCTTGGAAACACTATGGGACAGTTCTACTCTGTCCTATAGGGTTGCTATGAGTTGGACTCAACTCAACGGCAACGACTTTGGTTTTTGGTTTAATGACTAATGACGTTGAACATCTTTTCATGTGCTTAATGGCCATTTGTATATATACATACATATTTTATATTTTATTGTTTCAGGTGAACATTTACATAGCAAATTAGGTTCCTGTTTAACAATTTTTATACAGATTGTTCTGTGACATCGATGACTGTTTTCATAATGTGTCAGCATTCTTATTATTTCCATTCTGTTTGTTCTGTTGGAAACCCTGGTGGCATAGTGGTTAAGAGCTAACCAAAGGTCGGCAGTTTGAATCCACCAGGCACTCCTTGGAAACTCTATGAGGCAGTTCTACTCTGTCCTATGATGTCACTATGAGTTGGAACTGACTCAACAGCAACAGGTTTTTGTTCTGTTTTCAGTTGTCTCACTTCCCTTCCCCTCCTTGCCTTCTCATCTTTGCTTTTGGGTAAGTGTTGACTATCTGGTTTCATATAACTGATAGTTAAAGGAGCACATTACTTATGGGTGATATTGTTTATTTTATAAGCCAATCTATTATTTGACTGAAAGGTGACCTACAGGAGTAGCTTCAGTGCTAAGTTCAAGGGGTATCTTAGATGGATAGACTCAGGGGTTCCTCTAGTCTCTACTGGTCCAGTAGGTCTGGCCTTTTTTAGGAATTTGAATTTTGTGCTACATTTTTCTCCCTGTCTATCTGGGACTTTCTATTGTGTTCCTGTTCAGAACGGTGGGTAGTAGTAGCTGGGTACCAACTAGTTCCTTCTAGTCTCATGTTAGAAGAGGCCATAGCCGGTGTGGGCTATTAGTCCTGGGGACTAGTTTCTTCTCTGAGTCTTTTGTTTCCTTTATTCTCTTTTGCTCCAGACAACTAGAGACCAGTAGATGTATCTAGATGGCTGCTTGGAAGTTTTTAAGACCCTAGACTCTATTCACCAAACTAGGATGTAGAACATTAGCTTTATGAACTATTGTCACGAATTGAATTATGTCCCCCCAAAATATGTGTCAACTTGGTTAGATCATGATTCCATATTGTGTGGTTGTCCTTCATTTTGTTATTGATGTAATTTTCCTGTGTGTTGTAAATCCTAATCTCTGGCTGAGGTTTAAGAGGCAAGATTAGATTACATTAAAAAGAATTAGGGTCGGATGTAACATCCTTACTCAGGTCACATCCCTGATCCAATGCAAAGGGAGTTTCCCTGGGGTGTGGCTTGCATCTTTTTATCTTACAAGAGATAAAAGGAGAGGAAAGCAAGCAAAGAGAGGGGGACCTCATACCACAAGAAAGCAGCACTGGGAGCAGAGTGTGTCCTTTGGACCTGGGGTTCCTGCACAGAGAAGATCCTAGACCAAGGGAAGATTGATGACACGGACCTTCCTCCGGAGCCAACAGAGAGAGAAAGACTTCCCCTGGAGCTGGCACCCTGAATTTGGACTTTTTGCCTACTAGACTGTGACAGAATAAATTTCTCTTTGTTAAAGCCATCTACTTGTGGTATTTCTGTTATAGCAGCACTTGATGACTAAGACAACTATGTTATGCCTATTGACTAAGTTGTCCCACGAGACTATGGTCCTAAGCCTTTTAACCCACTAAACCAATCCCTCGAGTCCTTTGAATATGTCTAAGAAGTCTCCTTGACTGTGTCCCCTATGTATTATATATATATATATATATATTTTTATGCAGCAAACCCAAACGTATATACAACTATACATGCACATGCATGCACTGTTATATGCCTTCATATAAACATATGTGCATACATATCTACCTATGTGACCACACGGATATTTTTTGGTCATTATTACTGTTGATGCAAAATTGTGTGTTATATCATTTGCCAAAATTGTCCCTTTTTCTTCTGTAAATTTTTGTGTCTTCATTTACCTTGGTCAAGTTGTGCAGACTTCACCTATATTTGGTATTGTCTTTCTCATCACCAAAAATAACAAGTGTCTGCTACCAAGTATTTACTCTCTAGAAGGAGCTCTGATGGCACAGTGGTTAAGAGCTCGGCTGCTAACCAAAAATTTGACAGTTTGAATCCACCAGCTGCTCCTTGGAAACCCAATGGGGCAGTTCTACTCTGTCCTGTGGGGTCGCTATGAATTGGAATCGACTCGACAGCAAAGGGTTTGGTTTTTTTTCCTACTGTCTAGAAAATAATTCCCCGCTCTCTCCCTCCCATTCTTGGTAACCATCAAAGAATGTTGCTTTCTGTGTATATATCTATTCTTGACTTTTTATGATAGTGGAACCATACAGTATTTGCCCTTTTGTAATTGACTTGTTTCACTCAGCATCATGTCCTCCAGATTCATCCATGTTATGTTTTGTGGTCTCCTCATTATTCTTTGTAGTTGTGTAGTATTCCTTTGTATGTATGTACCACAATTTGTTTATCCATTCATTGTTAATGGGCACGTAGATTGTTTTCATCTTTTTGCTATTGTGAATAAGGATGCAATGAACATTGGTATGTGTATATCTATTCATATCACTGCTGTTATATCTCTTGGATATATATCTAAGACTGGGATTGCTGAATCATAAGGTATTTCTATGTCTAGCTTTTTGAGGAAGCCCCATACTGTTTTCCATAGTAGTTATACCATTTTACAAACCCACCAGCAGCGTATAAGTGTTCCAATCTCCCACAACCTCTCCAGCCTTTATTGTTTCCTGTTTTTTTTTTTTTTTTTATCATTGCCATTTTTGCAGGGGTGAGCTGTATCTCATTGTAGTTTTGGTTTTGCATGTCTGTAGTGGCTAATGGGAGCTGTGGTAGTGCAGTGGTTAACAACTTGGCTGTTAACCAAAAGGGTGGCAAGTTTGAATCCGCTAGATGCTTCTTGAAAACCTCATTGGGCAGTTCTTCTTGTCCTACAGAGTCACTATGGGTTGGAATCGACTTGATGGCAATGAGTTTGGTTTTTTTAATGGCTAACAATAGTGAGCATCTTTTCGTGGATTTGTTGGCTGCCTCTTTGGTGAAGTGTCTATTCATGTCCTTTACCCATTTTCTGATTGGACTGTTTATCTTTTTGTTGTTGAGTTGTTGAAGTTTTCTGTATATATTTAAAGATTAGACTCTTGTCAGATAGGTCGTTGCCAAAGTTTTTTTCCCAGTGTGTAATTTCCCTTTTTATTCTTTTGGTAAAGTCTTTTGATGAGCATAAACATATAATTTTTAGGAGGTACCAATTATCTAATTTATTTTCTGTCATTTGTGCATTTTTAGTAGTGTTTGATAGGATATTTATATCAAAAATTAGGTTCCCTAGTTTTGTCCCTATATTATCTTCCAGAAACTTTATAGTTTTAGCTTTAACATTTAGGTCTTTGACTCATTTTGCGTTAGTTTTTGTGCAAGGTGTGAGATGTGGATTCTGTTTTATCCATTTTTCTGCAAATGGATAACCAGTTTTGCCAGCACCATTTGTTGAAGAGGCTATTTCTTCCCCCGTTGAATGGGTCTTTTGTCAAAGACCAGCTTCCCAGAGATGGATGGATTTATTTCTGGGTTCTCAATTCTATTCCACTGGTCTATGTGTCTGTCATTGAACCAGTACCAGGCTCTTTTGATTACTGTGGCTGTATAGTGAGTCTGAGATAGGAAAGTATGAAGCCTCCTACTTTGTTCTTTTCTTCAATATTGCTTTAGGTATTCAGGGCCCTTTTCTTTCCAGATAAAATTGGAGATTAGATTTTCCATTTTATTAAAGAACTTTGTTGGAATTTGGATGGGGATTGCATGATATCAATAGATCTCTTTGAGCAATATTGACATTTTCACAATGTTAAGTCTTTCAATCCATGAGCATGGAATGTTTTTCCATTTATGTAATTCTCTTTTGGTTTCTTGCAATAGTATTTTTTAGTTCTCCTTGTATAAGTCTTTTATGTCCCTGGTTAGGTTTATTCCTAGGTATTTTATCCTTTTGGGGGCTATTATAAATGGTATTGTTTTCTTGATTTCCTTTTTGGAGTTCTCCTTGTTCACGTAGAGGAACCCAAACTCATTTTTTGTGTCTATCGTGTACCCTGCCACTTTGCTGAATACTTCTATTAGTTTCAGGAAATTTCTTGTAATGTATCTGGGATTTTCTATGTATAGGATCATGTCATCTTCGAATAAGGATAGTTTTACTTCTTCCTTTCCAATTTGGATACTCTTTACTTTCCTTTCTTGTCTTATTGCTCCAACTAGTACTTCCCACACAATATTGAATAAGGGTGATAGGGGCATCCTTGTCTTGTTCCTACTCTCATGGGGAATGCTCTCAACCTTTGTCCATTGAGAATAATGTTGATAGTTTGTTTTGCTTATATGCCCTTAATTATGTTGAGGAATTTCCCTTCTATTCCTATTGTATATCTTCTTTGTAGAAATTCTATTCAAGCCCTTTGCCCATTGTTTGACTGGGTTGTTTGTCTTTTTGTTATTGAGTAGTAGGAGTTCTTTATATATTCTGAATATTAAATCCTTATCAGATGTATGGTTCCCAAATATTTTCTTCCATCCTGTGGGTTGTCTCTTCACTTTATTGATAAAGTCCTGTGATGCACAAAACTTTAAATTTGATGAAGTCCAGTTTATCTATTTTTTCTTTTGTTGTTTGTGCTTTTGGTGTCACACATATTTGGTGCCATTTTTGGTGTCCATTGTTGAAAACTAGGTTCTGAAGCATTACCTCTATATTTCGTTCTGAGAATTTTATAGTTTTACTTCTTAGATTTAGGTGGTCCATCTATTTTGAGTTAATTTTCACATATGGTGCGAAGTATGGGTCCAAATTAATTCTTTTGCACGTGGACCCAGTTGTCCCAGCACTATTTATTCAAGTGAATATTTTTTCCCCATCGAAAGGACTTGGCACCCTGTTGAAAATCAGTAGATCATAGATGTGTGAGTTTTACTCATTTTTAATTTGTATGGTTTGGCTTATTATAAGTGAGTCATAGAGTCATTTATATATTCTAAATACAAGTCATTTGTCAAAGATATGAATTGTTAGTATTTTCACCCATTGTGGCTTACCTTGTCATTTTCTCAATTGTGCCTTTCAACAAACAACCTTGTTTTATTTTGATGAGTCCAACTTTTATGACTTTTACTTTCTGTGTTTTTTTTCTGAGAAATCTTGGCTTTCCTCAAGGTTGAAAAAGGTTTTATCTATACTTTCTTCTGAAGTTTTACCTTATACGTGGCTCTCTTTGGATGAAGCAATTATTGCCCACAGAGGGACTCAGCTGTGGCCCTTTAGCAGCCAATGCTTCTGAAAGCTGGTGGAGTGAGTGCCTTGGTCCTGAAGAGGGAGTCTATGCTCAGCACAGCATCTATTCCAAGGGTTAATGCCTGGCTCGTGTCCCTTCCCATAGCTTCATTTCTTGCCACTTCCTTGCCCACAGGTACACTCCAGCTGTTCTGAGCTACTTTTAGTCCTGCAGATGAGCCACGGATTTTCTTGCTTCTATAACTTTGTTCATGCTGTTATCTCTACTTAAAGGGACCTTCTCTAATTGCTCCTTGTGATTCCTATTTGTCCTATAATCCTTCAAGCTTCAGCTCAGTGTCACTTCTCTAATTTACTTCTGAACTTTATTTACATATCATAGAACTTACTGTACTATATTGAGAGTGTCTGCAAACTTGTGTATCTCCTCACTAGACTTTCTTCCCCTTCCTCTCAGGTCAGTTAGCATCATAATCATCTTTGGATGCACAGAACCTGGCACAGTGTTTGGCAGCACATGGTATGTTTTCCACAAATGTTTGTTAAATAAATTAATTGTTAGTGTCAATGCTGAAATACATAGAATTAAATTTTTGAAATGTTTATTTTCACTGGTTTTATATTCCTACCAAGAAGTAAGGCTCAACTACAAACATTTACTGAACCCCAACTGTGTACTTAGCCATGTGCCTGTCTGTTTGTCATACTGTGGTGGCTTGCGTGTTGCTATGATGCAGGAAGTCATGCCACTTTATTTCAAACAGCATCAGGGTCACCCATGGTGGACAAGTTTCAGCAGAGCATCCAGACTAAGACAGACTAGTAAGAAAGGACTGGCAATCTACTCCCCAAAATTAGCTAATGAAAACCTTATGGATCACAACAGAAAATTGTCCAACTTGCTTGCTTTGGACACATCATTAGCAGAGATCAATTGCTGGAGGAGGACATCTTGTTTGGTGAAGTAGAGGGCCAGTGAGGGCGAGGGAGACCCTTGGTGAGATGAATTGGCACAGTAGCTGTAATAAGGAACCCCAAATTGCTGGCAATTGTGAGGATGACGCAAGACTGGGCAACGTTTTGTTCTGTACATAAGGTTGTGGTGAGCTGGAGTTGACTCTTTGGCAGATAACAACAACAACAATGTGCGTGTGTGTGTGTATGTGTACAGCACAATATCACAGCCCTTGGTCTCTCAGAGCTTATCATTTACCAGGAGAAACAAAACTTAACAGAAAATTATTCATTATTCATAATAGAAGTTTAAACAAAATTTGGGCATATGAATTTACCAATGGATCTTTCTGGCAGAAGATATTACCATCTTTTGTTCATTTTAGAGTATAACTTTCTGTAAGGCAATGCTTCTCAAATGTAATATGCATCCTAATTGCCTGGAGATCTGTTCAGAATGCAGATTCTGATTCCATAGATCTGGGGTGGGGCTTGAAATTATGCATTTCTAACAGTCTTCTGGGTGTTGTTTATGCAGCTAGTTGAAGACTGCACTCAGCACTCAGTAGCGGTAAGACGCATTTTTTTCTATATTTGAAGTCATCCCTGTTTAGTAGACTAATGTTCTAATCTGTTTAGTTCTGTTCTTGATTTTAAATTCAGATAGCTTTGATAAAAAACATTTCTCTGAATTACAAAAGAAGTAGATGCTTATTGCAAGAACTGAAACAATGCAGGAGAGTATCAGTAAAGTAAGTGCACTGTTGGACATTGGCCCAGATCCCCTGGGGTTGGTTTTACTGTTTCTGCATATCCTCCCCTGGCTCTGTGGCTTTGGGTTCAGTGGCCCCTCCGGCTACCCCCTGCCCCCCAAGCCTGCCTTGTCTATTGAAGCCACTTCATCCTCAGGCTCACAGAGAGGAAGTGCCTGGGAGTTTATGTACCATTCTTTTCAGGTGGCCTTTAGGCAATGACTGGAGGGTGAGGGACTATGAAAATCCAGCTCCCTGACCCCTGTGGGACCTGGCTGGAGCCACCATCCCTGGGGCTTTGGGTGAAGTTGCACCCTTGCTGGGTTTCTTCCTCTTCCCTGGCCTGCTTCCCCTGCTCCTTACTGATTGTTCCTGGGAGCAGTTTCTTAATATGTCTTCATCTCAGGGTCTGCTTGTATGCACTGAACCTAAGATGTCATCCTCACTCACCCTCCCTCCCCTCCCACTGCTGGCCAAATACTAATTACTTAAAGTAACTGGTGGTATTAACTTTGTTCTCTCTCACACCATAAATTACTCTAGCTCTCAATTTCTCCATGTATAGCAGTGTTCATTGTAGCACTATTTGCAATAGCCAAAAGGTGGAAACAACCTGAAAGTCCATCAACAGATAAACGGATAAACAAAACGTGGTGCATACATACAATGCAATATTATTCAGCCATAAAGAGAAATGAAATTCTGGTACATGAATGAACTGAACCTTGAAAACATCATGCTGGGTGAGATGAATCAGTCACAAAAAAACATGTCTTGTATCATTCTTCTTATATGAAATATATGAATAGGCCAAGTGTATACAGAACTAAGCTTATTAGTAGTTATTAGAGTTGAGTTAGGTGGAGCGAGGAGGAAAGGGGGACTCCTTGCTTAGAGGACAATGAGCCTCCCTGAAGCATGATGGGAAAGATTTGGAAACAGATAATGGGTGATGGTTGTACAACATGATGAACGCAATGAATGCCACTGAATTGTACCTGTGAAGACTGTTGAAATGGCAAATTTTTTTAATACATATATTTACCACAATAAAAACAAAACAACAACTTTGGTAGATTCATATCTTTAATCAGTGGATATTCTATTCATTCATTTAATGTTGAACACTCTGTAACTGAATTTAGTAATGAAATAAGCCTGTTGTTTCTTCCTTCCCTCTTGCATGATCAGCATAAACTTGTTGTAATTATTTTAAGAGTTTTTCGATTACACAGGTATTGTCTGTTCAGAAACTGACCCTTTTCTGTTAAGATTTTGACTCTGGCTCTTAGGTCTAGGTGGCTGTTAATGAAAGATCTCTCTGACAGGAATGAAGCTCTTAGGGAAGAAAACAATAATTATTGCTTGCAGAGGATGACTTGTTCCTACATGAAGTAAGTATTAGTACCAGGCATCTGACCTAGAGAAGGACCCTTGCTCTTCTCAAGTACCTTGGAGGGGAAGGATGTAAAGCTGTTGACCTAAGGCCCTACTGAGATTGCTTTCTCTCCCTGGAATGAAAAATGATCAAATGTGAGACACTGTAGCTCAAAACTGGAAAAACCTACCAGAGAATTTATCTCCAGAAAAATTGTTTGGTCTGCATCCTGGTCTCTGAAGAACACAACCCAATCTAGGTTCAACTGAGAGTGAGATGATTAAGGTATTAATCTCTGGAGTTGATTTTAATCCACACTATAGCAGAAAACCTAGTTACTTAGATGGCTTTAGATTAGGGCACACACTTACTTTGGCTGGAGTCCTGGCAATTGAGGCTAATTGAGAGGTGGGGGATGATTGGCTGATGGTAGCATAACAGGACATTTCAGCTGGGGCCTGGTATATTTGGGGTGCAGAGTCAGGAGGTGTTTTTTCTAAGTACCTGTTTACATTCACTGAATAGCCTTCTGGATAAAAATGACAAAACTGTGCTGACCACAACAATGTAAACTCCATCCACAATTGGACTGCAGATAAATACAGATCCTCCTATTAGAAGTGGGAAGGAATAAGGGTATGGAGGGCATAGGGGAGTTAAGCAAGCGACAGGGCAGAAAGGAGAAAAGGTGTCTTCTAAAGGAATTTTATTGTAAAGGCAGAAATTGTTCTAGAGAGTGAGCCAGACCCCATGACAATCCCTGCAGGTTAGAGAGGAGTGGTGGTTTGGCCGTGGTAGGCTACTAGTCAAGCTTTCCTTGCCCAGGGATTCTGCATTGTGTACAAGTTGAATGGCAAAAGTTGATAGCATTGTGGGATTCCACAAGTCTGCTGGCCTCCCCACGACCCACCCATTTTAAACACAGCATACATCAGAGGGAAAGGGTATTGTCCTTATGGATTTTTGAGTGTATCCTTGATGGCATCTGGGCTTGAGGGGGCCCTGTGCATGTAGTGGAAACCTGCTGGCTCTGTTTGCAGAGAAGCCTCTGAAGGCCAGGGAAGCCTCTTGCCTGCAGAATCCTGGCTTGGCTAATTAACACTCACAAGTGGATGAAGCACAGTACCAGGAGAAACAATGACCTGAGTGATAACCCTGGAAGTGGGCCTCTGGTTTGGCTGAGGGAAGGCCTGGGAGTAGGAAGAGCTTGGAGTGGGGAAGCCTGACTGGGAGCTTTGGGAATGGAACTGTGAGGCAATCCGAACTCTCTCAGAATTTCTGAGCTGAGAAGAGGGAAGGAGAGAAAAGGAGAGCCAAGGGGGAATTCAGGCATCACCAATAGAGACTGGCTGCTCAGGGAAGCTAGGAAATGCTGTGAGCCAAGAGCAGGACAAGGACTAGTTAGGAAATTTATCTGATCACAGAGTTTGAGTATTTTTTGAAATGGAAGAAGGAAGGTGGCCTTGAAAGAAAGAAACAAACCCAAGGGTCTAGACTAGAGACTAGCACTTACCAGGTGTTCAGCCCTGTGCAATATGCTGGAAATGAGGAAAGGAGGAGTATTGGAAAATGATTTTGTTTTTTTTGAAAATGATTTTTAAAAAATTTATTTATTTTGTGGTTGTTGAGAATATACACAGCAAAATATACACCAATTCCTACAGTTTATACATGTATCATTTAGTGACATTGATTACATTCGAGCTGTGCAACCATTCTCACTCTCCTTTTCTGAGTTTTTTTTCCCCCCATTAACATAAAGTCACTGCTCCCTAAGGTATCTATCTAATCGTTCTAGTTGCTGTTATCAATTTGATCCCATATGCTCAAGGCAGGCATTTTTTACTACTTAAGTGAAACTATGGTTTAGTTTTAAGAAGACTTTAGGGGATATTTTTGGTTTAATGTTTAAAGATTATCTCACAGCGTTAGTTTCAGGGGCTCATCCAAACTTCATGGCTCCAGGAAGTCTGGAGTTCATAAACATTTGAAATACTGCTCTACATTTTCCCCCTTTTGATGAGGATTCTTCTATAGAATCTTTGATCAAAATGTTCAGTAATGGTAGTGGAAAATGATTTTTTATGTAAGCTCAGGGCAAGCTGATTGAATTAAATATGAACATGAGTGCATATAATTTATAAGATCCATATTGGAAACCCTAGTGGTGTAGTGGTTAAGTGCTATGGCTGCTAACCAAAAGGTTGGCAGTTCAAATCCAGCAGATGCTCCTTGGAAACCCTATGGGGCAGTTCTACTCTGTCCTATATGGTCGTTGTGAGTTGGAATCGACTTGATGGCAATGGATTTTTTTTTTTTTTATATTGAAAAACCTAAGATTCTATCATACTGCCATAAAAGTATACGTGCACTGGAATGGCCTGGCCACCATGGACTGCACCCATTTGAGAGAAGAGAGAGGGCAAAAGCTGTGGCTGTAAGGACAAGATTCTTAGATCAGAAAAGGCTCTAATTTAATTAAAAAAAAATTCAATATATAGTACTTACCAGGTGTTCAGCCCTGTGCAGTATGCTGGAAATTCAAAGGTCATCAAGACACGGCCCCTGCTCTCAAATGACATTTTTTGGGGGGGTGGGGGTGGGGTTTACAGCAGCTATGCGCTGGGCTGACCAAAGGAGAGTATCTTGGTCACCTGGGGTTGCTATAACAGAAATACCACAAGTGGGTAGCTTTTGAGAACAGAAATTTGTTTTTTCTCAGCTCTGGAGGCTAAAAGTCTGAATCAGGGTCTCAGCATTGCCAAATCCCTCCCTGTCAGTAGCCCTGGACATCCCTTCATACCTTCGTGATTCTTGCATGGCATTTGCCTTCTCCAGTATGTGCTCTTGCCTCTGTGTCTAATCTGCTCTTTTCAAAACTCAGAAATGGTTAAGTTTAGGACACACCCTGCATCAATACGGTCTCATTAATGTAACAAAAAACCCCTATTTTCTAACAGGATCACATCCACAGGTATAGAGGTTAATATTCCAACACATACTTTGTAGGGACACAATTCAATTTGTAACAGGGAAGGACTAGGAGGAGTATCTGTCCCAGGATGAGTGATATCCAGACTGATTAGGGGCTGCTGACAAGACATTTCCTGGGCATATTCATTACATATCTGGCAACTTTATTTTTAATAAAATATTTCAGACATGTAAAAATTTACAAAGGATAAAATAATGATACCTGTATACCTACTGCCCAACTTAAGAAACAAAAAAACACAGATGAAGTCCATTGTCTAAATTACCCTATAGACATCTTAGTAAGTTTTGTCTTAAAAATCCCAGGTGGGTGGACTTCTTATAAGGCCTTAACACTTGTAGACTCCTGAATTAATAAGACTGTGATGGGGGAGCTGGCTTTGAATAAGAAGGGTCAGTCTCCAAAAAAGGAGTCCCTGGGTAGTGCAAATGGTTGATACACTTAGCTGCCAACAGAAAGGTTGGAGTTCCAAGTCCAACCAGAGGCATCTCAGTGGAAAGGCCTGGTAATCTACTTCTGAAAAATTAGTCATTGAAAATTGTAGAGAGCATAGCTCTGCTTTGACACATATGGGATCACCATGGATTGGAACTGACTAACAAAAACTGGTTCTTTTTTTTTTTTTTTTAAAGAAATGAATATTGCACAGTTCAATGACCAAAATAAAGTCATAGTTTTATTTTATTTTTTGATTTTATTGTGTTTTAGGTGAAACGTTACAGTACATATTAGTTACTTATTAAAAAATTTATACACATACTGTTTTGTGACATTGGTTACAGCCCCCAAATTGTGTCAGCACTCTCTCTCTTTCCCTTTCCACCCCAGTTCCCTGCGTCCTTTTGTTCAGTTTTTCTGTCCCTTCTTGCCTACTTGTCTTTGCTCTGGGCACATGTTGCCCATTTGGTCTTGTATACTTGATTGAACAAAGAAGCATGTTCCTCACGTGTGTTATGGTTTGTTTTATAGCCCTGTCTAGTCTTTGGCTGAAAGGTAGTTTTCAAGACTGCCTTCAGTTCTGAGTTAACAGGGTGTCCACAATCTCGGGTATTCCTCCAGTCTCTGTCAGACCAGCAAGTCTGTCTTTTCTTGTAAATTTGAATTTTGTTCTACATTTTCCTCATGCTCTGCCTGAGACCCTCTATTGTGATCCCTGTCAGAGCCATGGGTGGTGGTAGCTGGGCACCATCTAGTTCTTCTGGGCTCAGGCTAGTGGTGGCTGCTGTTCATGTGGTCCATTAGTCCTTCGGACTAATATTTCTCTTGTGTATTTGGTTTTCTTCATTCTCCTTTGCTCTGAATGTGATGGGACCAATAGATGTATCCTTTGGAAGTGGTATGGGCTTACTTCCCACCGTTCAGCAGCTGGTTGAGTGGTGGGAGGGGGGTACTGGCCTGGTGCAGTGGTGGGAGTGCTGGGGATACTGTAGCTATGGCAGCACGGTGGGGGCTGGTGGAAAGGGGGGCTGGTATATGGGGCTAGGTGGAGGGCATAAAGAAGAGACAGAAAGAAAAAAGTCATATGGGTTTATGTGGGTGACAGAAAGAAAAGGAAGAAAGGTGAAAAAAAAAAAAAAAAGGCGTGGCAGGAGCCAGTGGGTGAGGGTAGGGTAGACCCTGCGGTGGCAGGCAGCCAGTGGCTCTCTACCTGAGTGGTGCAGTGGGGCCCAATGGGAAGGGGTGGGAGTGGTGTACAGGGCTTTTCTTGTTTGTTTGTTTAGTCTCAAGAAAACCTAACTGGATTAGCCTCCCTTTTTAAATGGAGTCTTGTTCTGACAATTCAGAACTTTGAGGTCAGAAGCCCTCCTGTGTAATGCCCAGATTTGGGACTTAATATCTTCTTGAGGCCAAGGGCTGGGATGAATTCAGGGCAGAACTAAGAGTGTAAGGGAGCATTTAGTCACCCCCTAAGCAGGCCTAGGCTGCTTATCTATGTTAGAAAATAGGAACTTTCAAAAGAAACAATTGACTCTCTTTCCCAAAACAGTCAGTGGAAAAGCTTTTAAGAATAATTTCCTTGGAAATGCATAATGCTCTTATGCAGAACTCTGACACTGCTGTTCAGCACCCTCTTCCATTTGTATGAGCTCTGTAATATTAAAGTTTTCTTAAGCAGACTCAGAAAATAACTTGCTCATTACACAGTGCTTGTCAGTTGCACTGTGGATGCTGGCCCAGCCCGGCAGTGGTGCAAACAAGGTGGGGTTCCATGTGATGTGTAGGTGCTGCTGAGAGCAGGGCTCTGAAGGTGCCAGTGCTTGAGATTTTACAGAAGTGGATGGGTTGGTGAGATTTTTCTCCCCAGCAATCACTTTGCCTTTCCTTCTCAGAGCTCTGGTCAGATAATAGTTCTCTTAGGTCCATGAGGCCTAGAAGAGGCAGCCTTAGAGGTTCCACTGAAGGTAACAATGATTCCGGACAACAGAGATCTCTCATTTTTGTTTGCTGTGGTCTGTGTTAGGGGCATGGGTGGAGGGTTGCAGAAATATTCAGCAAGACTGAGAACCAACAGTAGGTTTGATCATTTGAAGAAATTCCACAAAACTACGGTGAGTATGACATTAATGTGATATTAATGATATTGTTCTATAATTTCCACATTTGGTTGGATCACCTTTCTTGGGAATAGGCATAAATATGGATCTCTTCCAGTCAGTTGGCCAGGAACTGTCTTCTGTATTTCTTGGCATAGACGAGTGAGCACCTCCAGTGCTGCATCTGTTTGTTGAAACATCTCAATTGATATTCCATCAATTCCTGGATCCTTGTTTTTCAGCAATGCCTTCAGAGCAGCTTGGAGTTCTTTCTTCAGTACCATCGGTTCCTGATAATATGCCACCTCTTGAAATGGTTGAACATTGACAAATTCTTTTAGGTTTAATGACTGTGTATTCCTTCCATCTTCTTTTGATGCTTCCTGTGTCGTTTAACATTTTCCCCATAGAATCCTTCACTATTGAAACTCGGGGCTTGAATTTTTTCTTCAGCTCTTTCAGCTTGAGAAATGCCAAGCATGTTCTTCCCTTTTGGTTTTCCATCTCCAGCTCTTTGCATATGTCATTATAATACTTTACTTTGTCTTCTCGAGATGCCCTTTGAAATCTTCTGTTCAGTTCTTTTACTTCTTCAATTCTTCGTTTTGCTTTAGCTGCTCGACATTTAAGAGCAAGTTTCCGAGTCTCCTCTGACATCCATCTTGGTCTTTTCTTTCTTTCCTGTCTTTTCAATGGCCTCTTGCATTCGTCATGTATGATGCCCTTGATGTCATTCCACAACTCGTCTGGTCTTCGGTCGCTAGTGTTTGATGCATCAAATCTATTCTTGAGATGGACTCTAAATTCAGGTGGGATATACTCAAGGTCATATTTTGGCTCTCGTGGACTTGCTTTGATTTTCTTCAGTTTCAGCTTGAACTTGCATATGACCAATTGATGGTCTGTTCCACAGTTGGCCCCTGGCCTTGTTCTGACTGATGATATTGAGCTTTTCCATCATATCTTTCCACAGATGTAGTCAATTTGCTTTCTGTGTGTTCCTTCTGGTGAGGTCCACGTGTACAGTCGCTGTTTATGTTGGTGAAAGAAGGCATTTGCAATGAAGAAGTCGTTGGTCTTGCAAAATTCTATCATTTGATCTCCTGC
This sequence comes from Loxodonta africana, assembly GCF_030014295.1. Lineage (NCBI taxonomy): Eukaryota > Metazoa > Chordata > Mammalia > Proboscidea > Elephantidae > Loxodonta > Loxodonta africana. Next base: position 55,931,054 of record NC_087352.1, on the reverse strand, counting down.
ATTGTTTCTATCACCAAGGCCATGATTTCCAACTACTGATCTTTCTTCTTTGTTTCCAAATTTCCCATTCCAATCGCCAGTAATTATCAATGCATCTTGATTGCATGTTTGATCAATTTCAGGCTGCAGCAGCTGATAAAAATCTTCTATTTCTTCATCTTTGGCCCTAGTGATTGGTGCATAAATTTGAATAATGGTCATATTAGCTGGTCTTCCTTGTGGGTGTATGGATATTATCCTATCACTGACAGCATTGTACTTCAGGATAGATCTTGAAATGTTCTTTTTGACGATGAATGCAACACCATTCCTCTTTAGTTGTCATTCCCAGCATTGTAGACTATATGATTGTCTGATTCAAAATGGCCAATACCAGGCCATTTCAGCTCACTAATACCCAGGATATTGTTTATGTGTTCCATTTAATTTTTGACAATTTCCATCTTTCCTAGATTCATACTTCGTACATTCCAGGTTCCGATTATTAATGGATGTTTGCAGCTGTTTCTGAGTCATGCGACATCAGCAAATGAACGTCCAGAAAGCTTTACTCCATCCACGTCATTAAGGTCGACTCTACTTTGAGGAGGCAGCTCTTCCCCAGTCATCTTCTGAGTGCCTTCCAACCTGGGGGGCTCATCTTCCAGCACTATATCAGACAATGTTCCGCTGCTATTCATAAAGTTTTTACTGGCTAATGCTTTTCAGAAATAGATTGCCAGGTCCTTCTTCCTAGTCTGTCTTAGAAAGGTGATCCAGCCGAATGTGGAAATTATAGAACAATGTCATTAATACCACACACAAGCAAAATTCTGCTGAATATCATTCAGAAATGGCTGCAGCAGTGTATTGACAGGGAACTGCCAGAAATTCAGGCTAGTTTCAGAAGAGGACGTGGAACCAGGGATATCATTGGTGATGTCAGATGGATCCTGGCTGAAAGCAGAGAATACCAGAAGGATGTTTACATGTGTTTTATTGACTATGCAAAGGCATTTGACTGTGTGGATCATAACGAATTATGGGTAACATTACGAAGAATGAGAATTCCCGAACACTTAATTGTGCTCATGAGGAACCTTTACATAGATCAAGAGGCAGTTGTTCGGACAGAACAAGGGGATACTGATTGGTTTAAAGTCAGAAAAGGTGTGTGTCAGGGTTGTATTCTTTCACCATACCTATTCAATCTGTATGCTGAGCAAATAATATGACAAGCTGGACTATATGAAGAATGGGGCATCAGGATTGGAGGAAGACTCATTAACAACCTGCGTTATGCAGATGACACAACCTTGCTTGCTGAAAGTGAAGAGGACTTGAAGCACTTACTAATGAAGGTCAAAGACGACAGCCTTCAGTATGGATTGCACCTCAACATAAAGAAAACAAAAATCCTCACAACTGGACCGATGAACAACATCATGGTAAACGGAGAAAAGATTGAAGTTGTCAGGATTTTATTTTACTTGGATCTACAATCAACAGCCATGGAAGCAGCAGTCAAGAAATCAAAAGACACATTCCATTGGGCAAATCTGCTGCAAAGGACCTCTTTAAAGTGTTGAAGAGCAAAGATGTCACCTTGAAGACTAAGGTGCGCCTGACCCAAGCTATGGTATTTCCAATTGCATCATATGCATGTGAAAGCTGGGCAGTGAATAAGGAGATCCAAAGAAGAATTGATGCCTTTGAATTGTGGTGTTGGCAAAGAATATTGAATATATCATGGACTGCCAAAAGAACGAACAAATCTGTCTTAGAAGAAGTACAGGCAGAATACTCCTTAGAAGCAAGGATGGCGAGACTGTGTCTTACATACTTTGGACATGTTGTCAGGAGGGATCAGTCCCTGGAGAAGGACATCATGCTTGGCAAAGTACAGGGTCAGGTGAAAAGAGGAAGACCCTCAGCGAGGTGGATTGACACAGTGGCTGTAACAATGAGCTCAGGCATAACAACGATTGTAAGGATGGCGCAGGACCGTGCAGTGTTTTGTTCTGTTGTGCATAGGGTTGCTATGAGTCAGAACTGACTCGACGGCACCTAACAACAACAACAACATGGTCAATGTAATAAAAATCCGAACCAAACCTGTTGCCATTGAGTCGATTCTGACTCACAGCAACACTATAGGACAAAGTAGAACTGCCCTATAGGAATTCCAAGGAGCAGCTGGTAGATACGAACTGTCGACCTTTTGGTTAGCAGACAAGCTCTTAACCACTGCGCCACCAGGGCTCCTGTGAATATCATAGCAGCCTGCATTATTAAACACTTACTATATATTGAAACTTAAAAAAAAATCATATTGATTATTACCTCAAACTCTACTAGGTTGGTATTATTATTCCCCATCTTAGAAATGAAGAAGAGGGTAAGTAACTTGCCTAGGGTCACACAGCTTAGAACTAGTAGGGCCAGGGTTTGAACCTAGGTCAGTTTGGTTTTGGAGTCTTTCTTTTCACCTTATCAATGATTCCCAAATTAGTGTGTGTAAAGTTGTTGCTGTTGTTGTTAGGTGCCATTGAGTTGATTCCAACTCATAGCATCCCTATGTACAACAGAACGAAACACTGTCTGGTCCTGTGCCATCCTCAAAATTGTTGTTATGCTTGAGCCCATTGTTGTAGCCACTGTGTCAATCCATCTTGTAGCAATCCAACTCATAGCAACCCTACAGGACTGAAGAGAACTGCCCCATAGGGTTTCCAAAGGTATAATCTTTTCGAAAGCAGACTGCCCCATCCTTCTCCCACAGAAAGCCTGGTGGGTTTAAACCCCTGACCTCTCAGTTAGCAGCTGAGTGCTTAACCACTGTGCCACCTGGGATCCTCCAAGCTAGGTAAAAAGCTAGGTAGAGAACTATAATTATATCTAAGTTCCCGAAGAGGAAACAAAAGCTCTGTGAGGTTAAGTCACTTTACCAACCTTATACCATCCAGAATACCACCCAGAAGTAACAGAGCCAAATGCAGGTTCAGGTCTGTCCAAATCCAAAGCTCGGGCACTCACCTCCCCATTACAGAGAGGCAAGTGAGGGCATGGCACTGAGGCCTGGGCAGGAAAGGAAAGAAGGGCCTGCTCCGATGCCTCCCTCTCTGTAACCATGACCTGCTCGCGGAGCCTGGAGTGAAGAATGTCTCGGAATTATTCTGACTCAGTAGGATCCTTTTATTTTTCTTCCAAGCAAGGGAAGGGAAAACATGTGTCCAGCCTGTCCTTTTCTCCTTTTTCCCAGGACTACCTGAAGAAAGGTATACCCGTCCTCAGGCCCGAATGCTCAAATAAGAGTATTTCAGAGTTTGCTGTCTTGCAGGAGTGGAAGTTCTGGGTAGTAAGTTCCACAAGGTGGTTGTGTGAGTAGACTGCTGAAGTAGAGGTGACAGTCTTGGAGAAGCAGCAGCTGTGGTCTGTGGATACTGACTTTGCCCTGAGTGGTGGCAGGAGGTGAGGCAGATTGGAAACAAAAAAAGCCGGGCAGAAATTCTGGGTGCTCCTCTCCCTGGTCTAACCCTTGTTGTGGTTTGTGGTAGAGTTGGCTCTAATCTAGGGCAACCTTATGTATAAGAGAATGAAACATTGCCTAGTCCCATGCCATCTTCATAATCATTGGCATATTTAAAACCCTTATTGTGGCCGTTGTGTATTGCCTTCTAACCTAGGGGCTCATCGTCTAGAACTATATCAGAAAATATTCTGTTGTGATCCATAGGCTTTTCATTGTCTAATTTCCAGAAGTAGATTGCCAGGCTTTCTTCCTGGTCTGTCTTAGTCTGAAAGCGCTGCTGAAACCTGCCCACATGGATGGCTCTACTGCTATTTGAAATACTAGTGGCATAAGTTCCAGCATCATAGTAACACTCAACTCACCACAGTATGACAAACTATCAGACGGGTGGTAGGATCTGAGCCTACTCATCCTTTAAGGCCCTGGTTCAACTCTCGGCTCCTCTAGCAAGCCTTTCCGACTCCTGCAGTTACATTCACCTCCTTGGCCTTCCTGCTCTGAATTCCAACCACATTGGAAGTCTGGCATACTTTGCATCATTTCAGCATGCAATTACAATCTGGTTTACACTTCCCTTCAAATTGACTCAAGATTCGCCTTTACCTAGGTGTAAAAACCTTCCCTTTTTGAATTTCTCCCACTGCCTAAGGCAGCACTCAGCATCTAGTAGCTACTCACTCATTGCTTATGAACAGCTTGCTGGCGGTTATGTAATGCAGTTCCAGCTTGTTCATCTCATCTGGGTCATTGGCAATGCTAAGTGTGCTTTTCTAGGGCACCACTGTCCTGCTGGGGTTTGAAGACTGATCGGCTCTCTTGGCTCATTATGGAAAACCATAAAATGCACACAGTCCAAAAAGTCATAATGTGTTTTTTAACATGAGAACAATTCAAAAGTGGGAGTGCTCAAGCAGCAAATCCAAGAAACAAACAAAAAACCCCACAGCTGATTAAATGGTGGGGGTGGCAAGAAAGAATCTCTTATTTACATGAAGATTTTTTCCCCCCAATTTTAAATTGCTTTGTTCGTCCCGTAATCGACTCGACGGCACTGAGTTTTTTTTTTGTTGTTGTTCCCTAATACATTTTCCTTTCTTTTTAAATAATTCTGAAAAATTTTTTTCTTATTTACGCCTATCACAATAAATTTGATTTATAGAACTTTCTGGGTATATGTTGTTGTTAGATGCTGTCCAGTCAGTTCCAACTCATAGCGACCCTATGCACAATAGAACAAAACACTGCACGGTCCTGCGCCATCCTTACAATCGTTGTTATGCCTGAGCTCATTGTTACAGCCACCGTGTCAATCCACCTCGCTGAGGGTCTTCCTCTTTTCACCTGACCCTGTACTTTGCCAAGCATGATGTCCTTCTCCAGGAACTGATCCCTCCTGACAACATGTCCAAAGTATGTAAGACACAGTCTCACCATCCTTGCTTCTAAGGAGTATTCTGCCTGTACTTCTTCCAAGACAGATTTGTTTCTTCTTTTGGCAGTCCATCGTATATTTAATATTCTTCTCCAACACCACAATTCAAAGGCATCAATTCTTCTTTGGATCTCCTTATTCATTGCCCAGCTTTCACATGCATATGATGCAATTGGAAATACCATAGCTTGGGTCAGGTGCACCTTAGTCTTCAAGGTGACATCTTTGCTCTTCAACACTTTAAAGAGGTCCTTTGCAGCAGATTTGCCCAATGGAATGTGTCTTTTGATTTCTTGACTGCTGCTTCCATGGCTGTTGATTGTAGATCCAAGTAAAATAAAATCCTTGACAACTTCAATCTTTTCTCCGTTTACCATGATGTTGTTCATCGGTCCAGTTGTGAGGATTTTTGTTTTCTTTATGTTGAGGTGCAATCCATACTGAAGGCTGTCATCTTTGACCTTCATTAGTAAGTGCTTCAAGTCCTCTTCACTTTCAGCAAGCAAGGTTGTGTCATCTGCATAACGCAGGTTGTTAATGAGTCTTCCTCCAATCCTGATGCCCCATTCTTCATATAGTCCAGCTTGTCATATTATTTGCTCAGCATACAGATTGAATAGGTATGGTGAAAGAATACAACCCTGACACACACCTTTTCTGACTTTAAACCAATCAGTATCCCCTTGTTCTGTCCGAACAACTGCCTCTTGATCTATGTAAAGGTTCCTCATGAGCACAATTAAGTGTTCGGGAATTCTCATTCTTCGTAATGTTATCCATAATTCGTTATGATCCACACAGTCAAATGCCTTTGCATAGTCAATAAAACACATGTAAACATCCTTCTGGTATTCTCTGCTTTCAGCCAAGATCCATCTGACATCAGCAATGACACCCCCGGTTCCATGTCCTCTTCTGAAACTAGCCTGAATTTCTGGCAGTTTTCTGTCAATATACTGCTGCGGCTGTTTTTGAATGATATTCAGCAAAATTTTGCTTGCGTGTGATATTAATGATATTGTTCTATAATTTCCACATTCATTTGGATCACCTTTCTTGGGAATAGGCATAAATATGGATCTCTTCCAGTCAGTTGGCCAGGAACTGTCTTCTGTATTTCTTGGCATAGACGAGAGAGCACCTCCAGCGCTGCATCTGTTTGTTGAAACATCTCAATTGATATTCTGTCAATTCATGGAGCTTTGTTTTTCACCAATGCCTTCAGAGCAGCTTGGAGTTCTTCCTTCAGTACCATCGGTTCCTGATCATATGCCACCTCTTGAAATGGTTGAACATTGACTAATTCTTTTTGGTATAATGACTCTGTGTATTCCTTCCATCTTCTTTTGATGCTTCCTGCGTCATTTAATATTTTCCCCATAGAATCCTTCACTATTGCAACTTGAGGCTTGAATTTTTTCCTCGGTTCTTTCAGCTTGAGAAACGCCAAGTGTGTTCTTCCCTTTTGGTTTCCTATCTCCAGCTCTTTGCACATGTCATTAAAATACTTCGTCTTCTCAAGACGCCCTTTGAAATCTTCTGTTCAGTTCTTTTACTTCATCAATTCTTCCTTTTGCTTTAGCTGCTCAACATTCATGAGCAAGTTTCAGAGTCTCCTCTGACATCCATCTTGGTCTTTTCTGTCTTTTCAATAACCTCTTGCCTTCTTCGTGTATGATGTCCTTGATGTTATTCCACAACTGGTCTGGTCTTTGATCACTAGTGTTCAATGCGTCAAATCTATTCTTGAGATGGTCTCTAAATTCAGGTGGGATATACTCAAGGTCATATTTTGGCTCTCATGGACTTGCTATGATTTTCTTCAGTTTCAGCTTAAACTTGCAGATGAGAAATTGATGGTCTGTCCCACAGTCAGCCCCTGGCCTTGTTTTAGCTGATGATATTGAGCTTTTCTTTCCATCGTCTCTTTCCACAGATGTAGTCTATTTGATTTGTGTATGTTCCATCTGGTGAGGTCCATGTGTAGCCAGCGTTTATGTTGGTGAAAGAAGGCATTTGCAATGAAGAAGTTGTTGGTCTTGCAAAATTCTGTCATTTGATCTCCGGCATTGTTTCTATCACCAAGGCCATATTTTCCAACTACTGATCCTTCTTCTTTGTTTCCAACTTTTGCGTTCCAATCACTAGTAATTATCAATGCATCCTGATTGCACATTCGATCAATTTCAGACTACAGCAGCTGATAAAAATCTTCTATTTCTTCATCTTTGGGCTTAGGGGTTGGTGCGTAAATTTGAATAATAGTCGTATTAACTGGTCTTCCTTGTAGGCATATGGATATAATCCTAACACTGATAGTGTTGTACTTCAGGATAGATCTTGAAATGTCCTTTTTTTGGCAATGAATGCAACACCATTTCTCTTCAAGTTGTCATTCCCAGCATAATAGACTGTATGATTGTCTGATTCAAAATGGCCAACACCAGTCCATTTCAGCTCACTAATGCCTAGAATATTGATGTTTATGTGTTCATTCATTTTTGACGATTTCCATTTTTCCTAGATTCATATTTTGTACATTCCAGGTTCTGATTATTCATGGATGTTTGCAGCTGTTTCTTCTCATTTTGAGTCATGCCACATAAGCAAATGAAGGTCCCAAAAGCTTTACTCCATCCATATCATTCAGGTCGACTCTACCTTGAGGAGGCAGCTCTTCCTTAGTCATCTTTGAGTGCCTTCCAACCTGAGTGGCTCATCTTCCAGCACTATATCTATGTTCTGCTGCTATTAATAAGGTTTTCACTGGCTAATGCTTTTCAGAAGTAGACTGCTGGGTCCTTTTTCCTAGTCTGTCTTAGTCTGGAAACTCAGCTGAAACCTGTCCTCCATGGGTGACCCTGCTGGTATCTGAATACCGGTGGCATAGCTTCAAGCATCACTGCAACACACAAGCCCCCACAGTATGTGAAACTGACAGACACGTGGAAGTTGGGTATATATGCACTCTATAAAGCATAAAACAAGATTTACTTGTACTGAGAATGAACAAAACTTAGAAAGACAAAGAGGTAGAGTCTCTGTATAAAAAGGAAGCTGTAAGGGCATACATGTGGACCTATGCAGAGAACACCTTTGGAAGTTTAGGCAAGAAAATGATAATAGTGATTGTTTCTGGGGACAGGAAGGAGAGAACCAGGGCTTAAAGGAAGGGGAGAGAGGGAGACTTCATTTATACTATTTTATGCTGTTTTATTTATTTTTTTTAACCATGTTAGCTTAAGAAAGAGAGAGAGAGAATGAGAAAGGGAGAGAGGGAGGCAAGGAGGAATGAAGGAAAAGGGGTAAGGAAGTAAATGAAAAAAAAAATGAAGCTGAGATTAAAGGAGAATTAGAAGCAAAGATAAGGTCCTTAAAAAGATGATCTAAGCTTGGATATAGTGTGGAAACCTGAAGCTGATTGCAGGCAAGGAGAAGTCTACACACACACACACACACACACCCACTCACTCACTCACACATACACACACACACACACTCACACACGCCTTTAACGATTGTGTTTCCTCTGCTTCCAAAAGCCATATTCTCTTTAGGCATGGGTCAAGATGGTATCATCCCTGATGTCAACCCAAGCTGCCCAGACAGGATTTCTGTGCTGGTTCAATCACTCCCTGTCTGCATCTCAATCACTCTCCTTAGAGTGTGATTGCAGTCATTGCAATCACTGTGAATACTACAATCTCTTGAACCCTCTTCTCCTCCGAGAGTTATTTCCCCTGCCTGGTCTCAAATGACGCCTTTTTCTCTTTCTGTAATGACTTGCATGCAGCAGATAATGGAACGATAGCACTTTAGAGCTGTAGGGGGTGCTGGAGACAATTGGCACCTGTCTTCTTAGGTCACATAGCGACACAGAGGCCCAGAGAGGGAGCTTGGCCAGGCGACACAGCCGGTTAAGTGGCAGAGCTGGGGCTAACTTCTAGGACTCCTAATCCCTGCTCAGTGCTCTTCCCACAATACCAGGGCTGCCATCAGATCACACACAATCTGCTTCATCACAGAGATGTCACCGTCAGGACAGGGACCACTGACTGCAGCAGAAATTCTCCGTTGACATATATGGGAAGTTCACACAGCAGCGGAACAGAGTTGTTGACAAGACCCTTGTGAGAAGATTATTAACCCGAATGTATTGGTTGGTTCTGCTTAAGGAACAGTCTTTAGAACTCTCTGGACTCTGATTCCTTGTTGCATTCTTCCTAACCAGCTCAGCGGCCGATACAAATCACAAATTTATGTCGAGTTAATACACTGACTGACCACTTAAACAGGAGCGAGAAATCTAGTCCCTCTGTCTAGTTTTACAGCCAAACTGAATTCATTTTGAAGAAGAGTCCAGATGAAAAGAGAGTGTCAAGGTTGGAGGGGACACAGAAGCAGAGGACATGTGATTCCATCTCCTGGTGTGTGTGAAGTGAATGAGGAGAGGAAGGAAACTAGAATTGCCCCTTGCTCCTTGGCCCCCAGTAACAGTGGGATCCCAATCTGCCCTGACTGGGCAGCATGGTGCTGTTTGGGGAAAGAATGCAGCTACGGGAGAGGTGAGTGGACAGACAGCAGGGCCATGTGTTCTGAGGCAGCTAATGGGCAAGAAAGGACACCAGCTGGGACCTGAAAAAACCCAGGAATGGAGAACAAGTGCTGAGAGGCACCAGGATTGGCAAGCATGGAGTGGGTACATGTTGGAGACGCACAGTGACACAGATGTACTGAGAGTGGGGTTGGCCCTCCCCCCGGTCCTGACTCCCCCGCACCATCACATACACCCCAACATCTGAAGCAAATGTAGTCTTGTTTTCTGAGTCTGAAGAATTTGATATAGTCCAGGGACAAAGTCAGGACCTGAGTGCTTTGGTTGCAGAGACTCTTGGGCCACATCATCATTCTCTCAAACATATCCCTTCCCTCAGAGAATTGGAAAAGGAGCACAGCAAACTCTGTGTGGGAGGGAAGCTTTCTCTTCAGTCATATGCCCTCTCCAAGGACTTCTAGAACCAGAACCCGAGGAAAGATTTGAGTTACCAGGTCTAACCCTCATTTTACAAATTAAGAAACCAAGGCAGGAAGGAGGGACCGTGACTTACCCAGGGTCACAAAACCGCCAAGAGGTAGAAACAGTGGTCAAAACTAGGTCTTCTTAACAGTAAACTGTTGTTAAGGGTGATGGAAATTTTTGGGAATGGATATTGGTGATGTGGAACAACATGATGAACATAATGTCAACAACAACAAAAAACATAACTGGGTCTTCTGTTTCAAATTATATGTGTTTTCTAGTCCAGGCCTCCGCAGGAAGTCTTCAGTTTCTTCAAGGTCTACAAGTTGACCACTGCTAATACAATACTGGGCTACAAAGGTTGGTCCTGGGGCCCTTAGCAAAACCACACATTAGGCCATGGTTTCCTTTAGGCCTGTTCACTTGCTTTATCCCAAGCCCTCTTTCATTTCTTGGTGTCAGTTTCGTCTTGCTCCCATCTTGCCTCCTTCTGTCCCTGGTGTCTGAAGGCCCCAGGACTGTGTCTACTTGGCCAGCCTTCCCTTTCCTCAAGAGTTCAAATGCAGAAGCACCACTTCTTTCTTTGCAATTTGAGTCTTCGGACAAAACTTTCATTTCTCCCTAGCAGCTCTCAGCTATATAGCTGGGTAGATTCTGTGACTAGAGTGCTTCACTTAGCTGCAGGAATGATTTGTGCTTGACCTAGAGAGTTAAGCCTGTTAACACAACTGATCAGTCACTGGACCTTGCCTACTTTCCTGCCATCTTTCTAATCAGCCCACTGTTATGTTAGAAAAGGCAGGGGTGGGGGGGGAAGCAACAATTTGGCAAAAATAATCAGCTCTTGTTGTGGTGGATGCTGAGGCAGAGGTAGAGGGACAAGCGGCACTAGATTCCTTTGACAATCTCTGAGTCTCTGATGTTTCCCAGTTGTGGCCACCTATGGCATATTTATATGAATTAACATTTAGCAATGAGGCATTGGAGGTTCAGTGGTAGAATCCTCAGCTTTGAGGGAGACCTGGGTTCAGTTCACAGCCAATCCACTTCATGTGCAGCCAGCACACATCTATCAGTGGAGGCTTGCCCGTTGCTATGATGTTTAATAGATTTCAGTGGGGCTTCCAGACTAAGACAGACTAGGAAGAAAGGCCTAGTGATCTACTTTGGAAAATCAGCCTATGCAACCCTTATGGCTCATAACAATCTGATCCATAACCAATCGTGAAGATGGCCCAGGACCGTGTAATGTTTCACTCCATTGTTCATGGGGTCGCCATGAATTGGGGGCTGACTCAACAGCAGCTAACAACAATGTCTTGTGAGTCCTCCCCTTAGCAGTGCTCTGGGCGCTGTATACACATTGTCCCATCCAATTCTCTCAGCCTGGGATACAGGCATTATCCCCCATGTTGCAGATAAGGATGCAGGCTTAGGGGTATCAGGCACTCTTTCAGTGAGAAGAGGAGCCAGGACTTTCACTGACTTCTCACTGCTCTGAAGTCTACCGTACTTCCTTCTACACCCTTCTGCCCCTGCAAGTCATGCGTTTTGGCCCACTTCTTCCATATTTCCATAACAAGTTCTACTTTTCTGTCAGTAGCTGAGACATTGACTTTGGGGATGAATGATGTAACCTTTCTTATACTAAAGGAAGAACATGAGCAAGAGAGACACCCCCTGGTTTCAGTGTGTGGGGCAGTCACCACTGGGTAGTTCTGATGGTTAATATTAAGTGAGGAATTGTCATCCTGCCTGACCTCCCACAGTGTTGGGAGGGAGAATTCGAGGGTTAGTTAGAAAAAGTGTTGCATAAATGTCTAGCATTGTTCTTGCCTGTGGTAAAGAGAATGACCAAGGAGAATATCCAGGAACCCCAGGGAAGGTAACCTGCTGGGTCAGCCTGACCTGGATGGCTGGGTCTGTGGAATTCAGCTAAGAGTTTGGCCCTGCCTCCCTCTTCCTCTGACAAGGCCCCAGGACAGGCTCAGAAGCTCAACAAGAGAAACCAGAATGGAGCTTGTGGCACTGTGAGAAGAACACAGGCTGGGAGACCAGAGACCTGGATTCTCCCAGTGTTTGTGGACACCCACGTCTGAGCCCAATTACACCATAGAGGCTTTCCATCTCTTACTTTCTAGGTTTCTGGGACTCTAATCTCTCTCTCATATCACAGATTTAAAAAATACTTGAGGCAACATTCACCACTTTTTTAGTGTCCTCAGTAGGTTAAAAATTCTTGTGTTATTCTTTCTAGATCAAAATCGTCAACTCTTGCTCAAGGACCAGAATGGATCACTGGGCTCGAGATAGGGTCTGAGATGGTGTGGGGAGTATAATGGGCTTTCTTTGACCTGTCTGCTCGTCTTCAAAACGCCATCTTCTCTGAGGTATCCTCCGGCCCGCAGGTGACCTGCTGGATGATGGTCAAATTATTCTATTTACACCAATTTATACAAGATGAATTGGACTTACTTAGGACCAGTGCTGCAGGGCACATAGTTCTCATGCTGAGACCTGTTAAATGGCTGAGTAAACTGGGGATGACTATGATTCCGCTTGGGGACTCTTGGTGAATTTGACAGGTTCTACAATTGCTTCAAATGATTACTTAAAAAAAAATTCCCATTAAGTTACTGACAAGAGCCTAGTCCCATTCTGGCTTTAATTTCTATTCTAGAAGAGAAAAAAAGCTTAAGAAATTTGAGGAGAAAGCAGTAAGAATGAAGACAATGGTAAAAATCTGTCCTTGTGGAAAACATGGATTATTCAGTAGTGGCATTCAGATATTTAACAGACTCCAGTTGGTAAGGTATCTCATTGCACACTGCCTAGTATCAGTCCTAACTCTGCCATTTGACAGATACCAGAGACCCTCTACCCCATACAGTTGAAGGTAAACCTATTTTTCAATAGGGGCAGAATTCCTAATTATAGGGTTAAGGTCCTAAACCTTCAGGAGCTGGCCTGGCTAACTAAACTGCAGCTATGGGAAGAAAAGCCATCAGCCTAGGAAAAGTTTTGTCATGTCAGAATGACACTTAGAACTTCCATTTAACAGTCCAGCCCTCATTTCTGGCTGGTGAGAGAGAAGGGGGTGTCTCTCTGTCATCTCAGCTTTTAAGCCTTGAATTTCTGCCTTTTATCCTGATTACTATAAACCATGCTGTCTCAGCGTCTTAGTTATCTAGTGCTGCTGTAACAGAAATACCACCAGTGAGTAGTTTTAAGCAACAGAGATTTATTTTCTTACAGTTTAGGAGGCTAGAAGTTCAAATTCAGGTGCTGGCTCTAGAGGAAGGCTCTGGAGGAAGATCCTTGTCTATTCTCAGCGTCTGCTCCTAGATAATCTTCATATGGCTTGGCATCTCTTTTCCCCCATCTCCACTTGCTAGCTTGCTTGTTTAATCTCTTTTATATCTCAAGAGATTGACTCAGGATACACCCTGGACTAATCCTTCCTCATTAACATAACAAAGACAATCCATTCCTAAATAGGATTATAACCACAGGCATAGAGGTTAGGATTTACAACACACATTTTTGGGGGATGTAATTCAATCCATAACACTTAGTTACCTAGGCCTGCTGTAACACAAATATCACAGGTAGTATTGGTTCCTTTTTTCTTAGGGTAGCCCTGGGAGTTCCTTTGTTCCTTGGCAATTCTCATATGGCACCTGTCTCCCCCCAGCTGTGTATCTGATCTGCTCTTTTTGGAACTCAGAAGTGATTAGCTTTAGAACCCACTCTACTCAGGTATAGTCTAATGAACATAACAAAGAAAACTCTATTTCAAAACGGGAATACACCCACAGGTATAAGGGTTGGAATTCCAATACATATTTTTGGGAGACACAATTCAATCCATGAAACATACCATTCTTGCCTGTTTACATATGGACTCCACATGGGGCCCGACTGAGCCCTGCAAAACCCAGCTGTTCACACCTGATGCTCTGTGTGGGCTTTTTGTATAGCTTTGTGGATTCATGGGAGTAGGTGACTACTCACGTAGGTTCCAGGGTCTACTTTGGCCACAACTGTGGAATCAGAAGAGCTAAACTTTGGCAGTGTATCCTTATGTTCCTCAGGGTCCTTACCCAGACTGCCAGGAGGCCCCATCAGGGGTAGAAGTTGGAGTTATTATCGTTGCTATAGGCCTTCTTGTGTCTTTGTTTATCCCAATTCCTTAGAAAACTTGCAGAATCTGTGGAATTACTTTTTTTTAAACTCCTGGAGCTGGCTTGGTCATGCATCAGTTTTCTGTTGATGCTGTAACAAATTACCACAGAGTTAGTGACTTAAATATTTATTATCTCACAGTTCTATAAGTCAGAAGTTGGGATTGGCGCAATTGGTTTCTCTGCTCCAGGTTACACAAACCTGAAATCAAGGTGTTGACCAACTGGACTCTTACTTGGAGACTCTGGGAAGAATCCCCTTCCAAGTTCATTCAGTTGTTGGCAGAATCCAGTTCCTTGTGGTTGTAGGACTGAAGTCCTTCCATGTGGGCACTTACATCTCAGAGCTAGCACTGGTGTAGCAAATCCTTCTCATGGTTGGAAGTTCTCTGTCTTCCTCTTTTGTGGCATCTCTGACTTCAGCCAGAGAATTTTTTTTTTTTTTTTGCTTTTAAGGGCTCATGTAATTAGTTTGGGCCCACCTGGATAATCCAGGGTAGACTCCTTATCTTAATGTCCATAACCTAAATTATGTATGCAAAGTGCCTTTTGCCATGTAATTTAGCATATTCACATACTCCAGGGGATAGGGCTGGACATCTTTGAGGGACCATTAGTCTGAGGGACCACAGTGCACTTTTGGAAACCTAAACCACTGGACAGAAATGCCACGTTTACCACCCTGCAGCCTCTTTTTCATAAAACCACTCACTGTATTCCCAGTTAGAAGTGTCTATTCCCTTTTCTAAAGTCTCTTAACACTTTTTCCTCAGCATGACTCTAGTCACCTATTGTGACTCTTGCTCTTTGCCATTTTTCTTCTTCAAGATACAGTATCCCCTTTCCTTTGGGCACTCTTCTTGTGACCTAGCTGGGCTTGTCAGGGCTCCCCATTCCTTCAACATATTGATTAGACTAGATATTGAACATGTGACCCAAGTGAACCAATTACAATCTTGCCTGGAATTTGTTTACAGGTGTTGGGAAATAGAAATTCTTTTTTATGAGTTATATTTGCTGATTTGAAGAATGTAAATCTGGAGCTTCTAAAAAGTATATTTTCTGCCATGTGCAGAAAACCGTCTACAAAATAAAACCAAGGAGAGGGAAGCAGAGGTGAGAAATATCTATTTTGCTAATTATTGTTTTTCCTGGGCCTAGCACATACTGTGTGGCCCATAGTAGGTATTCAGTGGATATTTGTTGGATAAATAAATGAATGAATGGAATCCTGGTAGTTTTGAGTCACAGGATTTAATACCTGAAGCCTTGGTTTTTGTAGCTTATCCTTCTATCTCATGAGCTATCCCACTGCCTTTTCCAGCTAGTTGACTCAGTAAATTCCTTTACTTTCTTTAGGCCATGTTGAGTTGGGCTTCAATCACTTGCAATGAAAGAATTCTGGCTAAAATAGTGATGCTTCACATAACTTCCCTATATTCTGTTTAAATGCCTCTTCCACTAGACTGTAAGCTCCTTACGAGCAGAAATTGGGCCCTGTACATCTGTGTCTCTCTCACAGTAATGGGTACTTAATAAGTGTCTGAATTAATGAGGTCCAGTGGCATGAGAGACACACTGTGAGGGAGAAGAGAGACCGCCTGGCCATGAGAAAGAGATGGAGAAACAACGTGGGTATAAAACAGGCAGCAAAGGAATATATGCACTACAGCAGGAAAACTCTAGAAAAAGAGGTGGCAAATGTGGCTCTTAGCCACTCTCTCTCTCATGCTTGTTTATGACTGTCTGTCTACGACTGTCTAGCCAACAGGAACTGGCACTTACTACAATTTCTAGGTACCACCACAGGTTTTCAGTTCCACCTTTCTGGAACTCGTCTCCTTCCTGAACTAGTTCAGAGGAAGACAGGGAGAGCCTACCAGTGGTAAGAGTTACTATTGTTCCTGTGAGCCTGTTGTTGTTGTTAGGTGCTGTCAAGTCCATTCCAACTCATAGCAACCCCGTGTGACAGAATAGAACTGCCCTATAGGATTTTCTTGGCTGTAATCTTTACAGAAACCTATCGCCAGGTCTTTTTCCTTTGGAGCTGGTGGGTAAGTTTGAACCACCAACCTTTTGGTTAACAGCTGAGAGCTTACCTGTTGCACTGCCAGGGCTCATTTCTGTAGGCCTAGTTGTGGGGGTACTTTATGAGTATTTCTCCCTCTTGCGCTTCTGTGCCTACTTCATTCATGGTGTTTCTCTGTCCTTGACTTCCCAAAAGATTCATCCTTACGGAGATAAACACTAAAAAACAAAAAAAAAAAAAATTAAAAAATTTTTTTTTTTTACTGCCTCCTATATCCCTTCCTTCTTGGGGAAAGGGCTTATAAAAAGTGGTGAGAGTGGGAGGTAAGGAAAGAACCCTTTTCTTGGTTTGATACATTCTGGTGAATAGAGCTTTTTCATTAATGCTGTGATCTTGGCTCTAACGTCCGGGGGCTAATAGCATAGACTCTAGAGTCAAATTCTGTATCTGTCCTTAGCTCTCTATGAGACATCGGCTTCTGGATCATTATTGCCATAATGGGTACAGTAATACTGATATCAGGGGGTGTTCATGAAGATTAAATAGTAATACACAAATCATAAAGGGCTTATGACATGCCTGGGACAGAGGGAGTGCTCAATAAATATAACATTATTTTTGTTGTTAGGGACCCCTGGCAGTGCAATGATTAAATGCTCAGGTACTAACTTAAATGCTCAGGTACTAACTGAAAGGTTGGCAGTTCGAACCCACCTAGTGGTTCCACAGGAGAAAGACCTGGTGATCTGCTCCCATAAAGATTTAAAAAAAAAAAAAAAAAAAAAAATTTTTTTTTTTTACAGCCTAGGAAATGGTATGGGGCAGTTCTATTCTGTCCCATGGGGTCGCATTGAGTAAAAATCAACTCGAGAGCATCTAACAACAACAACATTTTCATTGGTATATTTTTAATATTCTTCTTTTTCAAAATGAGTAAAGATGTCAGGTGGGCTTAGCTCCCAAAATGTCGATGTTGACCAGCTCTAAGGAGATATTTTGTGACAAGGTGAAGCAGAAGTATCACATTTCTGTGTACTGTTGGGAACAATTCTGACCCATAGAGGCTGCTTTTGCATCGAGGCTGTGGTTGTCTAGGGACAAGGCTGGTGTGCAAATGTGGCTTATATAGGACTCTTGACAAGTGGTATGAGATTCTGGAAGATAGATTTCAAATTTACAAAAGAAAGATTTTCAATTCAGGGATTCTGAGGAAAATTATTACTAGCTTAGTTTCTGAACACCAAGAAAGAGCATTAAAAGTAATTGTTAATACGAATAGAAATTTCCATGGCTCTAATGTCATATATTCCAGCTTTATTGCTTTGATTCAATGTTCTATCTTTAGCACATTTCCACTGAGAAATCATAGAAGGGTTTTTGCTGGGGTGGAGATTTCAAGATTTCCAAAGGACGAGTATGAAGGAGGTATTAAACAATGAGCTCCTGATGTTGTTTTGAAGAGCTTGTAGGATTTTTTGTTTCATTCTTTTTTCTGAAGCAGAGCAGATGCAGTTTTGGAAAGTTAGATCACTGAACACAGCTTTGTGATCACATTGGTTGGAAGGAACCTCCTCTGACTTCCTCAAATATGTTGCCAGCGTGACACGTCCAGAGTCCCTGAATCCCTGGGTGGTACAAATGGTTAACAGGTTTGGCTGCCAACCAAAAGGTTGGAGTTTGAGTCCACCCAGAGGCACCTCAGAAGAAAGGCCTGCTTCTGAAAAATCAGACACTGAACTGTGGGGACCATGGTCTTGGGGAACATCTAGCTCAATTGGCATAATGTAGTTTATAAAGAATATGTTCTACATTCTACATTGGTGGGTAGCGTCTGGTGTCTTCAAGCCTGTGAGCGGGAGCCTAGCATACTCCACTGGTCTCGCCCTTTCAGGAGCAAGGAAGAATGAAGAAAATCTAAAGACACAAGGGAAAGATTAGTCCCAAGGACTAATGGAGAACATCTATGACGGCCTTTGCCAGGCTGAGACCAGTAAAACTAGATGGTGCCTGGTTACCAGCACTTATTGCTCTGACAGGGATCACAATAGAGGGTTCCGGAAAGAGCTGGAGAAAAATGTAGAGCAAAATTCTAACTCAAAAAGAAAGACCAAACTTGCTGGCCTGACAGAGACTGGAGAAACCCTGAGAATATGGCCTCCAGACACGCTTTCAGCTCAGTAATCAGGCCACTTCTGAGGTTCACCCTTCAGCCAAAGATTGAACAGGCCCATGGACCAAAACAAGACTAAAGGGGCACACCAGCCCTGGGCAGGGACCGGAAGACAGGAGGGAACAGGAAAGCTGGTAATAGGGGACCCAGGGTTGAGAAGGGAGAGTGTTGACAAGTCGTGGGGTAGTTAACCAATGTCATAGAACAACGTGTGTACTAACTGTTTGAGAGAAACTTGTTTGTTCTGTAAACCTTCATCTAAAGTACAATAAAAAGAAAAAAAATCAGCCGCTGAAAACCCTATGGAGCACAGTTCCAGTTCTGCTCTGACACACATGGGGTCACTGTGAGGTGACAACAACTGGTTTTTATGATACGTCCTGTGAGTGGGTTTGTGGAAACTGAGCAGAGTGGAAGGAGTGATTCTGGAATTAGAGACACAGACCACGGTCATAGTCCCTGGTCTAGATTTCCACTTAGTAGCTAAGTGACCTTGGGTCTCAGTAATCTGGGTAATAACACTGGCCTTGCAGGGAAGGTTAAGAATAACACACATGACAAAGCCCACTTCCTGATGTAAAGCAAGCTGCAAGTTACAAAAGACTAAATAACAATCCGTTGTATTAATATGGGGTTTGTTTGTTTTTTTAGTTTATGAAGTATTTTCATTTTCTCCTTGTTGCCCACCCATTCTGGGTCAGTTGCCTTACATTCTTTTGCCAATTTCAGGTATCAATTAGTTCTACTTTCAAAGCAAAATTTAAGTATTCTTTGCATTATGGAATGTTAGCATTGGAGAGAATATTTAATATTTAGCCTTAAGCCCTATTCCTGATGCAGAAATGTGGAATCCGGCTTCAAGGAAGGAGGCAGATGGTTCTGGAACTTAAAGAGAGTAGGATTGGCTAAAAGAAGAACTGGGAGTGGAGATTGTGTAGATTTTAGCAGGAGCTTGGAGGTGATGGTAAGAGGCAGGAATGAGATAAAGGGAAACAGGAATTTACTAGGTGTGCTTTAGAAATAATGAGAAAACAAATCTGACTGGCGAGCAAGGGTGGGAAGGTGAAGAGAACCTGCATTTCACACGGCCAGGTGTAGTGCCAGGTGCTTTAATTTACTTAATGTTCACAACAATTCCATTATGTCATTGATACGATGACATTTTTATCAGCCCGTTTTACAGATAAGGAAGCAGCTTGTAAAAGTTAACTTGCCATTGGTCACATAGCCAGTATGGTTTCCCACCTATCATTCTGTGAAAGCTTAGTGACGTGAGATTGGAAAATGAGGCTGGAGCCATTTTATGAAGCCTGGCTAAGAGGTATGGATCCACACTGGAGGCGATAGAGAGTCACTGAAACTTTCCAGTTTGGGGAGTGGGGGAATGAGGTTTATGGTACAAAGAAAGAGGTGAGTTAGGGAGTTTTAACCTGACAGCTGGAAATTAATTCCTCAGTTCCTCTTTGAAATGCAAGGCTTTCACTGTAGTTCCTGTCAATCTTAATTTGTTTATTAGGTTGTATCCTTCCTCCAAGGGGAACTGGGAAGGTAGAGTTTCTAAGACTCCATCGATCCACACTTGCACTGAGTAAAGGCATTATAATGAGGAACAGGAAGTTTTCTCTCTTGCCGCTGGCAGAACCTGATCAGTGAAGGGTATGCTAATGCGTTCCTAGCCACATTGAACAATTGTGCCCAAGATAGCATTATGAGCATTCATCCTGAATTTTTCATATCTTCCCCATTCCAGTTCTATCCCCTCAGGTCATGTACTAACTTCAGGGCTGGAAATTTTTTAGCTCACCACCAATTTCCTTGCTGTTGAGGAATAGAGGCGAGTCATTGACATTATTAAATTATTGCCCATAACCAGTTTAATGTGAAATGGAATTATGTGACAGGACCCAATAGCTGTCCATTGCCTTGAAAATTAACAACTCACCTTCGCCCTGGTGTTTATGTTTAATATGTGCCTTACCTCATCATTTGTTTTTCAGCGGCACTGTTATCCCCTCCATTGTGCAATCAGAGTGGTGTGACTGCCTAATTAGCCATGAATACATCTGGGCATGGTCCCTCTTCCCTCTCCACATCTGGGCCTGTTGAGTTTCAGATCACCTGACACTGACCCCTAAACTGCCAGGGTGACTCTGAGAAACATTTTAAGTAGGCAAGTGTTGTTGACAGTGTGACCTTCTTCCTAGTGCTGTCGTGCTGACCCTGGGCTGTGCAAGGATGCCAACCACAAAGCCCCCAGAGGCACGGACACGCCAAATCCTTGGAACTTACTTGACTGCCTTCTGCTCTATCAAAACTTAGCCTCCTATTTATTTTTCTCATTTCTCCAGGGTCTTGTTCTCAGCTAGGTGACCATAAAGAAAAAAGAAGTAATAAATAGGTTAAAAAAAAAATTAATCTTCACTAATGAGTAGGTGAGCTAACGTATTAACCTTCCCAGGTAGCACAATGCAGCCACCTTTTCTCCATCTCTCCTCCTTCTTATAAAGAATTTAGAACTGCAAGAAGTTAACAGATCAGTCTGATTCAAACACCAGTGGTTCTGATTAGTAAATCTTGAGTGTGGTTAAGTGTCTGTATCTTAAAAAAGCTTCAGCTGATTTCGACACGTACCCTAGGTGAGAATACTACGCTCATGAAATAGTGATTGCGAAGTTCTGAAGCTGCACAGTAGTCACTAATCGTATGTGGCTATTTAAATTTAAATTAATTAAAATAAAATGGAAAATTCATTTCCTCAGTTGCACTAGCTGCATTTCAAGAGCATGATAGCGCAAGTGTAGAGTATTTCCATCACAGCAGAGCGTTCCATTGGACAGTGCTGCTTTAAAGCATGGATCAGATTTTGGTTACTATTTTTATTCTAGGTGAAGGAACAGTATCTTGGGCACTGTAGCAGGTGAGAAAGTAGAGGGAGGTTACAGGACCTGCCTTCTCTGAGGGGGACCACCCTGGTTACTGGCCATTTCCCTAGTGTCCAGGATATCACTCCACTATGGTTAGATTATAACTTCCAACCTGGCTGTGTTTTCATCAAGTTTTTAGTGTTGGCCTTTTTGCTACCCTGGTTTCTAGTTTATCAAGTAGCTTCATATTCATTGACTTACATGATGTTCACAATAGCTTCTGTAGTTAGGCAGGGAAGGTAATAATATTCCTATTTAAGAACTCAAACATGTTTATACTCGTTAATAGCAGAATAGTTGCATAAATAATTAAGCAGCCATGAAAAAGAAGGTATTACAGGTATACCTGTTGACTTGGAGGGAGTTTCCTGAGGTAATATTGATTGAGAAAAGCAGATGCAGGAAAGTGTGTATAACATTGTGCTGGCCATTGGCTTGTTTGATCTCTGACCCCTTCCTCATCCTTCCCTTGCTTTTCTCTGTAGCACAGGGTAGCTGACTCCTGCAGATTGTGTTTTCCAGGCTTCTCTGTCAGTGGCTTTCAGTTGAGTTCAGCAAATAGAAGTCACTGATGGATTATTAGGGGGTGGAAAGAAGGGAGAAGACAGGATATTTCTAGCCATCTCTCCACCTTGGGCAATGCCTTTGGCAGCGATGTGTCTCCTCTTTAGCTCTGGTCCCACTGGACACATTTGCCATGGTCTCAGCTTCCACCAGGTAATCCTACCTTTAACACCACCATTTTGTGTCTCAGGCCTAGGACTCCTGGTGGGTTCCTGCTCCTGTGAATCTCTCGGCTGCCTTACCACTCCATGCTTGGCTTCTTAACTCTCCTATCACCAGTGTAACTAATCTTCTGTATTAAATTCTTTCTGCTTGAATTACCTTAAAGTGGGTTCTGTTTTCTTGATTGGACCCTGACTGAAACAGATATGATCTTTTTGTTTAAACAATCATAGCTCATACAAAATGAGTTTGTGTTTGGTATATGTGTATGCATATGATTATGTAAGCAAGGAAAAAAACTATAACAGGATGAGTACTAGGTTGTTAACATGGTGGTGGGGGTGAGTGCCTATGCGGGTGGAAGGAGTAGAAGAACAGAAGAATGGAACTAAGAAAAAAGGTAGAAAAAAAGACTGCACTAAAAACGCAAGATACAATAACATGTATACATTTGTGTAAAGTCATATGTACTTGTATTTAATAAGCCCCACCCCCACCCCAGCTAAGAGATGATAAAACTAGATGGAGAGGTTTAGGACCTCCTGCCCATCAGGGAATAAGTGGTGGAGTGAGAACCCAAATCCAAATCTTCTGGCTTTGAACTTGGGTATAATGCAGTGGTCAAGAGCACAGATTCTGGAGCCAGACCATCATTGTTCATGATCCTGGCTCTGTCATTTACTGCCTCTGCAGCCTTGGCCTGGTGTCCTTATCTGCAAATGGGGCTAATGATAGTGGCTACTTCGTAGAGTTGTTGAGATGGTTAAATGAGTGAATATTTTCAAAGCACTTAGTCCAGTGCTTGGCAAGTAATAGATCCAATGTAAGTGTTCAAGGGGTGTTTTTCCTACTATATCACTCAGTTGTATTAAATGTATCAAGAAAGAATAAATATTGTTCTCGCTATTTTTAATTTTTGCATTTGCTTTTTGAAAAGTAGGCAGTTGTAAGATTTGAACAAAAGAATTAACATAAACAAAATAATGTGCCTTTGCCAAAGGACTGAAAAATGAAAGAAATTGGAATAGAAATTTCACTTTGGGGAATCTATCTTAATGAAATAAAGCTAAATATTGAAATAGCTTTATGCACAAATATGTTTATTGCTGCATTTTGGTAATAGCAAAAGATTGGAAGCCACTTCGATATCCTACCATGAGGTTTGGTTAAATACCTATTTGATAGAACATCATAAACTTGCACAATTGCTTAAGAGAGTAGATAATAGCATGCTAAGTACTCATGCTTTAATGCTATGTAAAACTACAGAATTTTAAATTATACACATCTTATTATATTAAAACAAAATTCTTAATATGGGAAAAAAGGCTAAACTGATATACACATTTTTATAGTGAAGAGAAATGGTCATATACAACTTTATATTAAGAGATCAGAGACTGATCTGAGATAAAGACATCCCAGTTATTGGCTGTTTGATATTGGTAGTTCAATGGCCTCCAGTCCTCCCCTGAGGTCTAGTTCAGCCTTTATTTCTGGGTGAAAATAGACGATGGAGGCACTGGGCTATGTGTCTTTTTCATGAGCTGATATTTCACTGGAATGTGCATGTGCTAGGAGACATCTATCTATTTAAGGAAAGGTTGTTCCAAGATTTGTGGAATGACCAGAGGGAGAATGGAGAAAGTAGAGAGAAAATTTTTCACTATGTTGCATCTCTTTTTCCTTCTCTCCACAATAAAGGTTCACCTCTGGGTCAGATGAAGGATGCCAAGCTAATCAAGACAGAATCCTCTGCTGGCGTCAGCAATCTAGATGACCCTGATGGAGCCCTGGGTCAGAGAATCACAGGGAGACTTAGTGGCTCCCCATTTCAAAACACCATATTTTACTTTGCACTTGTGTAATGTCTTCACTGTGAGCTTCTGAGGGCAAGGCCCTTTTTTTTTTTTTAACAACCGTTTTATTGAGATAATTTACATACTATACAATTCGCCCAATAAAGTATACAATTCAATGGTTTCTGGCATATTCAGAGTTGTGCAACTCTCACCGCAATCAATTTTAGAACATTTTCATCACCCTAAAAGGAACCTTGTACCTATTAACAGTCACTCCTCATTTCTCCGTAATCTTCCCCCATCCCTTGTTGTTTTTAACTGTTGTGGTATCAGTCCCTGACCCATGGCAACCCCGTGCACAGCAGAACAAGATGCTCCCTGGTCCTGCACCACTCCTGTGATCAGTTCAGAACATATTGTTGAGATCCATAGGGCTTTCATGGGCTGATTTTCGAAAGTAGATCACCAGGCCTTTCTCTCTGCTACTGAAACCCCCACCTGCCAGCCCTAGGCAACCACTTATCTATCTTCTGTCTCTATAGATTTGCCTCTTCTGGACATTTCACATAAATGGGATTACACAATATATGATCATTTGTGAATGACTTCTTTCACTTAGCATCATGTTTTCAAGATTCAACTATGTGGCAGCATGTATCAGTACTTCATTCCTTTTTATTGCCAAACCGTTGTAGGCCAGCGGGTCCTTATCTCTGTATGACTAGCAGCTAGCTTAGTACCTAGCACATGGGAAGCATGTATAACAGTTAAGTAACAGTCAGTTGATGGTATTGTTCTTTAAATATTCATTTTCGAAGGCAATCACAGTCTTAATTGAGTTTTTTCTTTAATCATAGCATCCAAACTTTCTTCTCTATGCTTACTGCATGTAACTGTAACTCAAATTAACCAGATCACTAACTCTCAGTTCCCTCCCATTTCAATGTATTCTATGTGTACTGACAATATATTTAGCTTCTTAAAATTGTATCACATAGTTAAAACCCTCTTGAGCAAAAACATCCAGTGGCTCTCCACTGTATACAATTTATTCATTTAACAACTATTTTGTGAATGAATGCTGATGCGTTCTAGGAACTGTGTTAGGTACTAGGGCATAGCTCTGAACAACATAAGCTTGGCTCCTGCTTTCATGATACTTACAGTCGTTCAGCAAATAATCACATGAACAAATAAACTACTATGAATTATGGAATTTATATGAAAGAAAAATCAGAAATTCATATGAAAGAGAGATCAGGTTTAATTTGGAAGAGGAGAGAAGTCTTCCCTGAGGAGGGAACATTTAGGCCTGGCCCTAAAGGATAAGTAGACACTAGCCAGGGAAGAGTGGAGGGACATACGTCTAGCATGAGAAGATAAAATGGCAGGAATATTCTTGGTATTTTCCAGGAAAGGAAACTGGCCATTGTGGCTAGGGCATTGTAAGTAAGTATGTGGGTAGCATGAAGTGCCAAGGATTACTCACAGTTCTCTGGCATTAGCCACTGCATGGAGGAAAGATCCATTTACTGAGATGGGAAAGGCTGGACGAAGAGTCAATTGAGGGTTTGGGTATGGAAGAATCAACAGTTTTGTTTTGGGCATGTTAATTTTGAGATGCTCATGAGACATCCAAGCGGAGACAGCAGATAGGCAGTTGGATATTCTTGTCTTAAGCCTGGAGGGGAGGCCTTGGCAGGGGATAATGCATTTGAAAACTAGGGCACATAAAAGGCATAGGGTATTTGAGACTGTGATGGGAGGAAACCATGAGTGAGGAAAGAAGAGTACCCAGGTCTGTTTAGAGTTTGACCCAAAGGGGTCTGTGGGTGTCTTGGATGGTCTGTTGGGTGTGGCATGAGGAAATGAAACTCATGCCGGATGACCAGAAAATAAAAAGAATTTATTACATGTCCCAGAGAGGAAAACACACCATACCTCGAAGCAGGGCCACACAGGGGTTTGCACCTGGGGACAAGGTAATAGCAAGTTGGAATTGTAGGAGAGAGTTTATATATGGACAGCAGGGTGCGGTTAGCTACGTTTTGTGGGCTTCCTGGGGACTGGGATTTTGCATAATTTTTATAGGCTCAGCGGCCAAAGGGGCTGCTCCTAGTTGTTGAGTACCTGGCCCTGGAGCAATTAGGATGGGTGCAGAGTAGTCCATGAGTGTGAGAGCCCTACAGGGGAGTGGTTTATCAACTGTTCTACAAGGAGAACTGACTGGCGTCTAAGCAGGGCCTCAAAACTGGGTCGAGACAGCATAAAAGGAAAGAGTTTTACAAGATCCCAGCCCTGATTTGCTCTAAGAACGTTCAGATTGAAGAGGGATGCCAGCAAAGAAGACTGAGAAGGAATGACCGGGAAAGCAGAAGGGAGGCAAGGAAAGTATGGCATGGAGTCACAGAAGCCACGAGAAAACAATTTTTCAAAAAGGAGATCACACTGTGTTGAATGCTGCTGAGAGATCAGGTAAGATTCTGGCAGTTCTGTGACTGTCGAAGTGCCTGATCAAATGGGTTTCATGGAATGTGGGAGGTAGATGCTAGATTGGAGTAGGTTGAAGAATAAATGCAAAATGAGAAATTAGAGACAGAGTATGTAGAGAAGTCCTTCCAGTGGCTGGGCCAAAGGAAGTACAGAAGTAGGGAAATAACTGGATCAAGGAAGGATTTCAGTTTTTATTTTTGGCTTCTTTGTTTCTGTTTTAAGATGGGAGAGAACAGAGCCTGTTTAGATGCAGAGAAGAAAGGAAGTCATCACACTTGTAAGGAGCATTCTGGTTGTACTTCTTCTAAGACCAATTTGTTCATTTTTTTGGCAGGCTACAGTACATTCAACGCTCTTCACCAACACCACAGTTTGAATGCACCAATTCTTCTGTCTTCCTTTATCATTATCCAACTTCCGCATGCATATGGATCAGCCACATCTCAGTCAGCAAAGTGCCATTTTTGCTTTTAAAAGCCTTAAAGAGGTCTTTTGCAGCAGGTTTGCCCAATGTAACATGTCATTTGATTTCTTGACTGCTGTTTCCATGGATGTTGATTGTGGATCATTTCAGACAATAGAAATATTACTATTGTAAATAATTTTTAGTAAGTTAAATACTAACAGATAAGGGGAAAAGGAACCATCATCTATTTTGCATCTATTATGTACCAGTAACTGTGTAATGAATTTATCCAATTTGTTATCTTGCTATAGTGAGAGGAGCTCTTTATAGGGTAAAACGGTCTTCCCTGGCTAGACAAAGGTTGTCCCATTGGGTGGAGGACATTAGCTACAGTGAATATGCTATTTGGCAATTTCCTGCAGGGTTTGGGGTAAGGATGAAAGGTATGGTCAGGCAGGTGTGCTTGGGAGGACCAGGTAATACTTCTGGGGTGTCCAGTTATTACAAGCTAAAGAATAGGGGTCAGAAATCTAGGTATTTAAGATAAAATATGCTGAGTAGTACATAGTAATCAGAGATAATAGGCAGATACACAGACATGTACATACAACTAGAAGGGCAGGTGGGAAAGGCAGGTAAAGGGTCGGAACAATGGGTCAGGCATAAGGCACATATATGCTGGGGAGGCTAAGTCAGTTAAGGTCACATATTCGGAAGATGAAGGCAATTCCCTGAGCCAGTTCCCTGACCCGAAGGTTCAAACAGAGTAAGTTGGAGCAGGCTTCCAAATGAATCATTGTTCTTTCCTCCCATCCATGAGCTAAGCGTGGGCTTGCCATTTCTGTTTGTGTGGTTCTAGAGTTTATGGCAAAACTGTGTTCTTCAAGTCTGCTCATCTCCTTTCTCCAGCTTGCCCCCTGCCCCCACCCTGGAGCATTAGTGATTTCATATATCATCTGTCCCTGAGATTTCTTGGTTTTTTTTTCCAGACTGCTGTTGAGTCAAAGACAGTATGTCTTATTCCTTAACACCTTGGGTTCTAGAGTCAGATAGATGTGCTGCTTTGAATCTGTGTGACCTTGGGAAAATTATTTAACTTCTTCTCTAATGATAGAATTGCTCATCCAATTAATAGGAAAATCAGTTGTACCCTCCTTGTAGAGAGAAATCTCAGGTTTAACACCCATTCTTTAGTCCAGGACCAGCTTCTGCTTTGAATCTCTACTTCTTATCCATGCTGTTGAACCATGTTAGAAACCCTAGGATGCAGTCGAGTTACTTGGAAACAGTTTGTTCTCTTTGAGACTTGTTTTTAACATTTGTTAGGCAGGACTAGAAAAGCCTTTGTTGTTGTTGGTTGCTGTTGAGTTGATTCTGAAAGCCTTTAGTCTAGACCTAATTTTATCTATGTTTTATTAACTATGCAAAGGCATTCAACTGTGTGGATCAAAACAAATTATGGATAACATTACAAATAGGAATTCCAGAACACTTAATTGTGCTCAAGAGAAACCTGGACATAGACCAAGAGGCAGTTGTTCAAACAGAGCAAGGGGCTACTGTGTGGTTTAAAATCAGGAAAGGTGTGCATCAGAGTTCTATCCTTTCATCATACTTATTCAATCTGTATGTTGAGCAAATAATCCAAGAAGGTGGACTGTATGAAGAATGCAGCATCAGGATTGGAGAAGGACTCATTAACAACCTGCAACATGCAGATAACACAGCCTTGCTTGCTGAAAATGAAGAGGACTTGAAGCACTTAATGATGAAGATCAGTCTACAGCCTTCAGTGTGGACTATGCCTCAACATAAAGGAAACAAAAATCCCCACAACTGGACCAATAAGCAAAATCATGATAAATGGAGAAAAGATTGAAGTTGTTAAGAATTTCGTGTTATTTAGATCCACAGTCAATGCCCATGGAAGCAGCAGTCAAGAAATCAAATGATATATCACTGGGCGTATCTGGAGCAAAAGACTTCTTTAAAATGTTAAAAAGCAAAGATGTCATTTTGAGGACTAAAGTGGGCCTGACTCAAGCCATGGCATTTTCAATCACCTCATATGCATATGAAAGCTGGACAATGAGTAAGGAAGATCAAAGAAGAATTGACGTCTTTGAATTATGGTGTTGGTGAAGAATATTGAATATACCATGGGTTGCCAGAAGAGTGAACAAATCTGTCTTGGAAGAAGTACAACCAAAATGCTCCTTAGAAGTGAGGATGGTGAGGATTCATCTCACGTATTTTGGACTTGTTATCAGGAAGGATCGGTCCCTGCAGAAGAACATCATGCTTGGTAAAGTAGAGGGTTAGGGAAAGAGAGGAAGACCCTCAACGAGATGAAATGACACAGTGGCTGCACCAACGGCTCAAGCATAACAACAATTGTGAGAATGGCCCAGGACCAGGCAGTGTTGCCTTCGGGTATACATAGGGTCGGTTGCTATGAGTGGGAACTGACTAGACGGAACCTAACAACATAAAAATCAATAATTTTACTCCGCTACTGAGACAATACATTCAGTGTACTCTACCCAAACGCCTCATGAATTACTAGATTTTCTCCTTTAACTGGTGAGAATACATACTATTTCTGGCCTTGTGTGAGCTTTAAGAATTGTTCCCTTTGCTTGTTTGGATGGTTCTTTACCTGGCATTAGGTTATTCTCTCACATGCATGCACTGATCAGTAATCACCTGAAGACTTGACAGGGACCCTCTGTAGATCTTGACCTCTCCCTCTGTACAGTTCTCACCTATCAGGTACTTTGCCCTGTGAACTCTAGCCACCTGGGCCTCCTCAGACTCCCACCTTTTCTCCTTAACTCAGCTCCTTAGCTCACTGGCCTCCATCAGGGTTCTTCCTCACTGTGCTGCAGCCTGGAAACTCTGTGATGACACTGGTGAGCATTTTTGGGTGTGTTTCCTATTTTCTACACTCGCTTACATTTCTTTTTCCTGCAACCTATTAGAATAAGAGTTTTTATTTTTTCTACTAGTGAGAAAACTGTATTTTATTTTTATGTTTTCTGGTAGTTATTCCTACTTACCCATTTTTACACTTACTTTCCCCTATCAATGTCTTAGGCTTTTCACTAACAATGCCAACAATGTCTTTACTACAGAAAAAATAAGAACCCTACCGAATTTTCACTTCTTTTATTCTCATCCCCTGCCCTAGGTCCCTTGGAAGTTATTATTTGAATTTTTATTTCTAGGTAGTTTTCAATATATATTTTTGTAGTTTTCATTTTTTTAGTCCTGGTATGACTAAAAATATCTTTATTTCATTTCCAGCATTTAAATAAAAATCTAAAAATTATTCTTTGCTTTCTTCTGATTGAGCGTTCTAGTAAGCAGACTAATGTTTATCTGATTCTTATTCTGCTTTTTCCCTCTGTAAACTTTTAGATTTTTCTTTGTTTTTAATGTTCCTAAATTCACTCTGATATGCCTGGGCAAGGTTTTTTTTTAAAAAAAATTATTTACTTATTTATTCAAAAAATAGTATTGGTATACATTCTATAACCCTTTTAAATCAGTACCGTATAGATATATGTTGTTGTTAGGTGCCATTGAGTTGACTCCTAGTAAAAAAAAAAAAAAAAAAGTAACCCTATGTAAAACAGAATGAAACACTGCCCAGACCTGTGCTATCCTCATAATCATTGCTGTGTTTGAGCCCATTGTTGCAGCCACTGTGTCAATCCATCTCATCAAGGATCTTCTTATTCGCTGACCTACTTTACCAAGCAAGACGTCCTTCTCCAGGGACTGGTCCCTCCTGATAACATGTCCACAGAATGTGAGACAAAGTCTTACCATCCTCACTTCCAAGAAGCATTCTGGGTGTACTTCTTCCAAGGCAGATTTGTTCATTCTTCTGACAGTCCATGGTATATTCAATATTTGTCACCAACACCATATTCAAGGGCATCAATTCCTCATTGGTGTTCTGTGTTCATTTTCCAGCTTTCACATACATACATATGAGGCAATTGAAAACATCATGGCTTGGGTAAGGCCAACTTAGTACTCAAAGTAACGTCTCTACTTTTCAGCACTTTAAAGAGGTCTTTGCAGCAGATCTCTCATATATATGTATGTGTATGTGTGTGTATATATATACATATACCTTTTAGGGAATTTTTTGGTTTTTATGTCTTTAAATATTCTCTTTTTCTTGTCATTTAGGGATTTCTATAAAGTTGATATTGGCAGTTATACTTTGTCCTCATATCTCAACATTATTTGAACACATTCTATCTCTTTACTCTTCTTGATTTTTTTGTCTCCCAGCTTACTAATTTACTCTTTGACTTTATTCAGTTTGCCTTTCATTATGTAAATTGAGTTGTTTATTTTGACAAATACTCTTTCAGGACCACTGTATTAGTTTTCTAATGCTGCTTTAACAATTACCACAAACTTAGCGACTTAAAACAACACACATTTATTATCTCCCAGTTCTGTAGGTCAGAATTCTGACTCAGGTTTCCCCGGATTGGCAGGGCTGCATTCCTTACTGGAGGTTCTGGGGGAAGAATCTGTTCTAGGCTCTTGCAAGTTGTTAGCACGATTCAGTTTCATGTGATTGTGGGACTGAGGCCCTGTTTCCTTGCTGGTCATCAGCGGGGGATAGTTCTCAGCTTCTAGAGACTGCCCACATGCCTTGGCTTATGGCCTCCTTTGACCTTAAAGCTAGTCCTTCTCATGGCTCATCTTTACTGACTTCTCTCCTGCTTTGTCACACTCTTTTCTTATTGACTTCAGCAGATTTTTAGGGCTCATGTGATTAGATTGGAGCACACCTGGATAATCGAGGATAATCTTTCTAAGGTCTTCAGCCTTAATCACAAGGAGCCCTGGTGGCACAATAGCTACGTGCTAGTTTGCTAACCAAAAAGTTGGCAGTTGAAACCCACCTAGCAGCTTCGTCGTAGAAAGACCTGGTGATAATCTCCAATAAAGATTACAGTCTAGAAGACCCTATGGGGCAGTTCTACTCTGTCACATGGGGTTGCTATGATTAAAAAATGACTCTTCCCTCAACAACAATAACCTTAATCACATCTGCAAAATCCCTTTTGCCATGTAACATAATATATTTATAAGTTCTGGGGACTAGGGTGTAGTCATCTTTGGGAAGCCATTATTCAACCTACCACAATCACCGATTCTTGCTTGATGTTTTTAGTATTCACACATATCTCTCTGGAAATATTACTATGGCTGGGTTTTAACTTTCTTTTTCATCTATTCAGTTGAATTAGTAAATTCAACTAAATTCCTAGATCTAATTACTCTGATATGGGATGTTCTACTTGTTTTTCTTATATAGTGCTCAGGCTTCTTAATACCTCATGATTTGGAAGCTCATCCATATGTCCTTGAGACTGTAGCTGCCTGCTTTTCGTGTGAAGTGTGTGTATACTATTAAAAGCTGTGACCCAAGTTTGAGTTCTTCTTTCCAAGGCTGGAGTTTGAGTAGACTGTGCCTCATATCGTGGGCTTCTCTTGATGTCTTGTGTGAGACTTGTTTGAGTTTTGAGCTACCCTGTCTGTAGCTGGTACTATTATTCCCCTACTCATCCTCCTGCAGCCACTATTGAGACTGCTACTCAGGGGGTTGAGGCTTGAGGCAGGTGGGTTGTTTTGCCAAACCCCTACGTTGTAGGGATGCTGAGACCCAGTCATTTCCCAGGCTGATGAGGAGAGGCTCAGCTTAGTTCTTTTTGGCAAGGTGACTGGATTGGAACTCCCTGCCCAGCCAGTGTGGAGTGATGTGGGGAAAAATAGCATACAGCCAGAAATCTTCACTCACCTTTCTCTGGTATGTGGCCCTCTTGCCTTCTCCCTGGTCCTCTCTCACTCTAGGATGTCTCTCCACCCTAAACCAGACTCCATTGGCTTCAGACATTGAAAGGTTTTTCACAGCTTCTCTCTAGCTTTTTGAATGCAGCTGGGTATTCCCTCTGCCTCCCCATGTCTTTTCTAGCATCTTCAAGGTTTGATAGATGGTAAGTGATGCAATGCTAATCTCACTCCCTTCAAATCATTTGGACAGTGTTCAGTTGTATCAGCTAGCAGAGTAGGGACTGTCTATATCCATCCAATTCATTCAAAACTGCCCAAATTTGCTGCTTACAAAGTGAGAGAGTCAATGTACTATCTATATAGTAGCTTATAACTCACCATCAATTAGGACTCTTTTAGATGTAAGAGATTAAAAACCCCACAATTGGCTTATATACAACTGGAATTAGTTCACATAGTGGAAAGTTCCAGAAATGGTTCTGTCTTCAGGTACAGATGGATTCAAAGGATCTCATGAAGTCACTAAGAACCAGTTTTACTCTTTCCATCTCTTGGCTCTGCTCCATTGGCTTTAATTTTTAAGTTGGTGTGTTAGATCCTGGTTACTCCAGTAGAACAGAGAGCATGACCGACCCCCTTCCAACAGTTGCAGCAAAAGTGTTATTACATCTCGTTGGCTCTGAGGGGGTCACATGGCCAAAAGATGTGATGCTTTGATTGACTAGGTGTGAGTCATGTGATCTACACCTGGAGCTAGTGTGGTGTCTCTCCTGAGAGAGGGCAGGGCGTTTTCCCAGGAGAATTTTAGGGTACAGGTACCAAAACAGAGTGAGTAGTTTCTGGGAACAAAAACTTCATGCCTACTAATTTCACACATAAAATAAAGGCAGAGTGAATCACCTTATTCAGACTTCGTTTGGCTTTTCACAAGGAAGTGTTCCTCAAGCAGATTTTGAAGGCTGGACGGTTGCTTGTGAGTGCCCTGGGTTCTGTACCTGGTGCCCATTCCTGTGCTATTACTGCTCCTTTATCTAGCGTATAATAATAAAAATGTCATCACCACCAATACCTTGCTGTCACTTATACAGCATTCTTTGCATTTAAGGAGGTTTTTAGTTTACACAGTACTGAAGCTTTATTATAGCAACAGTGCCTCAAGGGAACTTGCAGGTTCTGCTCTCATCCTCTTGGAACCTAACTTCCATGTTAAGAAGTCTAGGCTAAACAAAAAGAACATCAACGAGGAAATTACCAAATCAATGCCATTTACAGTAACCCCTAAGAAGATAAAATACTTAGGAATAAATCTTACCAGAGATGTAAAAGACTGCAAAAGACTTATACAAAGAACACTACAGTACACTTCTGCAAGAAACCAAAAGAGACTTACGTAAGTGGAAAAAAATACCTTGCTCATGGATAGGAAGGCTTAACATTATAAAAATGTCTATTCTACCAAAAGCGATCTCTACATTTAATGCAATTTTGATCCAAATCCCAAGGCCATTCTTTAATGAGATGGAGAAACAAATCACCAATTTCATATGGAAGGGAAAGAAGCCCCGGATAAATAAGGCATTACTGAAAAAGAAGAACAAAGTGAGAGGCCTTACTTTACCTGATTTTAGAACCTATTATACCGCCGCAGTAGTCAAAACAGTCTGGTACTGGTACAACAACAGATACATGGACCAATGGAACAGAATTCAGAATCCAGACATAAATCCATCCACATATGAGCAGATGATATTTGACAAAGGCCCCAAAACAGTTACATGCGGAAAAGACAGTCTTTTTAACAAATGGTGCTGGCATAACTGGATATCCATCTGCAAAAAAATGAAACAAGACCCATACCTCACTCCATGCACAAAAACTAACTCAAAATGGATCAAAGACCTAAATACAAAATCTAAAATGATAAAGATCATGGAAGAAAAAATAGAGACAACGTTAGGAGCCCTAATACATAGCATAAACAGTATACAAAACATTACAAAGAATGTAGAAGAAAAACTAGATGACTGGGAGCTCCTAAAAATCAAACAACTACGCTCATCCAAAGACATCACCAAAAGAGTAAAAAGATTACCTACAGACTGGGAAAGGTTTTTAGCTATGACTTTTCTGATCAGTGCCTGATCTCTAAAACCTACATGATATTGCAAAAACTCAACTGCAAAAAGACAAATAACCCAATTAAAAATTGGGCAAAAGATATGAATAGACATTTCACTAAAGAAGACTTTCAGGTAGTTAACAGATATATGAGGAAATGTTCACGATCATTATCCATTACAGAAATGCATATCAAAACTACATCGAGATTTCATCTCACTCCAACAAAGCTGACATTAAACCAAAAAACACAAACTAATAAATGTTGGAGAGGCTGTGGAGAGATTGGAACACTTCTACACTGCTGGTGGGAATGTCAAATGGTACAACCCCTTTGGAAATCGATTTGGCGCTTCCTTGAAAAGCTAGAAATAGAACTACCATACAAACCAGCAATCCCAGTCCTTGGAATATATCCTAGAGAAATAAGAACCTTTACACGAACAAATATATGCACACCCATGTTTATTCCAGCACTGTTTACAATAGCAAAAACATGGAAGCAACCAAGGTGCCCATCAATGGATGAATGGATAAATAAATTATAATATATTCACACAATGGAATACTACGCATCGATAAAGAACAGTGAGGAATCTGTGAAACATTTCATAACATGGAGGAACCTGGAAGGCATTATGCTGAGTGAAACTAGTCAGCTGCAAAAGGACAAATATTGTATAAGACTACCATTATAAGAACTTGAGAAATAGTTTAAACTGAGAAGAAAATATTCTTTTGTGATTAAGAGAGGGGGGAGGGAGGGAGGGTAGGAGGGGGCATTCACTAATTAGATAGTAGATAAGAACTACTTTAGGTGAAGGGAAAGACAGCACATGATACAGGGGCAGTCAGCACAATTGGACTAAACCAAAAGCAAAGCAGTTTCCTGAATAAACTGAATGCTTCCAAGGCCAGCGTAGTAGGGGCAGGGGTCTGGGAACCATGGTTTCAGGGGACATCTAAGTCAATTGGCATCATAAAATCTATTAAGAAAACATTCTGCATCCCACTTTGAAGAGTGGTGTCTGGGGTCTTAAACGCTAGCAAGCAGCCATCTAAGATGCATCAATTGGTCTCAACCCACCTGTATCAAAGGAGAATGAAGAACACCAAGGACACAAGGTGATTACGAGCCCAAGAGACAGAAAGGGCCACGTGAACCAGCGACTACATCATCCTGAGACCAGAACTGGATGGTGCCTGTCTACAACCGATGACTGCCCTGACAGGGAACACAACAGAGAACTCCTGAGGGAGCAGGAGAGTGGGATGCAGACCCCAAATTCTCATAAGACCAGGCTTAATGGTCTGACTGAGACTAAAAGGATCCTGGTGGTCATGGCCCCCAGACCTTCTGTTGGCCCAGGACAGGAACCATTCCTGAGGCCAACTCTTCAGACATGGATTGGACTGGACAATGGGTTAGAAAGGGATGCTGGTGAGGAGTGAGCTTCTTGGATCAGGTGGACGCTTGAGACTATGTTGGCATCTCCTGCCTGGAAGGGAGATGAGAGGGTAGAGGGGGTTAGAAGCTGGCGAAATGGACATGAAAAGAGAGAGGGGAGGGAGAGAGCAGGTTGTCTCATTAGGCAGAGAGTAATTGGGAGTGTGTAGCAAGGTGTATATGGGTTTTTGTGTGAGAGACTGACTTGATCTGTAAACTTTCACTTAAAGCACAATGAAAATTATTTTAAAAAAAAAGAAGTCTAGGCTAGCTTTCTGGAGGCATGTGACCCAGCTGACAGTCACTCTAACCACCAGACATGTGAGTGAGGCCACATTAGACTATCCAGCTGCAGATGAGTCTCTAGACAGCTGCAGCCGCATGAGTGATCCCAGGAGATACCAGCAGAAGAACCACGCAACTGATCCCAGCTCAATCTTTTTACCCACAGAATCATGAGCAAATAAAATGGTTATCATTTTAAATCACTAAAGTTTCGGATGGTTTCTTGTGTAGCAGTAGACATTAATCAGGTCATCATGTCAATGGTTAAGATTTTAAAATATATTTTTTCTTTTTTTGCAGTATTTTTTTTTTTCAATTAAGGTTGCACATCTTAAAGGTTATAAGAACTAAGTCTCAGAAGAATCAGAGTTAGAAAATACATTTCAAACTGTATTTCCCTCCAAGAAGAACAGGTGTCATTTGTGTACTCAGCTTTATTTTATCTACTTTTATGATATCCGAACTGTACTCTGATGCGATTTAATTTCGGACTTGGAACAGAATTTACATTGGATTAGGGGAGTTTTCCTGAGAGATAAACTTTCAGGAAAACACATATTGTAATGCAAGGGAAAGTGTGAGGTTTCAAACTATGGGGATTTCAGAAGCAACAGAGTTTATGCACTGGAGCCAATGCACTCAATTTACTCCCAGAAGCTGTTGATGAGATTTACCTCTTCTAGGACTAACCCAAGGAACCCTGGTGGCACAATGGTTAAGTGTTTAGCTGGTAACTCAAAGGGCGGTGGTTCAAGCCCACCCAGCTACTCCTCGGGAGAAAGACGTGTTGATCTGCTTCTGTAAAGGTTACAGCCTAGGCAATTCTATGGGGCAGTTCTACTCTGTCACACGAGGTCACCACGAGCGGAAAATCTACTCAATGGCACCTAACAACAACAGTAGGATTAACCCAGGAGCTCTAAGAGGCCAGGATAGTATTAGGATGTTCTCTACAGAAGATAGTGAGGGTAGGATTGAATGGAACAATGGTTGCACAGTGGTTAAGTGCATGGCTGCTAGCTTCTTACCAACAATTTGGGAGGGTTTATAATGCTCTGCAAAATCACAAGGACCTGTACTTTAATAAAGGAAATCTTCCCTTTCCCTATCCAACCCTCAGTGAGTCAGGCAGGAAAAAAAAAAAAAAAAAAAAAAGAAGAACCATTATTTACCAACAGTCCTCTTTCTGAGTCTCTTTACGTTAAGATAAGTTTTGCATGAGAAACTTGCTTTCCAGAAAAAGCTACTTATGTGTCCCAAAGATTAAAGCTGCTGTGATTCCTGAATTACACTGGTGAGTCTGTGCACTCTGGGGGATGATTCGCTAAACTGCTGTTTTTAAAGTGTTGTTAAGTTATTGTTGCTACAGATTGAACCTTACCTGTGAGATCCAGTGTAAAAAAGAATCACGAATTTAAAAACATCACCTTAGGGAGTACTTTTTATCTTCAAAATGCTCACTACATTTAGCAGAGTTAACAATCCAGAATGTTTGACCCTAGGTAATCATCTTCAAAATACAATTTAACCCAGCACATCTATCTTTCCCTGTCTGAAAAGAGCTGTTTTAAATTTAGTTTTAAGTGATGTAATTCACATCTCTTCTACTAAAAAAAAATCATGAATGAGAAGAAAGACATTTATGGTGAGAAAGCTGAGCATTGTGCGAATGGCAAAGGCAAGAATTTATTCAAGCCTGAGAGGCTGCTGACAGAGATAGTGCCTGAAGCAGCAGGGAAGGCTTTCAAGAGATATCCAACAGGAGGACTTTGATGGGCTCTGCAGGGTCTTGAGCTCAGGGCTACCATTGACTCCAAATGTAATGAAGCATAGTCCTGTCTTCAAGGAGCTTACTATCTAAGTAGGCATAGAAGGCATAATGCATCTGAAAAGTTAAAAGCAGTAATAGTCAATAAAAACTCAGGACAGAAATAAGACAGCATGGCAGTGCATGATCATGTGAAACGAGTGCTATGGTTCTTGCTACAAGAACTCGGATGGAGGGAGCAGGGTTGCTGAAGCCTGGGCATGGGGAAGATCATACATGGTATGCAACTGGAGCAGTTTCTACAGTCTGGAGAATAGACAGGCTTTGGAAAGTCTGGAAGTAATGGGAAAGACAATTCAGTTTACAACAGGATAGAGAAATGAGTATGTAAGACGACAAAGGAAAGAGGCAAGAAAGCCCATGACACGAAGCACGTTTTGGAAAGCGTGAGTAGAACAGCTTGATAAGAATAGAATGAAGGTGTGTGTTGATGGGTTGCTGGGTGATGAACTCTATTTAAGACTGACCATGGAGGCTCTTAACGGTTAAGGCATTTGGTCTACCTTTCCTTGGTAATTAGGATCTTATTTTGGGGTCTCTTCCAACATTTGTTAAAATGCCCAAGCGACTAAGAACCACTTGGGGTCTTGAGGAAAGGATAGATATTTTCCTAAGAGCTACATGGTGAAATCAGATGTATGACTTTTTCCAACTTTGGATTGAAAAGTGTGATGAGAAGCTCAGGGGCAGTCCAGCTGATCCATTTAATCGAGATCAGATTAAGAACCTCTCTACATCAAAATGTTAAGTTAGCTCTATAATCTCAAGTCAGGCTTCTCTTAAAACAAATTGGGCACAAGAAAATTAAACAGCAATTCTTCACCATATTTCCACACCCAAATACACTTCTGTGCACACAAACGTACATACACGTGCATTCAAAGGTGATATGCAAAAGATTTACCAGCCAGAAAGTAATATAATACATATGTGTCTTATATAAAGTATGTGCATATGTACTGTAAAATTGCTTATTGAGTGATATAAAATAAGGTTCGAATTGGTCACGAAATTATTCTAATAATTTCCAAATAATTTGTTGAGATTCAGAAAGGTTGGTTGTGATTTTTTGTTTGAAGTAGTCATCACTTGAAAAACGATGCCCCTGCTCGAGCTTTGATTTAACGAAGGAAACTGCATTGCACTCCTCCAAGATGACTTCATTGAATTGTAAGCCATTAGGTCCTTGGTAAAGAAGCCCTAGTGGCACAATGGTTAAACACTCGACTGCTAACCACAAAGTTGGAGGTTCAAACCTACTAGTGGCTCCACAGGACAAAGCATCTAGTGATCTGCTCCTGTAAAGATTACAGCTGTAAACATCCATAATAACAACAGGTCCTTGGTGCTCAGGTGTCTGTGGCAGCCAGAGGTGACTGGATGCCTGGCCTGTGCCTTGAGCCTGGGTACACGCATGGAAAAAGGAGCCCTGGTGGCACAACAGTTAAGCACTTGGCCGTTAACAGAAAGGTTGGTGGTTCAAACCCACCCAGCTGCTCCATGGGAGAAAGACCTGGTGATCTGCTGCCTCAATGATTACAGCCTAGAAAACCCTATGGTGCAGTTCTGCTCTGTCACATGGGGTCATTATGAGTCAAAATCAACTTGATGGCACTTAACAACAACATACACCTGGGTTCCAGGGTTTCCCATGGCACCTGGACCTGGAGATGATGTGTCGCTGCCCCCACTAAAAAGGCTGTCTCACCACACTGTCAGGCCTGCCACCTGGTCCACTGCCTGCCAAAGACGGAGCCCGAGCAGGAGGTGAAGCTGCATACGCCACTGCTTCCTGGTGGGTTCCAGCCAATGTGAGCTTCGTTGTGGCTGGGGTTGTGTTTAATGGCATTGCCCAAGACGTAGGAGCAGCAGGGCTTCTGTTTTCTGAGCCGGGGGATCTTATTTCAGTTTTGATTTCCATATAGGAAGAATCTCTTCCTATAGTAGTGAGTTTAAAAGAACCGTTTCTATTGCAGCAATAGGCAGATGAAGGCTGATCCACAGAACCCTGTGAGGACTCAGGCACAGGCAGACTTCTCTTTTAAGTCATGTGTTGCCAAAAATGTGCACAGAGATGTGTGAACAGAATTCAAGCAATAGAGAGAGTGACTGCCTCCCAGAAGAAGAGAATGCAGACAGAATGGCCTTTAGCCTCTTAGCTTAAAAGGCAGTCACCATTTCCTCAATTAGGAGGAACCAGAGACAATGTTCAAGCAGTCCTGGTGGTGCAATGGTTAAGTGCTTAGCTGCTCAGAAACGTTGGCGGTTTGAACCCACCCAGCCACTCTATGGGAGAAGGACCTGGTGGTCTGCTCTTAGGAAGATTACAGCCTAGAAAACTCTAGGGGCATTTCTACTCTGTCAAATGGGGTCACTGTGAGTCAAAATTGACTTGAGGACATTTAACGACAGAGACACTGTTCAGAACTCAGTGCGTATAGAAAATGGGGTGTTTGACTGGAAGATCTTAAACTAGTCTGTCATCATCATAAGCTCCAGAGTGAAAGAGCCCTCTTTGGAGATTGTTTTATAGAAATACTTGGACTAGGAGAGCCCTTCTTGCTATAAATGTCAAGATCAAACGCCCAGGGAGGTAAAGCCAGGTGAGCAGCTTCCACTACAACATTCTCTAACCATGAGTTCTATTACTATCTGGGCAAGCTAAATATTGTTAATTTCCACATTAGATAACTGAGGGTTATGGCAGAGGGATTCAAGTTTTAATGGGCATAGTGATCGCCAAAGGTAAAAAGCCAAAACCAAACCCATTGCCATCCAGTCGATTTTGACTCAGCGACCCTATAGGACAGAGTAGAACTGCCCCATAGGGTTTCCTAGGCTGCAATCTTTATGGGAGCAGTTTGACACATCTTTCT
The DNA here is from genome assembly GCF_030014295.1 of Loxodonta africana. Classification (NCBI taxonomy): domain Eukaryota; kingdom Metazoa; phylum Chordata; class Mammalia; order Proboscidea; family Elephantidae; genus Loxodonta; species Loxodonta africana. The sequence goes on along the minus strand of NC_087352.1, from coordinate 55,889,977 downwards.
CCCATGGAGCCAGTAGGTGGGTTCGAACCCCTGACCTTTTGTTTAGCAAAACAAAAAATCAAACCCAGTGTCCTCAAGTTGATTCCGACTCATAGCGACCCTACAGAACAGAGTAGAACTGCCCCATAGAGTTTCCAAGGAGCGCCTGTAGGATTCAAACTGCTGACCATTTGGTTAGTAGCCGTAGCACTTAACCACTACGCCACCAGGGTTTCCTTTGTTTAGCAGCCAAGTGCTTAAACACTATGTCGCCTGGGCTCCCTCACCAAAAAAAAAATGCAAATCTTGGGTTCCACCCACAGAAACTCTGATTCTGCTGGGAAGGGCTTTGGGATCTTAATTTTTAGCAAATGCCTAAGACATTCTGATACGAATGTGACTCTGTGGACTATACCTTAAGAAGTACAAAACTGGGGTTTTATGGTTCAGGATATAATTACAGATCTTTTGAAAGAATGAGAGAGTGATTAAGGGGAGGGTAGAGGGAAAAGGAAGATGGTATTCTTGATATCTAAATCAGGAAATGAAAAGGAAAACATCAGTTAGTAACATCTCTCTTCCCAAGAACTGCCCAAACAGGCCACAGCTTTCTAGAAGCTGTGCAAAACAGGAAGCTACAGAAGTTCATTTCACATAAATTTATAATCAGGTTAAGACGGAGGTCATTATGACAGAGACATCAGGCAGAGGAAGGATGGGTGTGGGGGTGTCATCCTGCCATTCTCTGTATTTCCAAAACCATTATTATTTATGAGTGAAATGGACATACTGCCAATGCTGATTCTAGGTCGTTAACCAAATGATTAAATTTAATAAAATCCCAGACAATTGGTGGCCAACTAGAAACCTTCTCATCAAGTTCTTATGTTATACTTACTTTTAGAACATGCAGATGGATTCAAAGTCAATTATGCTAGGGAATACTAAGCGTGAGTCAGAAGAAATGAGCTCAATTTACATGTAGCAACATGGACAGATCTCCAAAACAAAAGACACAATGAGAAGAGTAAGGTACAGAATGAGATTGACAGCAAAATACGATTTATGTTTATAACATGCACAGACAAAACAATGTTACCTATTTTTCAAGGCTGAACAAACATCTAAATGAACATATGAAAGATGGAATAGAAATACGTGAGTACCTATGTCGAGGGAAGGAAAATTGAGATTGAGGGTGGAAGATGAAGGGGAACAACAACAACTAAAACAAGGACCTTGCCAGAGAACAGTTATGATTGTGGCTCATGAGTTTAGGAATATGTTGGACTCAATTCCATGTCTCTGAGAACCAAAAGGAAACAATGTTAAGACTTGGTCCCTGCCTTATGGAACTTGCAATTTAGTTGGAGTTACATGCATGAAATGAAGAAATATATAATCAAATGTCAAATGGCAGGTACTAACGAGTACTATGATAGCTCAGAGAATAGAGAGAAAAAAGAAAGAAAAAAAAATGACAGAAAAACTGAAGGCAAAAGGAAAGGAAAAACTGAATATTCTCTGTTACCTGCTAGTGTTCCTTAGATGCATTGAACCGTGTGGTCATCTCTGGAAGTGCCTTATGTTCACCATTTTCTCAATGCTCCTTAGAAATTTAACACCAGTCTAGGTCTCCCAGTCCTAATTAAGACATACAAGGACTATTTTGTTTCCTTTGTTCTTTTTTTTTTTTTTTATTAACTTTTATTGAGCTTCAAGTGAACGTTTACAAATCAAGTCAGTCTGTCACATATAAGTTTACATACACCTTACTCCATACTCCCACTTGCTCTCCCCCTAATGAGTCAGCCCTTCCAATCTCTCCTTTCGTGACAATTTTGCCAGCTTCCCACTCTCTCTATCCTCCCATTCCCCCTCCAGACAGGAGATGCCAACACAATCTCAAGTGTCCACCTGATATAATTAGCTCACTCTTCATCAGCATCTCTCTCCCACTGACTGTCCAGTCCCTTTCATGTCTGATGAGTTGTCTTTGGGGATGGTTCCTGTCCTGTGCCAACAGAACGTCTGGGGACCATGACCGCCGGGATTCCTCTAGTCTCAGTCAGACCATTAAGTATGGTCTTTTTATGAGAATTTGGGGTCTGCATCCCACTGATCTCCTGCTCCCTCACGGGTTCTCTATTGTGCTTCCTGTCAGGGCAGTCATCGATTGTGGCCAGGCACCAACTAGTTCTTCTGGTCTCACGATGATGTAGGTCTCTGGTTCATGTGGCCCTTTCTGTCTCTTGGGCTCTTAGTTGTCGTGTGACCTTGGTGTTCTTCATTCTCCTTTGCTCCAGGTGGGTTGAGACCAATTGATGCATCTTAGATGGCCGCTGGTTAGCATTTAAGACCCCAGACGCCACATTTCAAAGTGGGATGCAGAATGTTTTCATAATAGAATCATTTTGCCAATTGACTTAGAAGTCCCCTTAAACCATGGTCCCCAAACCCCCGCCCTTGCTCCGCTGACCTTTGAAGCATTCATTTTATCCCGGAAACTTCTTTGCTTTTGGTCCAGTCCAATTGAGCTGACCTTCCATGTATTGAGTGTTGTCCTTCCCTTCACCTAAAGCAGTTCTTATCTACTAATTAATCAATAAAAAACCCTCTCCCTCCCTCCCTCCCTCCCTCTCCCCTCCCTCCCCCCTTGTAACCACAAAAGTATGTGTTTTTCTCAGTTTATACTATTTCTCAAGATCTTATAATAGTGGTCTTATACAATATTTGTCCTTTTGCCTCTGGCTAATTTCACTCAGCATAATGCCTTCCAGGTTCCTCCATGTTATGACATGTTTCACAGATTCGTCACTGTTCTTTATCGATGCGTAGTATTCCATTGTGTGAATATACCACAATTTATTTAACCATTCATCCACTGATGGACACCTTGGTTGCTTCCAGCTTTTTGCTATTGTAAACAGAGCTGCAATAAACATGGGTGTGCATATATCTGTTTGTGTGAAGGCTCTTGTTTCTCTAGGGTATATTCCGAGGAGTGGGATTTCTGGGTTGTATGGTAGTTTTATTTCTAACTGTTTAAGATAACGCCAGACAGATTTCCAAAGTGTTTGTACCATTTGACATTCCCACCAGCAGTGTATAAGAGTTCCAATCTCTCCGCAGCCTCTCCAACATTTATTATTTTGTGTTTTTTGGATTAATGCCAGCCTTGTTGGAGTGAGATGGAATCTCATTGTAGTTTTAATTTCCATTTCTCTAATGGCTAATGATCGAGAGCATTGTCTCATGTATCTGTTAGCCGCCTGAATATCTTCTCTAGTGAAGTGTGCGTTCATATCCTTTGCCCACTTCTTGATTGGGTTGTTTGTCTCTTTGTGGTTGAGTTTTGACAGAATCATGTAGATTTTAGAGATCAGGTGCTGGTCGGAGATGTCATAGCCGAAAATTCTTTCCCAGTCTGTAGGTGGTCTTTTTACTCTTTTGGTGAAGTCTTTAGATGAGCATAGGTGTTTGATTTTTGGAAGCTCCCAGTTATCTGGTTTCTCGTCGTCATTTTTGGTAATGTTTTGTATTCTGTTTACGCCTTGTATTAGGGCTCCTAGGGTTGTCCCGATTTTTTCTTCCATGATCTTTATCGTTTTAGCCTTTATGTTTAGGTCTTTGATCCACTTGGAGTTAGTTTTTGTGCATGGTGTGAGGTATGGGTCCTGTTTCATTTTTTTGCAAGTGGATATCCAGTTATGCCAGCACCATTTGTTAAAAAGACTATGTTTTCCCCAATTAACTGACACTGGGCCTTTGTCAAATATCAGCTGTTCATATGTGGATGGATTTATATCTGGGTTCTCAATTCTGTTCCATTGGTCTATGTGCCTGTTGTTGTACCAGTACCAGGCTGTTTTGACTACTGTGGCTGTATAATAGGTTCTGAAATCAGGTAGAGTGAGGCCTCCCACTTTCTTCTTCTTTTTCAGTAATGCTTTGCTTACCCGAGGCTTCTTTCCCTTCCATATGAAATTGGTGATTTGTTTCTCTATCACCTTAAAAAATGACATTGGAATTTGGATCGGCAGTGCGTTATGTGTATAGATGGCTTTTGGTAGAATAGACATTTTTACTATGTTAAGTCTTCCTATCCATGAACAAGGTATGTTTTTCCACTTAAGTATGTCCTTTTTAATTTCTTGTAGTAGAGCTTTGTAGTTTTCTTTGTATAGGTCTTTTACCTCCTTGGTAAGATTTATTCCTAAGTATTTGATCTTCTTGGGGGCTACTGTGAAAGGTATTGATTTGGTTATTTCCTCTTCGATGTTCTTTTTGTTGATGTAGAGGAATCCAAGTGATTTTTGTATGTTTATTTTATAACCTGAGACTCTGCCAAACTCTTCTATTAGTTTCAGTAGTTTTCTGGAGGATTCCTTAGGGTTTTCTGTGTATAAGATCATGTCATCTGCAAACAGAGATAATTTTACTTCCTCCTTGCCAATCCGGATGCCTTTTATTTCTTTGTCTAGCCTAATTGCCCTGGCTAGGACTTCTAGCACGATGTTGAATAAGAGCAGTGATAAAGGGCATCCTTGTCTGGTTCCCGTTCTCAAGGGAAATGCTTTCAGGTTCTCTCCATTTAGAGTGATATTGGCTGTTGGCTTTGCATAGATGCCCTTTATTATGTTGAGGAATTTTCCTTCAATTCCTATTTTGGTGAGAGTTTTTATCATAAATGGGTGTTGAACTTTGTGAAATGCCTTTTCTGCATCAATTGATAAGATCATGTGGTTTTTGTCTTTTGTTTTATTTATGTGATGGATTACATTAATGGTTTTTTCTGATATTAAACCAGCCTTGCATACCTGGTATAAATCCCACTTGGTCGTGGTGAATTATTTTTTTGATATGTTGTTGAATTCTATTGGCTAGAATTTTGTTGAGGATTTTTGCATCTATGTTCATGAGGGATATAGGTCTGTAATTTTCTTTTTTTGTAATGTCTTTACCTGGTTTTGGTATCAGGGAGATGGTGGCTTCGTAGAATGAGTTAGGTAGTATTCCATCATTTTCTATGCTTTGAAATACCTTCAGTAGTAGTGGTGGTAACTCTTCTCTGAAAGTTTGGTAGAACTCTGCAGTGAAGCCGTCCGGGCCAGGGCTTTTTTTTTGTTGGGAGTTTTTTGATTACCGTTTCAATCTCTTTTTTTGTTATGGGTCTATTTAGTTGTTCTACTTCTGAATGTGTTAGTTTAGGTAGGTAGTGTTTTTCCAGGAATTCATCCATTTCTTCTAGGTTTTCAAATTTGTTAGAGTACAATTTTTCGTAATAATCTGATATGATTCTTTTAATTTCAGTTGGGTCTGTTGTGATGTGGTCCTTCTCGTTTCTTATTCGGGTTATTTGTTTCCTTTCCTGTATTTCTTTAGTCAGTCTAGCCAATGGTTTATCAATTTTGTTAATTTTTTCAAAGAACCAGCTTTTGGCTTTGTTAATTCTTTCAATTGTTTTTCTGTTCTCTAATTCATTTAGTTCAGCTCTAATTTTTATTATTTGTTTTCTTCTGGTGCCTGATGGATTCTTTTGTTGCTCACTTTCTATTTGTTCAAGTTGTCGGGACAGTTCTCTGCTTTTGGCTCTTTCTTCTTTTTGTATGTGTGCACTTATTGATATAAATTGGCCTCTGAGCACTGCTTTTGCTGTGTCCCAGAGGTTTTGATAGGAAGTATTTTCATTCTCGTTGCATTCTATGAATTTCCTTATTCCCTCCTTGATGTCTTCTATAACCCAGTCTTTTTTCAGGAGGGTATTGTTCATTTTCCAAGTATTTGATTTCTTTTCCCTAGTTTTTCTGTTATTGATTTCTAGTTTTATTGCCTTGTGGTCTGAGAAGATGCTTTGTAATATTTCGATGTTTTGGACTCTGCAAAGGTTTGTTTTATGACCTAATATGTGGTCTATTCTGGAGAATGTTCCATGTGCGCTAGAAAAAAAAGTGTACTTTGCAGCAGTTGGGTGGAGAGTTCTGTATAAGTCAATGAGGTCAAGTTGGTTGATTGTTGTAATTAGGTCTTCCGTGTCTCTATTGAGCTTCTTACTGGATGTCCTGTCCTTCTCCGAAAGTGGTGTGTTGAAGTCTCCTACTATAATTGTGGAGGTGTCTATCTCACTTTTCAATTCTGTTAAAATTTGATTTATGTATCTTGCAGCCCTGTCATTGGGTGCATAAATATTTAATATGGTTATGTCTTCCTGATCAATTGTCCCTTTTATCATTATGTAGTGTCCTTCTTTATCCTTTGTGGTAGATTTAAGTCTAAAGTCTATTTTGTCAGAAATTAATATTGCTACTCCTCTTCTTTTTTGCTTATTGTTTGCTTGATATATTTTTTTCCATCCTTTGAGTTTTAGTTTGTTTGTGTCTCTAAGTCTAAGGTGTGTCTCTTGTAGGCAGCATGTAGACGGATCGTGTTTCTTTATCCAGTCCGAGACTCTCTGTCTCTTTATTGGTGCATTTAGTCCATTTACATTCAGCGTAATTATAGATAAATAAGTTTTTAGTGTTGTCATTTTGATCCCTTTTTATGTGTGTTGCTGACAATTTCATTTTTCCACATACTTTTTTGTGCTGAGACGTTTTTCTTAGTAAATTGTGAGATCCTCATTTTCGTAGTGTTTGACTTTATGTTTGTTGAGTCGTTACGTTTTTCTTGGCTTTTATCTTGAGTTATGGAGTTGTTATACCTCTTTGTGGTTACCTTATTATTTACCCCTATTTTTCTAAGTAAAAACCTAACTTGTATTGTTCTGTATTGCCTTGTTTCCCTCTCCATATGGCAGTTCTATGCCTCCTGTATTTAGTCCCTCTTTTTGATTATTGTGATCTTTTACATATTGACTTCCCGTGATTCCCTGTTATGAGTATTTTTTTTTTTTAATTAATCTTAATTTGTTTTTGTGATTTCCCTATTTGAGTTGATATCAGGACATTCTGTTTTGTGACCTTGTGTTGTGCTGGTATCTGATATTATTGGTTTTCTGGCCAAACAATATCCTTTAGTATTTCTTGTAGCTTTGGTTTGGTTTTTGCAAATTCTCTAAACTTGTGTTTATCTGTAAATATCTTATTGTCACCTTCATATTTCAGAGAGAGTTTTGCTGGATATATGATCCTTGGCTGGCAGTTTTTCTCCTTCAGTGCTCTGTATATGTCATCCCATTCCCTTCTTGCCTGCATGGTTTCTGCTGAGTAGTCTGAACTTATTCTTATTGATTCTCCCTTGAAGGAAACCTTTCTTTTCTCCCTGGCTGCTTTTAAAATTTTTTGTTTATCTTTGGTTTTGGCAAGTTTGATGATAATATGTCTTGGTGTTTTTCTTTTTGGATCAATCTTAAATGGGGTTCGATGAGCATCTTGGATAGATATCCTTTCGTCTTTCATGATGTCAGGGAAGTTTTCTGTCAGGAGTTCTTCAACTATTTTCTCTGTGTTTTCTGTCCTCCCTCCCTGTTCTGGGGCTCCAATCACACGCAAGTTATCCTTCTTGATAGAGTGCCACATGATTCTTAGGGTTTCTTCATTTTTTAAAATTCTTTTATCTGATTTTTTTTCAGCTATGTTGGTGTTAATTCCCTGGTCCTCCAGAAGTCCCAGTCTGCATTCTAATTGCTCGAGTCTGCTTCTCTGACTTCCTATTGTGTTGTCTAATTCTGTAATTTTATTGTTAATGTTTTGGATTTCTGGATGCTGTCTCTCTATGGATTCTTGCAACTTATTAATTTTTCCACTATGTTCTTGAATAATCTTTTTGAGTTCTTCAACAGTTTTATCAGTGTCTTCCTTGGCTTTTTCTGCAGTTTACCTTATTTCATTTCTGATGTCTTGAAGCATTATGTAAATTAGTTTTTTATACTCTGTATCTGATAATTCCTGGATTGTATCTTCATTTGGGAAAGATTTTGATTCTTTTGTTTGGGGGGTTGTAGAAGCTGTCATGGTCTGCTTCTTTATGTGGTTTGATATGGACTGCTGTCTCCGAGCCATCACTGGGAAACTAGTTTTTCCAGAAAATCCGCTAAAAACAAATGCAGTCAGATCCCTATCAGAATTGCCTTTGGATTATAACTGCCACCTTGTTCCCTGTAAGGATGAAAGTCTGAGATTTGGATCCTATATGCTTGGCTGTAGCTGGTTGTGTGTTTTTAGTCCAATTGGGGTGGATTTTTGGTCCCTGGGTTTTTTTTTTTTTTTCCTTCTCTGAGGCTGAAAGAGTGGGTTAGGAAAAGACCAAAAGAAGAAAAAAAAAGGGGGGGGGGAAGCAAAGCCGCCGCGGAGCCGGAGCCATTCTCCCTCTGGCTCAGGCAATTCCAATGTTAATGAAGCCACCTGGGGAGGGTGGGGGAGGGATCAGAGAGACAGGAGGGTAGCACCTCAGAATATAGCCAGAGTTGCTTGTCTTGCTTGGAATGACTATTATATCTGAGATTCCCGCGGGGCGTGTCACCTATGTGTGCTGGCTGTGTGGAGATTGCCCCCGGGGGTCTGGCCCGCTGAAGCCACGGTCAGATCCTCCGCTGCCAGTCCAAATCCTAGCGTCAAGGTTCCCCTGCTGGGGCGCTTTACTCCCGGCTCCAAAATCAGTCACTCCCTCCCGGGGACTTCTCGTCCCGCCAGCCGCGTCGCTGCACCGCCTCCGCGAACAGGATGGGCCCCCTCCCGGGGTTAGTTCAGGGGAGTGGAGAAGCTCCCCATGCTTGCTCCGTGACAGCACCCAGTCAAATGCCCAGCGGCACGATTCCTTGGCTGGGACGCTGCTCTCCCAGCTCCAAGACCAGTCACTGCCTCCTGGGGACTTCTCCCACCGGCTGCATCGCCACGCCGCCCGCGCAAACCGGCTGGGCCCCCTCCCGGTGTGAGTTCAGGGGGGTAGGGCTGGGCCCCTTGTTTGCGCCATCAGATCCCCTGGGCTCTGCCCTAAATCGGGTGCCAAAGGTTACCTGACGGGGACGCTGGCTCCAGGCTCCGAAAACAATCGCTTCTTCCCCGTATTTGTTCGTTTTCCGTCTCTAAATCTGTGTTTGTTGTTCAGGATTTGTAGATTGTTATGTACGTGATCGATTCACTTGTTTTTCCGAGTCTTTGTTGCCAGAGGGATCCGAGGTAGCGTCTACCTAGTCCGCCATTTTGGCCCCCAGGGTGTTTCCTTTGTTCTTATTCACTGCCTTTTCCCCTCTGTACAGGAGACAAGATGGAATCTTGCTCAAACAAGGAAATTAATTTATTTCATGTATTTATTCTTATTCATATTTTCATGCTGATATTCATAGTGCTTGGGCTCTGTGAGGTCAGATGATGTTTTTAGAAATTTTCCAAACCCAGTGTGTGCTCTTCTAGCTCCTATTAGTTTTGGTGTACATACTAACTGTTGTAATAAATGCGTCCTCACTCTCAAAGGCTTGGAATGTATACATTTATTTTCCACTCACATCAGAGTGCAATAATGGTCCTCCTGGACTATTGGCTCTCCTCCAAGCAGTGATTCAGGAACCCAGGTTCTTTCCATCTTGTGTCCCTGCCATCTTAGACATACCACTCTTACTTTGCCCTGGGGATCTTTTCCATTCTAGCCAGCTACAAGGGGAAAAGAGGCTAGAAGACCATGTTTGGGAAGGTTTGACGGGCTAGGACTGGAAGTAGCAGTATATCACCTCCTATCCCCGTCCCATTCTCTAGAACTCAGTCCTATGGCTGACAGGGTGGACTGGAAAGGTAATGTAGCTGTATGCTTAGGTACGTGAGGAGACAATCTGCCACCTAATTCCTACTTATTTATTTATATCAATCTCTTATTCAGAGTGGGTGTAGAAATGAAGGATGATAAGGTGACAGGAAACACACCTTTGATTTATCTTGATATATTTAACCAGATGTTAGATAAAAAACCTAGATGCATCTCTTTAATGTCTTCCTCACCAACATTCACTTATCACAAACTGAAGAAAACTACAGAACAGGCAGAACATGTATGGATTGGGAGGGCTGGCAAGCCTCCACCTGAAAAATATCCTGATATATGGGTTCAGTGGTAGAATTCTCGCCTTCCATGCGGGAGACCTGGGTTTGACTCCCAGTTAATGCATCTCAGGTGCAGTCATCGCTTGTCACAGTGTGCTGCCATGATGCTGAAAGGCCTGGTGATCTGCTGTGGAAAATCAGCCAGTGAAAACCCTATGGATCACAATGGTCTGATCTTGTTGTGCATGAGGTCACCATGAATCAGGGCTCCATGGTGGCCACAACTTCAGGCCAAGGGGGCGAATAATCAGCTTTGCGTAACTATCACAGCCCAGGCACCTCTCCGTCTCCACCTGCCTTTTCTGACTTCTCTGAGACAATATCCAGATGCCTGAATCTTCTAGTCTTGGTAGAATTTTCTAGAGTTTACCTGTAACCTGCACACATCTTTGGGACTTGGCCTGACCTCTTATGCCTTAAGCCGTAGCTGGTTTCTTTGGACTTACTTCTTGGCAGCCTGGATTTCTCTGCTAATTGCACCAGCCCTAGCTGTGCCTGTAAAAACTTTCCTTCTAACTTGTTTGAGCCTATGGCCAGTTACCTCCTATGTAGCTAAATTCTGCGTTGTATATCTTGGTTAGTATTATTTTGTTACTATCTTCATCTCAGTGTGACTATGGTATACTAGCAGTTGAGGTTTCTATGTGACACCCTCACAGAAGAGCTGAACGTTTTATCCCATACTCACACATATACATTCGTACTCGACGAGCAGGGTGCTGAGTCATCCAGATATTTCAAATAAAAATTTAAATTCGAATCATGAAAGGAAATTCTCCTGGGAACATCTGCTTCAGTGTCTCAACCACGTGTTTAGGAACTTGCTCATTATATTTGGTAACTGTTCAAAAGGCTCTTGAGGGAAGTGAGCCAAATTTTCAGCTTAGTCCTAGGAAAGACAATGTAGCTGAATAAAAACTTTGTTCCTTAGGATAACCCAGGTCTAAAAAGTGTGTCCTCAGGTAATCCATGATGCAAATATTGATATTGCATCTTTCTACTTCTTTACTTGTGCATTTATATGAACTAATCAATAATACATACTGCAATAATTTCTTTGCCTTTGCTTTAGCTATGGATTGGCAAACTATAGGCTGCAGGCCAAATCTGTCCCTGTTGCCTGTTTTGGTAAATAGTTTTATCGAAACACAGCCACACTCATTCATTTTTTATATTATCTACGGCCACTTTGGAAACCCTGGTGGCATAACGGTTACGAGCTATGGCTGTTAACAAAAGGGTTGGCACTTCGAATACACCAGGCACTCCTTGGAAACCCTGTAGGGCAGTTCTACTCTGTCCTCTAGGGTTGCTATCAGTTGGAAATGACTGAAGGGCAGCAGGTTTGGTGTTTTTGGTATGGTTGCTTTAATGCTACAGTGCAGAGTTTGGTATTTGTAACAGAGACTGTATGGCCCTCAAAGCTGATAACATCTACTATCTGGCCCTTTATAGAGAAAGTTTGCTGACCCTTGCTTTAGGCACATAAAATAGATGCAAACACATTGAAAGCACTTACATTAATTTTTAACACAGAACCCATGGCCAGTAAATGTGCATTTTATATGCTGGTCTTTTTTTGTTTACGTTTGTTCCTTCTACTCGGAATTCTTTGACTCTTCAATCATTTATTCATTTATGCGATAAATATTGATTATGTGCCTGCTATGTAGCGGGCATTGGTTTTGGTGCTAAGGATACAACAGTGAGCTTGACACATGCAATCTTTGTCCTCATGGGGGGTGGCTGGGAAGGGAAGATGAGACAACTAAACAAGTATATATATGATATCATCTCTCCTCATGATTCCCCTTATGAAGATAAATAGAACAGAGGGTTGCTCTCTACTTAATTTCTCCTCATATTCTAAGGTCTTGCTCAAGCCCAGCTTCCTTCATGAGATCATTTTTGTCTCCCCATTTGGTCTTCGCCTGTTTCCCTCCCTGTTAATGCGCATCCCTTTTTGGCTGTACTTTTAAGATGTTATGTCATTCTCCCTCAAACTGGAATTAGTTATATGTATATATATTTCTTCTCCACCATAGATTGTGAGCCATAGATTCTGTGTCATGGATGATAAAGGCAATGTGTCAAATATTTTGTTTCTCAGCAGCATCTAGCACAGTGCCTGACAACCGATAGAAAATTAGTACACAACAATGTGATTCAGTCCTGTCACAGTTTGTAGTCTTCCTGGGTTTGTGACTATCACATTGGCTCATCAGTCACTTAGAGATAGAAGGAGGGAATTTCTGAAATTTCTGGGAGCTGGGATCCTCTCAGGAATTAACCACAACCTCGGGTCCACCTAGACTATAAGATTTACCTTTTCTCTTGATACAGAAATCAGACAAAATATTCTTACTGATTATATCCTGAATTTCTCTCAGTAAGGGGAGAACAATCCAAATAGCCAAATAAAAGGAAGAGAGGATGAGAGTTGCGTAAGTGGTTACCAAATAGGTGATGAGAAATTCTTGGCATTTTGTTGCTGTTTTAAGACACACACACAAACACACACACACTTCAGAGTTCATGAGCTGATTTGTTGGGAAGAAAACAGGTTACTTTGTTGGAAGGAAAGCAGCATTGGAGGTTGCATTAATGAGCACTAAAGGATCAGCCAATTTTTTCCATGTGTGGGATGAATGGGGTTATTCATGAAAGGGCATCTGGGCAGGAAGTGGGGGAGTTGTGGCTGACTGAGCTGAGCTAGCCCCTGAGAGTGGAATGGAAATCTGTCATCAGAACAAATGAGCATCAGCTAGGGTAAAGGAGAGTCCAAAGGTGGTTGTAGAAGGTGAGTGAGAAGGAAATGAAGAGTTGTGAGCTGTTACTAATTAGCTTGGCTCTCAGGGCAAAGCCACTAACTGACATAGGCTTCAGGTCATAGTGTCCTGTATTACACTCATCACTGAGCCCTCCGTGGAAAAGACTCCTCTCTATGATCTTTGGCCAAGAAGAGGCTAATTTTATTATTGTCTCGTTCTCATCGGGACGATCACTGACATTCTCCAGTATTTCTCAGCACTGGGAGGAAACAGACAGTATTTGAGGTTCTATAAAAAACCAACCAACCAACCAACCAGTTGTCAAGTCGTTTCCAACTCATGGTGACCCTGTGTGTTTCAGGACAGAACTGTGCTCCATAGGATTTTCAATCACTATAACCCTTCAAAAATAGATCACCAGGCCTTTCTTCTGAATCCTTCTCTGGGTAAATTTGAACTGCCAACCTTTCAGTTAGCAGCTGAGTGTTTATCCGTTTGTGCCACCCAGGGACTCCTTAGAGGTTCTACAGTATAATGCTTAATAAAACAGTAAAATTTCTAGATGCCCTTAACTTCTACTTCTGGGCATTCAAGTTCTGAAATGGAAAGTATGAAAATTTCTATTGATTTCTGGGTATGTTTATATACTGAGGACATAGTGACAGCTAACTCGCTGTGGGAACATGGGCAAGATTCTTTCCTCTGCCCACAGTATAAAACCTCACTTTGAAGTTGGGAGGATTGGCTAACTGAAACTTGCTTATTACTATGCTACCACCACCCATTTGAAGTAATCAAGGCTCTGGGCTCCTGGAAACCAGTATGTGCTCTTGAGCCATGGCCCAATTCTGTTCTCATGGGCAACTTGCAGGCACCTGGGATAAGAGTATCCCCGTGGGCAGATAATGTAACAAGTGGTCAGGCAATGGGCTTACTTGCCCTGTAGGTTTTTATTCCTGTGTTTTAGTCTTTCCCATGAGGGCCACCAGATAATCAAGTATGTGCATATCTGTCAGTTGAGACTGATTCCATTTTTAGAATTTTGGGTTCATGTTTCTAGTAAAGTCTATATTGTCCAGCTGAGGCAGTAGAAAAAGAAACTGTGGTTTTTGAAAGGTCGAAAACAACTCTATATCTATCATTAGTGAACTATAATGACAAACATAGTAAACATTTCCCATTAGTAAATATACGTAATTTGTGTAATAATATTGATATCACAATAACAGCTATTGCTTGCTGAGCACTTACTATGTTTGGAGCCTGGGTGGCACACTAGTTGAGCATTCAGCTGCTAACCAAAAGGTTGGCAGTTCAAATTTACCACCTGCTCCTTGGAAACCCTATGGGGCAATTCTCCTCTGTCCTATAGGGTTGTTATAAGTTGAAATTGATGACAGGTTTGGTTTTTGCTATGTCCTGGCACTATGCTAAACATTTAAAAAACACATAACACAATAACACTATGAGGCAAGTACTGATGTTATCCCCTTTTTACAGATGAGAAAAGCAAGTAAGTAACTTTTTCAAAGACTCATAGCCAGCAAGAGGCAGAGTCTGCAAACCTAATCTTGGTTAATTCTAGAACCAAAGCTCTTAGTCTCTATGTTATAATTACCCCAGTTCGCACAGCTAAGAAGTAGAGGAACTGACACTCAGACCTGTTAGCCTGACTCAGAAAGACCTAACTCTTTGTCACCGCACTGTGTATTTTTGTCCGTGCTTATACATATTTTCACCAGATGTGCTGAACTGAGTGCTAGCTCTTTTTCTTCCTGGGGACAGGTGGAAGTCAGGAGAATTCATAGCCTATTGCTTAGTAACCATGGACTCTACTATGTAGATTAGTTGAATGCATTTATGGGAGAATGAGGCTTTGTATTTGGATCTAGAAATAATCAAAGCACTTTTTTAAATTCGTGGTTGTTATGTATCTCAAACACCAACAATTTACACTGACCTCTTTTAGACTTTGTGTAACAAAGAACTCAATTCTGAATGGAAAAAGGAAAACAAAATAAAACAACTATCAATGGAGTGAGATCATTGTCAATTTTGACTTACCTGAAATGATGAGCTTACTTATACTAGGGAGGCAGAAGAAGAATTGATGTACTTGAGTTGTACCGTTGGTGAAGAATACTGTATAGAATGTACCATGGACTACCAGAAGAAGGAACAAATCAGTCTTAGAAGAAATACAACCAGAATGCTCAGTAGAAGTGAGCATGGAGAAACTTTGATTAGCTTACTTTGTCATCAGGAAAGACCAATCGCTAGGAAAGGACATCATATTTGGTTAGGTAGAGGGCCAGCGAAAACAAGGGAAACCCTCAATGACATGGCTTGACACAATAGCCACCAACAATGGACTCAAACATACTAAAGACGGTAAAGATGGAACAGGACCAAGCAATGTTTTGTTCTGTTATATATAAGGTCGCCATGAGTTGAAGCCAACTGGATGGCAACAAACAATAACAATAACAATTTATGAACAATTACTAACTCCTATACAAGTCATCCCCAGGCATCTCTCAGTTTCTCTCACTGTGGTGGTTTGTGTGTTGCTGTGATCCTGGAACCTAAGCCACTGGTATTTCAAATACCGGGGGGGGGGGGGGAGGGGAGGGGTCACCCATGGTGAACATGTTTCAGTGGAGCTTCCAGACTAACACAGACTAGGAAGAAGGACCTGTTGTGGATCAGGGTTGTATCCTTTCAATATACTTATTCAATGTATATGCTGAGCAAATAATCAGAGAAGCTGAAGTATATGAAGAACACAGCATCAGAATTGGTGGAAGACTCATTAACAACCTGTGATATGCAGATGACACAGCCTTGCTTGCTGAAAGCGAAGAGGACTTGAAGTTCTTACTGATTGACTTGGTTATCTAGTGCTGCTATAACAGAAATACCACAAATGGATGGCTTTAATGAAGTGAAATTTATTCTCTCACACTCTAGTGGGCTACAAGTTCAAATTCAGGGCATCAGCTCCAGGGGAAAACTTTCTTTCTCTGTTGGCTCTGGAGGAAGGTCCTAGTCATCAATCTTCCCCTAGTCGAGGAGGTTCTCAGGTGCAGGGACCCTGGGTCCAAAGGACACATCCTGCTCCTGATGCTGCTTTCTTGGTGGTATGAGGTTCCTACGTCTCTCTGCTTGCTTCACTTGTTTGTATCTCAAAAGAGATTGGCTTAAGACACTATTTAGCCTTGTAGATCTCATCAATATATCTGCCATTAATCCATCTCATTACATCACAGTGACAGGATTTGCAGCACATAGGGAAATCACATCAGATGACAAAATGGTAGACAATCATACAATACTGGGAATCATGACCTAGCCAAGTTAACAGACATTTTTTTTGGTACACAACTGAATCCATGACATTCCACCCTTTGGCCCCCCAAAATTCATGGCCTTGCCACACGTAAAATATATTCACCCCATTATATCATAGCAAAAGTCTTAAATCAACTCCAGTCCAAAATCCAAAAATTCTTCCTCATCTGTGAAATCTAGAATACAAGCTATCTGTTTCCACAGTACTATGGTGAAAGTACAATGGTGCAAGATAGACATTTCCACTACAAATGAGAGAAAATGGAGGGAAAGAAGGCATAACAGGCACCAAGCAAGTTAGGAGAACACATTCCATTGTCCCTTAAGGCTTTGAAAATAATCCTCTGTTCTCTGAGACCATTTATACAAAGGCCCTTCCCTCCAGACTCTAGATATTGGCCACACTCTCCGGATTCAGAGTGGAGGCCCCATAGTCCTGGGCTTCAGCTCTGCCTTCCAGACCCACTGGGAGAGCAACTCTGCTCCCTTGGCTTTAGGTGCACCATTCTCTTAGTCCACCTGAGTGGCGGCTCCACCCTTAGAAATGCCAGAGGCCATGGCTCCACCCTTTGAAACCCCAGAGGTCCTGGCCATACCTTTTGAGACTGAGGCAGCTTGGCCTCCTGTGTTACTTGGCCTTTCAGCCCTTGGGCCCCACGCCTGCATTTGCCCTGCTGGGGCAAGTATTCCAAAGCTCTCTAGCTCCACAGATAAGTGCCTGGAGGCACCCCACTGTTCCAGAAAGCCTCCTGCACATAGGCATTCAGCTCTCTTGCTCTGTGGGTTGGCTCCAGTGCTGTCTGGCACTGGTCTCCTGGCTCTGCTGCTGCTGGTTCTCTGCTGCTGCCAGTCCTCTATCCATTCACAGTTTCAAAACCACTTCCACATTTTAGGCATCTGTTAGAGCAGCACCCCACTCCTGGTACCAAATTCTGTCTTAGGCTGGGTTCTCTAGAGGAACAAAACGAGTAAAGCATGAGAGAGAGAGAGAGAGAGAGGAGAGATTTGTATCAAGGAAATGGCTCATGGGATTGTAGAGGCTGGAATGTCCCAAGTTGGTGGATCAGGATAGAGGCTTCTCTCCATTCACATAACTGCAGGGACTGGTGAACACAAGATTGGCAGGCTGGAGAGCAGAGCTCCTGCTTACAGGCTGTGAAGATCAATGAATCCCAAGATCAGCAGATAAGCTCATAGCTCAAGTCCCAAGAACCAGAGGTCAGATGAACAAGAGGCAGCCTCAGGATCCAGAGTGAGCAAAAAAGCCAAACTTCTGCTTATATTCAGATACAGGCCACACCCCTAAGGAAACTCCATTTCAACTGATTGGCTACTCACAGCAGATTCAATCATGTGGGTGATCACATATAAACACTGAGAATCATGGCCTAGCCAAGTTGATATACAATCTTAACAATCATAGGCCACCCTTTGTCAACTTGGTACGTGTACACATTTCCTTAAACAATACATAATCTATGAATAAAAACAATTATAAAGTTATATTTGCACCTAACATGATACAACTAACATGCGTATAAATGAAAACACAGTAGCCCCATTTACATCTTGTATTTTATAAGTGAAAAAAACAAAAATATTTGATGCACACATACAAAGCAGAAATACTCATAACGATTACAGTCCTTGTTTCTGTAACTGGTCATGTGGCCTAACTGGTATTTAGAACTACCTTCTTCCACTATCCATTCCATATTCCCTTTGCCCTGAGCAAGCACCTCCACTGGATGTGGTTCTTTGCCTGGTGGGGTGACTCCAATCTTCATTCCTGAAGGGTCTGGGCCATTAGTAGTCATGTCAGAATTGAGTTGCTATAGTTTTCCGTTGACTTTAATCACAGGGTACGGTAGTACTGAGAGACACCCTAAGGGATCTCCTGCATTCCAGAGGTACTCTTCATTACCTCCATTATGTAATATCAATCTAATTTCCTCTTGGTAATCAGGATCAATCACACCACCCAGTATTGTAACACAATTCAATCCATGTCACTGATGAAGATCAAAGACTACAGCCTTCAGTACGGATTGTGCCTCAACATAAATTAAAACAAAAATCCTCACAACTGGACCAATAAGCAACATTGTGATAAATGGAGAAACAATTGAAGTTGTCAAGGATTTCATTCTACTTGAATCCACGATCAACACCCATGGAAGGAGCAGTCAAGAAATCAAAATGACATATTGTATTGGGAAAATCTGCTGCAAAAGTCCTCTTTAAAATGTTGAAAAGCAAAGATGTCACTTTAAGGACTAAGATGCATCCGACCCAAGCCATGATGTTTTCAAAAGCCTCATATGCATATGAGAAAGCTGGACTATAAATAATGAAGACTGAAGAAGAATTGATGCCTTTGAATTATGGTGTTGGCAAGGAATATTGAATATACCATGGACTGCCAGAAGAATGAATAAATCTGTCTTGGAAGAAGTATAGCCAGAGTACACCTTGGAAATGAGGGTGGCGAGACTTTGTCTCACTAACTTTTGACATGTTATCAGAGGGACCAGACCCTGAAGAAGGACATCATGCTTGGTAAGGTCATGGGTCAGCGAAAAAGAGGAAGACTCTCAATGAGAAGGGTTGATAACAGTGGCTGCAACAAGAGACTCAAGCATAGCGATGATTGTGAAGATGGTGCAGGACCGGGTAGTATTTTATTCTGTTGGACATAGGGTCACTATGAGCTGGAACTGACTTGATGGCACCTAACAATAACAACATACAGGTCATGCTCTATGATTTTCACAATTATCTAAAAAGTTTCACATTTCAGGTTGACATAGGCTGGGTCCGTACTAAAACAATTTGTTACCAAGCGATTCCTCATCTTTCTTTACACTGAATATCAGGAAACACAACAGAGAGGGTTTGTAATTTGTGACAAAAGTCACATGAATACAGTCAAGTGTAATCTTACTTGATAGATCTCCCTCCGTGTGATTAGTCAGCAGATAGGTTTTCTGTTTAGTTGGTAATGTAAAGGGGTTTAAAACACAGTATTTGAGAAAAAAAAAAAAAAGACTTTTTAGATCCAAGTCACTTGCTTCATAATTTTCCTTTAATATAAGCAAGAGGAACCCATTTTCTGATTTAATAGTTTCCATTCTCGAAGAGGGAACTTACATCATTCTATTTCCACACCACTTGCCAGAAGTTTATTAACCCAGGTCTTGATTTATCTTATATTCCACAAAATAAATGACAAATCCATCAGCTTTTTTTTTCTCCAACACAATGAAAAGCAAAAAAATTTAAGTTTAAAGAAAATTTGCAAAAACAAAGTGTAGAGCAGTTTGAAAGAGATACACTTACTCTTAGTGTAGTTATAGATTATGTTAGCTTAGTTACTGCCAACCCTGGTGAGTACATCAGGGCTACCAACTGGAATGGTGAGGCATTGATTGCAGGAATTAGTGGTCATCAACATGGGGTTTGGTCTTCACCGCTGCGTAAAAGTGAGATTTAAATCAGGGGTAACCTGTATTAGAATTATGTGAAGTACATTTGCAATTGGAGAAGGTGTATTATGCTAAGTTGGTTACATTTTTCCTTCTAGTTACCTTCAGGGTGCATTTACTTCTATTATACTGGATCTCCATCGGGCTATTAGAGCAAAGAGAAGTCAGCTAGCTGAGTGACATGGCAACAGATTACTCATCTCTTCTTTAGAAGGAGAGTGAATATTTCAAATGTACAGTTTATGATTGTTTATTATGAACGATTAGGGTCCCTGAGTGGTGCAAATGGTTTGCACTTGGCTGCCAAAGGTTGGTGGCTCCCCACCCAACAGCACCACAAAAGAAGGGCCTGCCAATCTGCTTCTGTAAAGATTACTGCCAAAAAAAACCCCTATGGAGCAGTTCTGCTCTGTAACACATGGGGTCACTATGAGTTGGAATCTACTTGATGGCAATGGGTTTGGCTTTCTTCTTCTTTTTTTTTTAAGTCATGAGAGATCAGCTCCAAGCAAGTCTCCATTTTCTGGTTAAAATATAGAAAAAGCCAGGTAGCAAATATGTCAGAGAGTCCACTGTTGTTGTTAGGTGCTGTTGATGTTACAGGGCAGGGCTTCCCAGCTCGGGACTAAGCCCTGCTTAGGTTCTTACCCTCTTCTGACCACGAATGACCAGGAGAGGCTCAGAGCTTCCACACGAACAGAGGTTTATTAGGGACAGAAAGAAAGTAAAAGGCTCGCAAGGGAGAGAGAGAAAGGAGTTTCCACCTCCAGTCTGTCTATGAACAAAGGATTCCCTAGGGCTTATAGAAGTTTTTAGGTGGGGAAAAGGCATTATCTTTATTCATTAGATGGGTGGAGATTTCCAGGAGAAGGGGTGGGATTATGAAAATAAAATGCGCGTGCAGTTAGCATTCAAGATGGACTTTCTTGCAGAGCTTGCTGGAACCAAGACGGAGTCTGTCACAAAGGCTGCCAGAAAGTCGATCAGGACTTATTCTGGGATGTTGTGCATGTGTAATCCCTCTGGATCTTGGTTCCAGCTCTGGCAGGGGGTCCCTGCTCATGTTTGTCTCACGTGGAAGGTCATTCAGTCCACGTTGATCTTAACTGCACATGCTCTGCACCTGGTGAGACCTTGAAAAACAACTCAGGAGGATTATCAGTAATTTATAGCTGGTCAAGCACACAGGGCCTTGAAATGTAGCTCCTTATCTTGTCTAAGGACCTAGTTCGTTAATTACAAGTAGTTCTCGTGTGCCAGCAGTAAAAATTTTATGGTGGTCTGCACTTAGGTCTAGATTCAGAGACTATTTAATTATAGCTGGTCAAGCACATAGGGCCTCGAAACGTAGCCCTTATTTAATTCAGCCAGCCTAATCTCTTCTCTGTCTCATTGAGTCATTAGTGACTCCATGTGACAAAGTAGAACAACCCCATAAGATTTTCTTGGCTATAATCTTGACAGGAGCAGATCGCCAGTCTTTCTCCTGCGGAGCTGCTGGATAGGTTTAAACTGCCAACCTCTCAGTTAGCAGCCGAGAGCTTAACCATTGTACCACCAAGGCTCCTTAGAGGGTCTGCTAGGATGTAATTAAATGGTGGCACTTCAGTAGGGTGAGCTCCAGCACAGCAGCAGGCAGGAGGCAGAGGAAGCCTTTTTCTGCCTGTGCCTGAGCTCCACTTTGGGGCCAGGGCCGGTGCTCGTCACTTTACGTATGCAGAAAAGGAAAACTAAAAATTGTATTTTCCTATTCACACTAGGTTACAGCTGTGACTGAAATATTGCTATAAATCTCAATGAATTTGATGAGAAAGTATGGGAGGAAACAAAAGACTATAGGAATGCTAAGCCCTAGGCTGGCTGATTACCCTTAGTCTTACGGATAAGAGAGAAGGTTAAAGAGGATATTTACAAATTAATTACCGTAAAATGGTCAACAAGAAAGAACTTTAGCTAGGGGGGACACATTTCCTTTTAAAATTATATCAATGCATTTTCTGATTTTTGCCGTTATTAGATTAAATTTCTCACTACTTCATTTGCTGAAAAAGGTAAATGGCTCTCCTGTGATGGCGTGCCCTTTAACTACAAATATTTATTGCTCTCTCCTATGGAACGTAAGGGAACTCTGGTGGTGCAGTGCTTCAGCACTCAGCTACTAACCCAAAGGTCATCAGTTCGAACCCACCAGGGGCTCCATGGGAGAAGACTTGGCAATCTGCCCCCATAAAGATTACAGTCTAGGAAACCCTATGTAGCATTTCTGCTGTGTCATATAGGGTCACTATAGTTGGAATCAACTGGACAGCAACCACAATATGGAACGTAACCCGTGACTACAAGACTATGATTATTGCAAAACTGGTTTTACAGTTTTTTGTAAGAGATTTTATTTATTCATTATAAGTTCAAGAAGAAAATGTTAAAGAAATTGAACTTATTCACCCAAATCTTAACATGAAGCCCAGGTGACATAGTGGTTAAGAGCTACTGCTGCTAACCAAAAGAGACACAGTTTGAAATCAAATCCACCAGGTGCTCCTTGGAAACCCTATTGGACAGTTCCACTCTGTCCCTTAGAGTCACTATGTGTTAGAATTCACTTGATGACAATGGGTTTGGATTTTTTTATTTTAAATTTTAAGGTACACACTAGCACTGTGATGATTAATTCATGGTTTATGACATTGTTAACTTTATAAATAGCAAGAATTTCCTTATTAGTAGAAAGCATTCAAGTCCAGTATTTTGGCTTTTTTTTCCTATGGCCACTTGAGCAAAACAAGTTAGTGATTTAAACAGACTCATTTCTAAACACACTGTGAACTTGTTTTTCGTTGTTGTTCTTGTTGCACGTGTCATTTTTTTCCCCAAATCAAAAACCAACCAGTTGTCATCAAGTTGATTCTGACTCATGGCAAATCCATGTGTGTCAGAGTAGAACAGCTTCACAGGGTTTTTGGTGGCTGATTTTTTGATCATCAGTCTCAGTTGTCAATCCCCTTGCCGTGTACATCCTATTTTCCAGACGTACCTAAAATACTTGCTGTTCTCTGGTCACATTGTTTTATTTAATAACTCCGTCCCTCTCTTCATGTTGGGTTTGTTGCTTGGACAGCTCTCTACTCCCGAATCTGTCACTTCACAACTGGCTACTGTGGTGGATATCTCTTTTTGTCTGCTGAGCACCCCTCTCCTGTGGGACATTGATCCTTTCCCACAAAACAATGGGATTTTGGTGATGCTGCTAATCATCAAAAACCCAAACCTGTTGCCATCGTTTTGATTCTGACTCTTAGTGACCTTTTAGGACAGAGTAGGACTGCTCCATAGAGTTTCCAAGGAGCCCCTGGTGTATTTGCACTGCCGACCTTTTGGTTAGCAGTCGTAGCTCTTAATTACTATGCCACCAGGGTTTCCACTGCCAATCATAGCACATGCTTTACTGGTCACAGAGGCGGGTGTGAGACACCGTGTATGACTAATCATAGAACTTTCTGGAACACAATAATTGGCTCATGGTTGGGCATGTGGCACAAGACAGGTCAGAGTCTTCCCTGGGATTTTTTCATGCTCAAACTAGAGAGTTTTCTCTTGAATCATGTGACGGTTAATTTTATGTATCAATTTTGCTAGGCTATGATGTCCAGTTGTTTGGTTAAACACTAGTCTAAATGTTACTGTGAAGCAATTCCGTAGATGTGATTAAGATTCACAATCAGTTGACTCTAAGTAAAGGAGATGACCCTTGATAACGTAGGTGGTCCTCGTGCAATCAGTTGCAGACCTTAAGAGTAAAAACTAAGGTTTCTGGGAGAAGAAGGGATGTTGCCTCCAGACTGTATCATAGAATTCTTTTTTTAAAAAAATTTATATATATATACATATTTATTGACTCAAGAAAAAGAACCACAGATCAAAATAATTAAATATTTACAACTTAAAACTTCCAAGATGTGTGTGTGTAAAGTTCAAGCCTTTACAAACAGACTGAATTATCTGTACTTTAGAAAACTCAAAATTGTACAAATTATAAAAAGGTATTCAACGTGTAACAATAAAAAAAGCATTTCATGTGGAGCATGGAATATACTTTTTTGAGCATTTTTTCTTTTTTTAAATTCTATTTTAGATGAGGGTTTACAGAGCCTTTCTTATTAAAATACTAATACACATATTGTTCTGTGACTTTGGTTGCCACCTCCATGTAGCACAGAAATCGCGCCTGAGTTTCTAGTCTGCTACCTGCCCTACGTTGGGTGCTAGCTGGAGTTTTCAATTTACACCTGCCCTGAGAATTTTGGACTTGCCAGTCCACACAATTGTGTGCCAATTTGTTAAAATCTCTCTCTCTCTATATATATACCTGTATTGTACCTGTTGCCATCGATTCGATTCCGACTCACAGTGACCCTATAGAACAGAGTAGAACTGCCCCACAGAGTTTCCAAGGAGCACTGGTGGATTTGAACTGCTAGCCTCTTGGTTGGCAGCCGTAGCACTTAACCACTATGCCACCAGGGTTTCCTCTCTCTCTATATATATATTACATATACTGTTTCTCTGGAGAACCCTGACTAATACACACCATTAACTGTATAAATGTGACCCCAAAAATACCTTTGCCCATGTTTCTTGACACACAGAGTAGACTGAAGAATAAAGTTGACGTCTTAGAAATGAGAGGTGGAGAGACCTGGGGGCATCGAATCTCAGATCAGCCCTTTATTAGTTAGTAGACCTTTGTAAAGCTAATTAAGTTCCCTAATCTCAGTATTTTTTAATCTACAAATATGGGGAAAATAAAAGTAATAATGCTTACCAAATAGGTTCTCATAAAGATTATATGACGTAACTCATATAAAGTATTTAACATAGTGCCTACCTGTTGCTGTCAAGTCGATTTTGACTCATAGGGACCATATAGCGCCTTGCATAAATGCTCAATACGTGTTTGTGGTGACTGTTGTAATAACCTAAAGTACAAGACAGGGTCCTCTTCTTTCTCACCAGTAGTAACCCAGGAAGGGGCCCTGGTGGCAGGACGGTTAAACGCTCAGCTGCTAACCGAAAGGTCAGCGGTTCAAGCCCACCAGCCACTCCATGGGTGAAAGATGTGGCAGTCTGCTTTGGTAAAGATTACAGCCTTGGAAGCTCTATGGGGAAGTTTTACTGTGTCCTTATAGGGTTGCTATTAGTTGAAATCTGCTTGACACAACGGTAAAGGGTGGGCTAACTATAGGACCATTCCTGTTCCTCCAGTATCTTCTTGGCCCATATATCAGGCTGATTACCATTTTTAATGGCTCACCTCACTCATCTTTATTTCACTTGTTAGAGACATTTAAATAACTTAAATTTTAATAAAAAATAGTTTGAGGACATTTTTATTTAATTGTAATGATATTAAAATGTTTAAGATATTACAATGCATGAGGAGATGGGGCCAGTGGTAATTCTTCTTCCATTACTGGAAATCTAATAAATTGTAACATGAAATAATTTTGATTGTCTCCAGTACCAAATTACTAAGTGGATATATGATAGTAAAGATGTACGTAACAATGGCATTCGGTATAGAATTTGGCCTACTCAGCACAATTGCTCCAAGAAGTTGTAATATTTTTCTCTCATTAATAGACTGACCTCATATTTTTATAGGAAAATTGATAAACATTCCTTCTTGGTGTGCTCTTAAGATGCATATGGATTGCATTTTAAAGTGAGTAGCCGGTAACCTCATTTCATTCCTCTCTCTCTGTCTCTGACCCAGCTCTTTAAAGAAATGCAGCATCAGCAGCTCTTGTCTTTTTCATTCAGCTTGCCTGAGATTTAAGCAAAAGTCCCCAGAAATCCATTGGTGAGGTTTGGGGTGGGCAGGCGCTGACAATCTCTGCTCTCTCTCTTTAATTTTGGCCTGAGGTGAACTCGTTTTGCCTTCCTCAGGGAACATAGTAATTGGAAAGAGTATAGGAGCAGACTCTGATGGCAAAGACATAGAAAAGCCCTGAGAATTGGAGGAGACCCTGGTCCTTGTCTTGGTTCTACCACTTGCTGTGTGACCTGCAATAAGTCCCTTCTTCTTTCTGGGTACCATTTTTCTCATCTATAAAGTAAGAAAGTTTTACTAGACAATATCTAAGATCCATTAGATATGGTTTATCTCCTAACAGTGACTTTCATATTTCAGAGTCTGTATTAGTCTGGATTGCTCATCCTTTTGCTGTTTTACTCATTAAAAATATTGGGCATCATTTTCTTCAGGCATTGCTGATGGCAAGGAACAAAAATGGATAGACTAGTCCAGATACAAAGGGAGGTTATTGAAGGGCTACAGAACACTACCTTGTATGTATCCCAGGATAGGAAAGGAAGTTACGCTAGGCCACAGAGGAACCAGGGACTGAAAGTCAGAAACAGAGCTGACCCATTCCCATTCCCAATTCAGGCAACCTCAGAGTTTCTCCTTGTTGCTTCATTTGTGCATTTGCTTCATTCTCCACTTCTTTCTGCAGACTGGTTTCTTCTACCTAATTATGGATGTTCTTCTTCCTCATAGTTCTGAGTTGTCTTGGCACAATGCCAATGTTGACCAACCTACATGACCTTTTAGTTCCTGTAGTTGTTGTTGGTTTTAAGCCCATTATGACTCATAACAACTGTCTTAGTCATCTAGTGCTGCTATAACAGAAGTACAAGTGGATGGCTTTAACAAAGAGAAATTTATTCTTTCAGTGTCTAGTAGGCTAGAAGTCCAAATTCAGGGTGCCAGCTCCAGGGGAAGGCTTTCTCTCTCTGTAGGCTCTGAGAGGTGGTCCTTGTCATCAATATTCTCCTGAACTAGGAGCTTCTCAGCACAGGAGCCTCAGGCTCAAAGAACGCACTCTACTGCCAGAGCTACTTTCTTGGTTGTATGAGGTCCCCCCATCTCTCTGCTCACTTCACTCTTTTACATCACAAAAGAATTGGCTTTAAACAAAATCTAATCTTGTAGATTGAGTCCTGCCTCATTAACATAACCGCTGCTAACTCCACCTCATTAACATCATAGAGGCAGGATTTACAACACATAGGAAAATCACATCAGATGACAAAATGGTGAACAATCACACAATATTGGGAATCATGGAATAGCCAAGTGGACAGATATTTTGGGGGGACACAATTTAATCCATGACAGCAACCCTATACAACAGAGTAGAACTGCCCTGTAGGGTTTCCTAGGCTGTAACCTTTAAGAGAGCAGATCACCAGGTCTTTTCTCCTCATAGGTTTGAATGCCCAACCTTTTGGTTAGCAACTATTGTTCCACACTTCCCATTATCCTACTTCCTTAAACTCTTTGAGACCTCTTTCCATAACCTGAAGAAGAGATGGCCCAACTTGGGTCAGGTGTCCACTGATGGTCTGGTCAGTTGTGGCCAGAGGTCATGTGGTACCTAGAGCCACCCCTGTCAGGGGCTATAACAGGGTAGGTTTTCTAAAAGGGAACGTGGTGGTGAGACAAGGGTAGAACTTCTACTAGAGGCCTAATGAAAACCCAATCTAGGGCCTATGTGACTTGAGCTAGACCTTCGTATGATTCATCAAAATCCATTGGTGAAATTAGGGGGTAGGCAGACACTTATGAGTCTCCTAACTAATAAAGCACTCAGCAGTACTTACTCAACTCCAACACTGAGGGACTACTCAAGAATAGATGTGAAATGCCTGGCATGGGGCAGTCCACAGAGTGTGTGTGTTCCACAGTTGATGGTTCCCTCCTCCCAAGGAGTTTCAGTCATGTTGGGGAGACAAAGTACCTATTTCTCCAGTGAAATACAGAATAAATGAGATGGGTCACTGAATTTCAAAAAGGGGAAAATCCATTGCAGGGTGAGGCAGGGTGCGGTGGGGTGGTCAGGAAAATCTCAGATTTTTTCAGTAGTTTGAATAATACCAGGCTGTACTCTCTGGAACTCGTAAATGTTATTTAGTTTGGAAAAAGGGTCTTTGCAGATACAATAAAGTTAGGATCTCGAGATAGGAAGATTATCCTGGATTATCCAAATGGGTCCTAAATGCCATCACACCATGTAAGAGGAAGGCAGAGGGAGATTTGACACAGAGGAGGAGGGGAGGTGAAGACAGAGTGGAGAGACACTGAAGACGCTGTTACAAGCCCAGAAATGTGGGCAGCCACCAGAAACTGGAAGAGATAAGAAACATATTCTCTCTTAGAGCCTTCAGAGGGAGCACAGTCTTGCCAACAACTTGATTTTGGCCTAGTGGTAATGATTTTGGACTTCTGACTTCTAGAACTGTGAGAGAATAAACTGCTATTGTTTGAAGCCACAGTTTTTGGTAATTTCTTACATCAGCCATAGGAAACTAATATAGGCCTGGAGTCGTGGAGAAAGTTCAGAGAGCAGACAGAGAGGGAGGAGTGAGCAATTCATTCCAGATTTCAGGAATATGAAAGGATCCAGGGGCCAGATGTCAGAATTGATGGAGTAGGGAGTAGGCCATCATGGCCGGAGTACAGGGTGTGCTGGATGAAGAAAATCCTGACCCTTCAGGATTTAAGAACCTCCCCAAGGACTCATCAGTTGGATAAAAGTTATCACAGCTCCTTGTTTAGACAGACACCAAGATGTTTAGTGAGCATGCTTTGGCTCAGAAGTGTTACTAACAGCCCATTTGCCATGAACCTCAGCAGACAATGCTCTTTATGACTTAACAGATTTAGAGGAGGCTCATTCAGTAAGCACTGAAAACCAAATCAAACCAAACCCATTGCAGTCAAGTCAATTTCAACTCATAGCAACTCAATAGGACAGAGTAGAACTGCCCCACAGGGTTTCCAAGGAGCAGTTGGTGGATTCAAACTGCCAACCTCTTGGTTAGCAGCCAAGCTCTTAACCACTGTCTGTACAAGCACTGAACGGAGGGGCTATAATCATACTTCTCAGAGGGAAGAAGCATTGAAGGCAAGTAGCAGCGCTGCTGGAAGGTGAGAGCTGGATAATGAATATATTTATGACACAGAGGGTGGGCTTTGAAGGCCAGGGTTGGTTCCAATCTGAGACTTTTCTGTTGGAATCAAATATCTAATGTCCCCAAAAAGCTCTTGAGAATGAAAAAGTGCATTACATGAAGGCATCAGGGTGTTCTGTACTGCCAAATGCAAAACTTACTTACTTCTTCTCTAGGCATCCCATCATCTAAAACTCTAGTGTGCCATGAATTTAAAATCTGCTTATATTTTACAGTGAATATGGAAGTCAATACTTCAGTAGAGATAGTGTAGGGGGTGATAGAGACTTGCCCATACAATATCACTGTTGCGTCATGCCATCATGGAACATGGTCTAGCCTTGTGTATTATCTATTGCTGTGTAACAAATCACGCCCAAATTTAGCAGTTTAAAATAATAAACATTTATTGTCTCATAGCTTCCAAGAGCCAGGGAACCAGGAATAGCTTAACTGAGTGGTTCTGGCTCAGGGTCTCTAATGAGGTTGCAGTTTAGCTGTCAGTCAGGGCTGCAGTTTTCTCAAAGCTCAACTGGGACTGAAGAATCCACTTCCGCTTTCACACATGTGGTTATTGGCAGGTCTCAGTTCCTTGCTGGCTGTATCCTCATGATATGGCAGCTGGCTTCCTCCAGATTAAGACGCGAGAGATGGAGAAGGGAGGGAGAGAGGGTGTATGTTCATGTGGTGGGGAGAGAGAGAGAACAATGAGAAGACACAGTCTTTTTATAACCTAATCTTGGACATGCCATGCCATTGCTTCTGCTGTATGTTGTTGGTCACATAGTCCAATCCTAATATAATGTCAGAGGCAGGGACTATTGGGAGGCATCTTGGAGAATGGCTATCACACTCTGAACCTTTGGGCAAGTCAGCTAACTTCTCTGAGCTTCTCTTTCCTTCTGTTAAGTGGCAATAAAAATGCCTGCTACAGCTTCCAATCTTATCGAATTTTACTAAGGATATAGTGAGATGGTAGATGAGAAATCTCTTTGTAAACTGTAAACCATGGCAGATACCTTCATCTGCATCCGTTGGTGTCACTGATCTGGACAGAAGAACTGAAACTTGAAGGGAATGGAGAATTTCAGTCTTATAAGGGGAGGAACAGAGGCTATGTTAGGTCATAACTCCTCTAATCCCCTAAGCTCCAGAGCTTGTCAGCTAGAGCCCATGTAGGATTAGGGTTAGGATAGTTTGTTTTTTCTGATACAATTAGTTTTCTGTTTCTAAAGAGTACATCTTAAGAAGAAAGCCTCAGTGGAAATTTTGAAAAGTCTGAGGATATTAACTTGTTCTCCCCATATAATTTGTTAATTAGTCAATTAACCTCGAATTCAAAACACATGGATTCAGTTTTACTGAAATGATGCATGGCTCGGAAATTATATTTTGGGCTGCACTGAATCTAAGGACAAGGAGCAGTGTGACCCAATAAAAAATTTCTTAGGGTCCTGAGCTCCCTTACCCTTATTTGGGTGAGCATTAGGTCTCAATCACAGGTAAAATTTCCATCTTTCTCATTTGTATGTGTGTGGCCCACCTTTTGACATATGTTGCTGCACAGATAGAATTTATAACGGAGATAGGAACCCAACACTAAGAGCATAGTGTTTGAGTTCAGTTAAGCCTCTGGCTTCCAAACAACCTCTTCATAGTCAGGCCATAACTCCCAGTGCTCACACCTTGACTTGCTTCTCTGGACTCTCTGTTCTTCATCAGTCTCCCTCACTATAGTTCTCAGGTGATTCTTCTATTACTGGAATCACAGGATCAGAATTATTAGAGCCTGGAGAGAATCTTAGAGACCTTAACACAGGGATGCAATATTTCAGGGGACCAATGTGGGATTTAAGGCGTGGCCAAACAAAAGTACTGCAAAAAACCTCTTTAAAATCTTAAAAAGCAAAGAAGTCACTTTGATGACTAAGGTGCACCTGACCCAAGCCATGATATTTTTAACCGCTTTATGTGCATGAGAATGCTGGACAATGAAAAAGGAAGACTGAAGGTGAATTGGTGTATTTGAATTATGGCTTTGGTGAAGAATATTGAATATACCAAAGACTGCCAGAAAAACGAACAAATCTGTCTTGGAAGAAGTACAGCCAGAATGCCCCTTAGAACTGAAGATGGTGAGACTTCATCTTACTTACTTTGAACATGCTAAAAGGAGGGATCAATCCTTGGAGAGAGGCACCTTGCTTGGTGAAGTAGAGGCTCCTTTAAAAAGAGGGAGGCACTCAATGAGATGGATTGACACAGTGGCTGCAACACTGGGCTCAAACATACTATTGTGAGGAAGGCACAGGACCAGGCAATGTTTTGTTCTGTTATACACACGGTCACTATGAGTTGGAGCTGACTCCATGGGTACCTAGCAACAACAACAATCAGGCCTCCTGAGGTTATATGCAAAACAGTCTCCAGTTTCATGTGGAAGGATCCATTAATTTCATCAGCTTTTCTTTCCGTCTTTTGACACATCTCTGTTTTGCAAATTAGGAGAATGAGGTCAGGAGGAAGGTGACTTGCCCAGAGGCCCACTGCAACTGGTGAAAACCAAGGTTTCATAACTATATTGTATAAAATTTATTATTCTGTTATACTGTTTCTTTTGGAGGCCTCTACCTGCTAACCACTGTTCCTAGATAATTTCTTGTACTTAGCTGTGTCTTTCATCTTTTCATCATCTTTTTTTAAAATTTTATTATACTTTAGGTGAAAGTTTACAGTGCAAATTAGTTTCTCATTCAAAAATTTATACACAAATTGTTTTGTGACATTGGTTACAATTCCCAAATTGTGTCGGCACTCTCCTTCTTTCCCTTTCCACCCCAGTTCCCTGTGTCCATTCATCCTGTTTTCCTGTCCCTTCCTGCCTTATCTTTGCTTCTGGGCAGGTGTAGCCCATTTGGTCTCATATACTTGATTGAACTAGGAAACACATCCCTCATATGTGTTATTGTTTGTTTTATAGGCCTGTCCAATCCTTGGCTGAAAGGCGGACTTTGAGAGTGACTTCAGTTCTGAGTTAGTGGGGTGTCCAGGGGCCATAATCTAGGAGGTTCCTCCAGTCTCTGTCAGACCAGTAAGTCTGGTCTTTTTTGTGTGTGAATTTGAATTTTGTTCTACATTTTTTTCCCACTCTGTCCAGGAACCTCTAATGTGATTCCTGCCAGAGCAGTCTGTGGTGGTAGCTGGGCACCATCTATTTCTTCTTTGCTCAGGCTGGTGGAGGCTGCAGTTCACGTGGTCCATTAGTCCTTTGGACTAGTATTTTCCTTGTGTCTTTGATTTTCTTCAATCTCCTTTGCTCCAGATGGCATGGGACCAATAGATGTATCTTAGATGGCTACTCGCAAGCTTTAAAGACCCCAGATGCTACTGACCAAAGTAGGATGTAGAACATTTTCTTTATGGACTATGTTATGCCAGTTGACCTAGATGTCCCCAAAGACCATGGTCCCCAGCCATCATTCCCAGTAACAGTCCCTCCAGGTGTTTGTGTGTGTCTAGGAAGCTTCTATGACTTTGCTTTCGTGAAGTTGTGCTGACTTCCTCTACCTTGTGTGTTGTCTTTCCCTTCACCAAAGTTAACACTTGTCTACTATTTAGTTAGTGATTTCCCCTCTCTGCTCCTACCCTCCATCAAAACCGTCAAAGACTGTTTTCTTCTGTGTGAAAATGGTCTCATATAGTATTTGTCCTTTTGTGATTTACTTATTTCACTCAGCATAATGCCCTCCAGATTCATCCATGTTTGAGATGTCATTGTTCTTTACCATTGTGTGGTATTTCATTGTGTGTATGTAGCATCATTTGTTTATCTATCTGTTGATGGGCATTTAGGTTGTTTCCATCTTTTTGCTATTGTGCATAATGCTGCAATGAACATGGGTGTGCATATGTCTATTTGTGTGATGGCTCTTATTTCTCTAGGTTGTATTCCTAGGAGTGGGACTGCTGGATCATATGATATTTCTATTTCTAGTTTTTTCAGTAGGTGCTATAATGTTTTCCATAGTGGTTGTCCCATTTTACACACTGTTTTAGGCTGGGTTTTCTAGAGAAGCAAAACCAGTAAAGCATACAAACATATATATGTAGAGAGAGATTTATATCAAGGAAATGGCTCATGCAGTTTTTAGAGGCTGTAACGTCCCAAGTCAGTGGCACAGGAAAGAGGCTTCTCTGGATTCATGTAGCCGCAGGGGCTGGCGAGCCGATTGGCAGGCTGGAGAGCAGGGCTGTTGCAGGCTGTGAAGAACAATGAATCTCAAGATCGACAGGCAAGACCACAGGTAAGCTGCTAGCTCAAGTCCCAAGAACCAGAGTTCAGATGAATAGGAGCCAGCTGCAGAATCTGGAACAAACAAAAGCCCCGGCAAGGAGAACAGAAAGAACTAGGTGGTGAGGGGTGGAGAGACAAAGGCTGAGGGGGCAGTGAGCTACCACAGGCCCTGCCCCCGCTGATACCACTTGGCAGATCCCATCATGGGGGTGATCATGTATAAATCTCAACAGGGAAGTGATCATAACATTGTATGACTGCAAAAACACTGAGAATCATCGCCCTGCCAAGTTGACACACTAATCTTTTTTTTAATTTTTTTAATTGTACTTTAGATGAAGGTTTAGAGAATAAAGTAGCTTCTCATTAAATAAATGGGTTCCCTATTACCAGCTTTCCTGTCCCCTCCTGCCTTCTCATCCTTGCCCCTGGGCTAGTGTGCCCCTTTAGTCTCGTTTTGTTTTATAGGCCTGTCTAATCTTTGGCTGAAGGGTGAGTCTCAGGAGTGACTTCATTACTGAGCTGAAAGGGTGTTTGGGGGCCATACTCTCCAGGTTTCTTCAGTCTCTGTCAGGCCAGTAAGTCTGGTCTTTTTTGTGAGTTAGAATTTTGTTCTACATTTTTCTCCAGCTCTGTCTGGGACCCTTTATTGTGATCCCTGTCAGAGCAGTCAGTAGTGGTAGCCGGGTACCATCTAGTTGTACTGGACTCAGTCTGGTGGAGGCTGTGGTAGTTGTAGTCCATTAGTCCTTTGGACTAATCTTTCCCTTGTCTTTAGTTTTCTTCATTCTCCCTTGCTCCCAACAGGGTGAGACCAGTAGAGTATTTTAGATGGCTGCTCACAGGCTCTTAAGACCCCAGATGCTACTCACCAAAGTAGAATGTGGAATATTTCTTTATAAACTATGTTATGCCAGTTGAGCTAGATGTTCCTGAGATTATGGTCCCCACCACCCTCAGCCCAGTAATTCGGTCCCTCAGGGGTTTTGGATATGCCTATGGAGCTTCCATGACCTTGCCTTGTACAAGTTGTGCTGGCTTCCCCACTATTGTGTACTGTCTTACTCTTCACCAAAGTTTTCACTTCATCTATAGTCTATTGGGGTGGGGGATAGTCTATTTAGTGTTTTTCCATTCCCACCTCTCTTCTCCCTCGTAACCATCAAAGATTGTTTTTTTTTTTTTTTTAATTAACTTTTATTAAGCTTCAAGTGAACATTTACAATTCCAATCAGTCTGTCACATGTAAGTTTACATGTATCTTACTCCCTTCTCCCACTTGCTCTCCCCCTATTGAGTCAGCCCTTTCGGTCTCTCGTTTCGTGCCAATTTTGCCGTCTTCCCTCTCTCTCTATCTTCCCATCCCCCCTCCAGTCAAGAGTTGCCAACATACTCTCCAGTGTCCACCTGATTTAATTAGCTCTCTCTTCATCAGCATCCCCCCCCCGCCCCCGCTGACTAGTCCCTTTCATGTCTGATGAGCTGTCTTCAGTGATGGTTCCTGTCCTGTGCCAACAGAAGGTCTGGGGAGCATTGCCACCGGGATTCCTCTAGTCGCAGTCAGACCATTAGGTATGGTCTTTTTATGAGAATTTGGGGTCTGTATCCCACTGATCTCCTGCTCCCTCAGGAGTTCTCTGTTGTGCTCCCTGACAGGGCAGTCATCGATTGTGGCTGGGCACCAACTAGTTCCTCTGGTCTCAGGATGATGTAGGTCTCTGGTTCATGTGGCCCTTTCTGTCTCTTGGGTTCTTAGTTGTTGTGTGACCTTGGTGTTCTTCATTTTCCTTTGCTCCAAGTGGGTTGAGACCAATTGATGTATCTTAGATGGCCGCTTGTTAGCATTTAGGACCCCAGACGCCACATGTCAAAGTGGGATGCAGAATGTTTTCATAATACAATTATTTTGCCAATTGACTTAGAAGTCCCCTCAAACCATGTTCCCCAGACCCCAGCCCCTGGTCCGCTGACCTTTGAAGCATTCATTTTATCCCGGAAACTTCTTTGCTTTTAGTCCAGTCCAATTGGGCTGACCTTCCTTGTATTGAGTGTTGTCTTTCCCCTCACCCAAAGCAGTTCTTATCTACTGATTGATCAATAAAAAACCCTCTCCCTCCCTCTGTCCCTCCCCGCCTCGTAACCACAAAAGTATGTGTTCTTCTCCGTTTTTTCTATTTCTCAAGATCTTATAATAGCGGTCTTATACAATATTTGTCCTTTTGCCTCTGACTCATTTCGCTCAGCATAATGCCTTCCAGATTCCTCCATGTTATGAAATGTTTCAGAGATTTGTCACTGTTCTTTATTGATGCGTAGTATTCCATTGTGTGAATATACCACAATTTATTTACCCATTCATCCGTTGATGGACACCTTGGTTGCTTCCAACTTTTTGCTATTGTAAACAGAGCTGCAATAAACATGAGTGTGCATATATCTGTTTGTGTGAAGGCTCTTGTATCTCTAGGGTATATTCCGAGGAGTGGGATTTCTGGGTTGTATGGTAGTTCTATTTCTAACTGTTTAAGATAACGCCAGATGGATTTCCAAAGTGGTTGTACCATTTTACATTCCCACCAGCAGTGTATGAGAGTTCCAATCTCTCCGCAGCCTCTCCAACATTTATTATTTTGTGTTCTTTGGATTAATGCCAGTCTAGTTGGTGTGAGATGGAATCTCATCGTAGTTTTAATTTGCATTTCTCTAATGGCTAATGATCAGGAGCATTTTCTCATGTATCTGTTGGCTGCCTGAATACCTTCTTTAGTGAAATGTGTGTTCATATCCTTTGCCCACTTCTTGATTGGGTTGTTTGTCTTTTTGTGTTTGAGTTTTGACAGAATCATGTAGATTTTAGAGATCAGGCGCTGGTCTGAGATGTCATAGCTGAATATTCTTTCCCAATCTGTAGGTGGTCTTTTTACTCTTTTGGTGAACTCTTTAAAGGAGCATAGGTGTTTGATTTTTAGGAGCTCCCAGTTATCTGGTTTCTCTTCATCATTTTTGATAATGTTTTGTATTCTGTTTATGCCCTGTATTAGGGCTTCTAGGGTTGTCCCAATTTTTTCTTCCATGATCTTTATCGTTTTAGTCTTTATGTTTAGGTCTTTGATCCACTTGGAGTTAGTTTTTGTGCATGGTGTGAGATATGGGACCTGTTTCATTCTTTTGCAAATGGATATCCAGTTATGCCAGCACCATTTGTTAAAAAGACTATCTTTTCCCCAATTAACTGACACTGGTCCTTTGTCAAATATCAGCTGCTCATACATGGATGGATTTATATCTGGGTTCTCAATTCTGTTCCATTGGTCTATGTGCCTGTTGTTGTACCAGTACCAGGCTGTTTTGACTACTGTAGCTGTATAATAGGTTCTGAAATCAGGTAGAGTGAGGCCTCCCACTTTCTTCTTCTTTTTCAGTAATGCTTTGCTTATCCGGGGGTTCTTTCCCTTCCATATGAAATTGGTGATTTGTTTCTCTATCCTCTTAAAATATGACATTGGAATTTGGATCGGGAGTGCATTATATGAGATGGCTTTTGGTAGAATAGACATTTTTACTATGTTAAGTCTTCCTATCCATGAGCAGGGTATGTTTTTCCACTTGAGTATGTCCTTTTGAATTTCTTGTAGTAGAGCTTTGTAGTTTTCTTTGTATAGGTCTTTTACCTCCTTGGTAAGATTTATTCCTAAGTATTTGATCTTCTTGGGGGCTACTGTGAATGGTATTGATTTGGTTATTTCCTCTTCGATGTTCTTTTTGTTGATGTAGAGGAATCCAAGTGATTTTTGTATGTTTATTTTATAACCTGAGACTCTGCCAAACTCTTCTATTAGTTTCAGTAGTTTTCTGGAGGATTCCTTAGGGTTTTCCATGTATACGATCATGTCATCTGCAAATAGTGATAGCTTTACTTCTTCCTTGCCAATCCGGATACCCTTTATTTCTTTGTCTAGCCTAATTGCCCTGGCTAGGACTTCAAGTACGATGTTGAATAAGAGCGGTGATAAAGGGCATCCTTGTCTGGTTCCTGTTCTCAAGGGAAATGCTTTCAGGTTCTCTCCATTTAGAGTGATATTGGCTGTTGGCTTTGCATAGATGCCCTTTATTATGTTGAGGAATTTTCCTTCAATTCCTATTTTGGTGAGAGTTTTTATCATAAATGGGTGTTGAACTTTGTCAAATGCCTTTTCTGCATCTATTGATAAGATCATGTGGTTTTTATGTTTTGTTTTATTTATGTGATGGATTACATTAATGGTTTTTCTGATATTAAACCAGCCTTGCATACCTGGTATAAATCCCACTTGATCAGGGTGAATTATTTTTTTGATGTGTTGTTGGATTCTATTGGCTAGAATTTTGTTGAGGATTTTTGCGTCTATGTTCATGAGGGATATAGGTCTATAATTTTCTTTTTTTGTAATGTCTTTACCTGGTTTTGGTATCAGGGAGATGGTAGCTTCATAGAATGAGTTGGGTAGTATTCCGTCTTTTTCTATGCTTTGAAATACCTTCAGTAGTAGTGGTGTTAAGTCTTCTCTGAAGGTTTGGTAGAACTCTGCAGTGAAGCCGTCTGGGCCAGGACTTTTTTTGTTGGAAGTTTTTTGATTACAGTTTCAATCTCCTTTTTTGTTATGGGTCTATTTAGTTGTTCTACTTCTGAATGTGTTAGTTTAGGTAGGTAGTATTTTTCCAAGAATTTATCCATTTCTTCTAGGTTTTCAAATTTGTTAGAGTACAATTTTTCATAGTAATCTGAAATGATTCTTTTAATTTCATTTGGCTCTGTTGTGATGTGGTCCTTCTCGTTTCTTATTCGGGTTATTTGTTTCCTTTCCTGTATTTCTTTAGTCAGTCTAGCTAATGGTTTATCAATTTTGTTAAGTTTTTCAAAGAACCAGCTTTTGGCTTTGTTAATTCTTTCAATTGTTTTTCTGTTCTCTAATTCATTTAGTTCAGCTCTAATTTTTATTATTTGTTTTCTTCTGGTGCCTGATGGGTTCTTTTGTTGCTCACTTTCTATTTGTTCAAGTTGTAGGGACAGTTCTCTGATTTTGGCTCTTTCTTCTTTTTGTATGTGTGCATTTATCGATATAAATTGGTCTCTGAGCACTGCTTTTGCTGTGTCCCAGAGGTTTTGATAGGAAGTATTTTCATTCTCCTTGCTTTCTAAGAATTTCCTTATTCCCTCCTTGATGTCTTCTATAACCCAGTCTTTTTTCAGGAGGGTATTGTTCATTTTCCAAGTATTTGATTTCTTTTCCCTAGTTTTTCTGTTACTGATTTCTAGTTTCATTGCCTTGTGGTCTGAGTGGATGCTTTGCAATATTTCGATGTTTTGGACTCTGCAAAGGTTTGTTTTATGACCTAATATGTGGTCTATTCTAGAGAATGTTCCATGTGCACTAGAAAAAAAAGTATATTTTGCAGCAGTTGGGTGGAGAGTTCTGTATAAGTCAATGAGGTCAAGTTGGCTGATTGTTTTAAGTAGGTCTTCCGTGTCTCTATTGAGCTTCTTACTGGATGTCCTGTCCTTCTCCGAAAGTGGTGTGTTGAAGTCTCCTACTATAAATGTGGAGGTGTCTATCTCACTTTTCAATTCTGTTAAAATTGGATTTATGTATCTTGCAGCCCTGTCAGTGGGTGCATAAATATTTAATATGGTTATGTCTTCCTGATCAATTGTCCCTTTTATCATTATATAGTGTCCTTCTTTATCCTTTGTGGTGGATTTAAGTCTAAAGTCTATTTTGTCAGAAATTAATATTGCTACTCCTCTTCTTTTTTGCTTATTGTTTGCTTGATATATTTTTTTCCATCCTTTGAGTTTTAGTTTGTTTGTGTCTCTAAGTCTAAGGTGTGTCTCTTGTAGGCCGCATATAGATGGATGGTGTTTCTTTATCCAGTCCGTGACTATCTGTCTCTTTATTGGTGCATTTAGTCCATTTACATTCAGCGTAATTATAGATAAATAAGTTTTTAGTGCTGTCATTTTGATGCATTTTCATATGTGTTGTTGGCCATTTCATTTTTCCACATAGTTTTTTGTGCTGAGATGTTTTTCTTAGTAGATTGTGAGATCCTCATTTTCATAATGTTTAACTTTATGTTAGTTGAGTCGTTACATTTTTCTTGGCTTTTTTCTTGAGTTATGGAGTTGATATTCCTTTTTGTGGTTACCTTATTATTTACCCCTATTTTTCTAAGTAAAAACCTAACTTGTATCGTTCTATATCACCTTGTATCACTCTCCATCTGGCAGTTCAATGCCTTCTATATTTAGTCCCTCTTTTTGATTATTGTGATCTTTTATCTATTGATTTCCATTATTCCCTGTTATGTGTATTATTTTATTTATTTATTTTTTAGAATTAATCTTAGTTTGTTTGTTTTTGTGCTTTCCCTATTTGAGTTGACATCAGGACATTCTGTTTTGTGACCTTGTATTGTGCTGGTACCTGATATTATTGGTCATCTGACCAAACAATCTCCTTTAGCATTTCTTGTAGCCTTGGTTTGGTTTTTGCAAATTCTCTAAACTTGTGTTTATCTGTAAATATCTTAATTTCTACTTCATATTTCAGAGAGAGTTTTGCTGGATATATGATCCTTGGTTGGCAGTTTTTCTCCTTCAGTGCTCTGTATATGTCGTCCCATTCCCTTCTTGCCTGCATGGTTTCTGCTGAGTAGTCTGAACTTATTCTTATTGATTCTCCCTTGAAGGAAACCTTTCTTTTCTCCCTGGCTTCTTTTATAATTTTCTCTTTATCTTTGGTTTTGGCAAGTTTGATGATAATATGTCTTGGTGTTTTTCTTTTTGGATCAATCTTAAATGGGGTTCGATGAGCATCTTGGATAGATATCCTTTCGTCTCTCATGATGTCAGGGAAGTTTTTTGTCAAGAGTTCTTCAACTATTTTCTCTGTGTTTTCTGTCCCCCCTCTCTGTTCTGGGACTCCAATCACTCGCAAGTTATCCTTCTTGATAGAGTCCCACATGATTCTTAGGGTTTCTTCATTTTTTTTAATTCTTTTATCTGATTTTTTTTCAGCTATGTTGGTGTTGATTCCCTGGTCCTCCAGATGTCCCAGTCTGCATTCTAATTGCTCGAGTCTGCTCCTCTGAATTCCTATTGCGTTGTCTAATTCTGTAATTTTATTGTTAATCTTTTGGATTTCTACATGCTGTCTCTCTCTGGATTCTTGCAACTTATTAATTTTTCCACTATGTTCTTGAATAATCTTTTTGAGTTCTTCAACAGTTTTATCAGTGTGTTCCTTGGCTTTTTGTGCAGTTAGCCTAATTTCATTTGTGATGTCTTGAAGCATTCTGTAAATTAGTTTTTTATATTCTGTATCTGATAATTCCAGGATTGTATCTTCATTTGGGAAAGATTTTGATTCTTTGTCTGGGGGGTTGGAGAAGCTGTCATGGTCTGCTTCTTTATGTGGTTTGATATGGACTGCTGTCTCTGAGCCATCACTGGGAAACTAGTTTTTCCAGAAAATCCGCTAAAAAAAAATGCAGTCAGATCCCTATCAGAGTTCTCCCTCTGGCTCAGGCTTTTCGGATGTTAATGGAGCCGCCTGGGGAGGGTGGGGGAGGGATCAGAGAGCTAGGAGTGTAGCACCTCAGAATATAGCCAGAGTTGTTTGTCTTACTTGGAATGACTCTTATATCTGAGATTTCCGCGGGGTGCGTCACCTATATGTACTGGGTATGTGGAGATTGCCCCCCGGGGGGTCTGGCCCGCTGGCGTCACGGTCAGATCCTCCGCTGTCAACCCCACCCCCAAGGTTAAGGCTCCCCTACTGGGATGGTGCACTCCCGTCTCCAAAATCCGTCGCTGCCTCCCGGGGGCTCCCCATCCCTCCAGCCGCGTCACGCGCCGCTCCCGCGAACTGGGTGCGACTGCGCATCCCGGCTGGCACGCTGCTCTCCCCGCTCCAAGACCAGCCACTGCCTCCCAGGGACTTCTCCCTCCGGCGCGCCACGCCGCTCGAGTGAACTGGGTGGGCTCCTCCCGCACGAACGACTGGACCCCCCCCGGGGTCAATTCAGGGAAATGTAGGTGGTCCCCGCGCTCACGCTCCGCCCGCACCGCCAAAATCCCCGCGGGACAGCTCCCCTGCTGGGACGCTGCTCTCCCCGCTCCAAGACCTGTCACTTCCTCCCGGGGACTTCTCCCTCTGGCGCGCCACGCAGCTAGCGCGAACTGGGTGGGCGCCTCCCGCACGAACGACTGGGCCCCCCCCCGGGGTCAATTCAGGGAAATGTAGCTGGTCCCTGCGCTCACGCCCCGCCTGCTTCACGCCCACCCGTGCCAATCGGCTGGGCTCGCTCCCAGGATGAGTTCGGGCGCTAGGGCTGGGCCCCTTGTCTGTGCCATCTGCCCCCCTGGGCTCTGCCCCAAATCGGGCTCCGAAGGTCACCTGCTTGGTGCGCTGGCTCCTGGCTCTGAAAACGGTCACTGTCGCCCCGTATTTGTTCATTCTCTGTCTCTAAATCTGTGTTTGTTGTTCAGAGTTCGTAGATTGTTATGTATGTGATCGATTCACTTGTTTTTCCGAGTCTTTGTTGCAAGAGGGATCCGTGGTAGCGTCCACCTAGTCCGCCATCTTGGCCCCGCCTCCAGATTGTTTCTTTTTGTGTGTAAACTTTTTCATCTGTTTTTATAGTAGTGGTCTCATACAACATTTGTGCTTTTGTGATTGACTTATTTCACTCAGCGTAATGCCCTCCAGATTCATCCATGTTCTGAGATGCTTCGCAGATTCCTCAATGTTCTTTATTGTTGTGCAGTGCTCCGTTGTGTATTGTACCACATAGTTTGTTTATCCATTTATCTGTTGATGGGCATCTAGGTTGTTTCCATCTTTTTGCTATTGTGAACAGTGCTGTAATGAACATGGGTGTGCATATGTCTATTCGTGTGACAGCTCTTATTTCTCTAGGATATATTCCTAGGAGTGGGATTCCTGGATTATGTGGTATTTCTATTTCTAGCTTTCTAAGGCAGCACCACGTCGTTTTCCAAAACTGCTGTGCTATTTTGCATTCCCACCAGCAGTGCATAAGTGTTCCAATCTCACTGAAGCCTCTCCAACATTTGTCATTTTCTGTTTTTTTTTTTTTTATTTGATGCCGGTAATGCTGGGGTGAGATGGTATCTCATTATGGTTTTGATTTTCATTTCTGTAATGGCTAGTGATTGCATTTCCTCATGTGTCTATTAGCCGCTTGAATGTCTTCGTTGATGAAGTGTCTGTTCATTTCCTTTGCCCATTTTTTAATTGTGTTATTTATCTTTTCTTGTAGACTTTAGAGATTAGACCTTTGTCGGATGTGTCATAGCCAAATTTTTTCCCCTAGTCAATGGATTCTCTTTTTACTCTTTTGGTGAAATCTTTTGATGAGCATAAATGTTTAATTTTTGGAAGATCCCAGTTATCTAACATATCTCCTGGAGTTTGTGTGTTGTTAGTTATGGTTTGTAGCCTGTTAATGCCATGTATTAGGTTCTCTAGTGGTGATCCCATTTTTTCTTCTAAGATCTTTATAGTTTTGGGTTTTATATTTAGGTCTTTGATCCATTTTGAATTAGTTTTTGTGTATGGTGTGAGATATCGATCCTGTTTCTTTTTTTTTGTGTGTGTGTATGGGCATCCAGTCTGCAAGTACCATGTGTTAAAAAGATTGTCTTTTCCCCATTTGATGGACTTTGGCCCCTTGTTGAAGATCGGGTGACCATAGGTGGATGGATTTACATCTGGATTCTCAATTCTGTTTTATCGGTCAGTGTGTCTGTTGTTGTACCATTACTAGGCTGTTTTGACTACTGTAGCTATACAGCAGGCTCTGAGGTCAGGTAGTGCAATCCTTCTACTTTATTCTTCTTCTTTAATAGTGCTTTACTCATCTGATTCTTCTTCCCTTTCCATATAAAGTTAACGATTAGTTTTTCTATCTCTTTAAAGAGTGTTGTTGGTATTTGGATCAGGATTGCTTTCGGTAGAATCGATATTTTCATGATGTTGAATCTGCCTATCCAGGAGCATGATATGTTTTTCCATTTATGTAGGTCTGTTTTGGTTTCTTGCAGTAATGTTTTGTAGTTTTCTTTGTATAGGTCTTTTACATCCCTGATTAGATTTATTCCTAAGTATTTTAATTTTTAGAGGCTATTATAAATGATATTGTTTTCCTGATTTCCTTTTCGTCAATCTCTTTATTGGTGAATGGGAATTGAGCTGATTTTTGTATGTTTGTTTTGTATCCTGCCACTCTACTGAATCTTTCTATTAGTTCCAGTAGTTTTCCTGTGAAGTCTTTTCGGTTTTCTACGTATAGTATCATATCATCTACAAACAGGGACCGTTTTATTTCTTCATTACCAATTTGGATGCCCTTTATTTCTTTTTCTTGCTTTGTTGCTCTAGCTAGGACTTCCAATACAATGTTAAATAGGAGTGGTGATAAAGGGCATCTTTGTCTTGTTCCTGTTCTCAAGGAGAATGTTTTCAGCATCTCTCCATTAAGAATGATGTTGGCTGTTGGTTTTGCATTAAAAAAAACCCAGTGCCGTCCTTTATTATGTTGAGGAATTTTCCTTCTATAA
Source organism: Loxodonta africana (assembly GCF_030014295.1). Taxonomy (NCBI): domain Eukaryota; kingdom Metazoa; phylum Chordata; class Mammalia; order Proboscidea; family Elephantidae; genus Loxodonta; species Loxodonta africana. Next base: position 55,846,427 of record NC_087352.1, on the reverse strand, counting down.
CTATTTTTATTGAGAGTTTTTATCAGGAATGGATGTTGGACTTTGTCGAATGCCTTTTCTGCACTGATTGAGATGATCATGTGATTCTTTTCTTTTATTTATGTGATGGATTACATTGATTTTCTAATGTTGAACCATCCTTGCATACCCGGTAGGAATCCTACTTGGTCATGGTGTATTATTTTTTTTGATATGATGCTGAATTCTATTGGCTAGAATTTTGTTGAGAATTTTTGCATTTATGTTCATGAGAGATGTTGGTCTGTAATTTTCTTTTTTTGTGGTATCTTTGCCTTGTTTTAGTATCAGGGTTATGTTGGTTTCATAGAATGAATTCGGAAGTATCCCTTCCTTCTCTATGGTCTGGAACAGTTTGAGGAGTACCAGTGTAAACTCCTCTCTGAATGTTTGGTAGAAATCTCCAGTGAAGCCATCTGAGCCAGGAATTTTTTTTTGTTCGGAGTTTTTTTTTTTTTTTTTAATTACTTTTTCAATCTCTTTTCTTGTTATGGGTCTGTTCAGATTTTCAACAACATTTTGTGTTGGTTTGGGTAGGTAATGTGTTTCTAGAAATCTGTCCATCTCCTCTCAGCTTTCAAATTTGTTGGAGTATTTTTCATAATACTCTGTTGTGGTCCTTTTTATTTCACTTGGGTCTGTTGTAATATTCCCCATTTTATTTGTTATTTGGGTTATTTGCACCCTCTCCTGTTTTGTCAATTTGGCCAGTGGTTTGTTGATTTTGTTGATTCTTTCAAAGAGCCAACTTTTGGTTTTGTTGATTCTTTCTACTGTTTTTTCTCTTCTTTATTTCATTTCTTTCTGCTCTCATATTTATTATTTCCTTTCTTCTGGTGGCTGTGGGCTTGTTTTGCTGTTCTCTATTTGTTCAAGTTGTGTATCTAATGTTTTGATTTTAGCCCTTTCTTCTTTTTTGATGGGTTCATCTATTGCTGTTGACCTCTCAGCCCTGTCTTTGCTGTTGACGCACAGTCTTAACCATCACACATGCCCACCAGCAGTGCATAGGAGTTAGTCTCCTCACCACCTCACCAACATTTGTTATTTTCTATTCTTTCCCCCATTTAATGGGCTTTCATCCGTTGTGAAAGATCAGCTGACCATAGATGGATGAATTTACATCTGGGTTCTTGATTCTGTTCCATTAGTCCATGTGTCTGTCATTGTAGCAGTACCAGGGTGTTTCGACTACCATGGCTGTATAGTTCATCATCTTTTTAAAATGAAACTATTTGCTGGTGGATCATTCTGGTTTGTGTGAGTGTGTGTGTGTGTTTTGAATACAGACACTTTGTCCATCCATAATCTTCAGGAACTGATTCCTGATGTCAGTCTTTTGGACTTATAATGCAGTCATCTGAGACTCAAGCTATGATTGACTTAGCATTTTATGAACTGAAGAACTCACATGTTTGAAAGGCTTTGTCTGTAAGAAATGTCCCACTCTTGGGTTGGTGGTCAGGTAAAGTACTTAGAAGGCAATACTATGTTGTCCTGTCTGATCATGGTTCCCCGTACATATGCTTCTGCTTTAAATTTTGATGTCAAAAGTACTTATTTTAAACAGATTTTGAATAGGTAAGGGAGATTTAGGAACATTTATTGCCCCTATCAGAGCAATTATGCTTGTCTGCTGAGCTCTGAAGAGACCTCACTTGAGTCTGTTTTAATGCCATCTAGTGAGCCAGAGCTCTTGGAACTCAGGACCTGACAGAAAGCCAGGGTCACAGGGAAGAGCCTGTATAGTGGACATGCATTGCTTATTTCTGTTCATGCCAAGATTCCTCTTCCTTGGATGGGAGAAGGGGATGGTTTAAGCCCCTCCTTTCACTCTGTTCACTTTTTGTGGAACAGACAGTGTACTTCACATTCTATTTATTAGAGAGGGATACATATCCAAGGCTGGGCCATTTGTAGAACTCCCTCCCGTGATCTCAGGGATGGACATATAATTTAAATTATATTAGATGGAAGATCTCTATCCTGAGACACAGGATTCAGGGATGGATGTTTATACCAAGCCAGGTCACAGTTCTTCTCCAGCATTTTTTAAATGAGCTTGGGGCAGACTTTCCATTTCCTGCTGTAAGGATTTAAGCCTAGGGCTGCCTATGTGTTCTGCGTGTGGAAGTGGTTTGAGGTAAAGAAGTCAAATGTAAAGATAACATGTTGTGGGGGGCCGGGGTGGTAGAGAGAGAGGGAGAGGGAGAAAATGGTGTCCTTTTCCCCTGACCTAATTTTCCTTTAGGTCAGCTCCATTCATACCTTTCCTATAATTTGACTGTCAACCATTTCTCTTTCTTGGCTTAAGCTATGTCATGTTGAGTTTCTGTCACCTGTAACAGAATAATAAACTGAGTTTCCTGCAATACCAGTATAGGTGCACAAAGCTTGGTATTTCTATGACTTGATGTTAGTCAATGCATAAAGACTTCTTGAGTTGGGTGTTTTTTGTGGCTTGACCCTAGTCTCTTGTAGAAGTGGATTTTCTTGCTCCTATAAAGGGATAAAGAAGGATAAAAAGAGGGTGTTACATTGAAAGTACATTGTGGAGGTCCCTGAATATCAGATAAAGGAAGTTAGGCTGTTCGGGAGCTGGAGAGTCATTTGAGAGGCTTGATCAGGAAAGTGACATGATTAGAGCTAAGTTTAAGAAGATTAATTTGAAAGAAAAATGCAAGATTGATCAGTAAGTGGAGGGAGTGTGTAATGGTGAACTAGGTAATTCCACTGAAATCATTTTTCTGTTCATGAGTTGGAATTGACTTGAGGGCAATAGGTTTTTTAATCCTTCTGTTCAAACAGCTGAAGCAGTTGGACAAAATCTAAATATTATTTCTTTTGAAGTGTCAAAGAACTAGAATGGCAGTTAAGTTTAAAGCATCAAAGGATAGAATGTAAGTTAGTAATTATCAACTAAGATCTTGGCGGAGATGAGAAAGTAGAGAGATGAAATCATTCTTTAAGACCACTGTGTTCCTGAGGGCATTTGCTGAACTGGAAGAGATATATTTTACGGGTTGTTTTTCCTTTTGGCTCTCATCTTCATGTCAAGCCTCTTTGCTTTGTATCGTAGGCAACAGAAAGCCTGAAAACTACATTTCCCAGACCCTCTTATAAGCTGACTTCCAGTTAGGGCCTGGCAATGGGAAACACTAGTGGATGATTGGAAAGTAGAAAAAAGAATGAGAAAAATAAAAATTAACTCCAAAACTGAGAATGTAAAATCCTGCACTGCCATTCATCAGGCTGGAATAACAGCCACAAGATGAAGCTGGCTGCAAAATTAGTGGGAAGCAATATTTTTCCCAAGGACATGCAGCAGCTATAAAGTGTTATAATGACCTCTTTCTTTAAGTCACTGTTGCTTTCTTATTCAGTGAAAAATGTTGCTCTCTGAAATCACAGGCTTATCAGAAACACTGTTTGAAATTATATCAGTAAGACTGAAACATCCCAGTTTTGCCTGAAGGATCTCAATCACTTCGATACAGAGAAGCAACCTTCATTTCTAATCTATATGCAAAGCTTCAGATAAGCAGTTTCTAGGCACAACATTCCACATCTATCTTAATTTTAGATTCTAAGGAAATAGGACCCTGGATCCACTTTGCAGCCCAGCCCCCCCCTCACTTTGATCTGCTGGCTACAAATTCAAGGGTTTTCTACTACCCCTTCAGGATGCCAGCTGTAAACTTGGGGGTTCCCAGAAATCCTCTCACTTCTGACCTGCTGGCTACAAACCGGGAATTTCTTCTGCCCCCTCAGGATAAAAAAAAAAAAGGATACCAGCCATAAACTCAGGGATTCCCAGAGCCCTTTTCACTTCTGACCTGCTCACTCCCACTACTCCCTTGGCTTCAATAATTTGAAAGAATAATTCACAGAAGTCAGGAAAGCACTGTGCTTATGATTATAGTTTTATTATTGCAAAAAGAATACTAATGAAAAGACACATAGGGCAAAGTCTGGGAAGGTTCCCAATGTGGAACTTTGATGTCCCCAAAAGCTATGTACTACCCTCCCATATGTATCTCTATCTATCACTAATCAGGAAGCCCATGGAGCTTTGGAGTCTGGAGCCTTTACTGGGGCTTCATTGTGTAGGCATGATTGACTGAACTCAACTTTCAGCCCCCCTCACTGAGGTCTGGTGATATCACAAGGCGGATCTTTCTGGCCTGACCAGCCCTCTCCCTAGAAGTACTTCATTGGCATAAATCCTCAGGTGTGGTCTGGAGAACTTATCAAAGACACTTCAGTCACTGGAGAAATTCTAAGATTTTAGAGGTTATTTCTCAAGAACCAAGGACAAAGACCAAATTCTTTGTTTAAAGTTAACACCTCAAGGAGTTTCTTTTTTTTTTTTTTTCTCACTCGTAACTAGCTGATACAGCCTCTGAGCTTCAGAGTTCCAGTTTTGGCAGTTTTCTGGGGGCTAAAGAAAAAAACAATAGAATTCGGGACCTGTCAAAGATTGTACCCTGAGAAGTGGCAATTAATCTGGAATGAAACAGCTCTGAGATGCACCATAGCTTGTTTTTTTGTTATCTGGGTAAATCAGAAAACCTAAAATCTTGAAATTGAATTAAGGTGATTCTGGACTATTTAAACCCTAGGCCTTAAGAAATTAATCTTAAGTTTTGGGAAAATTCTCAGTTTCATACCCTCAAATATTGCTGTTGCTTCTTTTTGGGGGACATTAATTAATTATATGTTATACATTATCACTGTTTGTTCTATGTCTCTCATCCACTCTTCTGTATTTTCCATTCTTTTGTCTCTGCATGCTTAACCTTGATAGATTCTTTTAATCTAATTTTCAGTTCACTGATTTTTCAGCTGTTTCTAATTTGGGGATACAGTCACCGTTGAATTCTTAATTTTTATTATTGTTTTTCAATTCTAAAATTTTTAGTTGGTCTTTTTTAAATTTACTAAGTCACTTTTGGAGCCCGGGTGGCACACTGGTTAAGAACTTGGCTGCTAACCGAAAGGTTGGCAGTTTGAATCCACAAGCTGCTCCTTGGAAAACCTACGGGGCAGTTCTACTCTGTCCTAAAGGGTCACTAGGATGGCAATTTTTTTTTTTTTTTTTGGTATTGTCAAGACCTCTGTATGTAGAAATACAAGACTTAAAAAACTCTTACTATAAAACAAAGGATTGATATATTTGTTATATGTTATATATGTTAAAATTAAGAACTTTTGCTCACTAAAGATCACATAATGAGTGACAAAAACAAACCACCGAGTGGGAGAGTATATCTGTAATGCATGTAACAAAAATTCTGTATTTAGAATATATTTTAAAGCTTCTTCAGACCAGTAATAAAAATACACATTATCTAACAGAAAAATGGGACAAAGACTTACAGAAGCATGTCATGAAATAGGGAAACCAAATGACCAAATAATACATGGAAAGAAGATGTATATAACATTACTTTTCAGAGAAAGGCAAATTGGAACTTTGATAAGATAGTACTACAGACTCATAAAGTTGGCTAAAATGAAAAAGCTTGCCAACACCAAGTGTTGTGAAGGATGCAAAAAAGCGGGGACTGCCATGCTGGTAGAGGAACAAACTGCTACATTGGTTTTGGAAGACAGCCTGATATTTTGTAGGTGAGTTAAAGACATCCATACTTTTTGACCAGCAATTCCTCTCCTCAGCACATATCCTACAAAAAGGCATGCTTCTGTGTACCAGGATTAATACTCACTGATGACCCTAGCATAATTGTTCATAATTGCCTAAAAGCAGGAACAATCCTAATGTTCACCAACATTAGAATGGACAAATCAACTGTGTTATATTCATATAATGGAATAATGTGTAACATGAAAGTGAAACAATTACACACAATTATATGGATAATTTTTAAAATATAATATCGAGCATGAAGAGCCAAACACAAAAATAAATTTGTAGATCCTTCTATATAAAGTTTCAAAACACAGAAAAACTACTATATTTTTTGGGACTATATGCTTGGGTGGTCAACCTACAGAGCAAAGTAGAAGTTAATGATGGCATTGTGTACAACACAATGAAATGCTTCGAGGCCCTGCACCATCCTCACAATTGTTATGTTTAAACCCATTGTTGTAGCCACTGTGTCACTCCATCTTGTTGAAGGTCTTACTCTTTTTTTCTGATCCTCTACTTTACCAAGCATGAAGTCTTTTTCCAGGGACTGGCCCCTCCTGGTAACTCCAAGATTATAGCCAAGAAAACCCTATGGGGTAGTTCTACTCTGTCACATGGGATAACTATGAGTCGAAATTGACTTGACTTGATGGCACCTAAAAACAACAAAGCTAATGGTAACCTCTAAGGCAGAAGGGATGTTGTGATTGGCAAGGAGCTGGCCATGTTCTAGCTCTTGACCTGAGGTCATTAAATGATTGCCTCCTTAAGCAGCACATTTATATTTTATTTATTTACCTGTTTGCATGTTAATAAAAAAGTTGAGAAACATTGATTAGAAAAGGTGGAGACTAGAGGAAGAAGACCAATGAGTACATTACTGTAGCAGTGGAGATATGGATGGGGCAGGTGGTATGGTGAGACCAAATCCGTTGACATCCAGTTGATTTTGACTCACAGTGGCCCTATAAGATAGAGTAGAACTGCCCCATAGGGTTTCCAAGGAACAAGTGGTAGATTCGAACTGCTGACCTTTTGGTTAGCAGCTGAGCTCTTAACCACTGCTCGACCAAGCCTCCAGTATTGTGAAAACAGGAGAGAAAATATCATATTTTATCTTGGAGCCTAATTCTGCCCACTGTCAAAGGGACTTTAGTTTTAAAAAAATGTTTCTTTAAAGGTCAGTTTTCTAGTACGCTTCGAAGGCTATTCTATTTACAAATTCAGCCCATTTATTTAGTTTTTTTTTTTTTTTTTAAGTCCCAAATGAGAGGTGTATTTGACTTGCATATTGGAAGGTAAAAGAGCAGAATGGTTAAGTGCTCAGCTGCTAACCGAAAGGTTGGTGGTTCAAATCCACCCAGCCATGGGAGAAAGACCTGGCAATCTGCTCTCATAAAGACTGCAGCCTAGAAAACCCTATGGGACAGTTCTACTCTGTCACATGGGGTCACTATGAGTAGAAAGTCAATTTGACGGCATTTGACAAAGACAACAGCCTTCAAAAGGTAAGTCAGAGCTGAATAGTCTTCATTCCACAGGGTAAAGAAAGAGGCTTTCTTCTCTAGTTTGGCCAATTTACTCAGTCATGATCAGGCAAGAAAATGAAAACCACAGCTTTCTTTAACTGCAAGCATTCAGAATCTCAGCTAAGGACTGTCTCCTCTTGTCATTCCTTGGCACTATCAATATTCATTCTCAAAGGCTCTGGACTTGTGCAATAGATGAAAAAATGAATTATTAGGGTTTTAAGACTTAAATTCATTTATTCATTGTTAGGTTTAAACAATGTGATATAGAATAAAAGCCCATGATAACGCCAACCATTTAGCTCAAGCTTCACGCATGCCATTTTGTGCTGTCTACAACAGCAAAGTGTAGCATGATGGTTTATAAAGCCCACACCTGGCACAGACAATGGACACACACCAATGCCCCTGAACAGAAGATGGAGAGAGAAGCTTATGAACAGCCAATTTAATTAAATGATGTTCAAGAGAAACCAGCAGCAATTTTCATTTCTTCAGGGAGATATTTTTTTCTGTGTCTAGGAGAAATCAGTCCCAGAAATTCTGAGAATCATGTGAGAAAGACGCTCCTTTCATTTTCTCAGAAATTCAAAGAGGATGTTACTGCCATTCTGAGCATTGAATTGGGTTTGTTGCTTAATTAAAGAGTAGGGCTACCTTGTATGTTTGTTCATACTCTTTTCTACATATTACTATTCTTCCTTTCTGCTTATCAAAACCCTCTTCATTCATCGTGGTCCGTCCTCCTTGTACCATGGTTTAATGCCTCATGCTGCCTTGGGCCAGCTGATCAGGAGAAAAAGATACATTGTGACTTGATATTGCTGGAGCAGAGGCTCTCACCTACCTAGGAAGTTAGTCTCCAAACAATATGACCAGAAGTTGGAAATACAATGCTCAAAGCCTGATCACTCTGGAGTTGCTATCTATAGGTGCTGATGTGCTTGGTGGGGTCATAGCCCAGCAGCCTGTGAACCATAGTGATATACATAGAGAGGTGGCTGCCAGGGTCTTGGTTTCAAGGGTCTGTCCAAGTCGAATCTACAGTGACAAGGTCTGCAAGGGAAATGGTAAGAACTGGTAGTTTTGTCATGTTACCAGGCCATGGGACTTAGCCACAGGACAGGTTACAGACCACTATGGGCTAGGTAAAATCAGTAACCAGGGCTGAAGGAAGCCCAGTTATATGGATGAGTCCCTCAATGGAGAATGGTGGTGTAGAGAAGAGGCTGAGACCAATGAATGCCTCATTGGCCAGGGTTTCATCCAGGCCATAAGGCTAATTCCCACATACCACTGGTGGGAATATGGTTAATATTAGAACAATGGGGTCAGTTATCAGTGAAAAAAGTAAGTGATGTTTCCAAAGCTATGGGTCATTGCCCATTAGTGTGCTGCAAAATAAATGAGAGGCAATAGTTGTTGTTTGAGTAGAATAAAGTACCAAATTGCATCATGTATTGTCAGTGTAAGAATTTGTGTCAGTAAGATACTGTCAGGAAAGAGATGACACTCAAATTGTATAAATTAAGGAGAGTTTAATAAAAAGACTATTTGCAAAGGCAAAAGCAGCAACAAATTGTGCAGTATCTGGGCCTAATAACAGCAGGGAGACCTTATCATTCCTAGGTCTGAAGAGCTAAAGGGAAAGAGAGCTTCCAGAACACTGCAAGGAGAGGGCTGCCTGCAGGAGCTGTGGTCTTCAAAAGAGGGAGGCAGACATCCTACAGCAATTTGGCAGGGCAGGAGCTGGTGTAAAAAATGCCCAAACCCACTGTTCTGCTCCCATCCAGGTTTTCTGCAGGTACCTCCCATTGGCCAAACCCAACTTGGCTGGAGGGCAAGAAAGCCCACTGATAGGGCCCATTTGCATCAGTTGCCTAGAGATGAGAGCAAGATGGCAAGGTGTGGTAAGTATACAACCAATATAACACTACTTCTTGAAGTTTTTGAATGCGTGTATTGGGTTGTGGTAGAAAATATTTTTCTGACTGTGTGTTGTGGTCAAAAAGTTTGAGAAAATCGTGACACACACACACAAAAACTAAAACTCACTGCGGTTGAGTCGATTCTGACTTATAGCCACCCTATAGGACAGAGTAGAACTGCCCCATAGAGTTTCCAAGGAGCACCTCGTGGAATCGAACTGACAGCTTTTGGTTAGCAGCCGTAGCACTTAACCACTATGCCACCAGGGTTTCCCGTGACACAATACAAATACATAAATGAAATAAAAGTTTCATGAAGCAACACTTTGGTTAGTCGAACCATACACAATGTACACAGATGTTTTCTATTCTATTTTAAATACTTCATTAAAAACAAACACAAACTTGTCTCAAGTTACTCGATTTATTTCACAACTGTGAATGGGGTCCTGGCCCTCAGTTTGAAAAATATTGCTCTAGGATATTATGTACCTGGGAGTAAAATTTCTGGTCAACGAATTTGTGCATCTTCCCTTTGTTCTACTTTTGCACCAACTCTTTGTTGCCAATATGGTGGGTATGATGTGGAATCTTCTTGTCTCAGTTTGTATTTTCTCTCTCTACCAACACAATCCCAATTCATGCTTGCTGGGCTGTTTGTGTCTTCTGTTCATACCAACTGATTCTATTGAGGTATTCTGTTTTATTTCCCAACTGATTAATAAGGGACCTGTATTATTCTGGATAAAAACAAAACAAAAACAAACTCTTTGCCATCAAGTCAATTCTGACTCATGGCAACCCCATGTGTTACAGAACAGAACTGCTTTATAGCGTTTTCTTGGCTGTAATCTTTATGGAAGCAGATTGCCAGGCCTTTCTTCTGCAGCTGTGCTGAGTGTGTTCAAAATGCCAACCTTTAGGTTAGCAGATGATGGCAACCCGCTTGCACCACCCAGGGAACTCATATTCTGGATAGGAACCTTTATGTATTGGAGACGACTTTTTCAAATCTGTGGCTTTTTTTTTTTTTTTCATTCTTTATGCCAGAAATTTCTAATTGAAATATAGTTAAATTTATAAAACTTAAAAAAAAGTTTGAGACATACTGGGATAATCAACTGAGTTATTCTGTAGCTGCAAATTGAAGGCTTTCAAAATCTGTAGCCAGGCAGAGTATGGATGGGCAAGACCACCTCCGTGGAGAGTTTTCCCTGTAACTCCCTGCAATATTGAGCTCTCCCTGTACTGACTGCCTGTGGCTCCTACTACTGTACGTTTTGACTCTTGGTTATATTTTACTTAGCACTATATTTCATTCTACCATTTAATACTCTTTGTTTCACATACATAAATTAGGCCTCTCCAGTGAGACTGTAAACCTCTTCAGGGAAGAAGAGTCATGAGCTTCTTATATAACCTCTGAAGTGCTTAGGGGATAACGATGCTGGTCCCCCACAGGCATTTGATTATATATAGACTGAAAGTGACCAAATGGCCCCCTGATCTTTTAATAACACTTGGTGCTCCGAACTTTGGTTCACTCTGAGGAAACTCAATGAGTTGAACTTAAAATCTGTTTCCTTCTAAAAAGATTTCATTTTAACGGGCAGTATTTTTTTATTTTTTAAGGCTAGCAAAACCCCAAACTTAGAGTTAGTAAACTCACTGCAACCTCTCACAGGATCCATTTTTTAATTTTCTTCTCCAGAACTTTGGAATTCTTTTCTAAACTCTACCCCCAAACCATTCAGACCCTACCTGTCCAACGGCATTTCTGGGAATCTTGTTCCGCTATAAAGCTGAGGCGTGTCAAAGAAAGCTCTGAAGCTGGAAAATGGAAGTTCTGCATCCCATCCTGCTTTTCGCCAGTAACGATTTGTGCAAGCTCGAGTGGCTGAAGCGGCCCCAGAACTTCAGCCACCTCATCATCAAAGAGTTGCTGGGATGCTAGAGAAGTGACAAACGTGATCGAGATTCAAAAAGAAAAGTGACAAGGACACAAATGCAAGACTTTTTCTATTTTTTTTTTTATTCCATAAAAGAAGCTAAGTTTACTTCCAATATCCTTCAGATTCCCCTAAAATCCTGCATAACACATGCACACACTTTCTCTCACTCTGTGGGAGGACCTTACTGTTGCAAAAAGATTCCAGACTACCGGTGAGGTGGGACACCAGCTGGGTTTGTTTGAACGTGCTGTTACACTTGGCTCTTAGGAAAGCTGCCCTCTAGTCATTACACACCTATAGCTTGGGATTCTGAAGAGACAGCATGGGTTCTGCTCATATTGCACAGGGAGGAAGTGGGATGAGGCACAGGGTAAATACTTTATATTCCTTATTTCTGTAAACCTTCATGGACAGACTGTTTTTCAAAGCCCTTTAACACCTGTTAATACCAAAAGTAAGTTAAGAGACAATTAACTATACAAGGCCAAACGTTCAACACTTATCCAAAAGAAAGATGGGAAGGCAAGGAGGGGAAGGGAAGCTAGATCAATGGAAACAAAGCAAATGGAATGGAAATAATGAGAATGCTGACATATTGTAAAAGTTGCAACCAAAGGCACGGAGCAATTTGTATAAAAATTGTTAACGGTGGGGGAAGTAAGTAAAGAAAGATACTACAGCTGCCATTTTCTAATTGAGAGGTGTGAGGCGATTTTAGCCACCATCTTGCTTGTATACAACCTTTATAATCTCTACTCTCAAGGTTTCAAAAGTTGTGGTTTTTAAACATTTTATTACATAGCATAATCTATCTGGCACATATTATATATTTAGGGCTTTATCATAGTATCCTAGTTTTCTTTTCTGAAAAATGATAGGGTTGCACTTGATCAAGACTAAGATCCTTTTTAGTACGTTCTCTGATCCTGATACCCTGCTTAATGGAACCTCTGGGAACAAAACTTGTTAAAAACGAAGTCGGTTAGGGAAGAGTTGGAGAGTGACCCGTTTAAAAGTTTGTCTTCTGGAAACTGAAGACCATTAAACACAAAAGCTGTTGGCAATGCTGAGGTTGGTGGGGAGTCAGCAGTCTAATGAGAGTGTCTGGCCCCATCTGGGGAGCACAGGGAGCAAGGTGTGGGGGTGGGGTGGGCAGAACCAGGACAGTTGGATGAATAAAGAAGCCTTTCTCTAGATATGCCACATAAAACTCACCTCGCCCAAGGGTTGAACTTCTTAGATTCACATTTCTTTAGAGAACAGAGGCCAGGTGGCCTCACAGACTCTCCAAGCCAGACCTGAGGTGTGGACTTGGCCTAGCTCCACTTAACCACATCTGAAAAGCTGCTGTCAGTACTTCAGGCTCTACTTATGTCACACTGACACAGATTGTTGGCTTTTGTTTCCTTTCTTCCTTTTTCAAAAGCTCCTCACAGGAATGGTTTGGCAGGCAGCTCTGGGCCCCGCTGTGATGGCGAATCTAACGAGCTTGTCCTACTGATTGATTAAAAGTGATGGGCAACTGAAAACTCCAGCATGGAAATTAGCTGGTTGTGACTGTCCTAATGGTTGGGCTCGCTAATGAATTGGGTCTGATTACAGCCCAATCTCTTGAGTGCCTCCTGTTGCCCCCATTTGGGGAATTCTTCTGCTTCAAGTACATTTTGGAAAGCAGTACAGAGTTCTCAGCAGGATGTCAGGGACAGGGCCATATATAGATATATGTATGTATACATATACATATTTATTTAGCCCAGTTGTTGCTCTCAAATCCTTCTCTGCTCAATTGGGAGGCAGAAGGTGATTCCACAAAAACCAGAGCGGAAGCAGTGCCAAAGCCACCTGCTGCTAAGAAACGGTACGTGTCAATTCATTCATCTCAAATAGGTCTGTGTGTTCTAAACTGGGACCAAACGGAGATTCTCTGAGGGTGCATCTGGAAGCCTTAAGTTGCGTAACTGTTTTTTCTAGCAAGCTCATTCTTCACAATTAGACCTTGTTACTTAAAGTCTTCAAAGACAATGTAGATGACCTGCACCTGAACATGGTTCCTACTCAGCAACTGGGCAGGAAAATGACTTCAGGCTTTGCAGTATTTCTGTTAGCTTTCTCTCTCCAACTGGGTTATAGATGAATGGAACTTGACTCTTCATTCGTGGAAGAAGAGGGTAGAAGATGATCTCTAAGGTACTGTCAACGAGTCCCATATTTCTATTTTAAGTGTCCCTGTAGATAAGCAGTAGCTCGCATGTCCTCATCCATGGGCTCAGTGCTGCCCATCCCTTGGAATGCGTTTCTGCCCCAACAGGAAGTACACGTGAAGTCTCTGGTTGAGCAGGAAAGTTGCCTCATATCAGATTTACTGTGGGACATGATTAGACAGGAAGACCTGAATTGCTACTGACACTGTTCCTACTAGATTCCTGCCTTCTTTCTGACTGGACGCAGATACCTGCATTCTCCAAAGCTGGCCTGGTCTTCCTGGATTTCTGACCTGACTGTTATGTTGCTGTCGTTAGGTGCCATCCAGTTGGTTCCGGCTCATAGTGACCCTACGTACAACAGAATGAAACACTGCCCAATCCTGCGTTATTCTCACAGACATTGCTATGCTTGAGCCCATTGTTGCAGCCACTGTGTCGATCCATCTCATGAGGGTCCTCCTCTTTTTTGCCGACCAAACATGATGTCCTTTTCCAGGGACTGGTTCCTCCTGATAACATGTCCAAAGTATGTGAGATGAAGTCTTGCCATCTTTGCTTCTAAGGAGCATTCTGGCTGTACTTCTTCCAAGGGATTTGTTTGTTCTTCTGACAGTCCATGGTATATTCATTATTCTTCACCAATGCCATAATTTAAGGACATCAATTCTTCTTCTGTCTTCCTTATTCATTGCCCAGCTTTCACATGCATATGAAACTATTGAAAACACCGTGGTTTGAGTCAGGCACGCCTTAGTCCTTAAAGTGACATGTTTGCTTTTTAACACTTTAAGGATATCTTTTGCAGCAGATATGCCCAGTGCAATGTTTCGTTTGGTTTCTTGGCTGCTGATTCCATGGACGTTGATTGTGGATCCATATAGTAATAACATAATTGTTGTTGTTGTTGTCAGGTGCTGACGAGTTGGTTCTGAGTCATAGCGACCCGATGCACAACAGAACAAAACACTGCCCAGTCCTAAGTCATCCTTACAATCGTTGTTATGCTTGAGCTCATTGTTGCAGCCACTGTGTCAATCCACCTCATTGAGGGTCTTCCTCTTTTCCGCTGACCCTGTATTCTGCCAAGCATTATGTCCTTCTCCAGGGACTGATCCCTCCTGACAACATGTACAAAGTATGTAAGACACATTCTCACCATCCTTGCTTCTAAGGAGCATTCTGGTTGCACTTCTTCTAAGACAGATTTGTTCACTGTTTTGGCAGTCTGTGGTATATTCAATATTCTTCGCCAACACCACAATTCAAAGGCATCAATTCTTCTTTGGTCTACCTTATTCATTATCCACCTTTCACATGCATATGATGCGATTGAAAATACCATGGTTTGGGTCAGGCACACTTTAGTCTTCAAGATGACATCTTTGCTCTTCAACACTTTAAAGAGGTCCTTTGCAGCAGATTTACCCAATGCAATGCATCTTTTGATTTCTTGACTGCTGCTTCCATGGCTGTTGATTGTGGATCCAAGTAAAATGAAAGCCTTGACAACTTCAGTCTTTTCTCTGTTTATCATGATGTTGTTCCTTGGTCCAGTTGTGAGGAGTTTTGTTTTCTTTCCGTTGAAGTGCAATCCATACTGAAGGCTGTGGTCTTTGATCTTCATTAGTAAGTGCTTCAAATCCTCTTTACTTTCAGCAAGGAAGGTTGGGTCATCTGCATAACGCAGGTTGTTAATGAGTCTTCCTCCAATCCTGTTGCCCTGTTCTTCATATTGTCCAGCTTCTTGTATTATTTGCTCAGCATACAGATTGAATAGGTATGGTGAAAGAATATAACCCTGACGCACACCTTTCCTGACTTTAAACCAATCAGTATCCCCTTGTTCTGTCTGAAAAACTGCCTCTTGATCTATGTAAAAGTCCCTCATGAGCACAATTAAGTGTTCTGGAATTCCCATCCTTCGCCATGTTATCCATAATTTGTTATGATCCACACAGTCCACTGCCTTTGCATAGTCAATAAAACACAGGTAAATATCCTTCTGGTATTCTCTGCTTTTAGCCAGGATCCATCTGACATTAGCAGTGATATCCCTGGTTCTACGTCTTCTTCTGAAACCGGCCTGAATTTCTGGCAGTTTCCTGTCGATATACTGCTACAGCTGTTTTTGAATGATCTTCAGCAGAATTTTGCTTGCGTGTGATATTAGTGACTAAAAAAAAAAAAGCAAAAACCCATTGCTGTTGAGTCAATTACTTTCCACATTCGGTTGGATCACCTTTCTTGGGAATAGGCATAACATAATTACCAAATGTATATTGTAATTGTTGTTGTTGGGTGCCATCAAGTTGTTTCTGATGCATTTCGACTCCATGTGACAGAGTAAAACTGTCCCATAGGGCTTTCTTGGCTGTAATCTTTGTTCTGTGTTTTTTTTAATTGTGCTTTAAGTGAAAGTTTGCAAATCAAGTCAGTTTCTCACACAAAAACCCAGATACACCTTGCTACATACTCCCAATTGCTCTCCCCCTAGTGAGACAGCCTGCTCCCACCCTCCACTCTCTCTTTTCATGTCCATTTCATCAGCTTCTAACCCCCTCTACCCTCTCATCTCCCCTCCAGGCAGGAGATGCCAACATAGTCTCAAGTGTCCACCTGATCCAAGAAGCTCACTCCTCACCAGCATCCCTCTCCAACCCATTGTCCAGTCCAATTCCTGTCTGAAGAGTTGGCTTTGGGAATGGTTCTGTCCTGGGTCAACAGGAGGTCTGGGGGCCATGATCACCGGGGGTCCTTCTAGTCTCAGTCAGACCATTAAGTCGGGTCTTCTTACGAGAATTTGGGATCTGCATCTCTCTGCTTTCCTGCTCCCTCAGAGGTTCTCTGTTGTGTTCCCTGTCAGTGCGTGTAATCTTAATTGTTTTTGGAAGGAGATCGCCAGGTCTTTCTCTAGTGGAGACACCGCCTGGGTTTGAATTGCCAATCTTTTGTTTAGCAGCTGAGCACTTAACCTTTGTGCCACCAGGTCTCCTATATCATAATTATCAAGACATAATTACCAAATGTGTATGCGTGTGTGTCTGTGTCATAATTACTAAGATGTGATGTACTTATGTAAAACATGAAATTGTAACTCCTTCACCTCTCTCAAACACACAGGTTGAGAAGTGCTATGCTAGAGGAATGTAGGAGCAAGGGGAGACGATGGTCACTGCATAGTTTATTTGATCCCCTGTTTCTTTATTAGGAATATGTCAGATGATGTAACAAACCCTAAACAGTGTTTTAAATAAGAAAAGTTCTTTTCTCACTGATGTAATAGTTCAATGTAGGTATACTTGGACAGCTGGCAGCTCTGCTCCACACAGTGTTTCAGGGACTTAGCCACCTACTGTCTTATGGCTCACATTCTGTAGGGTGTTGGAGTTCTTTGCACCAGGGTATTGTGGAAGGGCATGTAAAAGCCCCATGTACTTTTCAGACACTTCCCTCACATTCTGTTGCAGAGACAGCGACATGGCCCTACCTGGAAGCAAGCAGGGTGGTGCTAGGGAAGATAGTCCCTGGCTGCGTTTCTACCTTCCAGCAACACTTCCACTACAAAACCAAACAAACAAACCAGTTGTCGTCAAATAGATTCTAACTCATGGCAACTCCATGTGTGTCAGAGTAGAACTGCCCTCCATAGGTTTTTCAATGGCTGTGATCTTTTGGAAATAGATCATTCTTCCAAGGCACCTCTGAGTAGATTCAAACCTTTCATTTAGTAGCTGAGTACTTGACCATTTGCCTCACCTAGGAAGTCCTATAGATGGGCACGCATTTTTGGTGGCCAACTATTCATGTCTGCCACAGTTTCTCACATAGTTCTCAGAAATTTCCTTCTATTCTTACTTTCAGTTTTTATATAATGATTAATAGAATCGGCAGCCAGTTACATTAAAAAAGAGACAAAACTTTTTGAATCAGATTGATGTTTGAATTATGGCTCCAACATTGGCTAATTGTGTAAAAACCTTGGGAAATTTACCCAAAATCTGTGCTTCCACTTCCAGATCGGTAAAATAGGGGTAATAATACTATTTTCTAGGGTTAATCATAGAGGTAAAGTGATTGCCATGTAATAACTGCTCATCGATTGATTGCTTTGATCATCATTTCAGTAAAATCATTGCCAACAAATTTTTGGCAGTTAACATGGTACTGTCAAACTCACAATTTCCTTAAATTTGAGATTTTTTTTCCTGTAACCTGAATTAGTTTTCACTTATTCACAGAAGATTAGAGCTAGAAGTCCCACGGAGATCATCATATCTGTTGTCTTGGGACATCAAATGACTTATTCAAGATGGTAGAGGTCATTAGTGGAACAGGTAAGACGAGGCCTTGTATCTTTTGGCTTACAGTTCAATGTGCTGTCCAATTCTTTCTTTTAAATTTACTGAAAGTAGAGCACATCTAAATGGTAGCTTCCAAGTTCAAACTTTTGAATGACACATTTGTATGGTTTGGTTGGGTGTACTTTCTGGGCTAGCTGTCATTTTCCTGAATTCACTGTCATTTTTTAGTATTAAGGTACAAGAATTGTCTTCAAATAATGATTTTTGTTGTTTCTGGCAAGGTTACTTCTACCTAGTCATTAAAATGTGGCTTTCAGTTAATTTTCTCATGGAAAAAAGTAGTGATTTAAAAGACATGAACAATAGATTCTCTAAATGCCATATTTTAAGCCAATATTTTTTCTTCATACTCCTCCCTCTCCAACCCATTCATCTTTCCTTTCTTTCAATGGTTTGCTGACTGTTAAGAACATATCATCTGTGTTTTGTTTGTTTGTTTTCTTACTCATTAAATATACTGTAATATTCTACAGTAAGAAAGCCAAACCATTCAGCAATATTATTTTGAGATAACTGAATTTCTGACAAACATTTATAATAAAGACATAAACCTCCAGGTCTGACTATTTGAACACAAATTGAATATTAGTAGCAAGAACAAGCAATTATTGCCTGTTTTTCCTGTACCCAGGCGTTATGTCATATGACTTGTTTACAGCACTGTGCTTTCCTTTTTCTCTATAGGAGTGGTCTTTGCTAACCCCAGTTTTTTTTTTTTTGTTGTTGTTAGCTGCTGTTGAGTTGCCCCCACCTCATTGCGACAAACACCGTGCACAACAGAATGAAATGGTGCTTGGTCCTGCGTTATCACCATGATCAGGCTGTTGTGATCCACAGGGTTTTCATTTGCTGATTTTCAGAAGTAGATTGCCAGGCCTTACTATCTTAGTCTGCAAGCTCTGCTGAAACTTGTTCAGCATGATAGCAGCACGAAAGCCTTCACTGACAGATGGGTGGTGGCTGTGCATGAGGTCTATTGGCTGGGAATTGAACCTGGGTCTCGCACATAGAAGATGAGAATCCTACCAGTGAGCCACCATTCAGGAAATATGATCCTACTGCTTTTTGTGCCTCAAGGGGTCTTCTTCAGTGCCTCTGCAACCCTTAAAGGACTAGGTGATGGTCCATTTCCCACCTTACATGTTTTCTTCTGATCAAATTCTCTAGGCTGTAGAAGAAAACAAAGGATTTTTAGACATAGAGGCATAGAGGGTCAGAATGTCAGATACTGGAATTGTCTCCCACAGCTTCAATCTTTCATAGCATGCCTCTGAAGGCTGACTGAGGCTTAAACCTTTGAATGGAGGATATCCCATGAATGTTCCCTCTCCTGTCTCTGTCACTTTCCTCACTCTACCTCTTTTTCATGCATTCCTACTTTTTAAATTCATTAATCAGGATTTCTCTGTGCTCTGCCTCATGAAAGGCCTTCCTCCCCTCCCCACCTCACTCCAGAAGGAAAGGTGAGAACCTGGATCCCTTCTTTTCTTATAAATTAGAGGGCTTTGAATTTCGGACAGATGCTTACAGAGGTGCACCTTAGCTTAACTGCGGTAGTTTGGGAGGGGTGGGCTGCAGTCCCAATAACCATAGCTCTTTTTTAAATTAGCTCACCTGGTGTCTTATTTATCTAGGGCTGCTATAAGAGAAATACCACAAGTGGATGAGTCAATAAACACAAGTTTATTCTCTCACAATCTAAATCTAGTAGCCTAGAAGTGCAAATTGGGGGTATCAGCCCCAGGGAAAGGCTTTCTCTCTGTTGGCTCTGGAGGAATGTTCTTGTCATCAATCTTCTCCTGGTCTAGGAGCTTCTCAGTGCATGGAAACTTGGGTCCAAAAGATGTGCTCTGCTCCCTGCACTACTTTCTTGGTGGTATGAGGTCTGCTGTGTCTCTTTGCTCACTTCTCTCTTTTATATCTTAGAAGAGATTGATTTAAGACACAGCCTAATCTTGTAGAATGAGTCCTGCCTCATTAACATAACTGCCACTAATTCCACCTCATTAACATCATAGAGGTATGATTTACAACACATAGGAAAATCACATCAGATGACAAAATGGTGGACAATCACACAATACTGGGAAACATGGACTAGCCAAGTTCACACACATGTGAAGCAAGCACATGTTACCAAAGTGAGCATTAACTTTTCTAAAAAACAATGTAGTTTATCGTCACATGAGTAACAGAGAGTCCTAGAATTAACGTGGGCTTAACCTCATTTCTTTTGAAATATCAAACCCTGGCATGTCATGTTAATGAAGATGTCACTTTTTCCTAGGCTTAACTTGACTCATGAGTTTCTCACTTACTATAAATGCCTGGCACACTCATACTGATACCCAAAAAGAGAGGTATAATTCTCATTTTTTTTTTTATTCAAATATACCCATGCTATTTTTTTTTTTTTTTAATCAAATATGGGGATCAGCATAGAGGCTGTTCCCACCCCATCCTCCCACTAAAGAATATGTTGCTGCTGTGTGCTGCTGAGTTGATTCCAACTCATAGCGATCCTATAGGACAGAGTAGAACTGCCCCCTAGGGTTTCCAAGGCTATAATCTCTATGGAAGCAGACTTCCACATCTTTCTTCTGTGGGGTGGCTCTTGGGTTCGAACTGCCAACCTTTCAGTTATCAGCCAATCACTTAACCACTGCGCTACCAGGGCTCCTTCAAAATGATATAACAAATTGTAAAACGTGGAGCCATAACTTGAGTTTATAGTTAGACTGGGAAGGTATATTTGCTAGGATGCTTACTGTTGCAAGTGACAGAAAGTCAACTGAGACTAACTAAGGGGAAAAAGATGAGTTCATGTCAATGGTAAGTTAAGGGGGTGTGCTTAACTTCAGGCATGGCTAGACCCAGGGGGTGTCAAATGATATTGTCTCTCTCTTTTCATCTCTAGCTCTGCTTGCCTTGCCTTGGTGTTTCTTCCTATGGTGGCAGCATGGGACTGCCTTCAGTGTAGGTAGCCCCAGGTCTACCCTGTTGCTAAAGCTCCAGACTCCTCCTGACCAGTAGCTCCAGCAAAAATCCATTAAGAATTGTTCATTGAGTTTACCTACGGTGGCTTCCCTAAGACTGAATCAACACACTGTTTGCATCTGGGGCATCTGAGACCGATGAGTGGTGGAGGTCTTGGTGATGGGAGATGATAGGAGTAGAAAGACTTTAGGACTTGCTTTCCTCATTGGAAATGAAGAGACAGTCTAGGAGGTAGGTATGAAGGCCCCTTTGCTCCTCAAACCCTTTCCTTACCTTCTGGCTAATACCTGAAATGGTATCAAAGGGAAGGATGCCTATGAAGTGGCTTATATGACTATTTCTGAACAGAGTGGCTTGTGTACATATTCTTTCCTATGATGATGTTTACAAATGAGAATGGATCCTTGGAAGGTTAGATTGGTAAGGTTAGTACAAAAAAACAAACAAACTAAACCCGCCACTGTCGAGTCAATTCTGACTCATAGTGACCCTATAGGACAGAGTAGAACTGCCCCCACAAGGAGAAGCTAATAAATTCAAACTGTCAAAATTTTGGTTAGCAGCCAAGCTCTTAACCACTGTACCCCAAAAAACCAAACCCATTGCTGTCAAGTCAATTCCAACTCATAGCGACCCTATAGGTCAGAGAACTGCCCCATAGAGTTTCCAAGGAGTGCCTGGTGAATTCGAACCACTGACCTTTTGGTTAGCAGATGTAGCTCTTAATCACTACACCACCAGGGTTTCTAACCACTATACAGGATAGTGCTAAATATTAGAAATGAAAGGGAAGTGGCCTCAGGAAGGGGGAGAATGAATTCAGAAAGAGGAGGAAGCCTTAGTCAAGGACAAATTACCTGCTTACAGGCCTGTGACTGGTACTGGTGGTGTGGGGAGGGGAGTAGGGTGTCTGACAAATCAGTGTCCTTCCACTTTGTAAGATGGTTTCTGCCAGTTGCCATTAAACCATTTCCAACTCATGGCGGCTTCATGTGTGCCATAGTACAACAGTGCTCCACAGGGTTTTCAATGGCTGATTTTTTGGAAATAGATCACCAGGCTTTTCCTGTGAAGAGACTCAAGATGGATTCAGACCTTCAAACTTTGAGTTAATAGCTGAGCACTTTAATTGTTTGCACCACCCAGGGATTGCCTTATAATAAGGTGGAATGCCCTTTTATAACTCTTGTTCTGGAAAGCAATGTGCATGTTTATTTGTAGGCACACCACACGCAATATGCTGTGTGTGCATATATTTCTTTGTGTGTTGTCACAAGAACCATATGACCTTTCATGTTAGGGTTGGGATGGAGTGTCACAGTCTGACAGGTGTGTTCTAACTTTTGTCTGCAGCACAGGGCTCAGCAAGAAGCAGAATAACAGACAGGACTGCAGGGTGGGAGGATAGCTTTGTGTCTGGCCTGCTTTGGGCCTGCTTCTGGGGGGCCTTTGTAGCTTGCTTTGGGCTGCATTCCCATGTTTATTTTGGGAGCAGCGGAGACTTAAAATCCAGCATGAAACTTGCATGACAATTTTTTCTTAAAGACGTTATAAATATGGAACTCATTTAGCGAGGAATCAAAGCTCTTGGGGTGTATTTTATAATCAGTTACTAGTATCCTCCCTCTCTCTGAAATAAGCTAAATTATATTTTAATGCAATTTGCATTAATTATATCATTTTCATTTAATTATCAGCATTTTCTTTGTTGGCATGTAAGACACACTTCCAACAGTTGTCTTTTGCAAAGCCATGGTAAGAGACCCTGTCACAGGGAACCCAGAGTGAAAGCTTCTCATCAAGGCCGACTCAGGGTTAGGATCCCCTTTCTCACTACTTAAGACCGTCTCTCCTATTTCTCCTTCTTGGTGTGAGCCTTTATTCATTTCTAATATTATAAACCAAAACTCTGGTAGGGCAGAAGAAAAAAAAATAAAGGGCAGCATGATGGGAGTAGAGATGTTTTGAGTAACATTTGGTAGTGGAGAATATGGACTTGAGAAGTAGACATGGCTGAGTTCAATTCCCAAATCAATCACTTACTGCAAATCTTGAGCACATTAGTTGACTTCTTGGTGCCAGAGCTTCCTCATTTATAAAATGAGGATAAACTTTTTCCATATAAAACCCATTGCTGTTGATTGGATTCCAACTCATAGCAAACCTATAGGACAGAGTAGACCTGCCCCCAAAGGATTCCCAAGCAGCAGCTGGTGGATTTGAACTGCCGACTTTTTTGGTTAGCAGCCAAGCTCTTAACCACTGTGCCACTAGGGCTCCATATACCAAAAAAAAAAAGGAAAAGTAGAAACAAAAAAACCAACTCCATTGTTGTTGAGTCAATTCTGACTCATAGTGACCCTATAAAGCAAAGGCAGGAATCTTCCACCTTAAGAAAGAGATGCAGCATTAATTTAATTTTTGAGGGGTAGTGTATCAGATGGAGTCCCTGGGTGGTGCAAAAAGTTAACATGCTTGGCTGTTAACTGAAAGGTTGGAGGTTAAAGTCCACCCAGAGGTGCCTCGGAAGAAACACTTAGTGATCTACTTCTGAAAATCAGCCATTCAAAACCCTGTAGAGCACAGTTCTATTCTGACACACATGGGGCCACTATGAGTTAGAGTCAGCTCGCCAGCAACTGGTTGGTTAGTGTATCAGTCAGGATAGGCTAGATTATGCTTCAGTAACAAACAATCACAAAATCTCAGTGGCTTACAAAATCAAAGGTTTATTTTTATTCATGCTACATGTTCATCCTATGGATCAGTTGCATCTTTTCTCTACTTCATTGTAGGATCCCAAAGCATGAGAAAGCCTCTATCTAGGACATACTAATCACCGTGACCAAGAGTAAAAATCTAATGAACCATGAGCCGGCTCTTAAAGTTTTTGCCCCAAGTGACACATATCACTTTACCTGTCTTTCACTGGTCAAATCAAGTCACATGGCTAGTCTTGTTATCCCTGAGGAGGAGGAAGCAGAACTCTTTATTTCCTTATGGCCTGGTGGGGCTGGCTTATTAACAGGATAAAAAAAAAAAAACCAAAAACTGAAGCTCTGAACCAGGACAGTGCATGAGAATCATCTATGGAGCTTTTCAAAAATACATATGACAAACCCTACTGAATTAAAGTCTTGTGGAAGACCCAGGAATACACATTGTTGCTATATTCCAGTTACTTCTGGTGTGCTTCCACTGGATAGCAACCACTGTGCTAAAAGATTAAGGCTGACCTTCCAAAAGTCAAGAAAATAAACTGATTAACTTTGAAGGGAAGTGTTAAAAAGAAATATCTCTGCCTTTTTCTCTAAGTCTTACAAGTCTCTCTTCTTTATTTTACCTGTTGTGCTTTTAGTGAATGGCTCCATGGCTCCCTTATTTATAATTTAGGAGGCAGGTGAGTTGAATACTTCATATTTCTCCAAGAAAAATAAAGGACTAGGTTGCTTTTTACTTATTTGTGGACCTTCATTGATTTTTCAATGGGTCAATGGCTTACAGTGGAAAACAGTACCACCATCTCTGACTTAAATCGCTCTGGGATGCTTGAAGATGGATATTTAGGCACAGGCAGCCCTTGATTAGCCATTTGCTTTGGGCAGTCCCTAGCGCTGCTGTACAGATGGTCTTCAATTAGCTTTCCATTGCTTTGTGAGTCAGTCATGAGTATTGGGTTTACCTTTCAGCATTCTCATTTTTTCCTATGGTATAAAACAAAGCCATGAAAGAAAACCACTGGGAATGGGATGAGAGGGAGGAGGACATGGGAAAGTAAAGGGGCAAAGGAGCAGGTCTAAACTGAGCACTGCCCCCCTCCTAAATTACCTTTTGGACAGTAATACGTCTTCAATCTTGATTAATCACATCCTTCAGTCCCTGATGTTACTTTGGCCAAAAAGAAGGGCCTGAGTCAGCACCTCCCCACAAAAACCAAAACCAAACCCCGTTGCTGTCAAGTTGATTCTGACTCATGGCGACCCCATGTGTTACAGAATGGAACTTGTCCATAGGGTTTTCTTGGCTGTAATCTTTATGGAAGCATATTGGCAGGTCTTTCTTCTACAGGACTGCTGGGTGGGTTCAAACTGTGAACCTTTAGGTTAAAAGTTGGGCACGAACATTTTGTGCCATCCAGGGAAAAGACCCAGCACATATACATCTAGCCATTAGTGGATGTTTAATGAAAATACTGTACTGAAGGAAGAGGTCTGATAACATCTACTTTCTTGGATCCTAAGAACACATCAAAGTTCGAGACAACAAAGAACTCATGGGGTTATTGGAGTCAGGGTGACTTTGTTCCAGGGTGATGCTTACTCTGAGGTTTCGCCTATTCTTCCCATTTCAGGAAATAAGAAGCTGAAGTGTGGGAAGTTTTAAGCATGTATTTAAATACCCTTAGGAGTCAGGAGTCTACAACCTGTTGCAGAACCATGGTTTAGCATCCCTTTGTTCTTGCATCCTTCACGGTTGTCTTTCCAAGTGTTCCAGTGCCCGGGAGTGCCTGATAGGGCTGACCCCATGTCTTGGCAGAAGCTCTGCACTGAGGTTTCAGAGCAGCAGAGAAGTCCCTCACTTCCCCACACATGCTGCCAGATGTGGCTGACAGCTGGATTTCCCCTGGTTGAAATCTACGTTTGGCTCAAGTTTTTGGTTTCTGTTAAAATACAGATGACTCTGGGAGGCATTTTATGTGTGTGGCGTGTGTCTGTGCTTTTTCTGAAAATAAAGTCTAGTGTTATGGTACAGGTCTACAAATGCTTGCTGAGTTTTTCCCGGGCGTGTGCCATAGATGGTAGCCCTTTTTCCTAATACAAAGTTTTGCTGGGAAGTACCTACCCAAGGGCTGTTTTTGATGGGGTGCCATAGTGTTGATTCCAACTCATAGCAACTCAATATGACCAAGTAGAACTGCCCCATAGGGTTTCCTAGGCTGTAATCTTTACAGAAGCAGATTGCCAGGTCTTTCCTCCCATGGAGCCACTGGGTGAGTTGGAACCACCAACACGTTTTGGTTAGCAGATGAGCACTTAACCATTGCACCACTGGGGCTCCTTACCTAAGGACTACCTTCTACTATACCCTCTTGTGTCTAAGTGTTTCAGGTGATTGAGTTCACATACATAGAACTGTGTGACCACCAGAATTGAGACAAAGAACAGGTCTACCACAAGGATCCCTTATGTTACCCTTTTATAGCCAGTCACCTCCCAGCCTTCCTTTCCTCTTTATACCCCGATGAGGATCATCTTTTAAAAACTAGATTCTCCTGGAAATACCTAAAATGAAATTAGTTAATAAGCAAGTCCCCCTAGAGAGATGTAAATCTCAGCCTGGAGGGACCAGGGTCAAAGATTGGAGAGCAGGACCAGAAGGTGGCCCAGAAGCTTTGGATTCTAGCCTCGGGCCTGGGATTTAATGTCTGTTTTGTCTTGAGAAAAGGAGTCCTGGTGGCACAATGGTTAAGCACTCGGTTGCTAACCAAACGGTTGGTGGTTTTAGCACTCCAGCAGCTCCATGGGAGAAAGACATGGTGATCTGCTCACATAAAGATTACAGCCAGGAAAACCCTATTGGCTGTTCTACTCTATCATCTAGGGTCATCATGAGTTGGAATCGACACGATGGCACATGACAACAACAACATTAACTTGAGAATGTTTCTTAATCTCTTTGAACCTCTGTTTTCTCTTCTCTAAAATGGGCATGATAATTCCAACTACCTGTGATATTGTGAGGATTTGGTGGGATAATACTTGAAATGACACTGCACATTCTAGATAACTAATGTGGTAGAAACCATTTCACATACATTATTCTGTTTAATTCCTGCATCGCTGTGAGGTTGATGTTGATGCCCCATTTTGCCAGTAGAGAAACAGGTTCAGAGAGATGTCTCAATATGCCCCAAGTCATAAGCTTGGATGGCCTAGATTCTGATTTCAAACCCAAGTCTACTGGTATCTAAAGTCTGTCCTTCTATGCTTTTTTTGATTAATATGTATTCATCCCTTATATTTATTATTATTGATGAGAGAAAGAGGGAGGGATAATTTGGGCAAATGTGTACACACAGACACACACAAAGACAAAGACACACACTCATCTATATCCAAGATGTCATTCTGCTACAGAGAAAATGTTAATTTAGAGTTCTCCTCTCTTATAAAAAACAGTTGCCGTCGAGTTGATTTTGACTCTTGAAGACCACATGTGTATCAGAGTAGAACTGTCCCATAGGGTTTTCGATGGCTGATTTTTTAGAAGTAAATCTCTAGGGCTTTCTTCCAAGGTGCCTCTGGGTGGACTTAAACTTTCAACCTTTCTCTTAGCAACTGAGCACATTAACAATTTGCACCATCCTGCTCACCCCCACCCCATAAAACCAAAACCAAACCTGCTGCCGTCAAGTCCATTCCGACTCATAGTGACCCTATAGAACAGAGTAGAACTGCCCTATAGAGTTTGCAAGGAGCACCTGATGGATTCGAACTGCTGACCTCTTAGTTAGCAGCCGTAGCACTTAACCACGACGGCATCAGGATTTGCCCCCACCCCACAGAGATTAGAAAATTAACGTTCCGTTAGTTATTAAAAACAACAAAACTGCTTATCCTTAGGTTGGAGCCCAGGTGGCGCAGTGGTTAAGAGCTCTGTTGCTAACCAAAATGTCGGCAGTTCGAATCTACCAGCTGCTGCTTGGAAGCCCTATGGGGCAGTTCTACTCTATCCTATAGGGTCGCTATGAGTTGGAATCGACTTGATGGCAACCAGTTTTTATCCTCAGGTTAGAGTTTTCCCCATGTAGGAGGTACAGTTAGGTTCCAATGCATCCAGGTTTCAGCTAAGGATAGTTTGGACCAGTTCATTAGGAGTTTGGGGAGCAGTGTGAGAAACATCAAAGGCTATTGCTTACGCAAACTGTGTTGGGGAGACCAATGCAAAATTTCCTGAGCAGGCCTGGAAACTCAGATTTATTGTTTCTAGAAATTGTTAAGAAGAGATTACACCCAGCACACCCAGCAACATTGCCGAGAAGTTGAAATCTGTCTCAACTCTTCCTTTTCTGGGCCCATTACTCTACTGTCATACCTTCTCCTTCCTGGCCTTGCCCCTCCCTGTCAAGGCCCATCTTCCTCCTGCTCACATTCAGCTGCCCGTTCTGCCCTGGCCTGGCCTCTTCCAAAATGCCCCAGGCTCCAAAATGACTTCCCCTCCCTCAGTCCTTGTCACCCAACCAGGCTCCTACTCTCTAAGTCCAGGTTTCCATAAATATTTTGAGATCTCAGAATGCCAAGATATAATGTGCGTGTGTGTTTGTGTATGTGCGTGTGTTTGTAGAATATGCAAAGAAGTTTTAATTTTTAAAGCAAATAATCCCAGACAGTGACTGATGCAGCAAAAACAACATGGAGTGAATTAAGCAAGTATCATTGCAAGAGGAATTTGTCTGGTGTTGTTTTGAGTAACTAGATTTGTATTCATCAGGGTATGAAAGTGTTAGACCAAAAACAGATGCTGAAATTTCAACTTTCCTGTGAAACATTCCATCTAACAGTCATTTTTTGTTTTGATGAAGTCACAGTGCTATTAGGCAAAGGCTCTAAGCAAGTTGCACTTAAAAACCACCTTCAGTCAAGTCAGCTCTGACTTGTGGGGACCCCTGTATGTCAGAGTAGAATTGTGCTCCATAGGGTTTTCGATGGCTGATTTTTCAGAAATAGATCACCGGGCCTTTCTTCCAAGGTGCCTCAGGGTGGACTTCAACCTTTCAGTTAATAGCCAAGCACGTTGAGAGTTTGCACTACCCAGACTTCAAGTTGCACATACTGGACAATGATCTGTATATGTGAATCTAAATATTTGGTATAAAGAATAGTACTTTTGACTTGCTGGTCTTTTTCTTCTTTGGTTTCAAAAAAGATATCACACTGTTAAGAAATGGAAATATTTATATTTCCTTTATTTGTTTGAGTCCCAGGTGATGCAGATAGTTAAGCACTGGACTACTAACCAAAAGGTTGGTGGTTCAAACCCACCCAGAGATGCCTTGCAAGTAAGGCCTGGCTATCTGCTTCTGAAAGGTCATGGCCTTGCAAACCCTATGAAGCAGTTCTACTTTGCACACATGGGTTCACCATGAGTTAGAATCAACTTGACGGCACACAACAACTACAACAGCAGGGATAAACGAAGGATAAATAGCCATGTCAAAAAGATAGCCAAGCAACATACAGCTGTCCACCTGAGATCTCAGATTTGTCAACCTTCCACGGCGTTGTGATAGCACTTTGTCTCTCCGCTCTTTTGTTTACTCTGCCTTATGTCACAGTTTCCTTAATGTTTATTTTTTCTACACTTCTAGTCTGAATGGAGAATGTGTTGAAGAAATGGAGAGATACTAAGATCAGACAGCTGCCTTCAATTTCTTTGTACTAAAAAAAGGGAAGGAAGGTAAGAAGGAAGGAAGGAAGGGAGGAAAGGAAGGAAGAAGGAAGGAAGGATACATGTTCACTATCTCCCACTTTCTTTGCCTTAAAGAGAAAGGGCCATTCATCGACTGTGATGGTTAAGATTGTGTGTCATCTTGGCTGGGTCATGATTCTGAGTCTTGGCAGTTGTATAATGTTGTGATCACATCCCTGTTGAGGTCTGATACGTGATCACCCCCATGATGGGATCTGCTGAGTGGTACCAGCGGGGGTGGGGCCTGTGGCGGCTCATCACCCCTCAGCCTTCATCACTCCGCCCTCTGCCGCCTAGTCCTTTCTGCTCTCTTTGCCGGGCTTATGCTTGTTCTGGATCCTGCAGCTGGCTCCTGTTAGTTTGACTTCCGGTTCTTGGTCTAGCAGCTTACCAGTGGTCTGACCTGCTGATCTTGAGATTCATTGATTTTCACAGCCTGCAACAGCACTGCTTTTCGGCCTGCCCTTCCTGGGTTCACCATCCCTGGGGCTACGTGACTTCAGAGAAGTCTCTTCCCTGCTCCATGGACTTGGGATGTTACTGCCTCTAAAAACCGAGTGAGCCGTTTCCTTCATATAAATCTTTCTCTCTATATATATGCTTTACTGGTTTTGCTTCTCTAGAGAACCCAGCCTAAGACATCAGCCAAGCCGTGGGTGTGCTTCTAGAAGTAGTAGGTAGCTACAGAACTGAGAAAGCTGGTGGAAAGGGGTGGGAGAATGAGGTGAGAGAAATCAAAGGTGAAGTAAAGAAGAGAGCCTGCAAAAGTCGAAGCTTTGACAAGACAGGAAGGAGATAAAATCGTAGTCGCTCTTGTGATGGGTGGTATTTTTGTGGTTATGGCTTATGTGGGGCTATAGTACTAGATGGATGGGCAAGGGGCTGGAGGTTGCTCTAAAGTCAATCTCGGTTTGAATTCAGGCTCCAAGAGCTACTAGCAATATAACTTTGTTCAAGGCGCTAAGCTCTGTGAGCTTCTTTTCTTCTCATCTATAAAATAATGTTGAAAATCCTGGTTATTTTTATAGGGTTGTTGTGAGGAGCACATGGACTAATCTATATAAAGCTCACAATAGAGTGTCTGGCACATAGTAAACATATGATTAAAGCACAAAAAAACCCAAACCAGTGGCTGTCACGTCGATTCTGACTCATAATGACCCTATAAGATAGAGTAGAACTGCCCCCCATAGGATTTTTAAGGAGCCGCTGCCTGTGGATTCGAACTGCTGAGCTTTTGGTTAGCAGCCGAGCTGTTAACCATTGCGCCACCTGGGCTCCAAAACATATGATTATTGTCACTTATTTTGCTGTTAGTTGAAAGAAATTCTGCATTTCAAATATTGTACCAAATAAACCTTGAAATGTAGTTTTTAAGGTAGCAAGTGATTTTGTATTTCAGAAAAAACGGCCCTCAAGTATCTTTGTGCTCAAAGGGAACTGCTGTACCTAATCAGCAGGTATTGATTAGAGGGTGTGCCCAGGGCCCTGAGAAGCTACAGCAACACTATTCATAAACAGACAGTGAGGCACGAAGTCATAAAATGTTTTATGGGAAAATCCATGAAAACATCAAGCCTTCTATAATACTAAAAAAAAAAAAAAAAACTAGTAAAGACTAATTTAAATCATTCATATTTTATTAGACAATGTCGGCGGTTATGGGTTAATCAATTTCAAATTGATTTTATTTGAGTATAATTGGCATTTTTAGAAAGTGGATTTATTGCTCACAGTTCCCTTGCCCAATGAGAAATTATTGCAATATTAGTAGTTAATGCACTCTGATCAAATCTACATCATGAATCAAATAGTCTCAAATTGAACTCCTGATAATGTCTCATAAGATTAAATGAAAAAGACACAGAGGATGTGGGCTGCTTTTCAAAGCCTCAACCAGGGAGCAGGAAATGGTGATTCTAGAAGACACATGCTATTTTTCTTTTTTTGGCTGTCTAGAGTCTGAAACCCCGTCCTCCTATGTCTTGGTAAGAGGCAGAATTCTCCCTCTAGTAAAGAAGGGGCAGAAAAGCAAACCGAGAACGACAGATCTTGTCTCCCTTGCAGCTAGAGCGTGCAGGTGACCAAGGCTCAGTCAATCAGATCACCTCACCCCAGACTGCGAATCGTTCCCAGTGAAGTGCAGAGGCAGACGTAGTGAAGAATCCATTGTGGCAGGAGAGGCAGTGGTGGAAGCCACTCCAGTTCTAAGGCCAGGGGCAGGGGCAGTGCACGGGATCAACAGTGCAGTGTTCTCCTTGCTGCACAGTGTCACTGCAGGTCAGGCATAAGCAGGATGACTATACATCCCAGAGCACCTGGAACAGTCCCGGGTTATGCCTTGTGTAGTTATTATGTCTTGAGTAATTATTAATAGCATCCTCCTTCTCTTTAAAAATTGTCCTAGTTTGGAAAGTCAATAATATGGCCCTCTCAGTCATAAGCACAATCCCTTATATCCTCAAACACCTCTCACACTGGTCCCTTCACCTTCTTGCTCTGAAATATGGCTCTTTTCTGAGGACACTCCTTTCTTTGCAGCCCTCTCCAATGGTGGTTGTTTCACCTCCTACACTCCTCATTCCTTGGGCCTGCAAGGTGGGTAGATGTTTTCCTTATCATACTTGTTTCTTATTGCTGCTTCCAAATCACCTCTTATTTCTCCATACTCCCCTACCCCCAGATCCAAGAAATATCAGGTCATCTGATTCTACAACTATGTCGTGGTCACCTACGACCCCTTTTTCCTGGAAAGTTTTAGCCCCTGATACTGTCTTTTATTCTCCAACTCTACCCCTGTCAATATTTTGAGTGATTTTAATACCAAAATAGATTATCTTTCTTCTATTGGCCCCTTGGTTCCTCCAAAGATCTTGTCTTTGACCATCTCAGCCATCCATTCCTATGATCATACCCTAGACCTTGTTTTACTAATACCTGTTTTCTGTTTTCGAGCAGTCCACTGTCCAACCATTGCCTATTACCTTTCCAGTTCCCTCTTTCTAGCACCCTACTCCAACAACTTTTTAACTCTATTATGACCTCCACTCCGTGGACCCTATCATCTTCTATCCATCTATCACCCTCCTTATGACCTCATTTGTTTTCTTTCCTGACTTGAATTCCACGGCTTAATTATAATTGTTTTCTTGTGTACACCATCAACTCCCTTGGTCCCTCTCTCTCTGATATACTAGCTTGGCAAAACCTTAACTTTGATTCTATCCAATGACAAGTCTACAATCAAGCTAGGGAAAAACCATATAATCATGCCATGGCAGAGATGGCCACTTATCAACTCCAGTAAGTCTCCCTTTTTTCTTTAGTAGTTTTACACCTGAAGTTTAGCTAGGTTCATGGCTTCATGAACGAAACTTCCGCCCAATAAGAAAGTTTTATTCCTTTATTATACTTTAGATAAAAATTAAATAGAAATATAGTCTCTAATTTTTTTATATTCCAATGGCTTTTTCTTGTGCACGCCTTGAGAAATGTGCACCCCCTTTTTGAAGACCACTGTACTTGACGGCTCCTAGAAATTGCTCAAAGTTTTGCATGAGGTGGTTTCTTCGTGGCATTACTTGGTTTGATACTAAGAAGTTCTTATGTCAAGTAATGATTGTGGAGAATATTAGATTTGGAAGGGATCGTAGAGGATTTCTAGTCCACCTTTGCATACAAACTGCTATCTCTTCTACTATATCCATCTCTTGTTTTCATTCACAGGGGACTCACTCTTACTTCATAAACCAGTTCCTTATAGGTTTGGACAACTCTGTGGAAACCCTGGTGGTGTAGTGGTTAAGGGCGATGGCTGCTAACCAAGAGGTCAGTGGTTCAAATCCACCAGGTGCTCCTTGGAAACTCTATGGGGCAGTTCTACTCTGTCCTATGGGGTCGCTATGAGTCAGAATCGACTCGACAGCAATAGTTTTTTTTTAATCACTTAGAAATATTTTCCTTATATGAATTGAAATCTGTACTTTCTACCCATAAATCCTGAATTTATACCCTTGTATGCATGAATCAATTTAATCCCTATTGCCCATGACAATTCCTTATACATGTGTAGATAGTTATATAGTTGCCCCACTCCTTGACTTTAAAGTCTTTCAGTTCTGTCAAGGGTTTCTTTTAGGATGTGTTTTCCTTATTTGGGGTTCTGTCCCAGCAGCTGAAAAGAGAGAAGCATCTTCACAGAGATTTGATTGGGGCAAGATGGCAACCTAAAACAAATAGGCCAGTTAAACCAGCTGAGAGACTTTTAAAGAATAGTCATGGCTAATATTCAGCTTTATGCCTTGCCTTAGTGGTGCTTTGGGGAGTACAGGAGGAGGGATGGGGACTACAGAGAGATGGCAGCACTTTCAAAAGGCAAGATAATTAGGGAAGTGATTGAGAATTCAACAGGAGAAGAATTTAGAGAGTATTAAGCAAGGGCTCACCAGCAGGATGAAAATCCAAGGAAATGTTAGGAAAGCTGGATGGGAAATTGAACATTTCACTTGACATTAAAAGACAGGATATGGTAGATTGATGCAAAAATGACCCTAATTCTTTCCTTTTCTGTACCACACCCTTGAAATGTGACTTTTTAACTCCTTTCATCAAGAACCTGATGACACTAAGTTGATTCAGACTCATAGAGGACCCTACGTGTGTCAGAGTAAAACTGCACTCCATAGGATTTTCAGTGGCTGTGATCTTATGGAAGTAGACCTCCAAGCCTTTCTTCTGAGATGCCTCCGGGTGGATTAGAACTGCCAACCTTTTGGCTAGTAGTTAAGCACAAACTCTTTGCACCACCCGGGACTTCTACCATCAAGAAATACTGTTGATTTTCCTACCTTTGGACCTGAGCAGGCCCATGACTTGCTTTGACCAATAGAATCCTGCCAGTGTAATTCATACCATCTTGCACCCATTTATCCTTGCTTTACTCTCTTTTTCTCTTACTTTCTCTCCCTGGACTCACATCTCCACACTATAACATCACACTTGATTTCTTACCTAAGCTGTGTTTCCTGGAGAACCCCTGCTTTCAGGAAAAAAGAAAAGAGAGAGCCCCAAATTCCATCAGTAATTTTAAAACCAAGACAGAACAAGAATATTCAATTGCCCTCTCAAATACCTAAATTATAAAAGACAAACTAAAGCATTATTAATGATATGTAATTAATGTTTAGTATTGCTTGAATTAAGCTTAGGTCAGATTTATCACATAATAGGATTGTTTTTATTATGAGCTCCATGTTTATTTTACAGTAAATCAGGACCTGGTCTGTCATACATTTGCCAAAGTAGCTTATGTCTGTTTTGAGGATCTGCGAATATCATTTTACTATTTCTAATGATTATAGAAGTTCATAGATGTTGGGACTTGCTCTTCTGTGACATATGTGGGCCCCCTCCACTATATATTTTCTGCCAAACTACCCACTTTCCTCTATTAAAATATAGTTCCTATTGGACAACAAGATCCATTTAGTGATCACATGCTTTCAAACACCTTCAAGGCATGTGCAGGGTAAGAATACAGTTTGCCTGTAGTGGTAGAAAAATGAAGAATGTAACTGCTATTATGGAATTACTGACTTCTTTTTGCATATAGTTTTTTCTTTTAGTCCTTAGGCTCATAATTTTTTTAATAGCTTGAGAAAATTCATCAGATCTTTATTCCTATTGTTATTCTGTCAGCAAAATAGTAAATATGCCTAAATAAATAGCCCTTTATTTTTCTCAAAGGATTCAATATTTTCCATGTGTTGTCTTAAAGAGAGTCCCTGGGTTGTGCAGACAGTTAAATGCTGGGCTACTAACTGAAAGATTGGCAGTTTGAACTCACCCAGAGGCACCTTGGAATAAAGGCCTTGTGATCTACTTCTGAAAAATCAGCCACTGAAAACCCTATGGAGCACAGTTCTACTCTGACACACATGGGGTCACCACGAGTTGGAATCGACTTGATGGCAAACAACGTGTTTTAAAGAGAAGTATAGCTTTTTGGTGGTTGGGAACATTTAGGAAGAACTAAGAAGAAAAATCCCAATGGAGAGTCCACAGACAGTGGGAACAAAGGGGACCCTGGAGAAGGGTTGAGAAATGGGTTTGTGCCTGAGAAGAAAGGGAATAAAAGGGATGGTGGTGGAAAGTGTGCCTTGTGAAAGGCAGAGGACAAGAGCAGCATAGAGGAAGGAGGGAGAATTTAAGAAAGAGAAAAACAATGAGATATGAAAAACGGTGAGGAAGCAGAGAGGGAAAGAGAAAACTATGAGTGAGGGAGCCTCAGAGTCTTAGCCCTTGGCATGGTAAGGGCCCTTAAAAAATAATTTGGTCCTGTCTCCGGGCAGGGGCAGGAAAACTATTGTTTTCCTCATTTTACTGGTGATAAGATTGAGGTCTTGTTGACATAAAGTGACATGCCTAAGCTTCCAGAGTGAGTAGTGAGGCATGGCTTCTGCTGCCTATTTTACTAAGCTTTCTGCTTTCACATGGAAAAGAAGAAATGATAGGAAGGGTGGTGTGTGTGTGCATGTGCAAAGTTAGCCATGAATCTTAGTATTTATTCTCTTTGGCTCCAACTGCAAAATCAATTCAAACCAACAGATATTTATGTAGAATCTATAAATAAATAAATATCTATTTAGTAAGGATTTATGAGATTATAAAGTAATGTAAAGTAATGTAAGTGCTTATCACAAGTCCTAGATTATCCAGAGAGTTCCAGATATAAAATACTTTTACCCACTCCTTCCATAAGTGTCCCTGTCAGCCTAAGTAACTCAATTTGGGGTTCAAATAGAGTTAAATTAAAAAAAGCACTGTCCCAGTCTTTGAATTTATTTGGGAATATCACACAGGAAGTGCTAAAGGACCGTACGCACAACAAAGCCTGTATACAGGGATGGGATTTGAGAGTAGAAGAGTCTGGTGCTCCTGGAGTGGCAGAGCTGCTCCCGTCCAGTCCTGAGTGTGATCAGGGCTAAGCAGTGGGTGGTTGTGTACGTGGTGCTGTGGTTTGGCTAAAATTGTCCTGCAGAATGGGTGGGCATCCATCTTTACTAGAAGCTGCCATTGATATTCCAAAGTGGCTGCACCATTTTACACTCCCACCCTCAATGGAAGAGAGTTCCAGTTGCTCTACACCCTTGCCAACACTCATGTTGTTAGTCTTTGTAATTTTTTAGCCATTCTAGTGGGTAAGTAGTGGTATCTCATCGTGGTTTTAATTTGTATTTCCCTGATTCTCAATTACAATAAGCATTTTTAAGAGGTTTATTGGCCATTTATCTTTTTTTTTTTTTGTGAAGTGCCCATTTAAATCTTTTTCCCATTTTTATTTGGTTGTTTGTCTCATTATTGCTGATTCGTAGGCGTTCTGTTTGTATCCTCGATAGGTATCCTTTGTTACATATAAACCAGAAATACTTTTCACTGCAAGTAACAGAACTTGACTTGTGGTGATTTAAGCAATAACAACATTAATTATCTGATACAACAAAACATTCAAAGCCAGACAGTACTTGGTTTACTCAGAAGATCTGTCATCCTTAGGAGTCTGGCTTTTCATGCTTGTGCTTGTATACTCATGGTTGCAAGATTGCTGCCATTGCTTCGAGCATTATACCTGCATTCAGAGACAGGGAGCAGTGGAAACACCAAGGAGGCAATACAAAGACATCCTTATGTGATTACTCTTTGAACGGAGACAAAAATTCTTTCTCAGAAGCCTTCTGAAATTTCCTCTTATTCTTATTGGTCAAATCAGAAATTCTCTCTGTCTTTCTCTGTCACACACCACCACTAGTAAGGATGGTTGGGAAAATGAGCATTAGGCAATGGTTCACTATTTTATAGCCATGATTGAATTAAAAAAAAACAAAAACCAAACCTGCTGCCGTTGAGTTGATTCCGACTCATATCGACTCTATAGGGTAGAGTAGAACTGCCCCATAGAGTTGCCAAGGAGTGCCTGGCAGACTCGAACTGCTGACCTTTTGGTTAGCAGCCATAGCACTTAACCACCATGCCACCAGGGTTTCTGTGATTGAATTAGACCATCATTATTCATGCCCTGGGGCTGGTTACATTGTACAAATACAGGCACTATTAGGAAAAACAGTAAAATGACTGCTGATAGACATCTAATATGTTAATATTAAAACCCAAAGTTATTTTTACTCTTCAATACAGTGAGGGGCCCTTTGTGAAAATTTTAGAGGCCTTTGTAAGCCTATGACAGCATAAAAGTGTCAGTAAAAAAAAATTATAAAACCAACTCCTTGACTTAAATGCATAAACCAACAAAAGTATAAACTCCCATTAAATATCTGATCTCAGAAAAGATCTACTGACTTGAACAGCTAAATTAAGTTGTTAGTTATGATAGCATTTTATTGTTGCAATAGGAAAACAGATTCATAACTACATTTTCTGAGGGAACAAGGCCAGATGAAGTTCAACAGGAGTGTTGAAGGCAAATGGGGTAAGGGTCTATGCCTTACCTTTGGTTTCCACTAAAAGCAGAGCCTGAGACAAAGTCGCTTCAAGTAATTTATTTGGAAAGTATCCCCAGAAAACACCAGTGAGAGACCTAGGGAGAGTAAAACAGAGTAGGGGAAGGCAATGCAAAAACACTGAGTTGGTCATCTCTGTCAGTGACTGGCGCTGATCATGCTGGGAGCCTGAGAAGCTGTATAGAATACACTACAGAATTGTCTACCCCCAGTGGTTCTCCATAGATCTTACTCTCTCACCTTCTGGTGTATGTGGGGGGAGGGAGGAGGAGACAGGATATTGTATATAACAGGCTCTTCAGGTGATTGTTATACAAGTTCAAGTTTGAAAACCACTGGTCTGCTCCACAGGAAGGGCATTTATCAACTGGATCACACCCCTGTTGGTCCAACCCATGGGGTGTTAACCCCCTTGTACTTTCAGGCTGCTCATGCATTAGTATGTCCCACACCACCAATCAGAGGAGCCCACGGTAGAGAGCAAAACATTTTCAGCGCAGCTGAGGCGAGGGCAGTCAAGGTCCAGTCTCAGGATGCTGGTTTCTGCAGAAACAGCAAGGGTAAAATGTGTCCAAAGAATGTGGCACAAAAGATGGCTGATCCAGGAGAGGAGGACAAGCCTACGCCTGTGTAGATCCTAACAGCTCCTTAAGTACCTGAACTTCGAGGAATAAGCCAGGAATTCACCTTCTAAAGCATTAAGCTCCATCTAAAGGGCCTTAAGCTCCTAGGAGAAAATACACTGTATAATTGCATGGGACTTTAGTGTTTTTTTTTTTGAGAAAACATTAACAAGATGCATGAGGAACAGTAGTTATTTACACTGCAGTATATCCTTGAGGAAGGTGGAGTGTTTCCGTCTGTTGAAAGTGGCCTCAGTGATGTCTCCCTATTGAGATCAAGTTAAAGAGGATGTATTTCTCACTTTATTGGGAAAAAGCTTTTAAACAGCAGATATTCATCAGCTCTCCCTTAGTTTCTTTGGGAAATTAAATCTGTGCAGTTCCCATCTCTATTTTCCTTCGTATTGTTCCGAGAAAGCCTCTACTTCTTTGCCAGTCATTGTTCCTCTTCTAGTTTTCTCCTTTCTCTTTGCCAGTTATTTGAAAAAGGAGAAAAGAATTAAGGCTAGAATTAAAACGGTTTGGTGGGGCTGGAATGATTAACTCAGGTGAGGGGTAGAGAGAACCAATCTACAAGCCTGCTGTAAGTGGTATTTGATTCAATACACGTTTCAGATTTTTGTTCAGAAATATGATTAAGCCAGAGAGGCAATAACATGAAATGTGGGGTATGATGGTGTTTTTGATGCGTCATCTTGGCTACGCTATAGTCCCCAGTTACTCAATCAAACAATTTCGGCATTGGCTTTGAAGATATTTTTGTAAATGTGATTAAAGTCTTACTAAGCCATGAAGTTGGCATGCACAGCAGCACTCCATTATCAAAGGGAAGTGGTATATATGAGATTGGGATTAAGCAGGCCCTGAAAGCACATGTGAATTGTGTGAAGAACTGGTCCAAATGTCCATGATCTAACTCCTGCTGTGTTATCTGCTTTCTCCCAGCCCACACCTATGGCCTCATGTGGAGTTCCCTATGAACAGGAATGGAAAATTTGGGTTGGGTTTACGAATGGTTCTACATGATACAGAGACACCACCCCAAAGTGGACAGCTGCAGCACTGTGGACCCTTTCTGGGCCATCCTTGAAGGACAATGGTAAAGGGAAATCCTCTCAATAAGAACCTTCAACCTAGTTGTTCACTTTAATTGGAAGGAGAAATGGCCAGAAGTACAATTCTATACTGGGTTGTGGCCAGTGGATTGGCTAAATGGTCAGAAGCTTGGAAAGTACACAACTGGAAAATTGGTGACAAGAAGGTTTGAGAAGAGGTGTGTGAACAGATATATGAATAGACAAAAAATTTAAAGGTGTTTGTGTCTCATGTGAATGCTCACTCAAAGGTGACCTCAACAAAAGTCAGTATTTTTCCCCAGTCACTCCTGTCATTGACAATGGGCTCATGAATGAAGTGGCCCTGATGGCAAGCATGGAGGTTATGCATGGGTTCAGCAACATGGACTCCTACTCACCAAATTTGACCTGGCAACAGGCACTGCTGAGTGTCCAACCTGCCAGCAGGAGAGACCAATACTGAGTCCTTGATATGGTACCATTCCCTGGGGTGATTAGCCAGCTACCTCATGGCAGGTTGATTACATTGAACTGCTTCCATCAAGGAAGAGAAAGTGCTTTGTTCTTACTGGAATAGACATTCTGGATATGGATTTGCCTTCCGTGCACAAAATGCTTCTGCCAAAATTACCATCCATGGGCTTACAGAATGCCTCATGGAATTCCACATAGTGTTACCTCTGGTCAAGGAACTCACTTCATAGCAAATGAAGTGTGGATACGGACCCATGCTCATGGAATCCTTGTGGGAAATTAAAGGTGCTATAGATTGTGGACTGGGTGGGTGAGACTGGGCATCTGAGAGCAACAGAGCTAAGCTTCCTAGTGGGTAAAGTGTAGGGTGAATGCGTCTGAGCTTAAGGAGCATACCAGAGAGATGGAGGTGATAATGGTAGAGGAACTGGCACTTTTTTCTGGGTCTGGGCCTGGAAGCTGCTCTCCTGTGGAGCAGAAGGGGAAACTACCATAGCCTCAGTTAATACTTTAATCTACAATAAATTTTATTGAAGTAGAAAAATTGCTTGTGTACCATTTTTGTCTAATTTCTTGTCGAATAATAACATTCTGCTTTCAAACATAATTTGTGCTAATTTTGTGAGCTTCCATAATTTTTGTGTTTTCAAACTCAGGGATCCTCTTAAAAATATTCACTAACAGAAATTACCCAACCTGCTTTTTTTTTTTTTTTGGTATCATAGTTTAAACAATTATTCAGACAAATTTGGGTACTCTGAAAGCTTAGTTCCAAGGAAAAAGAGAAAACACTAAGAATCCAGAAAAAAAAAAAAAGGGCAAAAAAGGGACAGCTGCGTGATAAATGCAAGATCAGTAGGATTGGTCCTGTTTTTAGGGTATATTTTAACTTTAAATGACTCTCCAGAGGCAGTGTTTATGGAGGAAAAAAATTCTGGGTCATAAGTTGGTTGGTTGTGCCTTAGCCTTCATTAACCAGCTGAGTAACTAATTTGTTTGAGTCTCAACTTCTTTGTTTGTAAAATGTTGAGGCTGGGCTATATGATCACCAGGAGATCTAGAGGCTCCTGCAGTTCTTTGTCCCATCACCTTTTCACAACATGGCAACTCACTTCTTCAAGGCCAGCAAGGGAGAGTCTCTCTCTTTGGTACGCTAAGATAGAGTATAATACAGCATAACATAATCATGGGAGTGACATCCTATTGCCTTTGACATATGCTTTTGATTAGAAGCAAGTCACAGATTCTACCCACGCTTAAGGGAAGGGAATACTACAAGTATGTGGATCACTGAGAGTCATCTTGAAATGTTTCTGACACATCCCCTGATACTGTAAACTGTCTTCTCCCAGCCCCCAAATCTTTCATTCAGAGCTGATCATCATCCTCTCTGCTTTTCCTTACCCTTCCTTTCTGGAACGCCCTTCTTTCTCCCTCCTGTATTTGAAGACCAATTTCAAAAGTAGCCTTCTCCATGAAGACTTCTTGATCAACTTAGCCTTTATTTGACATACTGGAGCTAGAGCATGAACTCATTTAGTTTGGCACTTAATTGCCCATTGCCTATACTGACCCCCTAT
This sequence comes from Loxodonta africana, assembly GCF_030014295.1. Classification (NCBI taxonomy): domain Eukaryota; kingdom Metazoa; phylum Chordata; class Mammalia; order Proboscidea; family Elephantidae; genus Loxodonta; species Loxodonta africana. The sequence goes on along the minus strand of NC_087352.1, from coordinate 55,805,044 downwards.
TATTTCATGTCTGGGACTTCTTGTCATCTAGATATATTTCCAATGCAGTGATCTCTTGGCTAACAGTTCTTTGTATTTCTACATTTGACCTAGGTTGGACTAGAATAAGGTAGAGATGTTTTGTTGTTTATTAGTTGCTGTCTAGTTGGCCCCTGACTCATGGCGACCCCTTGTATAATGGAACGGTTGTGGATCTGACTGTTGTGATCCACGAAGTAGAGAGATATTGCAGAGATTAAAAAAATCCACCAGAGCCTCTGCTTGTTTAGGACCTTTGAGGATGAGGAACTAGAACTAATCCATCTTTGAATTTCCCCAGCATTTTGTACTTTGCCTTGAACTTGGGTGATGTTCGATAAGTGTTTGTTAGGTAAATGAATCTAGAACAACTCCTAGATGCCTCTACCTTCCAAAAGAAAATTCTCAATGGAGAGAATATTGTCTATGACCAATGGAAAAGGGAATCACCAAAAAGAATGCTCCCAATTTGATGCAAGTTTCTTTGACTTTCAATAACTTCTTCACTCCATATAATGTTTTAGTCACATTTTCTGGAACCACAGGAACCTGACTTGTATAAAAGTTACCACATGAAAATCCAAACTTATAAAGAAGAAAAAAGGAAAGGAGTACTGTAAAGGAGCCCCAAAAATCTAGGTGCTTGGCACAAGGGAGGCTTTTAGTCAGGAAGTAGGCCAGAGCCCATTTTTGTTGTTTACTGCTCATTCTGAGCTACTCTCAAAAGTCAACTACCTAGAGTATACTTCAGGAAGCCTGCAGGCTCCCCACCCCTCCCTTCCTCTCACAGCAAACTCCCAGGAAGAACATTTACTCAGGCTGGCCCCCCAAATATCCATAGATTAACAGGATGCTAACTGCCTCAAACTTTATGATTAGCAAAACAGTGTTTAAGGGATCTCGTAATTGTCTTGTGTCTGTTAAAGCATGATTTTGTAAATGTCAACAATCAGATTTTTTTTCTTCTTTGTAAATTCCTGAATTTTGTGTACCTAAACTCCATGAAAAATTCTTTTCACCGGAGTGCTTTTGTGAGTCCTCATGAGGTGCTCCCTGGTCTGGATCGTTCTATTCCTTTGATAAAACTCTTTGCTTTAATTTTAACAGCAGCTCCAGTTTGCTCTTTGACAGAACTATCCAGATAACAGGACAATTGTTCATTTTACAAAAAGATTTCTCCCAGGGTCTATTTTAAAGAAAAAGGATGTTGGAGACACTGAAGGCAAATTCATTAGTTTCACAAATTTTCTCCAAGTTCTGCAACATTTATGAATCTTAACCTTTAAATATGTTTCCTTCTATGTCTCTGTTTACTCTCCCATAAAACTTGAGGCCTTGATTCTTTTGAATAGGAAAATTAATAACAGACATCTCACTTTGATTTTAATAAGGCAAAGGTCCCCAGGCTGTGGAAAATTGCTCTGCCTCAAGCAGCTTGCTTGGAATGCCTCAGAACTTTGTGTTAGAATCCTAGTTCCTTTGCTTGGCCTACCCATAAAAATTCTAGCGATGCATGAAATTATATGTAAACCTCATTGGACCTGCGTAGTATGGTTAAGAATATCGCTGATGTAACTTGTATCAACTAACTACTTGTAAACCCCTAAAAAATAACCTTTCCCTTCGCCCTTGTGGAGCAGTCTTGGCAGCAGCAGCTCTGACTGATTCCTTTCCTTGCACAATGAAATAAAGTTACCTTTCTGCTCTCCTACCTGGGTCTCTCTTTTATTGGCTAATATGAGTCACCCCAAGCAAAACCTGGGGGTTCTACTTGGCAACATTAAGGTTTTTCTTATCCACAAAACTAAATACTAACCATAAAAAACCCGACCCAAACTGTAAAAATCTGCCAGAAACTGCTCTACAGCAATGTGAATTTGTTTTATCCTGGTAGAAAAGGATAGTTGTCAAACCATTACCTCCTAATTTAGATCTCAAAATGTCTCATGGCTGCAGGTGGGTGGAGGGCCAAATTATATTAGCAGCCAGGCCAGAAACAGCCTGATATCAGTTGATTGCAATAAAGGGGGAAAGGCAGGGTTCACTCAATCACGTTAAGATTAGTCAATGATTGACCTTCTGTATTTCTCCCTCCTCTTCCCTTTATGGAGTCCAGGTGGCACAGTGGTTAACAGTTACAGCTGCCAACCAAATGGTTGGCAGTTCTAATCCACCAGCTCCTCCTTAGAAACCCTATGGGGCAGTTTTAGTCTGTCCTATAGGGTCACTATGAGTTGGAATTGACTTGATGGCAACAAGTTTGGTTTGGTTTTTTTCTTCTCTTTAGAAGCCTCATTGTACCTAACTTCTTTGAGTCATTTGCTTTTTTTGGAATCAAAATGGTTCCTCTGTATGCATATAGAATAACTGCTCAGAATAAACCTTATGTTCAAATTTCAGTGAGTTTTGACTATTTTTAGCAATTCCTTTCCAACTCTTGCCATCGAAAACCAGGTTTGATTTAGCTTTTCTGTCCTAAGAGATGGCTCCCCTCTTCCCTCACACTGTTTCTGCCCTACTCCCAAGACTCCCAGCTGGTCAAAGAGAGAGTCTTGGGAGTAGTGTTGGACATGCTTCCCACCAGTGGAGGTCCACTATTTAATCTTGGTCAGGCTCCTCAGCTAGGACCTCATTAGTTATCTTCCCAGAGTTGCTTGTGGTTTGGGTACCTCCCCACTCTCCACAGAGATCATCATCTTCAGTTGAAATTGAACCTTTGGAAATTAGTGTTTTATCATCCATCTGAGACATGTGTTCTACTTTGCCAGCTGTCCAAATTGTCAAGGCTTTATACCCCTTGGCTGGGAAAATGGCTTCTACTTCAGACAGCTCCAATGAATCAAGACTTACACAAACTTGATTTTAAAGGTGTTTCCTGCCTTGTTAACTCACTCATTATGAAGACAAAGGAACAGTTGGATCACTGATATGTTGGTGAAAAGCATTAGCGTTCTTGTAAGGGAGATTTGCCACTTTGGGCATAATTAAGCCACTTAAACACTTATCTTTGTTAGTCAATGGACTGGGAAGTCTTTATCCTTATCATGACTGATGTGGTTGAAAGAGAATCTCAGCTCTAAAGGGAAATGCTACATCAGTGTAAGGTAGTTCCTGCTAGACTTCTGTACATTTTAATCTGTAGACTTTACCAAGAGCCTGATCATGTAGCCTTTAGAAGACTATTCCCTCTAAAATATTCTTTCCTCCCTCATTCTAACAAGCTCCAAATTATATCCTTGGTGATTTTTGGGGGCGGGGGGGGGCGGTGGGAGGGGTGGTAGGGAGAACTGGGGAAACAATGCCCTCTTTTAAAATTCACAAATTCAGAAAAGGAGTAACCAATTAAAATATCAAATCTTGAGGCTGAATGTGCTTTCCAGATCATCTTATGCTGGTTGTTTAAGACATGGGAAATTCTGAGGTGTGTAATGAGTTGGGAGTAGGAGTGGAGAGGACGAAACCCAAAACTTACCCTTGCATCCCACCCATCCACACTCTGTAGTTCAGGTTTGAGGGGAGACACAGATGGTGGAAGACAGGTGTGCTTAGCTAGTTTCTCCTCTGACCAGTTGTCATTATGTTGATTCGTGTGAGGGTAGCATGTCCCTTTTGGGACATGGCAGCTCCACATTGAGAGCCTTCCCAGACCTTGCCCTATGCGTCTCTTCATTTGTATCTTTTTTTGCTGTAATAAAACTTTTTTATAGCAAGTGTGGAGCTTTCTGTGAGTTTTGTGAGTAGTTCTGGTGAATTATCAAGCCCAAGAGAGCAAATCATAGATAAGCAGCACTAGGGACCCTTGAGCTTACTGCTGATGCCCTGAGGAAGTAGAGAAAAACCTCCAAATTTGTAGCCAGGAGGTTAGAAGTAAAGGCGTAATGAGGACTGCCGTGCTGGTGTCTGGAGCCTTGGGAAGACTCGGACATCTGGAGGACTGTATCCTTTAACTACGAGATCTGACTCAGCTCTGGGTGTTTAGGGTCAGAGGAAGAAGTGCTCATTGTGCAGCTGGTGTCAGAACAGAAATGGGACAGACAGGGACAGAATTCAGATTGCATTGATTTGAAAAGTGGGAATTGATTTGATTTTTCCATACATCACCCAAGTTGTTGCATGTGCCAGTAATTAATTTTTTCTTTTATGAGTATTTTATAGTTTTTTTATTCATTTCCCTGTCATTGGATGTTTTGGTTGTTTCCAGTTTGAGGTTATTATGAAGAAGGTTCTGTCTTAGTCATCTAGTGCTGCTATAACAGAAATACCACAAGTGGATGGCTTTAACAAACAGAAGTTTATTCTCTCATAGTCTAGGATGCTGGAAGTCTGAATTCAGCATGCCAGCTCTAGGAAAAGGCTTTCTCTCTCTGTGGGCTCTGGGGGAAGGTCCTTGTCATCAATCTTCCCCTGGGTCTAGGAATTTCTCACTGCAGGGACCCCGGGTCCAAAGGACACATTCCATTCCTGGCTCTTCTTTCTTGGTGGTATGAGGTCCCTCCTTTCTCTTCTTGCTTTTCTCTTTTATATCTCAGGAGAGATTGACTCAAATACACCCTAATCCTGTAGATTGTGTCTTGCCTCATTAACATAACTGCCTCTAATCCTGCCTCATTAATGTCATAGAGATAGATTTACAACACATAGATTATTACATCATATCACAAAATGGGGGACAATCGCACAATACTGGGAATCATGGTCTGGCCAAGCTGACACAAATTTTGGGGGAACACAATTCAATCCATAACAGGCTCCTATGAGCATTCTTGCAAAAGTCTGTTTTAAAATGTGTCCTCAGAAATCTTCACTTATCCCCAGGTCATAAAAATTGTTTGTTATGTTTACTTTCAGAAGCTTTGTTGTTTTAACTTTTATAATTAGCTGTATGATCTACATTAAACTAAGTTTCGTGTATGGTGTGAGGAAGAGTGAAGGTTATTCTTTTTCCTCATATAATTATTCAGTTGTTCATGTATGATTTGTTGAAAAAGAATCTTTTCCCATTGCATTATCTTGGCTCCTCTGTTGAAAATATCAACTGGCCATATAAATGTAGATCTATTTCTGGACTTTCTATTCTGTTTTTTGATCTCCTTATGTATTCTTGTGCCAGTAACACACTGTCTTAATTACTGTAAGTTTAGAGTAACTCTCAGAATCATGTAGTGGTATTTTTTTTTTTTAATAACTTTTATTAAGCTTCAAGTGAACGTTTACAAATCCAATCAGTCTGTCACATATAAGTTTACATACATCTCACTCCCTACTCCCACTTGCTCTCCCCCTCTTGAGTCAGCCCTTTCAGTCTCTCCTGTCTTGACAATTTAGCTGGCTTCCCTCCCTCTCTATCCTCCCATCCCCTCTCCAGACAAGAGTTACCAATACAATCTCAAGTGTCCACCTGATATAATTAGCTCACTCTTCATCAGCGTCTCTCTCCCACCCGCTGACCAGTCCCTTTCATGTCTGATGAGTTGTCTTCGGGGATGGTTCCTGTCCTGTGCCAACAGAAGGTCTGGGGAGCATGGCCGCCGGGATTCCTCAAGTCTCAGTCAGACCATTAAGTTTGGTCTTTTTATGAGAATTTGGGGTCTGTATCCCACTGATTTCCTGCTCCCTCAGGGGTCCTCTGCTGTGCTCCCTGTCAGGGCAGTCATCGATTGTGGCCGGGCACCAACTAGTTCTTCTGGTCTCAGGATGATGTAGGTCTCTGGTTCATGTGGCCCTTTCTGTCTCTTGGGCTCTTAGTTGTCGTGTGGCCTTGGTGTTCTTCATTTTCCTTTGCTCCAGGTGGGTTGAGACCAATTGATGCATCTTAGATGGCCGCTTATTAACATTTAAGACCCCAGACGCCACATTTCAAAGTGGGATGCAGAATGATTTCATAATAGAATTATTTTGCCAATTGACTTAGAAGTCCCCTCAAACCATGGTCCCCAGACCCCCGCGCTTGCTCCGCTGACCTTTGAAGCATTCATTTTATCCCGGAAACTTCTTTGCTTTTGGTCCAGTCCAACTGAGCTGACCTTCCATGTATTGAGTGTTGTCTTTCCCTTCACCTAAAGCAGTTCTTATCTACTGATTAATCAATAAAAAAACCCTCTCCCACCCTCCCTCCCTCCCCCCCTCGTAACCACAAAAGTATGTGTTCTTCTCAGGTTTACTATTTCTCAAGATCTTATAATAGTGGTCTTATACAATATTTGTCCTTTTGCCTCTGACTAATCTCGCTCAGCATAATGCCTTCCAGGTTCCTCCACGTTATGAAATGTTTCAGAGATTTGTCACTGTTCTTTATCGATGCGTAGTATTCCATTGTGTGAATATACCACAGTTTATTTACCCATTCATCCATTGATGGACACCTTGGTTCCTTCCAACTTTTTGCTATTGTAAACAGAGCTACAATAAACATGGATGTGCATATATCTGTTTGTGTGAAGGCTCTTGTGTCTCTAGGGTATATTCCCAGGAGTGGGATTTCTGGGTTGTATGGTAGTTCTATTTCTAACTGTTTAAGATAACGCCAGATAGATTTCCAAAGTGGTTGTACCATTTTACATTCCCACCAGCAGTGTATGAGAGTTCCAATCTCTCCGCAGCCTCTCCAGCATTTATTATTTTGTGTTTTTTGGATTAATGCCAGCCTTGTTGGTGTGAGATGGAATCTCATTGTAGTTTTAATTTGCATTTCTCTAATGGCTAATGATCGAGAGCATTTTCTCATGTATCTGTTGGCTGCCTGAATATCTTCTTTAGTGAAATGTGTGTTCATATCCTTTGCCCACTTCTTGATTGGGTTGTTTGTCTTTTTGTGGTTGAGTTTTGACAGAATCATGTAGATTTTAGAGATCAGGCGCTGGTCTGAGATGTCATAGCTGAAAATTCTTTCCCAATCTGTAGGTGGTCTTTTTACTCTTTTGGAGAAGTCTTTAGATGAGCATAGGTGTTTGATTTTTAGGAGCTCCCAGTTATTGGGTTTCTCTTCATCATTTTTGGTAATGTTTTGTATTCTGTTTATGCCCTGTATTAGGGCTTCTAGGGTTGTCCCAATTTTTTCTTCCATGATCTTTATCGTTTTAGTCTTTATGTTTAGGTCTTTGATCCACTTGGAGTTAGTTTTTGTGCATGGTGTGAGGTATGGGTCCTGTTTCATTTTTTTGCAAATGGATATCCAGTTATGCCAGCACCATTTGTTAAAAAGGCTATCTTTTCCCCAATTAATTGATACTGGTCCTTTGTCAAATATCAGGTGCTCATACGTGGATGGATCTATGTCTGGGTTCTCAATTCTGTTCCATTGGTCTATGTGCCTGTTGTTGTACCAGTACCAGGCTGTTTTGACTACTGTGGCTGTATAATAGGTTCTGAAGTCAGGTAAAGTGAGGCCTCCCACTTTCTTCTTCTTTTTCAGTAATGCTTTGCTTATCCGGGGCTTTTTTCCCTTCCATATGAAATTGGTGATTTGTTTCTCTATCCCCTTAAAATATGACATTGGAATTTGGATCGGAAGTGCGTTAAATGTATAGATGGCTTTTGGTAGAATAGACATTTTTACTATGTTAAGTCTTCCTATCCATGAACAAGGTATGTTTTTCCACTTAAGTATGTCCTTTTTAATTTCTTGTAGTAGAGCTTTGTAGTTTTCTTTGTATAGGTCTTTTACATCCTTGGTAAGATTTATTCCTAAGTATTTTATCTTCTTGGGGGCTACTGTGAATGGTATTGATTTGGTTATTTCCTCTTCGGTGTTCTTTTTGTTGATGTAGAGGACTCCAAGTGATTTTTGTATGTTTATTTTATAACCTGAGACTCTGCCAAACTCTTCTATTAGTTTCAGTAGTTTTCTGGAGGATTCCTTAGGGTTTTCTGTGTATATAATCATGTCATCTGCAAATAGTGATAACTTTACTTCTTCCTTGCCAATCCGGATACCTTTTATTTCTTTGTCTAGCCTAATTGCCCTGGCTAGGACTTCTAGCACGATGTTG